>NC_139144.1:104476562-105076562 GCF_964270905.1 Leucopleurus acutus | reverse complement strand
TTCATACTAAGAGAGCATAAGACGGCCTCTATTTCAGGTGAGCAAAGCAGGGAGCGTGGAAACAAGCCTTCAGTGGTGGCCCAGTGAATGCCTGGCTTAGAGCAATAATGTACGCAATTAACATGCGTTGAACAAAACTGACTTATAAATGGCATGTTATTCACTCACTCACCAGATAAACAGAGATAATGGGAAATGGATATTGAAATATAGAACATAGTAGCAAGGTTCCCAGCTTGGTCTCAGCCCTGAGGAGTTCGGGTCAGCATATCTGGAGTGGACACCTGGGCAGGAGAGCCAGACAGGGAGCAGCAATCCCAAATCCAGCTCAGTGGGGACAGGGGCAAAGTGAAGGTGACTCCCCAGAATGGGAGTTTCCATACACCCTGCAGCTGCTCCATCCCATGGTAAGGTTTTCTCCGGTTCAACCTCAGGAAACCAAACCATGATTTCCATCACAAGAGCTGCTGGACCTCACTGCCATGTGGGTTGCAATGTAATATACAAGACATGTAGGACTTGGGCATCCTGAAGGAGTCATCAGTGCAGTTGAAAGGACAGCCTGGTATGATTATAGGCACCAGAGAGAGAGGTGTGTAAATGTCTTTAATTCAAAGGGAATACTGTCTTCCCCAAAATTACCCTGTCATTTATTTCTGTGACTCTGTCATGGTTGAAGGCACTTTCGCTCTGTAGGTAATTCCATAAGGGATTCAAAATTTACGAAGCGTGCAGACACGATCAGTTTCCTTACTTTTAGGACAGCTAGTTTTTTGGAATCCAAACCTCCTATCAACCATCCTGAGTATCTGTTTTATTTATTATTCTTGGCATCGAATTATTTTTCATTGTTTGCAGGTTGTTTGCAAAAATTATCCATCGGGGAGATTTAAAAAACTTGAAAACCTAAAAGATACTCAAAAGGCTTAGAAGGAAATTAACCCAAGATGACTACCACCGTAACGAGTTTGCAGGGAAAACACACATTCTAGCGTGTATTTTTCTGTTCGGTATTTTGCCCCACAAACAATTTATGATACATTGTAGTTATAAAACATTTATACACGAGATGATGGGCTTATGTCCTGGAATCATGAGTGGCTGATGCCAAACGCGGGGGTACTGAGGAGGGCTATGTCTGTCCGCACGGGGATGGACAGAGGTTTTCCCGAGAAATAGACTGTGAGATTGAGCCTTGAAGGATAAGTAAGAAAGTTCCTGTTTTCTCTACCTCTACATCTTTTTAAGACAGAAGGAACTGTTTAGCTAATGGAAATATTTTAAAATAATAATTTTTTAAACTATCCAACCACAGAACACTGTTTGTTTTTATCTTACATAATTTCTCCCTTCAAACCATACCAAATGAAATGAAAATCAGACATTTGCTACTTTTCCATCTGGCCTTAGTTTCCTCCTATCTTCATGCTATGGAGTCACAACCAGAGCATCTCTTGAACGTTGGTGCAATGGCCTCCAATGCCTAACTGGGCCTGCTCTATGTGCTACCAAAGACAACAAAACCAAGGGCATCCTGGGTGACAGGAAACGAGCTAGCTACTGGCTTTACGACAGCACGTGACACAACCACAGCCCTTGAGGAATATCACCTACTTAGACGCACATGCCTGGAGGCTTTTGTTAAAGGTCCCTCTTACTGTTAAGTAAATGACATAGCTAATGAACGCCACAGAGGTTTGGAAAGACAGTGATCAACGTGGCCTGTGTCCCTCAAAGAAGGCTTCTTAGAGGAAGTAATGCTTCATCGGGATCTTGAAGGTAAAGAGGACTATACCTTTCATCTGGTGATTTAATTCCCTCTTAGAATTACCTTTCCTGATCACATTGAACTGCCAATATATGCTGACGGCACATTTTAAGGACGGCTGTATGAAATTTCTTTTTGAGAGACGTGATCAAGCACGTCATCCACTAAATCCCTGTACCACACTGCGTCTGCCCTCAGTCCTTCTGATAAAAGGCTGGAGAGACTTCACCCTGGGGTGTCACTAGCAGGTGATGCCTGGCAGGTGGCTGGTTTGCTTCCACCAGGTGAGCTCTGCGGAAGCCCCATCCCTGCTCTCCCATCCTTGCCGCGGCTGCTGGGAAGTTGAGGGCTCCATCCATGCCTTACATCCCGCAACCGCCCTGAAACAGATGGCTGTCTTCTGATCCCTATGTTCTCTTCAGGAGCATTCCTGCCACTATTTCCTTACAAATTGAAAGGACGCTGTATTTTCGAAGCTTCTGAAAATCTCATACGGAAAAGGCAGATTCAAAGTAAACCAGAGAGATCTCATGCTGGATCACATTTCACCTGGGGGATGCCAGATACCTGCTTAGGGCAAATGAAAAGCCTCTAAGCATCTTCTAAAATCAATTAACTGGAACTTCTCTGTAGGCACATTTTGTAAGCAGGACGATTTTATGTTGTCATGGGCACTACAAGAAGTATAACTTAATTCTTACCTGAAGTCAGTAAGAGTTTTGACTTGTATTTCAATTAGGTAAAAAAAATTACTTCCTAACATGAAATTAGAATTTTAGAATAGAGCTTTTAATACAAAGAAATGAAACACCAGCAAAGTGAGATTATGGGCAATTTCTAACAGATGTTTGGGGATCACTAAAGACACAGCCAAATCACTCAAGCTCTGCGTTTCCAAGTCTAAATCTATGGTCATTCTTGATCAGATGGACGGTCCTCTCTAGACTCCAATAAACAGGGTGCAAAAGTTATCTAAGATATGCCTAAAATAGCTAACGATAAATTTAATATTGGATACAAAAATGATTTTAAAATTAGCCCCAAGGTAACTTCCACCCAGGGCACTCACACACCCCACTTCCCTTGAATATCACAGCTGAAGTCTTCCTGAAAATTGACGGGGATGGCCCTGTGGGTAGACAGAGAAGTTGATATTATGTGGCGTGACTTGAGAGAAGGACCACCTTCCTAAAAATGGCACTCACACTTTTTATTCCCTCGTTATAACTTTGTTCCTTTAGTCTCTTTAGAGAAGAGGCAGCATGATGTGGTGAAACACGGTGAACTAGGGGTTAGTGACACGGTCTGAATTAGAATTCATATCACTTGACTAAGAGAGGTCATTTACCTTCACCTGTGGAAGGAAAGAGTGGAAACATCTTCCAGGTCTAACACTGTACAGCATAAATCGATAATGTTGCATCACTGACAAAACAGCTGTGATAGAAGCTTCTTCAGTTATCCCTTGAAAAAAATCAGTATGGAGGTTCCTCAAAAAACTAAAAATAGAGTTGACATATGATCCAGCAATCCCACTCCTGGGCATATATTGGATAAAACTATAATTCAAAAAGACGCACGCACCCCAAAGTTCACAGCAGCACTATTCACAATAGCCAAGACATGGAAACAACAGGCCATTGATAGATGAATGGATAAAGAAGATGTGTTACATATATACAGTGGAATACTGGCCATAAAAAAGAATGAAATAATGCCATCTGCAGCAGCATGGATGGACCCAGAGATTGTCATCCTGAGTGAAGTCAGAGAAAGCCAAATACCATACGATAGCACTTATACGTAGAATCTAAAATATGACACAAATGAACTTATTTACAAAACGGAAACAGACTCACAGACATAGACAACAGACTTGTGGTTGCCAAGGGGAGGGGGGCAAGGGGAGGGAAGGATTGGGAGTTTGGCATTAGCAGATGCAAACTATTATATCTAGAATGGATAAACAACAAGGTCCTACTGTAGAGCACAGGGAACTATATTCACTATCCTATGATAAACCATAATGGAAAAGAATATGAAAAAGAATGTGTATATATATATATATATATATATATATATATATATATATATAACTGAATCACTTTGCTGTACAGCAGAAATTAGTAAAACATTGTACATCAACAATACTTCAATAAAATACATTTTTAAAAAAGAATCTCCTAAAAGAAACTGGGCATCGCACTCGGCCAACAGCGCTAACAGCTGCAGTTAGCCCCTTAGTAAAGACTGGCTGGAACTAAGGCCTGGAGGTGCTTCCCTTCGTCCAGGTAGGGGATGTGCTGGGTGGCTGAGAAAGCGGGGGTACTGACCGCAGTCTGTTTTTCAATTTGGTTTAAAACCTGCCCCAAAAGGATCTTGGGGAAATACAAAATGATCAGCCCTACACAAGGAAGGGTAGAAGAATGCAATGGATGAATGAGATTATTGAGGTGATCTGACTCAGAGGCCACACACACAATTTTCTTGCATCCTCAGTTGTCCCATCACCTGTACACCCTTGAGGATGAAGTGAGGCGTACGGGGTGGGTGTCGGGCGGGCGGAAAAGAGGAGCATGCCCTCGTGTACACACACACTCTGCAAAGTTAACAACTTCGAGTTTAAACGGTAACCAGGTGTGGTTTGCCGTGATTTGCTGCTAAGGCTGATATATCGCAGAAGTATATTAGTCAGGAACAGAACTTTAAGAATCTAGGATGCAGAATTTCCTAAGGCACTGCGGGCTCTGGGCAGGTCAATCCCACACAGTATTTCTGATTCAGGTGAAATAAAGTTCCAATAAATATCCGTATCAGCCTTGAAGAAGTCAAAGAAAGACAGCCTAAAGGTGTGTCTGGAAGATGACAGGTGCAATCCTGGTGCTGGATCCATTGTTTCAGCAAACATTCGTTCGTCCGTTCATTGAATCAACACCTTTGAACCCCCTGCCATATATACATGCATGAAATGAAAGAGAGAGAAAGAAGACAGGGAAGGAGATGGACAGAGGGTGCGATGCTGGAGCTCTAGGGCTGGGAGGTTAAAAAAACCTTCTGGAACTCGAGTGGGTGGAGTCAGTGTGTCCTGCACAGATTGCTGTCTGATAGGCAGTGAATGACTCAGTGGGGCTGCGTCCTCAAAACAGGTTCCATGGGCACTGAATGAGCACTTGCAGGCTTGGGTGAAATAATGATGTAAATAAAGTCAGGTGCAGCTAGAGCCCAGAGGCTCTACGTAAATGTACATTAGTTTAACCCAGGAAAGAAGACTCTAACTATCATGGCTGTGGAAAACCAAATCTCCTTTTTTTAAAAAAAAAATTAACATTCGTTTTGACTGCAAATGAACCAATGTTTATTATTAGAATAGGTACTAAAAGCTTACAGAGGAAATTTTGTAGCTTTCCTTGAATGTTTACTTTGCTCCGAAAATGTAAACTATTGAATTCAGGAAAACACAAGTAGGAACTGGAAGTTTTCCTTTTTAAGAGATAAAAAGACACCAAAAAGATCACTCTAACATAAACACAGATATTTGAAAATAGTTGATTCCCAAACGGAAAAGGCAGATAAGGGTCATCACAATGCTCTCCTCTAAAAGCAGTGAGTTAAATCTTTTCCCCCCAAATCCACATGTGCTCTTTTCTTCCCCCCCCCCCCCCCCCCCCACTGCTCGTCTGCTCTGGGTGCCCACGGGTTGGCAGCAGGCTTCTCTTCTAGTCGTTGCGGTTTGCAAGCACCCATACCCTTCCTCAGCCTTCCAGAGAATCCTTTTACCTGTCACTATAATGACTGTTGCACATTCTTTGTGGGCTTTGCGTCCTGACATTTTGCACCCAAAACCATTCTTGACACTTACAACCCAGAGGGGACATAAAATTTGAATCCGCTTTCAGCAAACAACGGGAAAATCCTAAAATGGGACCCAGATACTAGCTTTCCAAAGCTCAGTAAACCTGGAAGTCTTTCCTTCCTCCTGTTTGCTTCAGTGAGCTTTAAAATTACGTGTTAAAGAAGAAATGGTAATTATGTGAGGTGATGGAGGTCTTAATCAACCCTACTGTGGCAATCATTTGGCAATATATAATTGCGTATCTAACCATCACATTACACTCCTTAAACTTACACCATGTTACATGTCAATTATATCTCAATAAAGCTGGAAAAAAGGAAAAAAAAAGATTTCCCCTCAAAAATAAATAAATAAAATAAAGTTATGTGTTAAATGTGGACAGGTTGCCCACTCTTCTCTGAGGCTCTGACCCTGTAATTCTAGGGCAAAACCTAGAGACAGTCACTGGATCCTGTCCCTGACCTGTGCCAACAACGCCATCGTTCAAAGCAATGGGAATTGTCCTGTCTTTGACCTTGAGCCTGGACTACTCCCGGAGAGGATACTCAGAGGCAGGTGAGGAATGCAGCCTATTCTTGAAAGTCACCCCACGTTTCCCAAGCGATAAGAACTGGCACTAAACGCAAACAAACAAACAAACAACATCATGCCAGTCTGAGCCCTCTCCCGCCTGCACATTCCCACACCAAATGCCTCCCGTTTCTCCAGCTGCATGTTGGAAGTGACTGCAAGTCTCTGGGCAAAGGAAGAAGGAGAAGAAATGTCCTCTTCATAGTTTAAATTGTTCTCCTCTTAGCTCTGGTGACTTCTCTGGGAAGGTTCCCTCAGGGGTACAGGGGTCAGCCACGCAGCCAGGGGCAAGACTCTTGGGCTGGTGCAGCTGGACGGGTGCTGGGCGGGGCTGTCAGAGAGGGAGTGGACAGTGGGCGGGGTCATTTATGGGCAGGGCCATCCGTGGGGGGGCTGTAGGGGCGGGCACTGGGAGGGGCCCCAGCCGGCCGGCCCCTCCTCCTGAGCCCCGGGCAAGGTGAAGACCAGGCTGACCAGGGCCTGCTCCTGGAAGGATCCCCTCCATCCCACCGCCTCAAATGCCCCCCTGGCCCTGCACGCGCACGCGTACACACACACACACATGCTCACATGAGCTTTCACACCTACACACTGTCACACAGGTACGCACATTGACACTTACACACTCACACACTTATAAACACACTCACACGCACACACACTCACACAGCGCTGAGCACCCCGTCCTCATGCCACCGCTCAACGCCCCTTCGCGCCCCACCTCGTCCGCTGTGAGCCTCTGGCTGTCGATCTCTGTGACAGGGAAGGGAGGGTTTACCTCAGGAAACACACACCAATTCCCCCACCAGGGTAAAACGCTGATTTCGTTTTTCTGTGCCAAGAAATCCCTGTTTAATGAACTGAGTGATTCATCTCCCATCACTCTCCACCCCACAGCTTTCCACACGTCACGCGCTCTGCACCTTTCGCTGTCTCCTCACTTTCAAGCCTTGGGAAAGCAATGCAGTCTCCATGGTAATTTGGAGTTCACAGAAACTGCATTTCCGGCATTCATTTATTCCTCCGACTTATCGCTGGAATCCCCGTAATTCCTCATTCCTCTGATTTCCCATCCGCCTGAAGAAGCACTCCCACTCCTTGGCGCCTGCCCATGCCTGCGAGCAAGTGACCAGACCTGAGCTCCCAGCTCCCATCTCCCCTTCCTGCTGGGCCACCCTGGGCTCCCCCAGCGAGGGCATCCCCTGTGCCTGTGCCCTCCTCCGCGCTCTGGGTGACATTCAAGTTTGGAGACAGGGTGGGTGACATCAGAATTTAGGAGACAACCAAAAGTGTCAGCCCCAACTCTCCTTCCAAATGAATAAAGGTAAAAATTGCCCACCTCTTCCCTTCACACACACAGCCACAGACACAGCGCTTACCGGTGCACCGGGAAAACCAGAGGACACAGTGGTATCCACTTTGTGATGGGCTGCGATCAGGAGGGACATGGTGGCCACATCCCTGTCTGCTCACCTTGCTGGCAACCAGACCCCAGGGGCGGCTCCGACGCAGCCACTCCGGCACCATCAGCCCCCCAGGCCGGCAAGTGAAGCAAAAGCCGCCAGCTTCTTGTCACCCCCGGCTTGACGCCTCACCATTCCATGCCCTCCCTCCTCCATCAAGGGAAAAAAAGAAGGGGGAAAAAACACCCACCTAAGATGAAATTCACTGAGAAAAATCCCACCCTCGCTCTCAGGCATTCTCTGGGGACAAGGCGAGGAGTTGCTGAGAGGCTCTGCATATGCTTTGGCATTGGTTTCCAGGGTTCAGGTCCCCATGCCCCAATTAGTTCCTTCTGGCATCCTGTCTCCCCCTGCCTCTACTTCCCTCCAAGCTCATCCCTGGGACCAAGTCCATAGTGGCTGGTGACAGAGCACCCCCCCCCGCCCCCCGCCCCGTGGCTGCTGCTGCCTCGGTCCTCATAAATTACAGCAGCTTCCCAGACGGAGGCCCTCTGGCTCCCAAGGAGGATACCGTTTTATTTGGGGCGCACTTACACACCTGCAAATTGAACTCTGTATTTAAGTCAGACAACAAATCAGTGGTACCAAGAGGAGGCAGATGAAGAAAGTCCTGCCTGTCGTCCCCGGGCGCAGGGCTTCAGGACTGACTGCCAGCCCTGCGATGACAACTCACCCTGGAAGGAAGGTCAGTGCTCACATCGTGCACCACTCCACCCAGCAACTGCTCCTGGACCGATTTCACTGTCCTGGGGTCAGGAGAGGAAGCTATCAAGTCCAGCAGAGATGGAATGTGACTGACATTTAGTTTAGTTTTCTAAGGGCAGAAAAAAAAAAAAAGATGGTCCGGCTTCATTCCTTCTCATGTCTGTTAATTCTGTGCGTTAATTACCAAGAAGTCACTTCTCTGCAGACTGGATTGGCAATCTTTCCTCACCTCTTCCCCCAGGAGCGGGGAGAAGCTTCCAAGAGGAGTTTTGTTCTCAGACTACATGAAACATACCTAGTTTGGGATGATTTTTTTTTAATTTATTTATTTTTGCTGTGTTGGGTCTTCGTTTCTGTGCGAGGGCTTTCTCTAGTTGTGGCAAGCGGGGGCCACTCTTCATCATGGTGCGCGGGCCTCTCACTATCGCGGCCTCTCTTTTTGCGGAGCACAGACTCCAGACACGCAGGCTCAGTAGTTGTGGCTCACGGGCCTAGTTGCTCCGTGGCATATGGGATCCTCCCAGACCAGGGCTCGAACCCGTGTCCCCTGCATTAGCAGGCAGATTCTCAACCACTGCGCCACCAGGGAAGCCCTGGGATGATTTTTTAAATCTGCTCAGTTCACAGAGGGGGACCAATAGCTGGCAACTCATCGTCATGAAAAGGCATCGCACCCACAGTAACTGTACCAGGAGTCTCCTTCGGTTGAGCAGTGCATGAATGGAAAGCTTTTTAAAACAATGTTTATGACAATCTGCCGCTTGCCTTTGAGAGTTTGCCCTTCTAATCGTGAAAGAATCAGCAGGGGAGATCCATGAAAACTCAAAGGTATGAAATCTTACATCCTGGCGCATCACAACTTTTACCAAACGATAAACGACATCTAAACACATACAAAATATATGCTCACTTCCTACCTAACCTTGCCTGCCTAAATATTAAACAAACCGAACCGAACCAAACAAAACTTACTCGGGGCCAATGTGACTGGACGACAAACTTATTTTATAAGCACGTCTTTGTTTTTCTTGATTTTTTCTAAAGCTTCATTCAAATGAAATGATTCGACTTAAACTTTCTGAGCACCCGCTTCAGAGCCCAGCCCCGTGTCAGGCAGCATGAAGAGAAACGTTGTCACACGAACGCCACTTGCCCCCAAACTTACCTACGGCCTGGCCAGTTTTCCTCAGAAGAAGTCAATGGCATTTCTTGCTGAAATCTAAATCATCTACGATAGTTTTAGCATAAATGCCTGCAAAGTCAAGAACGTGCAGGATTTTAAAGGAACAGTTCACCAGTGATTCTGGCTAAAAGCTGAATTGCCGCTTCAGATTACACTCAATCCCAGTGTGATTTCTGTGCTTCTCTGCTCCTGGCTCTGGCCGTGACCATCTAATGAGTCCTTTCATGTGTGGACTGAGACGGGGTTAAATTCTTTCTATCTGCCTAATCTTTTCTTAAGGGTACTTTTTCAGATCTGTAAGATCTAAGCAAACGTCTGGCTGGATCACACCTTAATTAAAAATGTCAAGTCCAGGGCTTCCCTGGTGGCGCAGTGGTTGAGAGTCCGCCTGCCGATGCAGGGGACGCGGGTTCGTGCCCCGGTCCGGGAAGATCCCACATGCCGCGGAGCGGCTGGGCCCGTGCGCCATGGCCGCTGAGCCTGCGCGTCCGGAGCCTGTGCTCCGCAACGGGAGAGGCCACAACAGTGAGAGGCCCGCGTACCGCAAAAAAAAAAAAAAAAAAAAAAAAAAAAAGTCAAGTCCAGTTTGGGGCCAGCAGGAGTCAGATGAACAGATGTTGGAGGAAGTTCAGAGGAAGCCATAAAAAATGAGTACGATTACTTATTTCTCTACTTAGACAAAGAGACCAAAGGCACTGAGGAAGACATGATTGCCTGGAATCAGTTCAAAGGCAATTCTTTTGCATGGAGACATCTTTAAAGAGTGACAAACCGATATGTAGTTTTCACTTCCAAAGGGGAATGAGAAAGAGAAGAACCGGATTTGTATTTTCAGCAGAAGGGCTGCTGGTCAGACACCAGAAAGCAGAACCAGTGGAACTGGGGACTTTTATCCCTCTTTCTCTCTTTGGAGAGTTTCTAAACAATGTATCTATTGAGTGTTTGTTTTGAAAGAGAAGTTAGTATTTACCTTAATGATTATTCAGGTGCCCAGAAGTAAGACACGGCTATAGTTTAGATGGCTTCTGTTAAGGTCTCTTGTTTTTCTCTTCCTCAAAGATTTTCCCTCAAAGGACAATTATGGACTCGAAATAAAGGATTTTCATACTCAGATACTTGCAGTACTATACATTGTTCCAGAATCCCAACCACAAGCTGTGGTTCAGCTGGTGATGAGAGCATCATGGTACCATCTGAGCACGTGGTGTTAACCACTTAAGCGTAGCGCACGAGGAGGACAGGGGGCAGAGAGGAAAAAGAAAGGAAACTGGAAGATTTCTGAATTTAAGGTGTATTGGCGCCAGGAAAAAGAAAAAGAAAAAAAACAGAAGCCACCTAGACTGGGTAGGTGTGCGGTGGAAGTGAAAGGCTGGGAAAGGCTCAGGTCGGGGTCCTGGCTCACAGGCTGATGGCCCTTCCATCTCTGTGTGATGCTATGAGCACACCTGCCTCACCTGACACTGCACTTCTAAGTCCAGCAGTAAAGCCCCCATGGCTGCCTGTGTGCTGTGTCCCCCTCCTGCCCTCATGTATCATGTTCTGAGTCTCCATCCTCATTTATTTCCAGGCAGCTAAGCTTTTGAAAATGTTGACGATGTTTTTTGCATTTTCCATGAACATCGTTTCTCCTCACTGGGTTAAATATCAGATCTTTTACTTTCACTACACAATTATTTCTAAGATATATTTTGATTGAATTTGAAGTTCTCGCTGTTTTTAACGAATTGTATTTTCCATTATCAGTGTTTCAAAGTCCGAGTGCACTTTTAGCAAAGTATCTGCGTGATTCCTTCTGCATCCCTGAAGGGATAATAAGACTTAGATGCCACAGGAAACCCAGCTGTAAACCACGGTTTGCTGTTGGCAAAGTGGAATGAACTGGTCTTTGATGTTGCTGTTGGTAAGATTAGGTTTCCTCATTACTGTGTTTTAGAAAAATGTCTCCCAGAGGATGCAAACAGCTGGCTCAGATACCTTCATATTTCGCACTTGAGAACCTGTAGGCCCTAAATGTCGTTCCTCTCCCGCACTCTCTTCCTTAACCTCAGGATCTGGGCTTCTCTTTCCTTCGAAAGACTGACACTGGGTCCAAGGACCTACTGTATAGCACAGGGAACTATGCTCAGTATTTTGTAATAACCTATAAGGGGAGGGAATCTGAAGAAGAAAAAAATATATTTATACGTATATGCATAACTGAATCACTTTGCCGTACACCTGAAACTAACACGATGTTGTAAATCAACTGTGCTTCAGTTAAAAAAAACAGACTGACTCCGGCCCTGAGTTGTTCATGTTTAGGGCTCACCTGCCGCCAGGGCGCCCACTCCAAGTCCAAGCACCTTCCAACATCTTGCACATTGTAGGCCAAAATAATAAATAACAAAACCAAGAATAACATTCATGGAAATTTACTGAAAAGTTTCTGTGTGCTGGGTACTCATAGCTTGTCAAGTATTAACTCACTTAATTCTCATAACATCTCAGTGAAGTCGATTGTATTATTTCCCCACTTTATAGATGAAAAGACTGAGGCTAAGAAAGGCTGTGTTCATTGCCCCAGATCACACAGCTGGTGAGTGGTAGAGCCATTATTTGACGTCAGGCATTTTGACTTCTAAGCCTCCACTATTCTTTTTTTTTTTTTTTTTTTTTTTTTTTTTTTTTGCGGTACGCGGGCCTCTCACTGTTGTGGCCTCTCCCGTTGTGGAGCACAGGCTCCGGACGCGCAGGCTCAGCGGCCATGGCTCACGGGCCCAGCCGCTCCGTGGCATGTGGGATCCTCCCGGACCGGGGCACGAACCCGTGTCCCCTGCATCGGCAGGTGGACGCTCAACCACTGCGCCACCAGGGAAGCCCTCCACTATTCATTTCTATGCTTATACTGCTTTCATCATTCTTAAAGGATATGCAGTAGAGATTTAAAGAATACTGTTATCTTGACTTCTACGGCTTGTTTTCCCCATTTTCATGTTGAAACAAAGTTATAAGAACTCTTATTTTGACCAAGGCCTTAAGAGGAAGCTTTAGGTAGGACTTGCTTTGTCAAGTCAAGAAATAGAACTATAGTCACAGAACTGTTTAGAGAATGTACCATATTTCCTCTTTTAGTTCAAGTTGCCTTAATTCCCTGCAGGCCCATAACAAGAAGACATTCCTCTGAAACTTGCAAGGTCTCTGGGTAAAATGAACCCGATTTTCCTGAAAGATAACCTTTTAGTAAAATTTCTCTACTAGAGACTTTAAAAGTCTCTAGAGGCTAAAGTTCCCAGGCACTTTGTGGGGCTTTTTTGGTCCTATTTCCAATGATCTAGCCTCAAAACATGTGCGTAAGGGTGGTCTCACGGATGACCCCTCTCATAACTGAATTCTCCTCTAAATCTAAGAATCCTTGTGTTCCCACAGTGGCTCTTTCTTCTGCTACATTTTCTTCACTTGGATGTGTGCCCAGATTCTCCAGTTCTAACATGTTTCCTGTTTTGGACCGTGGACCTGGGTTGGTGCCTGGGGGTGACCCCATGCTTCCACTGGGTCTGGCACATAGGAGGTATTAAGCGTCTGTTCAAATGTCTTAGCACAAATGTGAGTCTGCACGTGGACACGGTCCAGGGGCCAGTACATTAGAAAGGATCAGCTTCACCTCCAACCATAAAGAGATTCTGCAGTGGTAGCTTCGTGGAGTCCTGCCAGGGGCTGGGCACTGGGCACCTGCACTCGGCTTGTTCCCTCTGCTGAACCCCAAGTAAACAGCCCACGCTTTGCTTCCGACGGCTGTCTCTCGGACCTCAGGGTCCTTGACTTCAAGGGTCAACCAAATGCCCCCCAAATGAGACTAGATGTAAAAGCAAAGGACATAATATTCAGGCACTTTGCAACCGACCCTCAGGGCAGAGAACTGGAATAAGTGAGCCTTGGGGACAAGAGGAAAGAGTGACAAGAAAGGAGGAGTATCTTCTTGCTTCAGTGTATCTGAACACTCTCGGGTGTGTGTGTGCGTGTGTGTGTGTGTGTGTGCGTGTGTGTGTCTTCAGGTCTCGTCTGCTTCTTCCACATTTGACACACTCCCATATATTTCTGATTCTGAACCAGGAAATGTGTTGTAGACTCTGAAAGCTGAGGGGCTCTTAGAAACCATCTCAGCTTTCTCCTTTATTTGGGATGATGTGGGGATCACCAAGGAGGAAACGGTGAGTTAAAATATCTCCTTCTCTAGGAACTGAATCTTTAAGAACACTAAGCCCTACGGTCCTGCTTTCACCTGAGCAAACTAGGGAGTGTGCACCACAGCGCAATGTGAACACACCTGCCATCAGCTACGGCCTTGAACTAACCCCGTTATGAGAAAGCCTATTGTGGAAGGTGCCATGACTTACCTGCAACACCTGCGAAGCTGTGGCCTTTCACTATGGTCCAATCGAGGCCTGGCATTTGGCCCGGGACAGAAAAGGCCCAGGGATGGCTCGAAGGTGGGCAGACTTATGGTCTGAAGGTTGATCAAGCTCCAGGGTGCCCGACCCTTTCCAGACTACCGGACCAGCACAGGCAAGGCCACCTTCTGAGGACTTTGTCAGTGACACGCCCACCTGATGAGCGTGTGCAGGACTAACGGGGCTGCATGAGCCCCAGTGGGAATGAAACTGTCAAAGTCACCGAAACGAAGATATGCCAGCTTTGCCTGAGAAGCCTCGTGTCTAGAAACAAATGTAGACCAAGGCCAGCCTCAAAGCTCATGAGTAATAAATGAACATGGCCCCAAACTCAAGCTACTCTGTTTCACGTAGACAATAAATGCTCCGCGGCCGAAACTCTGCCATGAACCATCAGGAAGAATTCTCAGAGAAGGTGAACAACCACGGCCATTCCATCTGGAACAGTAAGAGAAGAGATTGGACCACCCTACCACTATACACGTGCACACACGTGCACATACAGACACAGACACGCAACCACAGCATATCCACCATCCCTGAGACCCGTCTGGGTGACCCGTCAGAAGCCAAGGGCCCATCTCGCCCCTTCCCCTGGAACCATCATGACGACAAGTGCCAGACTTCCCACCAGACTTCCAGCTCTACTGCCCGGTCCAGGACTAGGGATGGATTCACAGGATTTATTTCAGCTTTCAGTTGACTTAAGTGCTCTGTAATATAATGGGAAGCAGAAAATGCACGGCAGCTGCACAGAAGTTTCTTCCCAATTGTGTTCATGGGACTTCCACAGAGTTCATTTTAGATTATGCCTACGTGGCAAAATTTTACTGAATGTTTAAAAAGGATTGCTTGATGCAGGTCAGAGCACTGGCTTAATCCTTCTAAGATTTTCATGAGCTGTAAGTATTTCCAGCCACACCACAAAATCCCACAGCAGAACTTGATTCTGCACACGAAGGAGAAAAGCCAAGGGGATTCGGTCCTATAGAAAGATTGAGGGAATAAAATGCAAATAACTGTAAAGTAGAAAACCCTCCCCATGTTATTGTCCACGGTTCTTCTTTACAGCATCATCATTAAAAAAAACCTGAAACTTGTACGAGGCCTAATTTCTGAAGGCACCATTACATCTATCCCACTTTTGCTATAATTCACAGTACTTTATTTTTTTTTAATTTTTTAATTTATTTTTTTTGCGGTACGCGGGCCTCTCACTGTTGTGGCCTCTCCCGTTGCAGAGCACAGGCTCCGGACGTGCAGGCTAAGCGGCCATGGCTCACGGGCCCAGCCGCTCCACGGCACGTGGGATCTTCCCAGACCGGGGCACGAACCCGCGTCCCCTGCATCGGCAGGCGGACTCTCAACCACTGCGCCACCAGGGAAGCCGCACAGTACTTTATTAAAGAACATACAACATACTGAATAGATCTGTAGTTTCCCCCTTTTATCAATTCCTAAATGCTTTCACTTGGTGTATTTTATTTAAGCTTCACTAAGTCTTGAAAGATAACAGAAGTAGACCATTTTCCACAGGGGAATACTACAACAGTACAGAGGATAAGAGACGTTAAATGTCCTGATCAAATTCATACACGAGGCCAGTTGCAATTTACAAAGTAGCAAGCGCGTGCCTTAATACTCCAGTGCAAGATCCCAGGGCACTGCTCTACCATCCTCGCCATATTCAGCACATATTCAGAGAAACTTTCCAACTACTATTGTACCACAGAGGGAGGTCAATCCCTCCTGCCCCTCAACTCCGCAGAATAACTCCAGCAATCTGAAGGTATGAGGAGTCATGTATTCCCACATCGTGCCACCTACATTACAGACAGACCTCAGACCTCAGAGAAATTGCAGGTTGGGTTCCAAACCACAGCAATAAAGCAAATATTGCAATAAATTGAGTCTCACAAATTTTGTGTTTCCTGGTGCATAAAAAAGTTATGTTTACACTATACTGTAGTCAGTTAGGTGTACAGCGGCCTTATGTCTAAAAAATGTGCATACCTTCATTAACAATACTTTATTGCAAAAACAATGCTAGCCATCATCTGACCCTTCGGCGAGTCATAACTTTTTGCAATGGTAACGTCAAAGATCACTGATCACTTTCCACTTATACAAGGTACCTAGAAGAGTCACATCATAGAGTCAGAAAGTACATTGGTCTATGTCAGGGGCCGGGGGGTGGGGGGTGGGGAGGGGGAATGGGGAGTTAGTGTTTCATGGGGACAGAGTTTCAGTTTAAGAAGGTGGAAACATTCGGGAGACGGATGATGGTGCGAGTTGCACAACAATGTGACTGTACTTAGTGCCACTGAACGGTACAGTTAAATAGGGTTACAGTAGTATGTTTTACATTATGTGACTTTACCACAATAAAAAAAATTAAGAGGAAAGATAACTGATCACAGATCACCATAACACATGTAATAAAAATGAAAAAGTTTGAAATATTGTGAGAATTACCAAAAGGTGGCACAGAGACGCAAGGTGAGCAAATGCTATTGGAAAAATGGTGCTGATAGAAGCGCTCCAGGAGGGGTTGCCACAAACGTTTGATTTGTGTCTGCAAAGTGCAATAAAACAAGGTGTGCCTGCCCTTCAGTTCATACAGACTTGCACCTGGGAAGCCTATGCACAGCCGTCTTGGTTATCTCATACAAGAAAGGTCAGAATCACCTTAACGGGGTCAGCACAGTGGTTCTCACACTAGTTGTACCTTAGATTCACTGGAGTAGCCTTTATAAAATACTGATACCCAGGCCCCACATGCAGGTATTCTGATTATGTCTGGGGTAGGACAGGCCATCTGTATCTTTCTAGATCCTCCCTAGGCCAATCTAATACATTATGAAGAACAACGAATGCCAGAGTAGTTTTCTCGTGTTGGACACATGTCTTGTCATTGCTGATCTTTACTTCTCTTAGAGAAAATCTATTTCTGGAAGTTTCTGCCTCATTCAAGCTTCCTACCTGAAATCACAGACTCAAGATCAAATTCAGACTTTAAGGATGTCATGAGCAAACTTATAGACTTCTGCTTCTGGCCATATGGAAAAACAGGGACCGGATTTACTCTCCTTCCTACAACCATAAAGTTGGAAAAACACAAGAAGTAATGTGTTTTGTGGACTTTAGACAATAGGCAGTAGAAGAGAGTAATCCCTGAAAGATGGGAAACAAACAGATGAGCTAACAAACGCCCCAGATCACAGCCTGGAGAAAGTCCCCAGGCCTTAACATAAGAAGGCAGACTGACATAACACCTGGCAGTCTCATGAGTTGAGGACACAGAGTCTAGAGCTCAAGGAGGCCAATGGAGCTGGAATTTTTGGAGCAGAGGACGGTAAAGGAAAGAGCTTCACAGTCAGACCTGCAGCTGTGTCCCCTGGAGCCTTTCACTGAGTATTTATCTGCATACAGGTGTGACTGTGAACCGAACAAAAAAATCCCGTATCAAAATATGTGCAGTGCAGGTAAAGGAGTGCCAAGAGGGAGGTTGTGGCAACTTCCATAATCTGGAAACTTCCATAGCCTGATAAAAAGCACCTAAGAAAAAGCCACAGGTAACATTATACTTAACAGTTAAAGGATGAACACTTCCCCCAACTAAGATCAAGAACCAAGCAAGGATTTCATCTCTCACACTTTTATTCACCATTGCACTGGCAGTCCCAGCCAATGTAATAAGGCAGGAAAAAGAAATGAAAGCTACACAAATTGGAAGGTAGTAAGTCAAACTGGCTTTGTTTGTAGATGATATGATCATCTATGTAGAAAATCCTAAAGAAAAAAAAAATCTATGGAAAAGCTACTAAAATTAATGAGTCAGTTTATCAAGGTTGTTTGACAAAAGGTCAATGTACAGAAATAAATTATATTTCTATACAATAACAGTGAGCTATTGGAGTTGAAATTGAATTTTAAAAATTAAAAAACATTTAAAATGTTATTAAAAATATAAATGAAAGAATGAACTTTAAAAATGTGTAATACTTTTAAACTGAAAGGTATAAAATGCAGTAGAGAGGAATTTTAAAAGACTTAAATTTGTGGAGAGATGAACATGCATATATATTAATAGACTCAACATTACTGACATGTCAATTCTCCCAAAATTGATCAACAGTCAATGCAATCCCAATCAATACCCAGATGGATTTTCTATAAAACTGACAAGCTCATTTTAAAATTTATATTGAAATGCAAAAAACGCAGAATAGCCAAAACAATTTTAAAGAGGAGGAAAATCCTACGACTTAAACTAACTGATTTTAAGACTTTTTACTAAAGCTACAGTAATCAAGATTGTGAAATAATGGTGTAAAGGAAGTCAAATAGACCAAGAGAAGAGAAGAAAGAGTCCAGAAATAGACCCATATACATATAGCTAATTGATTTTCAACAAAGGTGCAAGTAAAGGCAACTCAATGGGGAAATGATCTTCATTTCAATATACTGCGTTAAAACAATGCAGTATACACACACACACACACACACACACACACACACAAGATCCTACAACGTTATTTCACACCACTTACAAAGTTTAACATGAAATGGATTACAGAACTAAATGTAAGAAAACAATAAAATATCCAGGGACAGACATAGGAAAACAATTTACTGACCTTGGATGAGACAAGTTTCTCAAATAGGACATGAAAAGCAAAATCATAAAAGAAAAAATTTGATTAATTAGACTTCATCAAAATTAAAAGACTTTACTCTTCAAAAGACACTACTAAGGCTGTTAAGAAAATTAAACCAAGCCACATGCTGGAAGAAACTATTTACAAAATATTTATTTAACAATACATATTTAGAAATTCAATAATATGAAGGCAAACAGCCTAATAATAAATTAGCAAAGGCTCTGCACCGCCCCTTTGCCAAAGAAGTTACAGATGGCAAACAAATTCACAAAACCATTACCCACCATATGCCAGTTTCTTACAAAGTTAAACATGTACTTATTGGATGACCAGCAGTTCTACTCCTAGATATTTTCCCAAAAGAAACGAAAACTTATGTTCACAAAATTACCTGTACATGAACGTTTATATCTTTATTCAAAATAGCTCCAAGCAGGAAGGAACCCAAATGCCCTTCAACTGTTGAGGATAAACAAAGAGAGCTATGTCCACACAAAAGAATTCTACATAATAATAAAAAGGAAGTAACTGCAGAGAGATTCTACAATACTGCTGAATCTCAGAAGCTTTTTACTAAGAGAAAAAGCTTAGACGCAAAGGGACACATACTCCATGATTCCATTCACAGGAGATTCTAGAAAAGACCTACCTGTTGTGATTGAAAGCAAACCTGTGATTTCCAAGGGCCAGGGGTGGGGAAAGGAATTGACTGTAAAGGAGGGGAAGGGAACTGCTTTTGGTGATAAAGTATTTCATATCATGATTACAAGGATGCTTACATGACTCGATACATTTTTCAAAACTCACCACATCACACTCGAAAGCTGGGAAATTTTAACACATGCAGATTTTGCCTCAATAAAGACAGCCCAAACAAGCGGGTGAAAGAAAACGCGAAGAAAAGAGCGCGAACTTACCGTGCAACGCAGGGAAAATATTTCACCATCATCACTACAGCGCCCCAGTTAGGGTGTTTTTCTATCACAGTTGGGGAGGATAATGTAATTTAATGAGTTGATCTCTGGAATACTATGCATCAGTGAGAACCAAAGTTCAAGAAGCGACACTCATAGAGCTCAAAAGCAAAGAAACGAAGGAAAAATAATAACGCAAAGAAAAGAGCGCGAACTTACCGTGCAACGCAGGGAAAATATTTCACCATCATCACTACAGCGCCCCAGTTAGGGTGTTTTTCTATCACAGTTGGGGAGGATAATGTAATTTAATGAGTTGATCTCTGGAATACTATGCATCAGTGAGAACCAAAGTTCAAGAAGCGACACTCATAGAGCTCAAAAGCAAAGAAACGAAGGAAAAATAATAACCCGAATGAGCACTACGGCACAGTAGCACTTACTGAACTTTGTACCCCGTCATCCTGACGTAGCAAAGCTGGTGGAAAGAAGCTACTGCTCCATCAAAGCAATGAGAGCAACAGCAGAAACAGCCCAGACCTGCTTCTCTAGAACTCTGGAAATTAACCAACGGCATGTAACACCCAAGGAAAATGGCTGAACCTCAGCAAGGACAGAGGGTTTCCCGTCATTCTGACTTGTCCTGTTTCCATACCCCGCTCTGGGTGGGCAGGTTAAACACAGTTACCAGATCACACAGCGACCCCACTCCTGGGTGAACATCCCAGAGAAAGGGAAACCTGTGTCCACACAAAGCCTGTACACAGGTGCTCAGGGCAGCGTTATTCCTAATAGCCACAAAGTGGAAAGAGGCCACATGCCCACAGTTGAGGCGTGGATGTGTGGCATTTCCATACCCTGGGATATTATTATCAATCAGTCATAAGAAGGAATGAAGCTCCAACACACAGTGCAGCGCAGAGGAGCCCAGAGGACACTATTCTAGATGAAAGAAGCCAGTCACAGAGATCACACGCTGCACGATTCCATTTATAGGAGACGTCTAGAACCAGCAAATGTTAGGTGGCCAGGGGCAGGCGCAGCAGGGAACGGTGAATGAATACTAACATAGAGAAGGTTTCTTCCTTGAGATGATAAAATATTCTAAACTTAGATCAGGGTGTAGGTTGCACAACTCTGAATACACTAAAAACCAGTTTAATTTTGTACACTTCAAAAATAACAATTTTGTGGTTTGTGAATTACACATCAATAAAAAAATTCATCATTAAAAAAATCATCCCAAGACAGAAGAGATATGGGAACATAGGTATATGTATAACTGATTCACTTTGTTATAAAGCAGAAACTAGCACACCACTGTAAAGCAATTATACCCCAATAAAGATCTTTAAAAAAAAATCATCCCCAGGACTTCCCTGGTGGTCCAGGGGTTAAGAATCCACCTTCCAGTGCAGGGAACGCAGGTTCAATCACTGGTCGGGGAACTAAGATCCCACGTGCTGCAGGGCAACTAAGCGCATGAGCTGCAACTACTGAGCCCACGAGCTCTGGACCCCCCATGCCACAACGACAGAGCCCATGCGCCCCGGAGCCCGCGAGCTGCAACCAGAGACAGAAAACCCGCATGCCACAAGTAGAAGGAAGCCCTCGCACCACAATGAAAGATCCCGCATGCCTCAATGAAGATCCCACGTGCCACAACTAAGACCCGACGCAGCCAAAAAAAAAAAAAAGGAGCCCCATAAGTTCAACGGTATATATTTTTTACAATAACCTATTTAGAGAAAAGGACATACAGCAAAAACATTAGAATGAATGCTTTGGGGAAGGGCAAAGGGAGAACGGGACATGGGGAAAGGGGAACCTTGCCCCACATCTTAATTCTTATGCAGAATTAAGTCAGGATTTTGCACAAGGTGTTTAAAAATTAAAAAGAGAATAAGAAGACTTGCTCTCCAGTGAGCTGCCCTCTCGATGCACCCACAGCCCCCGCTGGAGGACAGGACAAGCCTTGTGCTTGGCTGCTGGCGTAGGGAGTGAACAAATGTCCGTAGGTGCTGGGGCAGCCCTTTAGGTCAACAGAGCTGTGGAATACGGGGCAGAGCGCACGACCAGGCCAACTCCTCTATCTGGGATCTCACAAGATTCCTAGAGATCCTTGATCAACGTGGCATTAACAAGACTCTCTGAAGCCCAGGAGTTTGGTTTCAAGGTGTTGAGCTAGTACCAGCAGAGAACCCCAACCAGAAACTCAACAACTCAGCTGTTTCTGCCACACCTTCTATTTCTGTAACTGAATTAATTATTCCTTCTCTGATTCCTGGTTCCTGAGTTTTAATAGCCCTTGACTTGTGCCCATGTAGAGTTTGTTAAAGAATTAAAACCCTCTCTCACACACACACAATAACAATTCCATGAAACACCACAAAGAAGCACCACAGACAGCCAACAGGCTTGTGGTGGAAAAGGCGGGAGGGACTCGGGCCTCTGGGTCAAGCGGCTGGTGTTCCAGCCGAAGGAGCGCACTGTGTTCAGCCAGTCTGAGAAGTGTTCCCAGTGGTACAGCGGAAGAGACGTGCAGTGGGGCCAATCCCCCCGCCAACGACATCCAGGTGGTCTCCAGGGGCTCTGCTATAACCCCTACTGCTGGCCTGTTGAACGGGTGCCTTGCTTCAGCGGCTCCTAGTAACAGCTGGGGTTCAAGGTGCTGGGAAATCTCCTTAGGGGAAACAGAGCTAAATTACACAACACGTTGTGCTTCTCAGGACGGATAAGTGCATCAGGTCTGGAACGCTAGACCCTAAGCCACCAGTGTCCTCCAAGCACAAGAGGGCAGGGTTATGCATGTAGATAATATTCCCCCTCGCCTTTGAGAACTGGATCTCCCGGAAGTCTCCTTCTGACCCAGAGATCACTGACTTTGGGAGAAATGAGGTTTTCTTCATTTTGTCTAGTACCTCTTCTAACAGTAGTTGTATTTTACCGAAGTCCCACATCCCTTAAAAAGTCAACTATGAAAAATCGGCTTAATTACTCTCCTTCACTGGAACAGCAGGGCGGGAAGATGCAGAGGCCGACGTGGGTGGACGGAGAGATGAAGGGTGAATGGCAATGGGACAGAGGGAAGAGGGGAGGACAGAGGCAGCAGGGACCGAGGTCCCGCTTGTCCTGTGGAGGGTGAGTGGGAGCCTCTGGGGGGATGACTGTTTTCTCTAAAAAATTTTGGAGGAAAACTGACTGCATCATAAACACCAGACCCCCACCACCACACACACACACACACACACACACACACACACACACATCAATTGTGAATACAGTTGAATATGGTTTATGTCAGAACCCTGGATATATGTGTATTTTTCAATCTTATCACCTCACAACACAAAAGATTTTCTCCGCAGGAAGCTTTTGGTCACCACCAGGGAGATGCTTTTATAAGTCTTTGATTCCACTCTCATTCATCTGTCACATCCACTGTCACAAAGGCAAAGGGGTTCCTTCCCAAAGCCTCTCTCACAGCTCCCTCTTCTTTAAAGCCTGATCCAACCCCAAGGGTCTGAAAATTTATCAATTGGCCTGGGATGATTTTCCTCCGTGGAGAATGGAACCCTCAGCAAGTGTGTATCATCAAAAAAATAAGTAAGTTAATTAACACCAGCCCAACAGGAAAGCAGGTAATCCTTTGTACCCAAACAAGCACGTTTCCAAATGAACAGCGCCGCTGTAGGTTCTATCATAGCCCAGAGTAATACCAACATTCTATCAGGGGTGCCCTGGCTTCGTTTTTCACAGACTCATGAATCGAGGCTATTTCATTTTTGTCCACAGAGGACAAGGCTCTGGAGCCAGGGCTTCACTCTTAGCGCCTGTGTCTTGTGCACTAAAGCAGGACCACAGCGGTTAACGAGGGGAAACTACAGAAATACCCCAATATCTAAGCGCTGAGAGGTGTAGACACAGAGACACCGCAACACTGCCAAGATTCCAAACTGGCGCTAGTTGTAACGTGCGAGCTAATGGGAGCCCTGTGGAGTATATGCCTCAGCTGATTGTACAAAAGAAATATTATGAGATGCCCTGGATAAAGGCCACGGTGCAGATCAAGAAAACCCTGGCTGACCGATGAAACACGGTATCGTACAAGGAAACAAAGAGAGTAGACATTTTTATTAACACACTTGTCTGAATTCACCCAAAGGCTAACTCCTTCCCCAAAAAACAAACACAGAGAAAAGAAGAACGAGGAGGGTATGAGGGCAAAGCCAGCTTTCACACAGCCCCCTCCGGCCAGACACCTCTCAGAAACAACACCTGTGAACAAGGAAGGAGCCACCAATGTTGGAGACGCAAGTCCACCTGGTCCACTGTTCTTGGAGCTCAGGTGACAACTAAGGTCCCCAAAGTCTACTGGGAGCGGGTGCACACTCAGGTTTGGGGGCCCAGGCCCTGGAGCCTGACAGGAAACACAGGCACCTGGTGAGCATAGGTCATGGAGCCCCGTGTGCCGGTGGGTATTTGTGCTGCTGGGTGACCTCAGACCGTGTTACCGCTAGAAAATGTCCTATTTTCAGAAATGCCAATAATGGAGGAGTATAACAGACATTTTCCAGAAAAACTCGTAACATTTTAACACCTCCAGACCACATGAATTTTTGTTAGTAAATCTGGAAATCAGAACACGTTCACCAATAGTAAATTCTCCTCAGTAGACTGAGCTGCAAGGGCGCAGAGAGAGGCCTGGTCCCTTCTGGGGTTTCAGTGAGCATCTAGGAAGGAGCAAGGGGGCCCCGTCTCTCTGAAAGCGGCCTCTGAAGCAGGAGGCCTTCTCCAGCTCAGACCCTGAAACCCAGGAGGGAAGCCGGGCTGCTGCCCCGTCTTTCACTCTGGTGCTTCCTTGCTCTTGCCACAAACTTAGTGTGTTCTTTTCTCCCCCACCCTTCTCACCTTCTCCCTTACCCTCACATCCCTTTTGCTCTCATTCCCCATTTTACAATATGGCATACTCGTTACAACAGCTACAGCTCTCGTGAGGATATTTTCTTAGCCTAGGAGCCTTCAATAAGTATGATAAAAACATATATATATATATATATATATATATATATATATATATATATATATATATATAGTGCAAACCCTTTAAAGGAAACAAATGAAGGAGCAGTTCATTCACTCTGGGTAGGAGGGCCTAAAGTCTCCAAAATAAAGAGCACCTTGAAACTGGGTCTTGAAGGATGAGTAGGAGTTTGTTAAGTATAGAAATGAAGGAAGAACCTCCCAAGAAGAAAGCACATGCACAAAGGCGTGGGCATGAGAAATTTCATGTGAAATTCAAGAAATTGCTGGTTGTGTTCTGTTGCTTAAAGGTTGAGTACTTATGGGTTGAGAAGGTGGTGTTTCAGGATGATTCTTAGGCTTCTAGACTGTCCTTTTTGGGTGTATGAGGGCAGCATTAACCAAGACAGGAAGTACAGGAAGGCGGGAAAGTTTCCAGGTGCAGGTGATGTGTTTCCCTTCTACATGTTGAGCATGAGATGGCCATGGAGCTACCAGTTCTAAATGCTCGTTAGGAGTTTCTCAAGTAGAAATCCAGTTCACGTGAGGGGCTGGTACTGAACATACGGCATGACGGCTGTGGTATATGAGGCCAAAGGAGCAGATGAAGCCACAGTGACTACATGACATTAGATAATTAACAAGACTGAGGCCAGGAAGGCCAGGAAGCCAGTGTTTCAAGGTCAGGAACACACAGAAGCAAAAAGGAGAGAACTGAAATCGTTTGCAGAAAAGGCGAGAGCTCGTCTTATCACAGGAACAAAGGCAGAACCAAACTTCAAAGAGGAACAAGGTCACTGGTATCAAATTCTGTAGAAATATACCAAACAGGGTAAGGATTTAAAGTAAACCATTGGAGTACAAAAATAAAATAAAATAAAAAATAAAAACCTATTGCACAGAGCTCCCCTTCAAAACTATCGTGTGGAAGGTGTTTATCCTCAGGGCACTCACTGCCCCTTTCAGATTTTGCCTTTCAAAATCAGTCATCCGCTGTGGATCTTTTAAATAAAGGTTTGTGAAAACCCAGCTGAGCTGCCTTTAAACTGCCTCCAGAACGCCAGGACCGCAGCTTTCCCGGAGACACAGCACTACATGTATTCTCTCCTCCCCAGCTACGCACGTCTCTCCTGTACCACGGGCGCTTCTACAGGAAACTCATCAGCCGCCTCGAGGTCTGACGCGGGGTGGTGGCCCTGTCCTCTGGGCAGGTGGTGGACAGACTCCAACAACAGCGAGCACCATTCCTTTGGAAAAGGAACACACCTTAATCCTCGAGCCATGCTGAGGACCCACAGCCTCGCAGAGCTGCAGGCAAAACCAGCCCTGGTTGGCAACCGGTGAGGAAAAGGGAAAATCATCACCTTCCGACCTCTCCTGAGAGGATAAGCAGATGAGATGAGGTTTAAACAGCTTTCGGATCCCCGATGCACATGTAGCCGGGTAAGTTGAGCTGGTACCTAGGGACAAGGGGCTTGGATAAACGCCAGGCATCCTTGCTCTCGGCAGCCGTGGGACACCTGCTTCTTTCACCTTCCTGCAGAAGCTTTTTATTCTGAGACTCCTTAAAAATAGCTCTGAGCAATTTTCAAAGACCCATCATCATTAAAGGGGTGTTAGAAATCATCACATCTATGCAAACTCAAAGCACAGCAGGATTTTCCAGCCACCTGCCCACCTGGGAGGGTGAAGAGCAGAAGACTCCCAACACCTGAACTTCCAGGACGCTTGAGAACCCTTTGGAAAGCATCCATGAAAGGCTGGACTTTCCCCTGAAGGGATACCAGTGGAAAACATGTGCATGTCTGCAGGCAATGATGCACCCTCAGATCACCTAATGACCTGGCAGGTAGGTAGATATCCACTTGGGACCCCTAGCTGGTAGCTCGGAGTCTGCAGAGAGGACATATTCCTTCCCTAGAGACGAAAACTCAATCTGCTCAGAGTGAGCTGGGCTGCTGTGTTTTGCTTAAAGTACCAACAAATGATTCATAGGTTCAGTGAGGAAAAGACTGCATTTTTTTTCCCTGTGACAAAATAAAGTTCAATATCTGCTCCCCCTGTTCAATTTCCACTTTCCCTTACATCAACCATCACCGATATTTTACAATAATGTAAAGAGCAAATGTCCGTGGCGTTTGCCCACAACAATCTTTCCTGACCCAGATGGTGTGTGACTACAAAGAATTTGTTTTGACAAACTAAATTGATTCCAATGATAAGATTATGTCTACACCAGAAGCCAGCCCAGCTGCTAGAGCTCGACCACAAACTCCATTGGCCAGACTTGTCTCCAAATGGCTTTTACTGTCTACAAAAAAAACCCAACAAACATCTATCCTCAAGGGATCAACGGCTGCCCCCAAGTTCTGAAGAGATTCCAAAGAAATTGTCATAGAATTCCAAAGAAGAGAGACAAGTTTGTTCACACATTGACCAAATTATGCCGTATGCCAAGGGAGCAGCATTCATGCTGATCATCATTTACAGTAAACTTGACAGAAAAAAGTCAGTTTCATTACTATGTCTCTGTGGACTATATAGAGGAGTACATATATGGACTCAAAAATAATACTGGAAAAAATCACAAATGCTGATGTGTCTTTCCAGATTCTACCTTAACACACTAGGTGCTTTACATTCTTATTCTATCAGAAAACGTGAGTAATGTTATTACTCAGCTGTAAAAAAAACAGAATGAAATAATGCCATTGGCAGCAACATGGATGGACCTAGAGACTGTCATACTGGGTGGAGTAAGTCGGACACAGAAAGACAAATACCATATGACATCACTTAGATGTGGAATCTAAAATGAAAAAGAGATACAAATGAACTTAGCTACAAAACAGAAATAGATCCACAGACACAGAAAACAAACTTACAGCTACCAAAGGGGAAAGGTAGGGGAGAGACAAATTAGGAGTTCAGGATTAACACATACGCACTCCTATATATAAAACAGATAAATACCAAGGACCTACTGTGTAGCATAGGGAACTCTACTCGATATTTTGTAATAACCTATAATGGAAAAGAATCTGAAAAATATATATATATGAATCACTGTGCCGTACACCCAAAACTACCACAACATTGTAAATCAACTCTACTTCATTTAAATAAAAGGTGAAGGAAAATATGCGTTTTCATACACTGTTGGCGGGACTATAAGTTGGTGACGCCACTTGGGAATATGCTTGTCGTTTGCAATTTCAGTTTAAAATATAGATAACTTATATCCCAGCCACTGCATTTCTCAGTATCTCTGCAGGAGGAACACCAACATAAAGGCAGAAGGGGAATACAGCAAGATGATGATTGTAGCCTCCCTGCTCAAAGCGAAAATGTGAAAGCCACCTGAATGCCTGTCAATAGGGGGACAGCTTCTTTAGTTGCAGTATATAGTTGCTGTACGATATTATATGTTACAGATGTACAGTATAGTGACTCACAACTTTGAAAGGTTACACTCCATTTATAGTTATTATAAAGTATTGGTTATATTCCCTGTGCTGTACGATACATCCTTGTAGCTTGTTATACACATAGGAGTTTGCACCTCTTAATAGGGGAACAGTTTTAGTGGCTACAGGGTCTCTGCACCATAGATCACTCTGCAGGGGTTTGCGTGGATGAGGTGCATATGTTCAAATCTAAGTCAACAAATGGGTGTTAGCAAGTCCTGCTTGGGTGATGCATTAAGGTGAGAAAAAAAACCTCAGCATAATGTTATTTATGCTAAAAAATCTACAAAGTTATATCTATATATCTAAGTACCCTAATGTGTATATACACATATATGAACATGTATGTATATGTGTATTTATGTATATATAGGTATATATTTTATACCTTATATATAAATACTTATTTAAATATATTGATATTACTTAATATTAATATGTATTTCAATATTCTATTAATATTACATATAGTATAATAAAGATTAGACATTTACATAGCAAAGTAATGACAGCAATTCCTTCTAGGGATTCCCAGGGGAAAGGCTGTGGAGATGATGAAAGAGGACGTGAGCCTTGTGTTCAATTTGTTAATATCTTATCAGGATAATGCATTAGTATATTTGCTGCATACTTAAACTAAAACTACAGTACCTATGACGAGCTCACAATAAGATTATACAAACAACTGCCTTTGTTTCACACATCTGATGCCCACTCCTAGGAAAAGGTATTGAGAGAAACCAAAGCAGGATAGAGTCCAAAGATAAAAGAGGAATTCTATTTTAAAATTTGAAATATAATTTGTCATTTTCAATTTAAAGTATATGTAACTTACATGTGTCTACTGTCCATGAATCCACCCTTACACACACACACACACACACACACACACACAGTCCAGCAAGGGGTCTTAGGGACACAAGCCACCTCAAAGGGGGTCCAGTCTATTCCTGTGAGATTTGCATCCCTCAACAAGCTTCTCACCAAGCACTCCTGTAACTCAACCAACACCAAGGATGCCAGGGAGTTGACCGAGCACACACAGTACTGTGAGGCCATAAACTTATCCTAACAAGAAAGATACGGGAATGGTAAAGAAAAAAAAAAGAAGAAAGTAAAGGAATGAACATCCCACTGCATAGTAATTATACTAAGAAGTATGATTTGTACTGGAAGTTGGCATTAATCTCATTGCAATCAACTCTCCTGACTCCAAAACAGAGTCGAAAATGAACTCTATTTAATTCTTTCAGAGTGGGAATTAATTAGGAGAAAGTTAACAATTTGGCCTTCCACTTGAAGTGTCTGTAGGGAATGTGTTTTTTTGTCTCAACAAATTCTACCCTTTTCCTCAGGAGGCTGCAGTGAAAAAAAAAAAAAAAAGCAACAAGTTGAGTCCCCCTGAAAATATAACAACCGAGGGGATGCTACACCCCACACCAGCTGAGCGAGTGGGGTCCCCCCCACTCATGGGCCCCAGGACACCGGGGTTCATGGAGGCCCGTTAACAGCACGCATGCTCTGTGCCAGGAACAAAGTGCTGTGGATCTGAGGATCCAAACAAAAGTCATGGCTTCTTGTTACTGTCATTCTCTTACCCTTAGTGCCCAGCAGCATCAAAACAGCCCCCAGCAGAATGGAGAGGAGGGCAAGTTCTTGGCTTGCCTTTGAAGCATGCCATCGTTAATTTCTGCCGCCAAATGCCTTTCATTAGAGGATCTCTGAAGTCATCAGTAGGTGAGCACGTGTATTCCCTGGACAGCTCTCTCTGCCAGGCAGGTAAATATTATCACAGGCAGAGGGAGTGGGTGTGTGCCTACAGAGCAGATTGCCTTCCAGGTGCTTGGGAAGCAGTGTTTTGTTTGTTTTTGTTTTTAATTTGTCCATGTTCACAGGTGCCGAGCGGAGGCCCTGGAGAACAGAGTGCCTCCCTCTACACAGCCCAGGAAGGGAGCCAGATGTGAGGGGCGAGATGCCCTGGGCTTTCAGGGGCCAGCACCCAGAGAGCTGATTTCAGCTATAGTATCTGCTCCTGCTGTCCGGCACCCCCAGAGATGGGGCTGCATGAGGGGAGGACAGAGAGCCTCATGTATGTCCACGTGGGAGGGAGAACGGTGACTTGCCAAGGGTGCGAGCCCCCTCCCACCATCCTGTGGTTTACAGAGAAGTCAGACTCACCCAGCCAGGAAGAGCTGAGGTTGAAGGACCTCTACAGAGAAGAAGCTGTTGCTACAGGGAATATATGGATGGATGAGGGAGCAAAGGAGAATATATGAAATCCAGAGTGGCAGCTCCCTCCCCAAATCCATCCTGCAGCTATAACTGAACTGTAGTTGAGTGCACTCCCAGCTTCCCTTGCAGCTGGGTGCGGCCATGGACTGAGTTCTCACAGGTGAAACATAAGCAGAGGTGACGCCGGGTCTTGATGGAGACTCCTCCATATTCTCTCCCCTTTCCCATGAGCTGGAGCATGAATGTGCCCTGTGATCCAGCTTTGGCCATACCCAAGGTGAAGGTGGAGCAAAAAATGGAAAGGAACCAGAGTTCCCAAGTGATTGCATGGATCGGAAGTGCCCAGAGAAATAAATTTTTTATGTTTCGATAAAAAAATAAAATAAAGTAAAAAATAAAATAAAGTAAAGTAAAATAAAATAAAATGAAATCAGACTCAAAAGAAACAGATGTACCCAGCGCTATGCCAAACCCTGGGGCCCTGGCCAAAACTGCAGGTCTTGGGCAAGGTGGATCTCCCCTTCTTTTTCTGCTCGCCCACCTCATCTCCATTTCCCAGCCTGCCTTGCAGCTGGGCCTGGTCACATGACTGAGTCCTGCGCAGCAGAAGGGGATACATGTGGGCACCATGACTACCTCCACATGGAGTCCTCCCTGCTCTTTACCCGGCCAGGGGCTGGAATAAAGCAGTCCCTTAGAGAATATCAGAAGAGGTACAGTGGAGATGGCCAAGCCCACTTAGAGGTACCTGCTCCCATCCCACTAGCTTATTACACTGGCATCAAGGAGACGTTTACTGTGTCTGATTCTTTATTTATCACGTGGTCTATTTGCTACAGCAGTTCACCTGCCCTAAGCTCCGTGAATCATAGAGTTATTCACCAAAGAGCATGTGAACTTGTTGAGGAAGGAGATGAACACACACTTCTTCACGTGAAAGAGGAATGAGAAACAGAAAGGTGGTTCTGAACTTTTTACGTCCAAACATCCGAAAACACAGAGAGTGGAAAGTAGGACGAATGACCCACCGGATTAAAGCTGAATTAGGGATTTCCACAACATGGGATAAACCACAGCATTGCCCCCACTCGGCCTCATTCTCTTCCCCTGTAAACTGGGGGTTTGCACCCTGTGAACGAGGAAGTCCATCCAGCTCTACTCTCCAAGATGTCTGTGTGCAGGTGGGAAGTGGGTTGACATGAATTGTTTCAGAAGCTCTGAGAGGCAGGGTCTGGCTCTGGAGGGTCTTCAGAATGGCTGGAGATGCTCATCCACCCACACAACAGGCCCCGACCACAGACGGACCCAGTGGATAGTCGGTGGGACTTGTAGTGACCTGGGAGGACCCATCAGTGCAACAGGCATGGTAAGTCCTTCAAATCCTCCTACACTTGTCTCTCAAATCCTCCTACAATTGTCTCTCAAATTCTACCCTTATTGTCTGATACCTCAGAGCCCTGAGGACCATGCCATTGGCTGGATTATTTCGCTGGGCCTCCATCTGCTGCTTGAACTACTGTCCCTCTGACTGAAACCTCACTGGTGATGTTACCAAACTCAGGTCCGGCTGCTCATCGCTCGAAAGCCAATACTCGAGAGGCGCGTGTTGGTAGAAAGGAAAGGTGGTTTTATTCAGGAGGCCAGCAATCTGGGGAGAGGGTGCACTGATGTCCCAAAGCAAACTCCCCCCTGTCCATCAGGGAGCAAGGGCTTTTAAAGGAGAGTTTCAGGGGTGTATAGGCAGAGACAGGGGGCTACATGCAAAGTCAGCACAGGCGGCTCCGACAGTCCTCTTGCAATTGGGCCTGCGGTGGTCTGATCAGTGACATCTTGATTTTTCTAGGTACAGTTCATCTTCAGTTCCAGGGTCAGTTTTCTTCCATTTCTTTGAAGCCAGTTCTTGGGACTGTGGCAGCTTATGTCATGGCTACAGTCTGGTCACCGTGTGGTTAACTTCTTCTGCCTGGTGGGGCTTTCCGTATCTACAAAGCAGCTCAAAAGATACGGCTCAGAATATTATCTACAGCCCTCAGGAGGAACTGAAGGTCCCTGACTTTGCTTAATGACTCAACTACTATTATTGGTCTTGTTTGACTCTTTGCTTCTGCATTCTCTAATTTCTCTGAGTAAATTTATTCTTTGGCTAAAGTTTACTACAGACAAAAGGCAGACAGAGGGCATTGCGGGTGGTGTGTGTGTGTGTGTGTGTGTGTGTGCGTGCAGGGCCAGGAAGGCTCCACAGGGTCCTGCTCTGTTTTAGTGATGGGAAGTCATTTCCTTGGCAGGTCATCCACTCCATTTAGGAACAATGTAAGGAAGAATGTACAAAGAGACTTATCCAAAGTCTGCCTTCTTATGACTTCTCTATTAGCCAGAATTTAGCACTAAGATCATATCTGGGTTTTGTTTGCTTTATTTATTTTTTAATACTGGGACAATCCTCAAAGCTTTCGCACTGAGGGCCGTTTTTAAGGTGTTGGTTAGAACAGACTGCAGGTAATGAGCACAGCAGGCAGGCATACTGCTGCAGGATGGGGCTGCTTCTAGAAGCAGGGACAGATAAGCACGCGTGCAAGATCACTGACAGGTGTTGCAGTGGCCGGAAACCCCCGCGTGCCGGGGCTGGGCTTGCTTGAGGTGTGGAGGAAAGCGGGCTACCACGATTGGGTTGCCTTTCTGAGATCTGCCCAGTGACACGCTGAAAGGGTGCAATTCTCGAAAAAGACAGAGGGCTACGGCTCCCCCCATAGCAGCTTACATTTGGTCCATCCTTTGAAAACTGCTGAAGAAAATGCCCAGCCGAGCAGCCTGTATTCCTGAGTCAGACAGGCTGGCCCAGCTGGTCCCCGTGGGGAAGCCATTGGAGACTGCGGCCGCCCTCTCTCTGCCATGGCCTTGCTGCCATGTCAGATCCATTGTGGGGTCTTCTATGCCCTGTGAGCTGACAGCTGTTTCCATGCTCATCTGGCTCTCGACCCTGAGTGCTGTTTTCTCAGGCTTTCTAGGACAAACACCTCCAGGTCTTTGCAGCCTTCCTCAGAGAGCACCGCTGCCCATCCTCTCCATCCTTCCTCTCCATCCATCCTCTCCATCCTTCCTCTCCATCATTCCCCTCCATCCATCCTCTCCATCCTTCCTCTCCATCCTTCCTCTCCATCCATCCTCTCCATCCTTCCTCTCCATCCTTCCCCTCCATCCATCCTCTCCATCCTTCCTCTCCATCCTTCCTCTCCATCCTTCCTCTCCATCCATCCTCTCCATCCTTCCTCTCCGTCCTTCCTCTCCATCCTTCCTCTCCATCGTTCCCTAAGTCCTTCTCTGGGGCAGCCCAGCAACCACCCCCGGCCCCGAACTGTGGTTCTGCACTAAGCAACCAGCAGCTGGAGTCTGAGCATTGGACAAGATCAGGGAGCCCCTGCCCAGGTGTATCTGCCAGCTTCTCCGGCCACCTTCTTAGGATCACAATCCGAGGAGTCCTGGCAGGATGGAAAGAAGGGCGGCATCTGTCGTTCACACAATCACCACTTCCTCCTTCTTTACATTATCCTCAGGTTTAATAACTGCACCTGAGAGAGCTTATTGGTTAAGAACGTAGGCTCTGAAATCGTAACTCTTCTCTTCCATTTACTATTTGTGTGACCTTTCCCAAGTTACTTAGCATCGCCTGTGCCTCATTTTCTCAGCTCCAAAATAATAACAACATAATAAGAGGACCCACCCTAACAGTTATTAGGAGATTATATAACCCAAGGCAGGTAGAGTACTAAACAGGCCACAGTAAGCATTCATATGTATCCGTGGTGATGAGATGATGAAGAGGACTTTTTCCTCCAAGAAGGTTGTACTTCTCCATCAAAGCCATTTATGCAGGTGTTCAGTAGGACAGGATGAAGAACAGAGTCTGCAGAAACGCACTGGGGCTTTCTGTCCAGGCTGATGTGAATCCACACCCCACTGTCTTATTTTCCAGCACGTTTTTCTCCATCTTAGTCATCATGACGCCATGGAGGAATGATGTCACACTCAGGTATCCTGCAGGCTGAAGAAGGTTTCCAGGCCAAATAAAGTTTAATTTTTTTAAAGTTAATTGCCAACGCTGTAAAATTTTTAATTTATTTTTTATTTTTTATTTATTTATTTTTTGCGGTACGCGGGCCTCTCACTGTTGTGGCCTCTCCCGTTGCGGAGCACAGGCTCCAGACGCGCAGGCTCAGCGGCCATGGCTCACGGGCCCAGCCGCTCCGCGGCATGTGGGATCTTCCCGGACCGGGGCATGAACCAGCGTCCCCTGCATCGGCAGGCGGACTCTCAACCACTGCGCCACCAGGGAAGCCCTAAATTTTATATAATAACCCATGTTTACAGCTTATCTTTAAAAACTAGGAGCTCTGGTCATTGGGGGTCCCCATTCCCTCACTGTGACAACTGGCTAGAACGTCCTAGGTAAGGCTGGGTCTCCAGGTCAACTCAGCCCCAGCTGCACACCTACCACCCACCACTTCTGCCTCCTTGGACTCAATTTTCTCACCTGCCTGACCACAGTGTGTATCGAGTTTTCAGCCTTTGTTTGAAATCGTTTCCATGTTGCATGAACCAGATCAACCCTCTTGAACAATTATGACTATCTGTACTACGAGGAGAATCTTACAGGCCTCAAATTTGAAATATGAAAATTAGCAGATGGACGGGGAGACACACACACTCAATTATTCGAAACTTAAATTTTATGAGCCTTTGCAATTTGATCTTCAAGGAAATTCTTCAGGATTGAACATATTCGGTCATAGTTTGCTATGCAATTTAGGTATCTCTTGACGAAAGAAACACACACCATTGTAGTAGTGATGGGTGTATTTTACAGACACACATCACTCATCTTGTGTGGCCACTTGGCTAGACTAAGGTCCCAGGTCGATCAGTCCAACACTAGTCTAGATGTTTCCGTGAAGGGATTTTGTAGATGTGATTAATACCTACGATCAGTTGACTTTAAGTAGATTATTCTCCAGAATGTGGATGGTCCTCACCCAATCAGTTGAAGGCCTTAAGAGCAAAAACTCATGTTTCCAGGGGAAGAAGAAATTCTGCCTCAAGACTGGAACGTGGAAATCATTCCTGAGTTTCCAGCCCGCCGACTTGACGTACAGATTTCAGACCTGCCAGTCCCACAACTGTGTGACCCAACTCCTTAAAATAAATCTCTTTTCAGGAAAGAATTTCCTTTCCTGAAAATCGAATTTCAAGACAAACAGAAAGTAAATTCCTAATCTCTTTATGTATGTGTACACACACACACACACGCACACGCACACGCACACGCACACGTATCCTTTCAGTGGAGTTTCTCTGGAGAACCCTGACTGATTGAACAGCATAAAAAATTCTCAAATCACAGAGTTTGGTCCAGGTGACCAGGCAACCACTCCTTTTCCAGCTCCATCATTTCAGAGAGGAGGAAAGTGGGACACTGAAAAGGCACACGGCTGCCCAAAAGATGCAGTAAGTGAGCAGAGGTGGTCGGTGACAATCTCCCGAACCACAAGAACCCCTGAATGAGCTTCAGTGAAAACACACAGTATTTTGAGGGTAAATACAGAAGAGATCAGACATGTTTTACTTAGGTTAAAAAAAAAAAAATGCCAGGAGGTCCACATCACTACTCTCGTTCTATCTCTAACCAGCTGTGTGACCTTAGGAAATTACCCAAAACCCCTCGTCTTCAGTCTCCTTATCTGTAAAGGGACAATGATAACACAAACCCTTATTTAATGCTTGTGGTTTTGAGGATGAAAATATAGATTTAAGGGCACTCGACATTTAAAGGAAGATAAAAAATGTTTTGAGAAGTGGGTGAGACTACCAAATAAAAAAAGATAATGATAGTATTCATATTTATTTTCAGTGCTCCTTCAAGGACTCTCTTCTCAACTATCTCATTTCACTGCTGCAGGCTGGAGATAAATATGGGCTTTTTTCTCTCCCCACCTTGCCCGCTACATTATAAGATTATAAAAGAGAACATGAAAATTCTTCTAGGGAAGGATCCACAAAAATAATCTTCTCCTGTATTAAGACACACTTGACTATGCAAAGATTTAGAGTTTTCTATGGTGAGCCTTTCTAAACTGTATCTGACTGACTTCTGTACTTGACAAGACCTTGAAAGATGGTGTGGTCTACTCATTTTAAGCATTTCCATAAATTGTTATAACTGAACGCTTGGTTTCCTCTCGAGTTCTCCTGGTGAAGGATGTGATTTATCTTGCCCTAGAGATTTAGCTGAGACACATAAACTATTAATAAAATAAGTCTGGAGTATATTAAAGAAATAAAGATGCCCGTCAAGAGGTCCTTTCTTCACCAAGAGGAATAGGGCTGCCCATCCTAAGATGTACACAAAACCTTGGTTCCCCACATCTCAGTCCTTCTGGGGGTGAGCACATCTGTAATAAACTCAGAGCACAGTCTGTATCTGGCAAAACCAAACCGCCCTTCTTGACTGAATCCTCTCAAGGAAAACAATTAATTAAACACTTTATTTGATTTCCATATACTTGAGAGGATTAAAATCTGGATTTGAATCTCAACAAGTGTCACCCAGTGGTACACCAACTGCCCATAGTACGTGGAAACAGTTGCCCGAATTTAATCATCTGCAAAGTGGGGATGATAGTATCTATTTTACAGTATGGTTGCCAGTTACTCAGGAAGAGTAGCCACAAAGAAACAACACAAATGGTAGAAAATTTAGTGTCACGTTAATTGAGCACTTACTATGTTAAACATTAAAAACGCTATTCTCAATACAAAGAACAACAGGCAGTAGGTCTTGCATTTAGGAGGTATAGATTCCAAAACAATGCACAAAGACAAGTGTCTCGAAAGTACAGAACCGTCCAACTGGGCAGTGAGGTAAATGTAGTAAGGTTTTCTTGATTGCGTTGTTTCCGAGGGGAAAACACACAAGTGAATGTTTCTTATGTTTGGTGATAGAAGTGGTAGGGGGATGTCACCCCCAAATAAGGTAAAACAAAATAAGTCTCTCACCAACCCCGCTGTAAATGCCTCCGTGGTCAGGCTGGTCAATTACTTGTACATTGTTTAATTACAGCACATCCTGAGTGATGATCGCCAGGGAAGGAAGGGATTTGGACAAAGCAAGGCAATTCCCTGCAGCCTGGGTCTGTCAGTCAAAATACGGAGGGGTGGGCGGCACATTAGGAAACCTTAGGAGATGAGCCACATTCTGTGGACAAAACCACCTGGTAAAGAAAACAGCTGCTCCCCTGGGATTCACCGCCCTTCCTCGCCATGTTCTCTATCTCCACCCCGCCCACCCGATTCCTCTCAAAGCTCTACAATCCATTAGCATCTCACCTTCAAATAGGAGTATGTTCAGATCCTTCTTGATGAAAAAGAGAAAAACAACAACTCCCTTTCTTCGCCTGGCTTTATGACTAGTACATTGGAGCTGCAATTAGTAGCTAGATGGATAGGTGGAGGGTTCTACAATCATGATCTCAGCTTTTTTTCTTTTTCTTTTTTTTGTTTTGCCTCCTATTCACCCTGCAACCCAAGGTCCTCCATCCTTCTGTCCTCACTGGTCCTCGGACCAGCTCTGGACGTACGATGGGCCACTTCTTTGGTCTTTCTTTGACCTTTGGCATTTTGAATGTTCCCATCTCCCCTTTTTCCCCCCAGTGCTGCTTCCTGTTTATCTGCTCACCCCCTAACGCTGGCTGTGTCCTAGGTCCCATCGCACAGGGGCATGTTCCTTCCCATGCTTCATCAGAAGTCACAGGTGTGCCTGCAGCCCAGCCCAGCCCATCTTTCAAAAAGTTGGAGAGCTTCAGCTTACTACAGGAGGAATTTTCTACCTTACGCACAAGGATGTCTGTTTCCCCCCTAGAGTTACACAGAAGGAACTGAATTCTTCTTTCAGCTGATTAGAGGGAAATAACGTTTATATAAGGTAACTACATAGTTTGGGGTGTTAAAGTCCAGGGCTTAACTTACAAAAAGCGAATTCTCTACCTTTTAGGTGAGTGGGGGAGATCAACTGCTCATTTTTTAGAAGAAACACAAACCAGTGTCATGACTCCCCGTGACAGATTCCACCCTTCCCTGCTTTCTATCTGCAAATGTCCCCACTAAGATGCAGGCTCTCACATGAGGGATGAAAAACTAGCCCAGGGGTCTCAGAAGCATCTCTCTGAAGCGCACCATGTGAGCCCTTGACTGAGTTCTAAGGGCAGCATTCCCAAGCTGAGAAGGGTGATCTGAGCTGCAGGAAAATGAGGTTGGTCCCCTCGGGTCTGTTACAGCAGAAGGTTTGGGAAACGGGGCATGGAGTCTGTGCCTTGGGGAATTATTAGCATACCCCTGCCTCAGGGTAAAGGGTCCCGTGCTGTTATACAGTAGCTCCCCTTACCCGAGACGTCAGTTCCCCACGTCAACCTTAGCCTGAAAATGTTAAATGGAAAATATCAGAAATAAACATCATAACTGCTAAACATGTGCTGTTCTGAGTAACGTGATGAAACCTCTCCACCTTCCAAGACATGAATCATCCCTTTGCCCAGCGTGTTCCACCCCTTAATCACTTAGTAGCCGTCTGGGTTACCAGATCAACTAGGGGTATCGCAGGGCTTGGGTTCAAGTGACCCTCATTTGACTCAATAACGCCCCAAAGCGCAAGAGGGGCGATGCTGGCGACCCGACTGTGCCATGGAGAAGTGCTTCCTTTAAGTGAAAAGGTGAAAGTTCTTGAAGGAAATAAAAACTGTATGCTGAGGTTGCTAAGATCTACAGTAAAAACAAAGACCTGCAGTAAAAACGAAGCTTCTGTCTGTGAAGTTGTGAAGAAGGAAAAAGAAATTTTTCCTTACTGCAAAAGTTGCAGACACAGTGCTTAGTTAAAATGGAAAAGGCATTAAATTTATACAATATTTTGAGAGAGGAAAAAAAGAAGACCACATATACTTATTATAGTATATTGTTATAACTGTTCTATTTTATTATTCGTTATTATTGTTAATTTCTTACTTGCCTAATTTGTAAATTAAACTTTATCATAGGTACTATTTGAGGTTTCAGGCATCCACTGGGGGTCTTGGAATGTATTCCCATCAGACAAGGTGGACCAAGTGTATTGAATCTCTGAGGCTGCACTTAACAGCTGCATTTCCAAATTCCGCCCACCCCTCCCACCGCCGGGTACTCCTTGTGCAGGCCAGCTGGGCACAGACCGTGCCAGTGCCTGGGGAAAGAGCATCAGAGTGGTGTCCCTGAGCTTGGGATGAACGTACACACACTACGACATATAAAATAGATGACCAACAAGGACCTACTGCATAGCACCGGGAATTCTACTCAATATTCCACAATAACCTAAATGGGAAAAGAATCTGAAAAAGAATGAATATATGTATAACTGAATCACTCTGCTGTACTCCTGAAACTAACACAACATTGTAAATCAACTCCAATAAAATTAGAAAAACAAAAACAGAACGGCATCAGGTCATCCATGAGTTTCAGCTAATGCTTTGGGAACACAATCATATATTATTCTGTTGTACGTGTTTGCGTTTTGAATATCTCTTTAAAAACATGACAGGGACTTGCCCAGCGGTCCAGTGGTGAGGACTCTGCCTTCCAATGCAGGGGGTCATGGGTTCGAACCCTCGGTCGGGGGGGGCTAAAATCCTACATGCCGTGCGGTTCAGCCAAAAATTTTTTTTAGAAATGACGAAATTGTGAGCTTTTTAAGAGTAGAGACCACACGTGCTTTCTCTTTCATATTCTTTCCTGATGTAATGACACGCCCTGAACGTGAATCAAAATGAGCTTCTTCAGTTTTCTTTAATAGCACCTCTTTATTTAACCCTGTTTAATATATCCTGCTGGGCAGGCTTGATTACTGCTGGAGTGAGGAGCCCCTACTCCTTCTAGGTGACGATAGTTACCATTCTCGGTGGCAGGGGGCGGGGCGGGGAGGGTTCTGCATTAAGACCACAGTCAACGGGACCTTCTTTTAATTCGCATTACACTGTATAAATTCTTTAATACGTTTGTATATTTTAGCCTTTAAAAGAATCCAGTAAGGCAGACAAAGTAGAAGATCTCTCTAGGCCACATTTATCCACCTCAATATTAATCGTCATATTTCAAAGTGGTTTTTCAAAGCCATGAAGCGAGTTATCCATCAGGCCAAGCCTAGCCCCAAAAGTAATTCCTGACGTACAGAGAACAACTGTTGCAGGTTTGCTGGTTGTCTTGTAACGTGTTCAAAATTCATGGCGAAAACGTTCACGCATCCTCATGTCCAGTCCGCTCTGAGTGCCAAACTTTAGTCTACTTTCACACACGTGCGCGTGCACACACACACACTCACACACTCTCACACACACCACACTCTCACACGCACACTCACACACACAAACTCACAGACTCACACACTCACGCACACATATACAAACACACACACTCACTCACTGTCTCTCCTGCCCTCTCTCGAACATGCACCAACATAGTAATGCTTCAGTTTCCAAATAAAACAAGAGGAGAGCACGTGGCTGCCCTAAATCCTCTTCCTCTGTAATCCCCAGACACAGAAGTGCTACTGCTGGCAACAGAAACCACTAGAGTCACAGTACTCGGATTGGTCTGTTCTTTTCTTAAATAGCAGCTTCTCTGAAAAAGCTCATGGTGGGTTTTATGGGTTAAATCGTGTCTCCCTAATTCAGATGTTGCAGTCTTAACAAACAGTATCTCAGAATGTGACCTTATGTGGAGACAGGGTCCTTACAGAGGTGACTGAGTTGCCAATATAACTGTTGTCCTTATACAGAAGGAGGTTTGGACACAGGGGCAGGCATAGTGGGAGGAGTCATGTGAACATGAAGTCGGCCGTCCACAAGCCAAGGAGAGATGCCTGGAACAGACCCTGCCCTCACAGCCCTGGAATCAACCTTGCCTTTACCTTCATTCCAGATTTCTGGCCTCTGAAATTGCGAGGCATCACGTATCTGTTGTTAAGCCACCTGGTTCGTGGTACATTGTTACAGTGGCCCCTAATGGGAGCAAATCAACACAGTACGTGATCTTGGATTCAAAGTCATAACCTACAAATGGCATGTTTCCACCTCTAAGTGTGTCAGTGATTTTTCCAGGATTCCTTTGGCCAAAAGGAAGCTAAAGAAAGATTATTTTTTTATGTTACCTTATCCAACATACACTTTTTTTAAATTGAAGTATAGTTGATTTACAACGCTGTGTTATTTTCAGGTGCACAGCAAAGTGACTCAGATATACATGTATATATATATATATGCGTGTGTGTGTGTGTGTATTCTTCTGCAGATTCTCTTCCCATATAGGTAATTAGATTAGATTCTAAAGCACCTTCTGGGAAAGAGAATCACTGCACACTGTGCAAATTATCCTGACAGTCTGAGGAGTATCACACCTTCAACAGGACCATAACAAGTTTAGGGGGTACTTGCCAGCCTGGCCTTGCTATTTATTCGTCATCGGTTTGGAAATCGGCATTTTCCTGAGGAAAAATACAGCTCCTCCAAGATCCCCTCCAAACTGCCCAAACTGCTCCCTTCTCTGCCTAAAATTCCCCACCCCTCCTTGGTGTTGCAAAATCTTACCACCCTGACTTGCTACCCCCCTTCCAGAAAGTCTCCCCCAACTGGCATCCCTTATCAATTATTTCCACACATCCCGCTCCCGTGATATGTCACTACGTTGTGTATATACGCTGGCCACAGCTGCAAGCTGTGTTACCCATGTCTGTGCCCTCTCACATGAGGCCACAGGCTCTTTGGAGGCGACATACTGGTCTTAGACTTGGAAATATTTCTCATGAGCCCTCAGGGGTTGACCACACACATCCACGTGTGCTCCACTGAGGAATCTGGTGAGCTGATTGAAAATAAATACTTTTATACTTCAATAAAAATGAGGATTTGAGAAAAATTCAATGCTCAGTCAACAGGGCATGCAGCTTGGGGGCACGCAGGACAACATATCCTCACAGAATCAGACTCTGCCAGCTTTCCCCTGCAACACTGGGGGTGTTTCCTTCACCCTTACTGATGCTAAAACTGCTTTCAGAAACCACCTTTGGTTTAGCAGTTTCATCAGCAGCAATGAGACCTTCAAACGCATCCTCAGAGGAGAGTTACAACAAATAAGGAAAAAGCAGGAAGGCTGTCCGGTTGGCGCCTCCCAAGCTTTCTGTTCTCCACCCCAGCCCCGCGCCCCTGATTCTCAGGTGAGGTGGTCTCGAGACCCCTTCCTCCATCATTCTGTTTCTCTAACTCCCTAATTTCACAAGGCATCTGTCTTAGTTCGAGCTGCTATAACGAAGTGCCACAGACTGGGTGGCTTAAACATCAGGCATTTATTTCTCACGGTTCTGGAGGCTGGAAGTCCAAGGTCAGGGTGCCGGTGTGGCCGGGGTTCTGGTGAAGCTGTCTTCTCACTGTCCTCATGGCAGAACAGGCGAGGGAGCTGTCTGGGGGGGTCTCTTTACAAGGGCACTAATTCCCTTCATGAGGGCCCCACCCTCAGGACCTAGGCACCTCCCAAAGGCCCCACCTCCTAACACCATCACAGTGGGGGTGAGGACCTCAACATACGAATGTTGGGACCACAGACGTTCCGTCCGTAGCACCACCCACTTGCTCTCAGGACTCACCCATCCTCACTCCATCCGCTTCTACTGTAGCGAGCCACCACTGTCTCCTGACCCTGACACCTCCATGCCTTCTCATGGGCCTTCCAGCTCTGAATCCCACTCATGCGCCTTCCAGCTCTGGATTCCTCTGACATACCTATATCTATTGAGGGAATGTTCTGTGTCAGGTAAGGCTAGGTATGGAGGGAGACGGGAAACTCAGATGTCAGTCCTCTCACAGAAACTGCAAAGAGAGAAGGGAAGAGATGGACCCACAATACACAAGCGAACAGAGAAACAAGGCTTTTGCGACTTTGTGGTACGCTAAAAGGAGCACAAAGCAGAGAGGCACTATGTAGTCACCGGCTGGGATGAGCCATCGTGAAAGGGAGGCCAGGATGCCCCTTTAGAGACTGTGGTGGTCAGGGGGAATTGCTGAGGCTGACACCTGCAAGAAAGAACCAGTCACAGGCACAGCCAGTGCAAGGGCCCTGGGGCAGGAAACACCTTGGTTTGTTCCTAGAACTAAAAGGCGGTTCTTGGTCTGAGGACTCACAGGGTGTCATCTTTCAAAAACAAGAAAATGCCAGTCACTCCCGTGCGCGTATGGTCTTCAAGACCCTCTCCTCATGGGGCCTCCACCTCGTCCTCCTTGCCCGAGCACTGTTGCTCAGCTCTGTCTGTGTCACAGCAAGACCAGCCTTCCCTCAGCTCCTCCAAGACACCCACAGACCTTCTTATGACAGCAGCAGCCCCGTGTGCTCTTGCCTCTATGCCTGGAATGTCCCCTCTCCCTCCCTTCTGCTTGTCCCTCAGAACTCAGTGTCCCACGAACTGGGCAGGGGCCCGTCACCTTGCTTATCCCTCTACTGACAGATCCAAACACGTGTCTGTGCTCAGAGTATGTGTTCAAACAAGTGGCTGGAAAAGGTCTTATTCCAGTGATGAATGAACACACGCGCGCGCACACACGTTCACGGGCAGACGGTAGGAGTACGTGCTCGCTGCGAGGTGAATGGCCAGACAGACCAGAGCCTGGGCGTTCTCGAATCAGTGCAATAACCAGGGCTTCTTATGCAATCTTATTTCAGTTGATAATCCGGGGATTATTTTACATGCCAGGAGCAGCATCCTCCTTGATTTCCCTTGGACCATTTTCCACTTACACAGCAGATGCTCATTTGCCTAAGTGTGAGCCGCTATCTGGGGAGGGAGGGGGGCTCGGCCTCGGCTGGCACAGCCTCTGCTCCAGGCTGCTGCTGGGGCACATCGTTCTCCCCATCCTCTTTCTCCAAACATGCAGCATCGCATCCATCCGACTAGGGGTAAAAAGGTTTTTAATATTGAATATAAATTCTCTACTACAAGTTTAATAAACACTGTTAGCTTCTGGGAAAGCAAAGTTGCTTTTTATAAACACAGAAGCTGGCAGACACATTTTTCTGACAATAATCTATGAAAAACTCGCTGGGCTCCTTGTTCATTCACACCACGGAAGGAGCTGAATGGAGCGGGTGTGTGGCTTCCTGGGGGTGTTTGCAATTGAGATTGACACTTAGGAAGGGAAAGAAAACAGAGCAAGTCATTAGAAAGTAAATGAAGATCTGAAACCAGAGTGCACCAAAGGGACCAAGGGAAACCTGGAGGAAGCTCCGAGGTCCTGCCCCGCCTTCCCAGGGCTGCGGTAAGGAGGGGGCTGGTGGGATGTGGCCTGGCTGGGTGACAGCCCTTCGAGGCCCCAGACACGGGTCTAACTGGATCCACCTAATGTCTGAAAGTTCCATGATTCGTCATTCTTTGGAACAGACCCTACTTACAAAATCAGCAGGTGTGTAGGTATAGAATTTGAGAGACAAAGGACAGTCTCTTTACCTCAAAATCTCTCCCTGGCTGACAGGCAGAATGCCACAAGTTGGCCATTCGAGAGTCATTCCTTTGGACCTTTCGATTTCGGTATCTGGGAGTTCACTAGTTAATAAAATAATTACCCTTGGTCCCTTTTTAGTAAAACTTTATTAGGGATATTTAGCGAGGAGCAAGGCTCTTACAAAATCAGAACAGTCTGAAAGGGAACAGGGTGGCAAACAGGAGAACGTGGGGGTGAAGTAACCCCACCGCCATGCGCAGGCTAGATCCCACGCAGCGTCGGCCAGGCCTGCCTGAGCAGAGTCCTCGCCAGCAGCTTAGGAAGGTCAGCTCTGAGCGAAGTGGCCCTTCCACACTTAGCACAGGGCTTGTCCATCCTATTCTGTGCTGACTGGACACGGTGTCTAAATGAGCAGGTGGAAGATGAAAGCTCTGTGCAGGTGGGAGGGGGAGGCGGGGTGGTACCCAGAGCTGGGCCTCCGAGGTACACGGATGCCCGAGGATCCCTCGTCGGGTGCCCTGTGAGGAGAGGCCCCTGAGACCAGCAGGCTGTGCATCTGGGGACATCAGAGCAGGGCCACCTCCTGGCCCTCAGAGCACCTCCCGACACTGATGCTGAGGGCCCAGCCTCCCCCCTGCACTCTGGACTCCCCAGCATCACCCCTCCCGCCTGGGGCCCCTGGGGCCCTTTATGGTCCCTGCTAAGTCACCCAGCTCTCAATAACCCAGTAAACCCAGTAAACAAACCCAGTAAACCCAGTAAACAATCAACACCAGCCAGAGCCTCTGGGGTCAGGAGCCGGGCTCCCCAGGGAACAGGCATCTTCTGTGTCATCACCTGGTGTCATGAAAAAGAGGGTTTCGGGCATCGACCAACAGGTGCAGGGCACAGGTGACAGAGAATTCCCCTAAGTCCCAGAGCGAGAAGATGCAGCCTCCAGCCCGGAGGGACTGAAGTTCAAGGAAGCCAGGACATGGGGCAAAGGCCCCGCTCCTGGAAGACAGTGAATGCAGAGGCGTGCAGGGGTGGACCAGTGGGCTGCCATCAGCCCTCTTCTTCATGGAAATGTGCACCTTGGAGGCGGCAAGTTGGATGGAGGCTGGGGAAGGGCCAGCCCCTCGGGCACCATTTGACCCTGGAACTGCTAACAGAGTCCCTCTGTCCGATGCCTTTCCACTAGGACTTCAAGTTCCCACTGAGGCATTCTTGAGAGCTTCTTGGCTTTCCACACTACCCTTCTTTCCCAGCTAAATGTGAAATACTTGGTTTCAAGGCCTTGTGGAAATGGAACTTTCCTCAGAAAAGGCGGGGCGGGGTGGCGGGTATAGAGAGAAAAAGAGAAAGAGAGAGATTCTTATTTAGCTTATTCCAGAAACTCCTCTGATAGCTTCAGTGACAAAAACTGATCCTTCTTCAACAGGACTGTATTTTTCATGTGGCCCTGTGTACCTTCTTTAGCTCTACAGCCAATGACATTTGCAAACCTTACCCTTCGAATCCAGATTTCTGGGAAAGACCCTGAGCCACCAGCATGGACGGCAGATGCTTAGAGATGCACTCAGGCCACTGAAGATGAAGGTGAGAAATTCACAGTCCCTCCTTCCTTCTTTCTTTTATGCAAAAAGTCACCCAAGTGGTGGAGCTGCTTGGGGCTCTGTCCAGCCGTGTCCAGCCCAGGGCTCATTCCACGGCTGTGACCTTGGCAATGGCGAGAGATACTCAACCACCAACCTCAGAGGGGCCTGGAATCTCTGCTCCGTTACAGACCCCACCCTCCCTCACCCCCGCCCAGACGTGAAAGTCAAAGCAGCGGATGGGCTGATGCACTTGCTTTAGAGAAAACAGCACTGCTGACATGGTTTGTTCATCTGGCATCCCAGGTTGCAGGTAATTCAGCACCTGGCCTGACCTTGTACCAACAGCAGCTGGTCCTTAATGACAACGTGCTCTAACCCTTCAAGGGCTTATTTCTGTGTCACCACTGGTGTGTGTCACAGGCTTAATACGCACTAGCACATTTCATCTTCATGAGAAACCCGCACACAGGGCACACTTCTAAGACCGCACGAGACCTTCCTGGATGGCATCAGTGCAGAAGAGTTAATCCATCCACGGTAACTTCCTGGTCTACACGGGAAAGATCTTGAGGCAATCTGGTCACTCGTGAGAAACAGACCCTACCCCTCAATGCCTTCTGGATGTCCCTCCCACATCCAGAATTTCTCTAGGGGGGAATTCAGGAGCCGTGATATGGTTGAAAGCAAGAGGCCAGATGACTCGACTGGAACCAACATATGCTTAGAAAGTACGTGGCCACTAACACACCATTGTAAAGCAATTACACTCCAATAACGATGTTAAAAAACATAAGATACAAAGATGTATTGTACAGCACAGGAAATATAGCCAATTTTGTATAATAACTTTAAATGAAGCATAATCTGTAAGATTATCAAATCACTATGTTGCATACCTGAAACTCATGTTATAAATCAACTGTACTTCAATTAAAAGAAAAGGAATGCCACTCTAAAAAAAAAAAAGTGGCTTTTTTTTTTAAAAAAAGGAATTCCTTTATCTTTATTATTTATTTATTATTTATTTATTTTTGCTGTGTTGGGTCTTCGTTTCTGTGCGAGGGCTTTCTCTAGTTGCGGCAAGCGGGGGCCACTCTTCATCGCGGTGCGCGGGCCTCTCCCTATCGCGGCCTCTCTTGTTGCGGAGCGCAGGCTCCAGACGCACAGGCTCAGTAGTTGTGGCTCCCGGGCCCAGTTGCTCCGCGGCATGTGGGATCTTCCCAGACCAGGGCTCGAACCCATGTCCCCTGCATTGGCAGGCAGGTTCTCAACGACTGCGCCACCAGGGAAGCCCAGAAGTAGCTTTTTAAAAGATTTTACACAGATCGGGGCTGTGGAAATGATTGCTCCCAGTGGCAGCTGGAGCAGTGACTAACCCCTCCCAGGTAGGCTGTCTCCTCTAGAGGGTGAGCGCTGGGGACCGTTGTGGCATTTACATATGTTTCATCCCTAGTCACCAGAGCCATCTGGGGAGGTGTGAGAGGAAGTGGGTCCAGTAGAGTAGACAGCACAGTCGGAGTGCATGGATCGTGGCCCCCATCCCTCTTTTAACTAACAGGTAATCAAACATGGAGTAAACCGTTTCCCCTCTCTGGGACCTTGGCGTCCCCAGCTATAAAGTAGCATCACCTAGTATGATCCCATAAAGGGTATTTCAGTGCAAAAGGCTCACAGTGAACTGGCTGCAGAGCAATGGTCTGCTAGGCCTGGACGCTCGAGCTACTGTCCATGTAGTTTGTATCAATCCTACTGAAGCCACAACCAAGGCGTCTGATAAGGGAATTCCGTGTCCTCAATCCTCTGCCAATACTCAGGCTGACTCTCCAGGTTGGGAGGACAGGTCAGTGTCAGCTTTTCACTGGTGAAACTGACTGGTTTTTCCCTGTTGTCTTCTGCATGGTTTCCGCTTTCTATGTGCAGACAGGCTAAACCTCCCCTCTATAAGCAGAGTCAAAAGAGATAGGACGAGGGCTTCCCTGGTGGCACAGTGGTTGAGAGTCTGCCTGCCGATGCAGGGGACACGGGTTCGTGCCCCGGTCCGGGAAGATCCCACATGCCGCAGAGCGGCTGGGCCCGTGAGCCATGGTCGCTGAGCCTGCACATCCGGAGCCTGTGCTCCGCAATGGGAGAGGCCACAACAGTGAGAGGCCAGTATACCGCAAAAAAAAAAAAAAAAAAGAGGTAGTACGAAGCCAGGGGACCATTATTCATAGTTAGTACGATTTTATTTGTGGGGAGGAACCATGCCATCTCTCAGCCTGGCCACACCACCAGCTGGGTCAAAATAGTCCTCAGCTTTCTCTACTTTCTGCTGCTTTGACGATGCTCCTGGTTATATGACGGTCGGTAACGTTCTGTTCCTTTGTAAGAGAAAGTTTTATGCTATATGCCATCCACGCGCCCTCCGAGATCCACCGGTTTTCCTAGTCCTCTGGGTAGCTGTCTCCTGGTACCCCTTCCCAGGAGGAAGTACCAGCAACTTACCTTGCAGACGTGGTGTGGTAAGTGGTGTAACAGAAGTCTGGGCACTTACTAGCTTTTATATATGTCTTTCTTACTGGGGTGTGGCGCTCCCCGAGAATAAGAATTAATTTTGTCTTATTCATCTTCTTATCCCCCCGAATCTAGCGCAAGCTTTCTGACATGCACAGAAATGTCAAGCACGTGAAGGAAGCCATGCAGAGAAACCAGACCTTGGAAAGGATCCCTAACTGTAGCCTGAGTTAAGCCCCTTCATCGTGGTCCTCCCAGCACCCCACACTCACCTTGGAGTCCCTAACACAAGTATCATTTAAGACTTATTTCGATGATTGTTTGTCGAATGTCTGTCCTCCTTGCTAGACTGTGAACCTGTACCCTCTACAAGCCCCCCGGGGCCATGTTTCTCTTGCTCGTGGCTCCGTCACTGCGCAGGCACTTAAGAAATATTTGTTGAATAAATAAGAGAATCATTCTTGGCAGTCAGAAGAGATTGACACACTTCTATAATGTAACGCTTGTACCTTACAAACTCTGTGTCGTACCTAGAACACTTTAAGCGTTGAGTCCATATTAACCAATAATAACGAGTCTATTCATGAAGTGTAAGTAATAACACCATTTCTAATTTAATGGATGGGGATCTTAATGTACCCTTTTCTAGGCACTGAAAAATAAAAACATGATCAAAAATGACGTCATTCTACCTCTTATTGAATATTTTTATTCTGAGTATAGAGAATTACAGTGATAGCCCAGAAAAAAAAAAAAAAGAATTTTACTTAGGAAAAGGGGAGGGGAAAACCTTTGTATTACAAGAGCGCACCAACGAATTAAAACCTACTTTTTTGGTGGCCCTGATGTATGTTGAAAAAGTGCCTTTGTGTCTACAGCCTAAGAATTTTTAATTAAAGGATTTGGTTGGGCAAACGGAGTGTGTCAAAGTACCATGACAGAGACGAGGCTCAATTAAGCATTCAGTGCACTCTGCAGGGTGACAAATCCGGTGACCTCGCAAAGCACCCAGTGATTAGGAACAGTCGTTCTGAGGTTCGCGGATTTTCCCACCGTTCTTTGTTTTCCTTCTTCAAGGGACAGGACTTGAAGAATAGAAAATGAAAACGTGAAGATGCAGGAAAGGAGAGGGGAGATGCGGGGAAGGTCGTGCCCCGCGGGGACAGCGCTGGTCCTTATAAAGCAAAGCACACGCCCGCCTGGGATGACTGTATCACTAATTCTGACGCGTGCTGTTTTTTCTCAGCTCATCTGTTAGACTTTTTCTAGCGTCCAGTCCCCAAGAAGCAGAGACTCTGCGTGTTTTTCAGAATCCAATGTCATTTTCCTCGCTTTGCTCTCTGAAGACTTACAGGCTTGGTTCTCGACCCCAGAAACTCTCATTTTTCCTGAAAGCATCTGAATGGCTGCTCTAAATGTCCAAGTGATACATCTGACTGCTTCCCTCATACACCTTTTTAGCAACCCAGTGACAGAGTTCGGTACAACATGGGAAGTCCCTAATCCAGATCTGGAGACCTCATCTGAGGCAACACGAAGGGAATGAAGATAAAGGAGAAGGTGCCAAAGATGATCTGTGAGATGCCAGACACAAGCGTATGCCCTATTCCTCGGGGTCCACACACGCCTCCCGCCTGGGAGGTCAGAGCTGGGGATAGTCCCTCACATTCTTCAGAGAGAGAGAACGGACCCTGGTTGGAATGCACAAACCGTCATCCTCACACGAGAACCAGGACAGCCCCTGCGGTCCCCGGCACACTCTTCTGAGCCCACGCCACCCTTTCCTAAGGGGAATGGGACTTTGCTTGTGCAATCTCGTAAGTCTTAACCAAAGCGTGTGCATTCTCACTCCACCGGCTGTCATGTCTCCAAGGGGCAGCTCAAGCCCCTTTCCTACCCCTACCACCCAGCTTCTCCTGCACCAGGGTGAATGGAACTGAAATGGGCATCAGGGCGGCTCTGACGGAAGAAGAAAACACAAAAGAGCAAACTGGAGGAGGAGGTGCCCTGAGAGAACTGGGCCGCACGACTCCTTGGTTTCAGTGATCATCAGTTTCGTGTAGGTTTTATATAATAAACTTCATCCTTCAGGCAGCCAGGGGCAGCCACGATCTCCTGCCCGCATCTCCTCACCGTGGGGTACCCGGGGGCATGGCGCTCACGGGACTCTCTACGCCCCTCTGTCTGTCCTAAGAGCAGCTCTAGAATTTCAGACTGGATGCTCTTCTAAAGGCAGGGGCTTCTCACCCAGGCCCCAAGGCCCCAAACAGCTGCTGTCACATCCCCAGGGCACCCCCTCCACGTGACTCTTGTCTACCGCTCACCACACAGTGCCTGGGAGCCAACCTCCCATCAGCCCCATTCTCAGGGCTCCTGGGGGCCCCAGCCTTGAGCTTCTCTCCCTGAGGAATCATCCTGCCATCTGGTTGGCCTTGGTCAGGCTCGGGCGGCCACAGCAAAGCACCACAGGCCAGGAGGCTTGCACGACAGACTGTAACGTCTCACGGGTCTAGGGGCTGTCCTGGAGGTGCCATGTGTCACTTCCTCACCCACGACAGTGGCAGAAACTCAGTCCCAGGGCTACGTCTGGCTGCAGGAGATGGGGGATGCCATCTAGCTGTGCGCCAGGCAGACCTGGTGACAAGCTGGTGGTCCCCATGCTGGCGTCTGACCTGGGCTCTCCATCCTGAGCCAGCATGGGGACCCCAGCTCACACTTCCCACCAACTTCAATTCGAAACACAAACCACCTGACCTCACTTAAAACTCTTCCTGTTGTAGACACGTGGATGGACCGAGACGAGAGACTGTCATACAGACTGCAGTCAGTCAGAAAAAGAAAAATACCGTATATTAACGCGTACATGTGGAATCTAGACAGACGGTACAGATGATCTTACTTGCAAAGCAGAAATAGAGACAGCGACATAGAGAACAAACATGTGGATACCAAGGGGGAAGGGTGGGGGTGGGATGAATTGGGAGATTGGGACTGACATATATACACTACTATGTATAAAATACATAACTAACGAGAACCTGGTGGATAGCACAGGGAACTCTACTCAGTAGGAAATCCAAAAGAGGGGATATATGTGTATGTATGGCTGATTCACTTTGCTGTACCCCAGAAACTGTCACAGCAGTGTAACGCAACTATATTCCAATTTAAGAAAAAAAAACAACTCTTCCTACATCGGTAGGTAATTCCTTCTGCCTTGCTACCTTGTTTATAACGGTGTATTATCTTGATATCTGGGCCATGTCTCCACTGACTCGTTTATAATCCTCTAAGAAAACTTGCACCCTCTTGCACGTTACTGTGATACCTACATATTTTCTGGGAAAAGTTAGAGCTCAAAAGCCAGTATGGACAGGACAGCTTCACTTTCCCCTCAAAAGAACTGTCCCAGCCCAGACTCAACTAAGGGCACGAGAGTTCTGGGAAAGAAAAGCAAATTAAGTAACATTTCATCCCACTGGTTAGAGGCTCATCACATGTGCTGGTGACTGTGAGTGCAGCGCAGTACTAGGTCCTCGGAGAATGGGGAGGCCAGCTCTCCCAGCGAGGAGGCCTCGTAATCCGGCTGCAGGCCTCGCTCCAGACAGTGGGGCCTGGTGGGTGCAGGAGGGAGCCGGTGGGCTGGGTCACGCACAGGCTCCACAGAGGCGGCCCTTGAGTGGAAGTGTGAGGTCAGGGGAACGGGCCAGCGGCACGGCGAGCACCACAGACCGGAGCCAGAGGCAGGGCGTGGGCCCAGGCCTGGCCGGGTCTGACCACGCGAGCCTCGTTTTCCCCATCTGTACAGTGGGGCTCCTGTCGTGTGTCCCAGGGTAGCACAGAGAACAACCCAGAGAACGTACACCAAGCACGTGGCCATGGGGCCGACAGGGGCCTGCGTGAGGGCGGAGAGGGGGGTCTAGCGGGGCGGGGGCTGCTCTGCGCTGAGAGTGGGGCGTGGGCCTTGATGCCCAGACGTTTAAGCTGACGTGAGAGGCCGTGCTCCCTTCTAAGCTGAGGATCGTGTGAGAACAGCGGTGATTCGCGGCCTGGCAACGGGGCCACCCTCTGGGGACATGTGCCCTGTCCCGCCCCCAGTCTCTGACTCACTCCTTGTCCTACCAAGCAAAGCCCGCGTCCTCGTGCGCCCACATCCAGGGACACAGGACTCCAGGCCCATCTCCCCCGCTGGCCCGCTGCAACCTCCTTCCATCACCTGCCCTGTTACGTGTCCACAGAGCCCGGCAGGTGATGAGCTGAGTGGGCTACGGCCGTTCCTGCTGTCGGTCCTTCCCTTGTTTCCACACCACCCGGCAGGACGGGCTCAGCATTGGTCAGGCCGTCCACCCACCGTCCCCGGTGCTCCTCTGATGGCCCAGCCACCTCCTCTCGGCTTCCTGAACCTCAGCCAGGACAGCGGAACTTCCGAGGTCTGTTTTCATCTCATCCAGGTTCACGGGCGCTGCCACCACACAACCGCCACCTGATCTGCTGACCAGTGTCTATCCTGCCTCCCTGATTCCCTAAAGCTCCTGGGATGGGCTGGCTTCCTTATTAACAGAGGGGTTTGCAGTGTGTGTGTGTGTGTGTGTGTGTGTGTGTGTGTGTGTGTGTGTGTGTGTGTGTGTGTGTGTGTGTGTGTGTGTGCGCAAAAGAGAGAGAGAAAATGAGAACGTGGGACTACAAAAATATCCCAACGAAAGGTAAAGCACTAGCTGGTGCAGGAAGAGACTTGTCTGCATCAGATCATCTTCTCATTTCCTCTGTGCCCGACTAACGTGCCACCGAGTGGCTGGTCCTACGCCAGCTGTTCAGCCAGGCATCTGCAGAAATTAACTCACGTGCGATGGGAGAAGCGTCCCTGGCGTTGATAAAGACACAGCGCATATTCTGCCATTGCTTTTCCTTCTCGTTCTGAGAAAGGTAATTATATTCTCAACCCAGACAAGGGTTTATCTGAGTAGGCAAGAGCTGGGCGTGCCAGCTTTGGCAGCTTCCACAGGACGCCCCTCGGCTCCAGGCAGAAGCAGGGCAGGAGCTGAGCCCATCACAAGGCAAACTGAGCGGCACCTGTCACGGAGTCGGAGGTCGTTACAGCCAAATGCGGTTTTGCAGATCATCGGGGGGATCAAAGGTTTTTTCGTTTCCAGTTGAAGCAACTGAGGGTTCTAACGGGTGGATGACCACCAGGGGACAAAGACAGTGATGGTGACCTTGGATGGAACCCAGGCTTCTGGGGTCCTGCCCAGTGTCCCTCAAAACACGACAACCTTATGCTTGGGTAGATTTACAGGGTAGATCACCTCTCCCCACAGTTTGGAGCAAGTCAAACAAGTGATACTTCTAGACTCTGCGGCCAGAGTCTGGCCCGTTTGTTCCGGCCCCACAGGAGACCACGCAGCCTGGTGTCCTTCAGCAGCTGCCATTTCTCAGTGATCTCCGTCTCCGTCAGAAGACAGGTCCCCTCTGTGGATGTTGCCGATCTACACTTTACATAAACAAAGTGATAACTCAAAGGCAAGTAGCAAAAAAGAAAACGGCAAGCTTACCTTGCCTTCTAGAGCTCTCACCTTCGTCACTTGTAAATGATCGGCAGAGTTCCTTCTGCAGTTCTGCTCCGAAAACAAATGAGAAGGAACGGTTTTCCTACCCGTTTTGGGAGATCAGCTACTCTGGAATGCCATACATTAACCAGCACACGAAAGCTGCTTTAGGCAGAAGACCAGCTGATGGGGGGGGGGGGATGCAAACTGATGCACAAAAGGCTGAAAAACCACTGGATACACAGCCCTTGGATTTCACACATCCTTCTGGACACTTTTAGGAGTGTTGTTGAAATACAATGCTGAGGCCACCAGCCATAATACACGTTCAAGATAAACATAGTAAAATTCAACTGGCATCCCAGGAAAAGTCATTTGTAAACAGAACTCGTGTACTCGGGGTATGACAGAAATCACGGCTAGGAGAAAATGGTTGTTACTGACAGCCTCAGAGGACCTCCGCCGAAGCTGACAGAATAATGAATTTAAATAGTTTTCTTTCCCCCATGAAATACTTGAACTAGTTTGTTCAGCAAAGAACAATATTTTTCTCCTGAGGGCATTTACCCGAAGAAAGAAAAGTTACATTGATCGCCGTGAGCCTGAAATGAGGGCAAAACTCGTCTCATTCCCCGTCATAGGAAGACTGTGGAAGCTTCCAGAAGGGCTAGGGTAGTGAGCCTTCGCTTGCCATGTGCTTTGGAATGGGAGACTTTTTCTCCTGAAAACGGCGCATCTTTCAAGGACCTCCACTCTAATCTTAAGTGATGAATTTAACTTTCTTTTAGAAAGTGGTTAACAGCATCTTGTAGTTCACTGGGATTCTTATCCATGGGATTTTAAACAGTTTCTGGCAATCAGTTGGTGTTCCAAATTCAATAGGGAAGCTCCAGGTACACATGCGTGGCCTACAATCTCCTGAGGCTGTCTTTTAAGGCCAAACAAGATACACAAGTAAGTGTGATTTCCTGTAGAAGAGGCACCTCAGGATGGAACGCAGCTAATCCTTGAAATGCTGCCTCTGTTCACAATATTTTGGAATTCCTGTTTGAGAACTGCTTTCAAAACCGTTTCAGAAAATTAGGCACATCATTCTAAAACAAGCTGTGCATGTGAAGCAGGGTTGCCACTGCTAGCTTATTTGAAGCCAAGTTTAGTAAATATTTCCTCAAGTCAAGCTCACCCCAATGGCCACCACTGAATGACCGTCTTTTTTTTTTTTTTTTTTTAAATTCAAGAGAATGCGTCCTTCTGTAAAATGGTGCAGCCACTATGGCAAACAGTATGGAGGTTCCTCAAAAAAACTAAAGATAGAGTCACCATATGATCTAGCGATTCCACTCCCGGGTATATATCCAGACAAAACTATAATTCAAATAGATACATGCACCCCTGTGTTCATAGCAGCACGGTTCACAATAGCCAAGACGGGGAAGCAACCTAAATGTCCATCAAGAGATGAATGGATAAAGAAGATGTGACACATATACACAATGGAATACTACTCAGCCATAAAAAAGAATGAAATAATGCCATTTGCAGCAACATAAACGGACCTAGAGGCTATCATACTAAGTGAAGTCAGAAAGAGAAAGACAAATACCATATAATATCACTTACATGTGGAATCTAAAATAGGACACAAATGAACTTATCTACGAAACAGAAACAGACTCACAGACATCGAAAACAGACTTGTGGTTGCCAAGGGGGGTGGGGGAGGGGAGGGATGGATTGGGAGTTTGGGATTAGCAGATGCAAACTATTATATATAGGATGGATAAACAACAAGGTCCTACTGTATAGCACAGGGAACTTTATTCAATATCCTGTGATAAACCACAATGGAAAAGAGTATGACAAATACACACATACACACACATACACACACACACATATATAACTGAATCATTTGCTGTACAGCAGAAATTAACACAACATTGTAGATCAACTAGACTTCAATAAAATAAATTAAAGAGAATGTATCCCTAGAATATCCCCAGGCTCTAAAGGCAATTCCACAAGCTGAAGTTTGCCTCCCTGAGCTGTCTATGGAATGGCTTTTGAGTTGATTACACTGGAGGATCTAGTGAGAGGCAGCAGATGGTTCAGGATGTTTCCTGCTTTTGAAAAGTCTACTGGGACCACATCCCACTGAGGCCACTGGGAGGCAGTGGTTGCCGAGCCTGGAAGTCTTGCTACCTTCCGTGAAGATGATGAACCACAAGTGGCTACTCTGACTCCATGTTGTATAAGGTAGATGTGAATGACGCTGTCACTTCCTGTTGTCTCACTATAGGGAGGGGTGGGGTGGGACATGGGAAGGGTAATTGGCTTTCAGGAACAAGGCAAATAAAGGAATGGGACTCTGTCTCCCATACTGAGAGTCTTGACTTCAAGGCTGACAGACAGTCCTAACTGGTTGTTCCACATGGGGCCAACAAGAATTGCAAAGGTTTCATTCCATTAATGGTCAGCTAACTCACTCACAGTTGACTGGTAGTTATCCAAAACCAGTTTCTCCAAACTTTTCACACAGTCTAAATCACTCATCAATGACTTATGAGGGAAGATGCACGGCTAGGAACTCTCCTCTTAATATTCCCAGAGAGCCACCCTCATCGTGTTGTGCTCATTAAAAATGTTCAACGGCCCCCACTGTGAGAGAATAAAACACAGTCTCTTTGACTTCAAATTATGGAAAATGAACAGATAATTCACTTCAGAGTAAGTAATGGAAATGACTAACTACGTTTATGGAAATTCGTTCTATCTGACAATCAAATAAATTACAATTTAAATAGTAATTCAGCAAAAAAAGTATCTTTTAAGTTGGTCATGATTAAAAAATTAGTAACAGAGAGATCAGATGAGAATGCAGTGGTGCAATTGTTCCCACCTGCTGCTAATGGGGAAACACTGATTCCTTTCTCCAAAGCCATTTGCAAACGTCACCAATAACCTTACAAGTCTTCCTATTTTCTCCAAGGCTTTTCTCTACCCATATTTGTTTCTTTCATCAGCTCATCCATCTTAAGACTATAAATATCATCTGTTTGCCAATGACTCCTCAGAGGGATATATGTGTCTGTTTTTGTGCGGTTTGGTTTGCTCATTTATTTTTTGTTTTTTTTATGTTCCTCATATGAATGAAGTCATATGGTATCTGTCTTTCTCTGACTTATTTTACTTAGCATGATACCTTCAAAGGCAAATGTTGTTCCAGATGGCAAGATTTTGTTCTTTTTTACGGCTGAGTAGTGTTCCATGGGGTGTGTGTGTGTGTGTGTGTGTGTGTGTGTGTGTGTGTGTGTGTGTGTGTGTGTGTGTGTGTGTATCGCATCTTCTTTATCCATTCATCCATTGATAGGCACATGGTTGTTTCCGTACTTTGGCTACTGTAAATAATTCCAGCCCCAATTTTGATGTCAGCCGTGGCCCCTCTTTGTATCTCATCCCTCATGTCTACTCTGATCCCAAATCCTACTTTCCATACCTGAGGACTACCTACCTCATCTGAGCCACCAACAGTCACTTCTTGTCTGAATTACTGGAACAGCCTCCATGCTCACACCCCTGCAGCCTCTTCCCGACACAGCAGGCAGTGTGATCCTGCACAACCCATCAGACCACTTCACTTTTCTGCCCAAAGCCCTCCCATCACTTCCCTCTCACTAGAGGAAAAGCCAGTCTTTACAAAGGTGCCAGGCCCTCGATAACTGGCCCTTCGGCGTGTCTCTGACCCCTCCCACTGGACGTGTCTGGAATTCCCTCTTCTCTCCCCGCTGACCACCAACCCAGCAGACACCTTTCTGCTTCGGGTTCCTGCTCAAGCTGCCCCCCCCTGCATGGACTCAACCACTAGGCTGGGCTGTCTCTCAACCGTGCCCTTCTAAGCCGGTTCTGTATATAGAAACAGAAAAATCCTGGGAATAGTTTAATATGGTATTAATGTCAATCTTCCCTGGGTGCTGCTGTGACTTTTGCTCCCTCGGTTTTCTATATTTTCTAACTCATCCACAATAAAAATGTGTAAGAACAAATCAGTTTTAAGATAACGTGACGTACTTCTTGTTCATGTACTCGGTAACATAGTTCCCATATCTCTTGGGGACCCAAGAGTCCCAGCAGATGTTACAATGAACATAGTTCAAGTAGCATTCATGATCTCATTCATGAAATGCAAAATTCCACACTATATATGTATGTGTAACAGAGATGAAGTAAAGGTGGCCACCAAAATATTAAAGGTGATATATATCAGCATGACAGAATTTCAGGTAAATTTTTACTTTGGAATCTCTTACAAATGAGCACAGGTATGTATTCTTTTTTTGCAATAAGAGCTTTAAGTAAAACACATGATTTTTTCCTATAAAATAAAAACATATACCAAGGAAATATTTTTGTAACAAAACCTTTTGTTTTTTTCTTAACTTTTATTTTATATTGGAGTATAGTTGATTTACAATGTTGTGTTAGTTTCAGGTATACAGCAAATTGATTCAGTTATACATATACATATATCTATTCATTTTCAAATTCTTTTCCCATTTAGGGTATTACAGAATATTGAGTAGAGTTCCCTGTGCTATACAGTAGGTCCTTGTTGATTATCTATTTTAAATATAGTAGTGTATATACGTTGATCCCAAACTCCCAATTTATCCCTCCCCCTCACGTTTCCCCTTTGGTAACCATAAGTTTGAAAAACTTTTTTTTAATTTGCATTTTTCCAGGGGACCTGGGAACAGCTATCTGTTTATCTGATGGAATGTCACACAAGGAGAAATTCTAAACAGCAAATCATTTCTCCAATCCCTGTCCACGTAAACAACCAGTTCCTGTAACCAAGACATATTCTCAGGTTCTCTGCATAATAGGTAAGGAAAAAACAGAGGAGGAAAAATGAGTAGCTAACTTCTTATACATTTGCCCACGGATCAAGTAACAATGACATACCAACTTCCATCAAACCTCCCCACTTCAGACATCTGAACCACCTAAATAAAACACACCCATCTTCCAAAAACACCGTCCACAAATATGATGGAGAAAACTCCAGCCCTTCGGTGGTAAAGGCAAGTAGGCCTGGCATTCTCCTGCCCCTGCTGAACTCCCAGCATCCCTTCCCCTTTTAATACACCAATGTTCTAACATAGAGAGTGGGTATCAGGTGTGTTTCTCTCTCTCTTTTTCTTTCCTATTAGGATATAAATGGGATTTCAAGTAATTTGCAATAGAGTCTCACAATTTACCTGATTCCTGCTCTGATGTGATTTACTTGTACATATGAGCACAAAGGGCTCACAGATAGAAACACGAACGTGACCAGCGAGAGGCAACAGATTACATAGGATCAAACAGCTGTGAATCAGGACTGTGATGCCAGAAACCTTACAAGCGTGGCTGGCGCTTCCTAGGGGCTTGATAACTTTTTTGTTGAATCAATGAATTCCTGGGTTCAACTGGAGGGCTACAAGGAGGTAGACTCGGTAGTGAACAGCTGTTACGTGTGTCAGGAGTTTACCCCTGAGAAATCCCAGTGATGTCAGGTGGCTGCTGTGGTCTGCGGTGGACTGTTTAAGAAATCCATCACCGTTACCCTCACTATCCTGTCCCCCCTAGGGACACCTAAGATGTCACCTGACACTGACACCATGTAACACACGTGAATATTCAGTTACCCCTAATGAGGAGATGTTTTAGAGTTTGTAGGGACAGAGGTGCAGGAAGATTAAGGAACCTGCCTTAGGTCACACACCTTCCACCAAGCTGGACTGCCACCTTAATCGGAACCTAGAACTTCATTTAGCAGGGGCTTGACCAGCCCTCGCAGGGAATCAGAGCTCTCCCTGAGCTCCAACTAATGGCTCCTCTCCCCAGCCCCAGCACCGTCCCACAGGGTCCACCATCCACCCTTGGCCCAGTCAGCTGGCTCTGTCATCACCCTGGATGGCCCACAGCCCTGGAAATACAGTGTCAACGATCAGACCACGTGGAGCTAAGCGGGTGACAAGGATGGCAGTGTCCTCTAGTCCAGAAGCTTTCTTGACCTCCCCACCACAAGCTTGCAGAAACCTCCCACCAAACCCTGGTGCCCAGGATCCTGACTTCTCAAAGGATCCTGGGTGGTCCCCTCGCCTACAGAGAGCACTGGGTACCCACTGTGGCTCTGGCTTTGCACGCAGCCTGGCTTGTGGGTGCCCACGGTGCCCAGGAATACCTGCCCCAGAGCCCTGGGCCCTCTGGATCTGGTCCTCAATGCCTCAGGCCAACAACCATCTGGAAGGTCCATCGCTCACCAGCCTCAAGGGCGCAGCAGTCACGGCTACAGTGTTCTCCCACCTCTAGAAGCACAGATCCAGAACCCAGGCCCCATGCCCAGTGCTGAGATCGCTAAAGAGGAAGGAAAGCCCTGGAAAGGGCCCAGAGAGCTGAAGAGTTTAAATAAGATCTCCAAGAAGGGGGAGAAGCTGGCTATAGGCAGAGAGAGAGAGACGGCTTAATAACAGCTTCAATCTGCATCAATGAATATATGTGTATATATGTGTGTATATACATAGCTATATATTCATTGATGCAGATTAAATGAATGTGCGTATATATACACACACAGACATATATACACATATACATATATTACATATTATATATACATATATTACAGTAATGTTATATTTATTAATAATTCAACATATATATTCATTTAAACCTCCTCAAAAACCTAAATGGTGATACTGTTAGTATTCCATGTTACACATGAGAAAACTGAGGCACAGAGAAATGAAATAACTAGCCCTAGGTTATCCAGCCAGTAAATAACTGTAGATAACTTGATGCTTGGCGATATTTAAGTTTGGCGATTTTTAAACCACGGCATGATCAACTTAGTATTCGTGTTCAGCTACTACCCTCCTGGACCCCATCCTTCCCACTCTGGAGATCTTACAGAGACCCCCCGAATGACCGGATGAGGGATATAAGAGTGACACTCCTCACTGACCCCTCAGCTCCCCCCATGGAGGTGAGGGAGTCTTCTGCCCAGGAACATGTCTTCTCTAGGCTTGCGAACTTCCAGAGAAAGTGTCAACCCTCAGTCTACTGCGGTCGTCTTCAAGTTATACCTCAGGAGCTTAGCAGGCAGGATCACACACACCCGTAATGAAAGTGGCTTTTGCCATTTTAAAGATGTAGGATGCTGTGTTCACCTGGCGCTGTCTTTGGAGGCAAGTCTTTCTAACAGGCAGTGATTTTCACCATAAAGAGATTCCGGGCTTCTAAGCACTGGTCCCCTAAGTCCTCCAAGCCTGGTCATCTCAAATCCCTTTATGTCCCTTTGCCACTTGGGCTGCCCTGACTCCCCTGCCTGGTTGGCAGCATTTGGCTTCATCCTTCATTCCTTCCTTGATCGCTGGAGATTCAAAGAGCATTTGTAGCACCTGCTTCTACAAATACGTGGCTTTGGCCATCTTGAGGGCAGCCTGCTAGTCCCAAACCATTTGGAGCCCTGGATGTCAGGGACGGTGGATTCCCGTGCCTCATTTGTGGGCTGCCAGCTGTGGACCACCCGCTCCTGGCTGTATCCAAAGACGGGACGCCCGGCACCAGGAGCGTCTGGCCTTGCGAAACCCCCCACGAACCTGCAGGCTCTTTTCTTCTCTGACACGAGGTGATATTTCTGCTCTGACAAATGTCCTTATGTCACATTTCATCAAAACTCAGAGATCATTGGTCGAATATGCAACCTCATTTTTTTGGACCACTTATGAATGAAATGTACTCCCAATTAAAATATGACCTACACACCGTGATATTAAAGATCCAAAAAACCACGTAAATCACGTGCATCTCAGACTTGAAGAAATGTGTGACATCAGTGACAGGTGGCCGGGACAGTTGCTTTAATTTTCAACAAAGAAAAGCAAACCCACCAGGGTCTGCAGTGTGTGGGACGGTTGGGAGTGCTTCCACATCATCACAATCATTGATGACTCCTACCTCTGGGTTCCCGCAGGAGACCAGGATCTTAATGGACCCAGATTAATGGTTCACGGGGCTGCAGCGTCGCAAGTCACCGCCTACCAGCTTTCTGCTTCCTGGTGTAAACAGAGCTGATGGCAGGTCCTGTGATGTGCGCGGATCCAGCACCCGAGTGCAGAGGTGCTTGTGAGCCTGCTTGGCTATTAATAAAGTAGTGTATCTGAATTCCCACTCTGCTATTGTTCGCTGTGCATTTAGCTCACCTGCGATGAAAGCAATGGGTTTGTTGAAGCCTGAACAACATGTTCCCTCTTTGTAACAAAGTCCAGAAAGGGCCAAGCCCACACGCTGCTTGCCTGGGGCAGACGCCTCCCAGCTCGCATTCCATCTAATGGTATCGGGCTTGCCCTGGATTTATTTTTCTGCCTTCATTTCTTTTACTCAAATAGGTGTGTGTGTTAGGTAATCTATGCATTTTAATTCTGTGGAATTGGGGGTGTTTTTTAAGTTGATTGTAATCCTTTTTTGGAACAGAGGGACATTTTTACATAAACAGAAATCTAGAATCCCAGAATGGTAGCACTTAAGGCATCTGGTATCAATCAGGATCAGCTGGGTTATGCTGCAGTAACAATCACCGCCAGGTCCCAGAGGATCTGTTGTTTACAACACCTCTGCTGTTTACAAGAACAAGACTTGCTTCTGGCTTTTGCTAAATGTCCATCACGGGTCAGCAGTGGCTCTGCTCAGGGTCATCTCCATGCTGGGACCCAGGCTGACAGCACAGCCTCCACCCAGAGCACATGCTGATCTCCTAACAGGAAAAGAGAGACACAGAGAACACCAGCAGGCTCTGAACACTTCCATTTGGACATGAAGCTGTCACTTTCTCCTACATTTTGGTGGTTTAATACAAGCTGTATGGCCAAGTCTATAGTGCAAGGAGTTGAATAATTGTGAAAGACAACTGATCCCTTTGCTGTACACCTGAAGCACTGTAAATCAACTATACTTCAATTAAAAAAAAGAATAGCTTGATGAACAACAAATAAAATAAAACCAACACCCTGTATTTTCTAAATAAATAAGCAAATACAATCTACCACAGGTCCTTCAAGATCCTATGGGTAAATACCATTATTTAAGTCTCCTAAACCTCAGTTTTTCAATCTATGAAGGGAGTTTTTTAGTACATTTCATTTAGTAGTGAAATTGGTGACACCATTTGTAATAATATTAATAATGGCTAAGAAAGACTGACCACCTAAATATGGACTGAGGTGAGGACTCACCTCTGTGAATCGGGATCTGGGAGTGTCCTCCACTTCAGAGAACAGAGATCCCTCCCTTCCCCCTACCCCCCATCTCTCCCCATAACAAGCATCTTTTCCAACCACAACGCTATGAGATTAGAAATCAACTACAAGGAAAAAACTGACCAAACACGTGGAGGCTAAACAATGTACTACTAAACAACCAATGGGTCACTGAAGAAATCAAAGAGGAAATTTAAAAAATACCTAGAAACAAATGAAAACAAAAACACGATGATTCAAAACCTATGGGACGCAGCAAAAGCAATTCTAAGAGGGAAGTTTATGACGATACAAGCTTACCTCAGGAAACAAGAAAAATCTCAAATAAACAACCTAACCTTACACCTAAAGCTACTAGAGAAAGAACAAACAAAACCCAAAGTAAGTAAAAGGAAAGAAATTATAAAGATCAGAGCAGAAATAAATGAAATAGACTAAAAGAAAAAAAAAAGAAAAGGTCAATGAAACTAAAAGCTGCTTCTTTGAAAAGATAAACAAAATTGATAAACCTTTAGCCAGACTCATCAAGAAAAAAAAAGGAGAAGGCTCAAATCAGTAAAATTAGAAATGAAAAAGGGGAAGTTAACAACCAACACCAAAGAAATACAAAGGATCATAAGAGACTACTATGAACAACTATCGATATATGCCAAGAAAATGGACAACCTAGAAGAAATGGACAAATTCTTTCTTTCTTTCTCTCCCTTCCTCAGTTCTTCCCTCCTTTCCTTCTTTTAAATCAGTTCTACGAGCAACTGAACCATGAGAGGATTATCCCCAAACGGCATCAGAACATTCTTGAGCTTTCGGAAGAGCAAGCGGGTTACATCCTGTTACTCTTGGCCAACAGTGTGAAGACCTGACACATGAAAGAACTTTGTTCCAAAGGCAGTTCCACAACAACAACAGAAACTAGGAACCCAGTGCCATGTCTACAGTGACTCATCCTTCTAAACTTCTTTCATTGAAGCTAATTATCAGCGGTCATAGAATGGCTTGTGGGCTGTACCTCGTGGGAAGCAGGGTTCTGCCAACAGCAGCAAAATTTGCAGATTTCCTATTCTTCATGTGGCCTCACTTGACCTCCCGTGAGATACATTTGAGTCATTTTTATCATAGAATGTTTTGTAGGGAGTTCCGTCTCAGGCATAGTAAACATCTATTAACAAGAGCACGTGATCTGGGTTTCCCTGGTGGCGCAGTGGTTAAGAATCCATCTGCCAATGCAGGGGACACGGGTTCAAGCCCTGGTCCAGGAAGATCCCACATGCCGCGGCTCAACTAAGCCCGTGTGCTACAACTACTGAGCCTGCACTCTAGAGCCCACGAGCCACAGCTACTGAGCCCTCATGCCACAACTACTGAGCCCACATGCTGCAACTACTGAAGCCCACACACCTAGAGCCCGTGCTCCGCAACAAGAGGAGCCACCGCAATGAGAAGCCCGGGCACCGCAATGAGGAGCAGCCCCCACTTGCCACAACTAGAGAAAGCCAACGCGCAGCAACGAAGACCCAATGCAGTCAAAAATAAATAAATTTATTAAAAGATCACATGACCTCCAGATATTGTTACGATTAGGGAGCATCTCCTCTGCCAGGCGGAGGTGTGACTTTCTGCACAGATGTATCCAAGGCTCAGAAAGTCTTTCCATTTTCTGGCCAACTTTACAGCATTCTGTACCAAGAAGCAACCCACAAATAAAGACAATCACAGCATCAACAACTCCTATTTAATTTTTCTGATCTAAAATGCGTGAAACAACAGTTTCAAATTTCAGGCATGCTGCTATATATCTCACTACCTATCCTATGAGTTCTATCGCTCTGGAGAACCCTGACTCAGACACCAGGTATAAAAGTTCCCTTTTGTAAATAAAAGGAGTTGGACTGATGGCTTTTACAATCCATCCACCTGAGTTTATATCTCCTTGATTAAAGTGTATTTCGCTGCTCTAATCCTCTGAAAATTATCACTTAAAATCAATCTGCTACATCAGGAAACCTTCTATTAAGCACATTCTTTTCATCAAAGTAGACAACTATACAACTTAGGAAGAGGTAAGAGTTTACTATGGAATCAAATGGGTAGAAAATAATAGGTAAGAATTCAGGTGAATGAGGCCAAGAGTGAGTCTGGGGTCTCTACTGGAGCCAGCTTGCTATATGGGTGTTCTTTTGTCTCTTCATCCCGGCTGGCATCCTGCACACGAACACCAGGGGTTCCCCCGGGGACCATATGAGAAGCTGCTGAGGAAATGCATAACCCAGTCCTCCACCTATGGAGCAGGGACATAAGAGCAGATCACCTGGCACACGGTTGACACAGCGGCTTCTCCGCCTGCCAGGCCCAGGGCTTTCTCACTGATTACAAACAGGTCCTGGGTAAGACCAAGGAAAGCCACCTGTGGTCTAGAACTTACTTCCAATCCATGAATTCTGCAGCTGGCCCACAACAGGGGCAGCATGAGACTTTCCCAAGTAACACACACTAGCTTGGATTTCACCCCTCAGAACTTCTTGGAGAAGATAATGATCTGTTGTTGGTGTGTTTGGCTATATATCTTGGGCATATATCCAGACAAAACTCTAATTTAAAAAGATACGTGCACCCCTACGTTCATAGCAGCACTATTTACAATAGTTGAGACAAGGAGATAACCTAAATGTCCATTGACAGATGAATGGTTAAGGAAGATGTGGTATAGATATACAATGGAATATTACTCAGCCATAAAAAGGAACGAAATAATGCCATTTGCAGCAACATGGATGCAACTAAACATTATCATATTAAGTGAAATAAGTCAGAAAGAGAAAAGATACCATATGATATCCCTTACATGTGGAATCTACAATATGGCATAAATGAACCTATCTATGAAACAGACTCACAGACATAGAGAACAGACTTGTGGTTGCCAAGGGGGTGGGGGGAGGGAGGGGATGGACTGGGAGTTTGGGGTTGGTAGATGCAAACTATTACATTTATAATGGATAAATAACAAGGTCCTACTGTATAGCACAGGGAACTATATCCAATCTCCTGGGATAAACCATAATGGAAAAGAACATGAAAAAGAATGTATATATATGTATAACTAAGTCACTCTGCTATACAGCAGAAATTAACACAACATTGTAAATCAACTATACTTCAATTTAAAAAAAAAATCACCTCTTCCTTTTGCCTTCCTAGAAAATGGCCATAGTGATTAACTGATATGATCAATGATTTTAAGGCAGCAAAAGATATTCAGCTGAAAGGAATCTTTACTGATAAATTATTTTCACCATTTTATAACAAGGAACAATGAAGAAATCTTCAAACAAGCAATTTAAAATTATATTTCCCACTATTTTAAGGGTCAGTTTCCACAGCAATCAAAGTACCCTAAGATCATGTTGTAGAGACAAATAAGACATGATAACTTACGACTGTTACTTCCAGAAAGTGGTATCTACCACAATCCCACAGGGAATAAACACAATGCGGTATTTAATGCAACAGGCCTGTTTGCAAGGCCCAAGCGGGCCAGAGGCAGTGTATTCTCACCGGTTTAAAACTAACAACCAATATTATCAGATGTACATCCTGCAGCCTTTCAGAACTCTTCCAGGATGACAGGAAAACATCATGAATGACCAAATAAGATGTTTATAGGGAAATATGCCATTTTCTGAATTGCATGACTAAAGGTGTTAAAATTGAGGCGATCAAGTCATTCTGGAAAGGTCTTTGAAATTTTTCTTTTACCTTGCCATCACTAGAAAGATAAACATAATTTATATGTTTGCAGAGACAAGCCTGGTGCAAATGGAAATGATGGAAATATGAAAGATAAAAACACAAATACTGTTTTTAAATAGAGGCTTAGCCTACCCTTAGCACACTGGAAGGCAATACTCCTATATAATCCACAGAAGGTTTCTGAGTCTACAATAAAGTTTCATAAACTTTTTTTTGAATGGAGGTACTTAATTCTTATCTCCCCAGAGCCTTTCAATACCTGGAGGGAGCCCAGGTGTCCAGGAGGGAGGGACGTGGCAGCCACTTCCTGACAGCACCCACCCTCCCTGAGACCATAAACTCTCACTGCCTGGTCCAGACAGGTGGTAAAAAGTACTGCCCCAATGACCTTGTAAGACACCCAGGGGTTTAAAATTTCCCCAAGGTTATATACATATATATATGTCTTACTATATGTACAATCACATGCTGAATCGATTTAAACGCTGGTAAACTATAGGAAAGAGGGCATCTTTTTTGTTTTTTTATAAAGTCTTTATTGAATTGTTACAATATTGCTTCTGTTTTATGTTTTGGTTTTTTGACCCCGAGGCATGTGGGATCTTAGCCCCCCAAACAGGAATCGAACCCACACCCCGTGCATTGGAAGGTGAAGCCTTAACCACTGGACTGCCAGAGAAGTCCCGGGAAAGAGGGAATCTTTTAACCAAGCAGGACTTTCCTTCCAGAATAGATTCCCCTGATCCAACTCTGATGGGCCGGAGCCCTAAACCCCATGAACCGAGGTACCGGAATGGCAGTCTGGGGAGACCTGTCTGGATCACCAAATCCTGGGCCTTAGAAGGCTTGCTACTCACAGTGCGGCTCAAAGATGCAGCAAGGGCATCACTCTGGGGTTTGTTAGAAATGCAGAAGTCCAGGCCCACCCCAGGCTAAATGAACAGAATCATTTTAGCAAGATTTTCAGATGATCCCAATGCACATTTCAGTTTGAAAAGTCATGCGATGGTACCTACTAGCCCAACCGTGACAGCAAGAGTCAGTGATGCCACAGCTGTGGATTACTTTCAAGACAAAATCATGTCCCAACACATTATGGGAGTCAGCGAACGATACATAAATAAGAGACATTCACCAGAAATTTTTCTTCACCACACATACATACACACTCGCCCACGTGCACGCTCACATGGTAATAAAATTTATAAAATAGAAGGTAAATATGTTCATTCCTTTTTATAGCTTTGAAAGTAAGAGCCAGAGTGAGCCAAAGGCTGCCTCTAACTCTGAGGAATATTTGAAAATACAGAAGAAGAGGTAAAAGGGAAGAGAATGTGGCAGACTGCTCAGGCCCCCCGCACTTGTTCTAAGAAGACGTTTCTTTGGAACCATGAATAGAGGAGCCATTTATCTTAGAGTGACAGCTCCTGGCCCAGGTAAGGGGCTTACTCTTGTTTACTAATTTCACTTTCTCAAATTCTGATGTATTAATCCTTTCAAGACATGTCTGAAGATATTAGTGTCTTGTACTTCTAAGTATTATCATTTCCTGTCTTTTTACCAAAAATACAGAAAGTGGCACAGGAACCCTGCAAACCAGGCAGCACAGGACTAAAGCAGGTCCAGGCGGCCAAAGCCCTTGCCCACACCCAGCAGCTCTGTCCCCAGCACCAGCGGCCAGTGCTACCTTCCATCTGCCTTCATCCCACACCTACGTTTCATCCTCATGAACCAACCCTCCTCAAAATGCTCCAACGGCATCTCAAAGTGCACCTCTGCCTTCAGCGTTGACACTCATTCTCTCAGTTTCCACCTACCTAACTTCGGGATTAGAAAGAAGCAAACTTCTTAAAAAAGAAGATCTTGTTAAAACTATTGGCCAATCGAAGAGGGGATGCCACGTAATCTGCCAAGAGAGGCCAGCTGCACTGACTTCTACAGGTGAGACGAGCGGAAGATACACCTGGTGTCAGGAATGGGGGCGGGGTGCCATCCCGGGCACTCTGTTCTTGGACATAACTGAGGATGCCAGAAAATGGTCCAAAATCTTGACTTTCTCTAATCTCTTATACAATGGAGTCACTTCGGACGTGCTGACTGTATCCTTCGCAGGCTCCTATCACATTCGGGAGGGGTGGGTTTCTGTGCTCTATGGAACTGAAATTCTGGGCTCCCCACTTAAGCTTTGAGCCTGATTTGTGTGTTTTCCCCTCAACACACTGACCAGCGAGTGTATGAGAACAAACGCCTCCCCTCCAAGAGAGCACATAGATAAAACAGAAGCAGTTCTATTACTGGACACTTTAATCTCTTTACTAATTAAAACTGAAAGGGTATATTAGCAATTTTAGCTAGACAATATCAACGACAATCTGACATTTTCACTTATAAATAAAAGAAAGCGTTAAGACCCAATTATTGATGAGCCCGGGAGGGAGAAGGGAGAAATGCCACGCATAGACAAAATAATCTAATAATAACCCAACATCTGTACAGTGCTTTCTAACTGACAGTGCACTGGCGGAAAGTTTTCTCTAAGGTCACACCTGCTAGACCCTATGAAATAAGGACAAAGGTGGTTTCTGATCTTTGACATCTTCATCTGTGCAGAACAGGAATAAGTGACTTTTCCAAGATCCACTCTCAAAACAAACCTGTGAAATGACACGAGGCTTCCTTTAGAGTGAGGAAAGTGTTATAAATTCGATTTGGTGATCATAGTATCAGTCTGTACGTGTCCTAAATTCACTGAATTGTACACTTAAAATATGCTATGCAAATTATAACTCAATACAGCTGCTCCAGAAACTTTTCCTGTGGACAGAAGGCACTCCTGAAACTTGAAAGTGTTCCCTCCTGTTGAAACACTTCTAATACACACACTGCTGGCAGGTAAGGGAAAGGGAAGTGGGGATACCTGGACTCAGGAACTGGCTTAACTAAATAAGCCAGTTTTCAGTGAATATCAAAGGCGAGTTTTCTCTCTGGCTATTCAGAAAATAAGAGACGTGACTAGATTCTTGGCATTCATAAGAAACGCCACATTTCTAGTATATAACGCTCAAATATGAAACCTTAGGTACAGAACTGGCTGAACTCTCTTCCCTGCGTTACTCAGATAGAGCCCTACGGAGAATATTCACTGTGCTCTGCAGTTTGCATCACTAACTTCCGGGCGTGCAATATTAAAGGGCTCCCCTGCAAAGCTTTAAAATGTTTCCAAGGTCTAAAACAGTAAAAGGAAACAATGGCCCCCAAGATCAGGGGACAGTCTTTCACTGTACAAAAAGAACGCTGAGGGAAGATGTGATAGGTTTCCTCAGATACTGAATATATACCCAGTGAACACAGGTAAGACATACATGGTGCTGGTGCAAACTACAGCTCTCGGACCAGTAAGCAGAAGTTACAGGGTGGTAGAAATCAAGGTTAAAAGGAGTACTTTTACAGTTGAGGGGAAGCAATACCAAATAACCTCTCTCTAGCACGCATCCCAATTCTGAGGCTATGATACTGAAAGGTAGCTTATAGAAACAAGAAGCAACAATGCATCTCTGTTTGAAGAGGTACTTTGATACATTCTAGATCAAATCAAAGAACTGATACACTAAGAGCTGGAAAGAACCACAGTGTTTCACTGAGACCCATTCTTCGGAGATGAGAAAACCCAAACACAGTACTACATAGAAAACTTTTATAAACATGGTTACTACTGGAAAAGAGACCTCCCTCCCTGGTTCCAGCTAACATAACAGCAGCGTTTTCGACAGGCACCCTGACGTTCCAAAGCTCGACTGAAGATGTTTATGCTCATCTGTTTTCAGGTTATTCCATGTTTTTCTTAAGGCAGAAGAGCTGCAAAGGGTCTGATTAGAGTCTTAATGAGGAGGCCTTAGGGACTACCTGGAGAGTGGAACTCTCCACAGTTCAACAGTTCAACTATTCCTTCCTGTAAAATGTCTATATATTACATAGAAATGTATTTTTATATATACATGTATAATATATATAAATATATATACATATATAATATATGCATATAAAATATATATATTATATACACATATATAATATATATACATATAAAAATATATATATACATAGATATAATTTTAAGGCTTTGATTTTCTACCCCTTAAGAAAAATGAAAGTAAAACCCCTTGGAGAACACTGAGCTTGAGAAATTTCAGTATGAGGCAGATTGCCTTATTTTAATCCTCACTTTTTTTTTCCTTTTTCAAGTTCACGCTATTATTTTCAACAACCCACTTCTCTACCTCCATTGCTTTCTTCTTACAAATAGCTCTGTAGGAAATGCTGCAATTTTTAGTATCTCTAAATCCTTCTAAGCACCAAATTCAAAGAGCTATTTTGGCCACAGAAATGAAACAGGAAAGGGAGCCTGAGTGCAGACTGGGCGGACGCGGCTGTTTGCAGAGGCTCCCAGGTTACACTGCAGCTGCAGGTGCAACCCCTTCCTGAAGTCTCTGCTCCCCAGGTTCTCATTGATCCCCCGTCCAAGGGACCCCATGCCACTTTCTACCTGCATCCGATGCAATGACCCCCATTCATTTCACTTGGGTGTGTTTATATTATGACTTTGCAATGAGTTCAGCATACACTGGCCACAATTTCCAACTCCATCAAGCTCTCTCAAACTCACCTGGCCACCAAATCTCACCTGAACTCATTTGGTGGCAAAATCTACCAGAACTGATATGAAGCAATTGATCATTTTAGTTACCCCATGTAGTGCCGATATTATTTTTTTTCCATAGAAACCATCCTGGTTTTGTTTACAGGCTGGTACCCCAGACACCGCTCAGGGTGCGACCTACTATACAGTAAAAGCCCTGAGTTAGCTTCTTAAACTCTGAAAAGTTCTGAATTCCTAACTGAACCCAGGCTTCTCAGACAAGTGGTCCTGGACTTGTGCCAGGATAAGCTGTAAAGCATCGAGCGGGTATTATTGCCTGAATAAGTGCTTAATGGAATGTTCACAGCACTGAGTGTACTCGGTGGTGCCTGACCCAAAGTGGGGGACAAGACAGGAAAACTGCTTTAAAATAGTTGACAAAACGTAACAGCATTGAAACTGAACTGGTGACAGTGATGTAAAAGGACATGGATTTCTCTCTTTCTGAATCCCGTGTGAATTCAGAAGGAACTGCAGAAGGAACTTCTTCTGACCTCGATTTATGAATCCCCACGTTATAATGTTGCCACTGAAAGCAGGGGCTGACACGTATCATTTTCTTTATGCCACGACAATCCCCACAGGACTTTTCCATAATCCTACTGCACTGCTCTCCCCTGCTTCAGTTCACATTCGTTACCGGTTTGTATACTTATGCCCTGAATTACTTTAAATGGAAAACTTTAAAAAGATAGAGACACTCAAAGGCTGTTTTAAAAGACCATATTCTGAGCAATCCCAACCCCACATTAATCCCTCCCACCCAGATCAGTAGAGCACCTGCTGCGTGCCAGCCACCGGGGAAGCAGAAAGGGAACGAGGCAAGAGCCCCCTGGGGAGCTTACCTTCTGGTGGTGGAGACAGATTATCGTCAATCCAACCAGTGCATAAATTATATGATTTCAAGAAAAGTACCAGATACTAGTTAGCAAGGGACTACGGAGGTGTCACGATATTGGGGCAGGGGGTAGAGAGTGAAGAATGAGTTTAGTGTGAAGGTCTAGAGGAAGAACATTCCAGAAAGGGGGAAGCCAACATCTAGAGCCAGAGATCCCCAAGGGGAGGGAAAGTAGGTGAAGGGAACCGAGGCTGAATAAGGATGATGTGGTGCAGGGACCCCAGCGAGGCCAGCGGGTTAGAGCAGACGCGAGGAGGTGCACGGAACAAGTGAGGCTGCAGGGATTTGCAGCAAACAGGCAGCGTCAGGGTAAGGACATAGGTTTTATCCTAGTCTAGTGAGAAGCTATTAAGTGAAGTAATCTGACCTGCGTCTCAAAAGATCACTCTAGAGGCTCTAAAGAGAATGATCTGCGTCTGACCCAAAGTGGAGGCTGGGAGGCCAAGGAAGAGGCTATTTCCGGTCCAGGTAAGAGAGGCTGGTGGCACTGCCTGAGGTGAAGGTCCTACAAGAGGAGAGGTCAGATTCAAGAGGCATCTGAAGCCTGAGCTGTCTGCTGATGGAGCGACTGGCTGTGATGTGTGAAGGAAAGTGAGGAGACGAGGACCATCCAAGTGTTTGAGCTTGAACCTCATCACGAATGGTGCGTCCATCATTCCACCAAGGTCAGCAGGGAGCCTAAGGAGAAGGAAGGTTTGGAAGTGTCACTGAACTCAGGTCCAGCTGCTCATCACTCGAAAGCCAATACTCGAGAGGCGAGTGTTGGTGGAAAGGAAAGGTTGCTTTATGCGGGAGGCTGGCAACCTGTGGAGGAGGTGGACTGACGTGCAAAGGCCAACTCCCCCGCAGTCGATCAGGGAGCAAAAGAGCTCTGATAGGGGAGCTCTGATACAGAGGGAGGGAGGGGGCTACACGCAGAACAGCCCAGGCAGCTCCAACAGGCACCTTGCAGTTGGCCACATGGTGGTCCAATCAGCAACATCTTCATTGTCTTAAGTTCGGTTAATCTTCAGTTCTAGGGTTCGTTTGTTCCCATTTCTTTGAGGCCAGTTCTAGGGATTGCGGCAGCTTATGTCATGGCTACAGGCTGGTCATCGTGCAGTTAACTTCTTCCACCTGGTAGGGGTTTCAGTATCTACAAAGCAGCTCAAAGGACACGGCTCAGAATATTATCTACAGCCCTTGAGGAGGAACTGAAGGTCCCTGACTTTGTTTAATGACTCAACTATTATTATTTGGTCATGTTTGACTGTTTTCCTTTGCTTCTGGTATTTTCTCACTTCTCTGATTAAATTTATTCTTTGGCTAAAGTTTTTCTACAGACAAAAGGTAGGCAGAGGACATGGGGGGAGTTCTGTCCTGGGAAGGCCCCATAGGGTCTTGCTGCATTTTAGAAGGAGTGAATCAGGAGTTCTGTTTTGGCTACGCCCATTTTGATAAGCCCATGAGGTACGTGAGAAGAACTCTGGTACAGAATCTGGAGCTCAGAGGCTGAGATATAAACTTGGGAACCATCAGAACATAAAGCCATGGGGACTGGATGAGATCACCTGGAAATGGGCAGAAGAACGATGCCGGAGCTCTGGGTTGGGGGTGGGGGGCGGGGGCTGTAGCCGGGACAGGATATGAACATGAGCGGCCCTGGGATGGAGAGATTGGTGACCCAGAAGCAAACAAAAGAAGACGGTCCAAAAGAAGGGGGCGTCCCCTGTGGGGGGTATTGACAGTGTCAGCTGACCTTTGGATCTAGCTGCAAGGAGGTCACTTGTGATGTGGCAAGACTTCCCTGCAGTGGCAAGGACCAAAGCCTGACCAGAGAAGACTTTAAGACGGAATGAGAGGAGTGGAAACAGCGACATTTGGTTACTACTCATTCCTGCAAGGGAAGGACCGGTCACTGGAAGGGTCCACGGCTTCAAGCTGTTTTGTGGGGTTTTAGATTTGGGTTTTTTTTAAGACAGAAAAGGATAAGAGCACATTTGTCCCTCTGATGGGAACAATCCAGCAGAGAGGATGGATGGGCAGTGGTTTTCCCCTATGACAACAAGGATCCCTGCTCGTCGTGGAGGCTGCAGCGGCACCAGCTAGTCCCGATCTCCTGCAGGAGTCCTTAGAGGTCACTTAACACCCCTCCTCTTCCCCAGACTCAGAACCTCACCAGGTCCATTCAAGACCCGTGATTATCTCAGATCTCTAGGTAAACCATGTGGGAACAAAAGAAAGCAATATCCCTACCAAATACCAGTCCCAAATGAATTAAAACAACAAAAACAATGCATTGCTTAATGCTTTTCACCCAACACACATATAATCCTTTTAGAATAAATTCAATATGTGACCACTTATATTTTCCTTCACAAAAAAATATTTGGACAATGTAACCATTCATTTTATGACAGTATTCATAAGGAATCTTCTACTGAAATCCTTGAAGATGGGCAGTTTTTTAGTTCATTTGAAATGTGTTGAATTGAGTTAAAGAATACATACAGTGTTCTTAGAAAAAGAGCTGTATAAAACGTCCCTGCGTAGAGAATGGACTTGAGGACACGGGGAGGGGGAAGGGTAAGCTGGGACGAAGTGAGAGAGTGGCATGGACATATATACACTACCAAATGTAAAATAGATAGCTAGTGGGAAGCAGCCACATAGCACAGGGAGATCAACTCGGTGGTTTGTGACCACCTAGAGGGGTGGGATAGGGAGGGTGGGAGGGAGACACAAGAGGGAGGGGATATGCAGATATATGTATACGTATAGCTGATTCACTTTGTTATACAGCAGAAACTGACACACCACTGTAAAGCAATTATACTCCAATAAAGATGTTAAAAAAATAAAAAGCCTCTGTAATAAGCTGTTCCTTTACCGTGTAACCATAGTTACACAAAAATCGCGTCTGCTTACCACTCCTTTTACATTTCAAATGGATCTTTATTGATACTCCGCTATCTGCATTTTTTTCTATCCATATCTATAATAAGTAGTATTAAAAGAAGCAGAATCTGTCACTATTTCCAGGGTTTTGCTGCTATCTAGATGCATTTAATGATTTCACACAATGTAGTTGTGGTCTGAATTTTCCATTTAAAAGCCATAACTATACCTTCAGCTTTTTATTAAGTCTATTGTTTCATCCTTTATAAAATAAACAAATGTTTCTCAGCACCTCACAATGTGTGTTACCAGAAATACAGACTGTTAGACTAGAAACTTACAAAATTCTTTATAATTCTAACTCCCAATGGACACACTGAGTCATTTCTACAATATCTTGTGCAACTGATTATCCCCTAACTTTATAAACAGCAAAATGTTTTGAATTTTGCTATCTAACATGTCAACTCATATATTTCTTTTAATTTTTAGATTGATGTGTCCATTTTTGTTGTCTTCCTTCTATTAAGCTAAACACTGCCAGCCTCTGGTTTCAATCCTAGGATCTGGAACTCTCAAAAATCACACAAAATAAACCTTAACATATTTCCATGAAAGTCCTCCAAATATTTATGAACACCTGTCACACCCTCCATCCCAGTGCATGAGTGGGTATTCTGCAGAGAAACAGAAGCCACAGGATGTGTACATATATAAAAAAGAGATAGGGCTTCCCTGGTGGCGCAGTGGTTGAGAGTCCGCCTGCCGATGCAGGGGACGTGGGTTCGTGCCCTGGTCCGGGAAGATCCCACATGCCGCGGAGCGGCTGGGCCCGTGAGCCATGGCCGCTGAGCCTGCGCGTCCGGAGCCTGTGCTCCGCAACGGCAGAGGCCACAGCAGTGAGAGGCCCGCGTACCGCAAAAAAAAATAAAATAAAATAAATTTTTTTTAATTAAAAAAAAAAAGAGACATTTTTTAATTGGCTCACTCATTTATGGACACTGGCAAGTCTAAAATCTACAGGGTAGGTCAGAAGGCAGGAGACCCAGGAGCGAGCCGATGCTGTGGCTTGAGTCTGAAGACCGTCTGCTGCACGATCCCTCTTGCTCGGGGAGGTGAGTCTTTTGTTCTCTCTAGGCCTTCAACTGATCGGGTGAGGCCCGCCTGCACTATGGAGGGCAATCTGCTTTACGCAAAGCCCACTGGCTTAAATATTAATCTCATTCAAATCCACCCCCACAGAAACATCCAGAATGATGTTTGACCAAATATCTGGGCCCTGTGGCCTAGTCAAACTGACACATGAAATTAACCCCCACACCCAGGTTAAACACCATTCACCTCCAATTTCCTTTGCTGGCACAACTTCTCACCTTTCATGATGGTGATGCCTCTCTTCTGGATGGGTACCACCTTGCCTGGCCCTCTTTATTTAAGCCCCCAGAACTGAAAATCCAGCTGTGATCTAACACAAAAGGCATCAGAATGCTTAGCTCTTAAGTATTAGCTTTTGTAGTAGCTAATGAGATTAGATATTATTTTACTAGAAGCCTGCAGTATTTTTCTTCCACTTTGACACATATTTGTTCATAAAAGTTGAGGTTGAGGGTCCTTCAGTGCTCTGAAAATATATTCCACTTATAAACAAAACTACATGTCTAACCCTTCTATTCATCATCTTAGTTTTTTTTTTTTTCTCAACTTTGTGAATTGTAAGTTCCACTCTCCAAGCTTCTATAGTAGCTTTGCTTTCTATTGATTCACTATTAGTGGCTCTAAGTTCTTTGGTATTTGCTTCCAGCATCAAATCGCAATTCAATCTCCACTTTTCAAAACTGATCTGCTCACCCGTTGCTCCTCTCAGATGCCCCGCATACTTCCTTGTTTCCTGACATCTTATAAGCACATCTGTACACCTAAAGTGAGTCCGTATGCCTTTCCTCAATTAAGTATCTTAGATTTCTCTCACAACTCTCAAAAACTATAAATACCCAAGCTTCACTTTAAATTTCATTGAAATTTTTCGTTTTAAGCTCCTTGCTGTAATAGCAGATTGCCACTATATACTGATTTCGTCCCTTTGAAGAAATATCCGTAATTATGACATTTTTATTTGGCCTTGGATCGACAATTTGGGAGAATCATCCTTCTCATCAGTGTGTCATACCTTTCACATAGATACTAGTTTCAAACCTCCCTTCTTATTTGTAAAATCAGCCCGAACTGGACTGCATTGCCTATGTTGAAATACTAAGAATCTCAGTCTACTTTTTTTGCAGAATGCATCAGACTTGTAGTTACATAATTAGTTTTGTAACCAGTTACATATTACTTTTGCCACTAGGATGGAAGCCCCAAAAGGGGAAGGTAGGATTATATTTTGTTCACTGAGGGGTCCTCTTGAGCGCCTGCGTGATGTCTGCATAGGAGAGGCTCCACAGATGGTGAGCAAACGCCCCGGACTCGCCAACCATTCAAGAAATAATAAGGGAAAGTGAGAGCCAGAATGCGCCCTGTCACCCCACGGTCCCACTGCTGCACCCACCAGCCTTTTCATGAGATCATTAGCATTGGAGGAGTTCAGTTTTATCCCCTCCACTTGCCCTTCTCTAACTGATGAGGGTGCCAGGCACGGGCAAATTAACCCAAGGCTAAGGAATTGAAAGCTGCAGGAGATCCGGGGCCCAAGAACCCCACACTTTACTTCTCTGCTTAGCGAAATATTTGCCCATCTGCTTCTTTACACAGAGAACCCTATGCCTGTCCTGGAGCCAGAGACTGACAGCTTCTGAAAACAGCAAAAAGCCCTGTTAACCAAAGTTCTCCCCCACTTCAGTAGCAGACAGGGCACCTCTGGTGAACTCCTGGGATACACAAAGAATAGAAAGTACTGGGCGTAGTTAATGGCAACACAAACCCTTAATGCTGGAGCCCAAACTGAACAAATGAATAATTAAAAGATGATGTGATGGAAGGGTAAGAAGATAAAATGAAAAGTTAAAGTATTATTATAGCCAACACACTGAATTATTGGACCAGCTTCCAAATGCCCTTCACGTGGCCTCAGTGAACAGAGCATTAATTTTTTTTTAATTTTTTTTTTTTTTTGCAGTATGCGGGCCCCTCACTGTTGTGGCCTCTCCCGTTGCGGAGCACAGGCTCCGGACGCGCAGGCTCAGCGGCCATGGCTCACGGGCCCAGTCGCTCCGCGGCACGTGGGATCCTCCCGGACCGGGGCACGAACCCGCGTCCCCTGCATCGGCAGGCGGACTCTCAAACACTGCGCCACCAGGGAAGCCCAGGCATTAATATTTTACTGAGTGATTACCTTTTTTATATATTGAAAAGTTTCCTCTTTGCCTGGGCAATCTAAAGCTTGACCCCTTCTCCTAAGACCAGAGTGAGCCCCACATGTCTGAGTTATACGATCCTGGACTTCTCCCTTCCATCTAAGTGACCAGGGGCAATTTTCCGATTGAGCATCTTTGAACCTCATTTGATAACGTAGATAATATTACCTCCATGCAGGGCCGTTATGGGAGTTTGGTGAGATGCAGCATGCAAAGTGCCTACTTCATTGCCTACCACGTGCCAAGCACGTGGTAGGCAATGCTTCGCCCTCCCACCCAGGGCAGGACCCTAATGCTTCCTTCCAGCCCACGGGAGGCAAGCCCTGCTGCAGTTGTTTGGCTGAGTGTTTCCTGCTCGTAAATTCTGGGAAGAAGGAACGGTCCCATCAAGCACTGGGGTCTCTGGCCTGAGTCACCTGAGCCTCAGTTGTGCCTAAAATCCTGTCGACATCTCAAGCCCTCAGCCTCTGTCCAGTCACTGCTGGTGAGTGTCTGTGGCTTTGCTGGGTGTTGTACAGGTTACTCATTTGAACGTTTTGGCTTTAAAGACAAATACAGGTTAAAAATAAGAGGCTTCCGGTAGGGATGAACTGGGAATTGGGGATTAAGAGATACACACTAGTACACATAAAATAAACGACAAAGACCCACTGTACAGCACAGGGAACTGTATTCAGTGTCTTGTAATAACCTATAATGGAGAAGAATCTGAAAACGAATAGACATATGTAGAAACGAATCACTTTGCTGCACACCTGAAACACTGTAAATCAACTATACTTCAACTGTAAAAAAGGGAAAAAAATAAGCAGCTTATTCTCCCGGTTGAAAATAAGGGAAAAAATTCCCTCCTTTTTCTTACAGCATTTACCTTAGAAAGCTTGTCTTTGTAAGCGCTGTTTCATCTCTTTCAAATGTATCTTTTTCTAGACCACAGACCTCTTTTGTCAGCTTTCTGACCCACGAATGCCTTTCCCAGGACTCTGGGAGCCGCCATCCCTATAAACTGCCAACATCCAGGGAGAGAGACCCCCATCTCCCAGGTCCTGCGGGGACAGGAGCCTAACATTAATTGGTGGACACCTTGCTCCAACATGCAAACGTCTGCCTCCCCTCTGAATGAAGCCACTGAATTGACACAGAGGGTCACCAGATGACCAAGTGGCCACTGGAATGAACTATGCCCACAAATGGTACCGTCAAGGCCTCTAACTCGAGGACTAGTTACTGTTTATCATGAAAACATGGATGGAAGGAGCCACGCCTGCTTGGCCATATATAAGGGGTGAGATTTCCTTCCTTCGAAGCATTTTCCTGGTGGATCACCTGCGATGGGCATTCTGATTTAATGCCAACTCAAAGAATAAAAGTGTTTTCTTTCCCTCCTACCTACGCGGAGAGGATTCCTGGGTAGGGAGACTTTGTTTTTAATTACATGTGGGAGCTTGCAGAAGGTACCCGAACGGTGTTCTCGCTACAGCTACACTGCAGTGCAAGCTCCACACACCTCTCCTCATTTATGTTTAATATTCAGGAGTTCAAGGAAGGAAGGAGGGAGGACACAGGGCTTGAAGCAGTGAGAAGAGCTTCTAGAGTAAGATGCATGTGTGCCAAGACCCCATGGCAACCTGAGTCAACCTAAGGAAAGCTACTACAAAGAGTGTGACTCTCTATTCTCCAAACACGTTGCAGGAAGAATTCCCTGGGTCAACAGAGGAAAGACAGGGGTCTGAAGGCATAACCCAAATGAACAGTGTCATGGCTGTAGTCACTCGGGTGGTCCTGGCAGAAACTTGACGTTATTCTCAAGAGGCTGGTTCTTCATTATCATCGCTTGACCTACTTTTGTATTAGCCCTTCCTCACCTTCCTCTGCTTTTGTTATACGAAGACAGTTCCCCTTTCTAACGACTGCAGTGACTATCCGTCCCAGATTCCTTAGCCACTCCACGAGCTGGGAGAAAAGGGTCCACAGAGACCTACCTCTGCACTGAGCTACACGGACTTTTCAGCTCTTTGTACTCCCTTAAATTCACACTGAGTCCATTTTTCAAGGAGCTAATCTCCATGAAAAATTCCACTGCTCCCGTATTTGCCATATTTGCTGGGTGGTCCTGAAACATTTCTAAGCCTCTGACTGGGATCACACAGAAGCTTTGGGAATGCATTAGCTGTCATTAGCATTGTTCATGTAACAGGGAATTTTCAAATTTGCATCAGATCATTTCAACATTATCTCCTTTATATGTATTGACAAAGGAAAAAAGCCTCTGTGGCAGGCTTTAGAATAAAGTCTTATCTGCAGTCATTAACATTTCCTAGATGTCTGAAAAAAATGAATCATTTACAATAATCATAGCCAAAAATAAAATTTAGTGAAAAGTGGGAAAACACGCAATGCTTCCTTAATGGCAAAACTCAAAAAATGAAAGTCATCTTTTGATCCTAATTCTACCCCTGTCAGCACCCCCTAATGAATCGACTTTAAAATGAAAGGGTTACTCTAAGAAAATAATGTTATTCTGGGTTCCTAACTCACAGACCTGCTTGCTACCATAAAGCATGCTACTGATAAGGCTGAAAAGAAAAAGAAAAAGAAGACATGACACCTTCAGAATTTAGGGGTATAAAGGCAAATACAAATTAAAAATCAGGGGCTTAATTCTCCCTGTTGCAAATAAGGGAAGAGACACTGCCCTACCTCCCATTTCTTTCAGAACTTCTTCCTCAGTTCTTTTCCAATCTTGTTTATAAATCTTTTTAATAGTTAAATAAGCTTCTCAAGAGGGAGGTTTCTGTCTTTGCAGTACTGTTTAACGTTTATTCAATAATAAAACTGGCTTCTTTCTCTTCTGTGTGGCGAGAGATGCTGGGCTGGGAGGAGATTTTGTTTTTAATTATATTTCCCACCAGGGGTTTGGGCAGATAACAGGCCGTGCTACCCAGCAGTAGAGGGTAGAGGAAGGCTTTCCAAGGCCCGCCAGCCGAAAGCTATTCTGAGCGTGGTCTTCGACCAAGAGCCCGTGGGCAACCTCTTATCACTGGTTCTCTAAGAGATAAATACAGAAATGGAGAGCCTGCCATTTAGAAAGGTTTACAGCAATTTGTTGGGGTGATTTTAGATCTTTGGATCTAATAATACAAACTCAGGGTGTGTACTTTATATATCATTTTAAAAAAATTGTTTCATTGTGATTGCATTTTATAAAAGTACTGATCTATGATGGAAATTTAAAAAACAAAAGCAAAAGAAATGGCCCTTCAACCCAGAAAGTTGGAGAACTGGTAAATTCAGAACCAAATTTTAGCATATGCACCAGAATCACCAGACCTAGACTCCAGGTGCTTGTGAGACTGACTTATGTTTAAGTATTTATTTAAGAAAATTCCTGTCTCCCATTCGGACTTAAGCAGTATTCTCTTTTGCACAGCCGAATATTTGCAGTTATGTCCTACACTGGGATTTCTGCTGCGAAACAATAAAAGCAGGATACAGAAAAAATAAAGTACGGATGCTGGACCCACCCTCCCAGTTTCCATTTGGGTAGGTGTGGGTGAGCACAAGACTTTGCATTTCCAAAGTTCCCATGTGAAGCTGGTCCGGGCACCACACTTTGAGAACCACTCTCCACAACGACCTTCAAAAGCAGTGTGCGTGAGCAAAAAACAGAGCACTCCGTTCAGCACCCAGTTCCACAGGGTTAAGTCCTAACCCCCAGCAGGGCTGGCTGACAGTGCACCCGGAGAGGAATTCGGGATGAAAACCCAACAAGGCACCACGTGCTGTAGATGAGCAGGCCCTTAAACAGTGACACGCACATCTCAGGAAGCATTCCAATGACCCCAGATTCCTGCGTCTTCCCGTACTGTATACAAAAGCACTAAAAGCCTTAACTTGAGGATCTCTGTCCTTCGTGACGAGCAGCAACCTCTTACCAAGATGGGTGCTTGACGGCATGTACTTCCTACCAAAAAATCACACATAAACTTCCTTCTTCCCCTCCTCTTCAGAGCAGTTTCCTCGGAGCTACTGAGACTCTGTCTCCCGGCCGCAGTCCTCAGCAAGTCTCTGAACAAAACTTAACCTCCCAGCTCTTATGTTTTTTTGTTTTTCCTCAAGTCGACAGTAGTGATGACTGATTCATCCTGAGAAACCAAACTGGGAGTCTACACCAGGTTAATTCCTGCATGCTTTTCAGATTATAATGGACAGTCTTAAAGTATCACAGTGCGAAGGATGCAAAGTTCAGCTTCCTAAGTATTTGTATGCAAGTGAGCACACGTGTGCCTGCCTGTGCACACACTCACACACCTCAAGCAAAATCAGTGTGCGCTGTTGATTTCAACACCCTCCATTTTAATTACTGCTCCAGCACTTTGAGAATAACACAGGAGCAGAGCAGCAGTTGAGAGATCAAATTAGGTTAAACTTGGTTTTGCAAAGCAGCTACTTGCAAGGTTCCTGGAGAACTTAAGAGTCAAAATCCAAAGCGGTGTGGCCTGGAAAAATAATGCACAATCTAAACGTTGAGAATTATGTCTTATTTGGCAGACTTTCTGAGGACTTCAAGTCCACGAGGCAGCCTGTCAGCTCTGAGAGACTGCTCCAGAGAGGTAGGCAAGGAGCCAGGGTACTTAGAGGTTTTTGCAACAAAGACCAGGGAGTTGGAACATCAAAACCATTAATTAAAGAAAACCAGACATCTCAAGTTAATGAATTTAGCGCTTTTCTAAGTATGGGAAGATGCATGAGTCTGAGTTCAGGGAAATCATGCCTTTGAGAAGCACCTCAGCTCTCTGGGGCCAGTATCCTGTGCTTTCCCATCCTGAGTCCCCCCAGGGTGCACATGGGTAGGGGTGGGGCCTGCAGTGGCTCAGGGCTGGGCAGTGGGCAGCCAGTTTGTCTCCATCTTGAGTTCCCTCAGGGCTCACCCCTGGGAATGGCTGACGGCTTGATGGGCTGATGGCCGAAGTATCCCTTGCTTGCTGATACGGCAGCAACATTTTTCATTCACAGCGGATCAGTTTTTCAAGGGCGTCTACAAAAACAATGGACTTGCCCCCTAGACCAGTTCAGTCTCCTCTTCCTTCCAGAAACCAGTAACTGTTTGGACATTCCCTCTTCAGTAGGCTTATTAACCCAAGCTTATATTTTCAGAGAAAAACATAATTCAGGAGAAAACAAAAACAAGCAAATCAACAAACAAAAGGGGGATAAGAGAGAAACCCCATCTCATTGCTGGTCAGCCAACACCCGACTGTCCTTAGCGTCAAGGGATTCTTTTAGGCTGAGATCACGGTGGGCTGCTAAGGTTGGGGGAACAGTCCTGTCCTAGGAGCAGGGCTCAACGGCCTCAAGCTGGGCATGCGATTGCCATGGGAAAAACAGAGACGGCACATCACAGTCTCGAGGGAGGATATAAACTTGGTTCAGGGGAATCAGACAGAGCAGCGGCGGCGGCAGCAGAAGAGGACATTTCTTCCTATTCACCTCTGGACTTCTGTGCGGCTGTTAATTCTGAGCATTAATGGAAGCCCAGTGCCTTGTTTCTACCTCCCTTCTTCTCTAGTAATGATCAGCAGCAAGATTCCATAAAGCCCACACTATTCAGGATGCAAAACCCACTTCACCCGAGTGAGGTTACCTGAGTAAAACGTACATACACATCAGCAAAGCCCATGATCTGGTCAGACCTTCAGGAGCGAGTTGCACTTAGATGGCATATAAGTCAGGCAAGACCTTGGATTCTAGTAGAAAGAAGGGTGGTTTTCATCACTTGTGTTTTTGAAATGATTAGGACCCTGTGGGGGGGGCCACTCTTTGTTGTGGTGCGCGGGCTTCTCATTGCAGTGGCTTCTCTTGTTGCAGAGCACAGGCTCTAGGAATGCGGGCTTCAGTAGTTGTGGCTCGTGGGCTCTAGAGCACAGGCTCAGCGGCCATGGCTCACGGGCTTAGTTGCTCCGCGGCATGTGGGATCTTCCTGGACCAGGGCTAGAACCCGTGTCCCCTGCACTGGCAGGCGGATTCTTAACCACTGTGCCACCAGGGAAGCCCCCCCTGTTTCTTGATGACAGGAAATAGGCTTCCTTCAGCCTCCCTGACCTTCCCTGAGTTCCAAAGGCCAGGTTGTTGCTAATCAGGGAAGGGACGGGATGCAGAGACAAGGGCAGAGCAGTCAGGAGACAATAGTGCAGCCTTGGGGCGGGGTCCTGGTTCCCCTCAAGGGATACACAGAACAGTATCTTTGAGCAGTTTTGCAGATTCTGAAGCCACCACCGGGCAGGAGAAGTTAACTCTCTGCTGCCCACAAGCACACAGACCCCAGACCGGTTGGAACCAGAAGGTTGATGAGGCTGACTCCCGATGACCTCACCACCAACCAATCAGAAGCATGTCTGCAAGCTGACCGCCCTCTTTGAACCATTCCTATAAAACTGCTCAGGACCCCCTCCAGGGCGGGACACGCAGTTTGGAGGGCATTAGTCCGCTGTGGCCCCCTTTGCCTGGCAAAGCAATAAAGCTGTTCTTTTCTACTTCACCCACAACTCTTGTCTCCGAGATTTAATTCAGTGTCAGGGTACAGAGGCCGGATATGGCTTCATTTTCTCTTGGCCGCTGTTTGCCCGTCGACACTGCTCTCTTTCGAAGGCCTCTGATGTCCACAACTGAGGACAGTTCCTCCCCAGGGTCAGTGGTTCCCCAAGGGCTCTGTTAGTTTTTCCAGCCTGTCTCAACTCTCCTGATAGATCTGTTCTATTTGCTGGTGCCCCTGGCTTCTTATCCTGCAGCTGTTGCCTTGGCGTTTCCTTTCTCTCATGGTTCCCGACCTGCCCTGTGTCTGGAGACCATCCCTGTCTCTGGCCACACTGCTGGCTTCTGTCATTCCCTGGCGGCTCCCACAGGGCAGCCCTGATACTTACCTTTGCACAAGGGACTTACCACGCCTCACAGATGAAGGGATACTCAACATCAACGGCCCCTTGACTTCTAAGGGCTATGGTTGGTTTTCTTCTACAAGAAAAAGGGGGTCTATGTCCGCCATATGTGGACCATCCATTCACCCAGTAGATGCAAAAGACATTTGACAGTCTGTCTCTACGCCTTGTGAAATGCAACACAGGTACAGAAAAGTGCGTCCAATATCAATGTACAGACCTAGAAGGAATTATTACGAAGCAGCCTGTGTAAACCACGGTCAAGCATGAGAATCCTCCCCACACTTTTAAAGTCCCCCGAATGCCTGCCTGCCATAACCTCCTCTCCCACCAACCAGAGGTAACGGCTCTTTGATTTGTACAGTCAGGATTCCCTTAATTTTTCTAAAAATATCCCATCCATCAGGGATTCCACGTCAGCATCCCCTAACAGGACATCTTAGCTTTACCTGTTTCGAACTTTATATAAACAAAGCCATACAGCATGTATTCTTTCAGGCCCGGCTTCTTTTGCTCAGTGGCATGTTTGGGAAAGTCCCTGTGTTTTCGAGCCTGTGTCCCCGTTTTTGCCTCTGTCTGGTACCCTGCTGTATCAATACACTGATGGAGTCCTGCATCCTACTGCTGATAGCGATTTGACCGGCTTCCAGTTTGAGGCTAGTACAAACATTCCTGCCATCAGCATTCTTGTACCTGTCCCGGAGTACACACCTGCAAGGATTTCTTGCAGGTACATGCCTGGGAGTGAGACAGGGAGTCACGGGGCATGGAGATCATCCACGTGCAGCTAATGTGAAATCGTTAGCGAAGTTTCAGATGTGCCCCTCCCCCCCCCCAGTGTTCCACATCTTTGCCAAAATTAAGTGTTATAAAAATTAAGTGTTATAAATCTTTAATAAATATTTGACTTTTCATTGGGTGTTTTGTCACTGCGATTTTAATTTGCCTTCCCCTGGTTATGCTTTTCCCTCTCTTACTAGAAGGTCCTAGGGCAGATGACCCCTGGTCAGGGTCTAATATGTTTCTCAAGGGCACAGAAAGGTGAATTCTAAGTTGTTGGAGTTTCTTGTTTCCAGGTGATACTGAACTGCTTCTTATACAGCAAACGGCAAGCAAGAGCTCTGAGGAGGTATCACCTTCTATCAGCTGGACTGAAATAATTCTTGCTTTGCAAAAGCCTCATCACTGTTGTAAAGTTTTGCAGGGATTGCTTCTCTCTTTTCTGTAAGCAAACCCAAACCAGTTGTGAATGTCACAACTTTCTGCCCAGAAGTCTTAGCCTTCTCCTCTCTGGAGATTTTCACAAAAGTTGCGGCTCCATTTTGAAAAGACCACCTTTGCTGTGCACACCTGCATTTAATCATAGCTTTGTAACCTAGTTTTAAACAGGTGAAAAATCAACAACAACAATAAAATAGGGAGAGACCTGGGGAAGCTAAGAAATGGAAAAAGACAGCAATGGATGGATGCAAATAAGGAATCTCTAATGGTTAAATTCATAGTCACTCCGATCAAATGTAAATAAATGGAAGGACATGTTTTTCCTGGAAAAGAGACCACAAAGGAGACACATCAGCTGAAGGTCAGATTGTAGCTTAAAGCAGGGATTAGACTAACTTTCCATAGTTCAAAGGCTTTGAGCTGGGACTATGGGAAATTCCCTGAAGGTAGGTTTCATGTGAACAGACTGTTCTAGCAAGTAGAACTTGTCAACAAGGGCCGGAGCTCTGAGTCCCTGAGTGAGTTCCAGAAAAGGCTAGAAATCCTACAGGGACAGAGCATTAGAAGAGATCTTGTTCTAGATGGTTTCTATATCCCTTCCAACATTCAGGCTCTATATTTCCTTCCAGTTGTGGTAGGAAAGAAGATAATTTTTGAAAGAATATGTGATGGGCAAAAAAGACCCTGGACCGGGAGTGGGGAGCAGCTGAATAATCTCTCCCAATCTCAGCAATTTCAACTATACAAAAGAAATGATATTTGGCCTGTCCACACAATGGGTTGCTCTAATATCATAAAAGAGTGTGTGCAACGTTGCTTTATAATCTCTAAAGGTGCTATGCAAACTAAGTTATCATACAGAGTGAAGTAAGTCAGAAAGAGGAAAACAAATACCGTATGCTAACACATATATATGGAATCTAAAAAAATATATATGGTTCTGAAGAACCTATGGGCAGGACAGGAATAAAGACGCAGACGTAGAGAATGGACTTGAGGACACGGGGAGGGGGAAAGGTAAGCTGGGACGAAGCGAGAGAGTGGCATGGACATACATACACTACCAAACGTAAAACAGATTGCTAGTGGGAAGCAGCTGCATAGCACAGGGAGATCGGCTCGTGCTTTGTGACCACCTAGAGCGGTGGGATAAGAGGGTGGGAGGGAGGGAGACGCAAGAGGGAAGAGATATGGGAACATATGTGTATGTATAACTGATTCACTTTGTTATAAAGCAGAAACTAACACAACATCGTAAAGCAATTATATTCCGATAAATATGTTAAAAAAAAAAAGAGTGGGGAATCTTAAAAAATATACACACAATTTACCAAGTCATAGGGAGAAGACCAAAAAAAATCCCATTATGGAAAGTGTATCAGGATTTGATTTGGTCAGATACACAGAAATTTCTGGGAAACTCAAATTCAACCAGAAAATCCTTGGTCTTCTGTCATAAATAATTATAGTTTTTATAAAAATGTGTTAATTCTTTTTTTTCCTGAGCATAGAGATTCTAGTCCACAATTGAATCCTTTTGTAAGAAGGAGAGAATTTTGGCTTGAAGAGCATTAACTCTCATTTTCCAAAAGTGTAGAATTAGAAGGTATAGAAAAATGACCTAATGTATATAGAGTCAAGAACAGACCCTAGAAGTTGCATTTCAGCCTCAAGTGCTAGAATCGTAGGCGACGGTTAGTCTAGCTGGCTCAAGTTCAGCTGGGTTCCCATTAGTAGAGGTTTCACTCCATGTTGTTTATATGCCACCAAAATCACAAAAGGAGAAAAGACAACCCACAGAACGGGAGACAATATTTGCAAACGATGCAACTGACCAGGGCTTCATTTCCAAAATATACAAACAGCTCATGCAACTCAACAACAACAACAAAAAAACCAAACAACCCAAAATCAGAAAAAGAGAATTATTTGAAGTAAAACTCTATGTTGCCTAATAGGGGATGTGAAATAAAGAGGAAAATCTTATTTTTCAAACACCATTATCATGAAGAAAAGCAACTGGCCCTAGTTTCTCCCCATGCTTGAGACCCAATCACAGCTGGTACATTGACAACCAGGTCTTGTGGCTGGCCTCTGGCCAGCAATTCCTTTTTATTGTCACCGACGAGTAACACCAGCCTGGAAACCAGAACACCCTTGGCACCGTGGTTATTACAGCGTGGTTACTTTCCCTTCATAGCTAAGAAAGTCAAGCTACCAAGGCGACTGTGCCCACAGAGCTCCCACCCAACCAGTCTGCACTCTGCTCAACAGTGGCACAAGCACTGACCTCTGGGAAGTGGTTGCATCACACGGAGTGGGAACACTTTCCCTATCCTCCCAGGAGCGACAGGGATAAAGGGGAATTCTGACCGGTTCTGTCCAGCTCCGACCTCTCAGCTCAGTGTGTGCATGTGTCCTATGAGGCCTGGGACATGCTCTTTCTTGAGTTCTAAGCTGTGGGTCATGTTAATCCAATAGAACCCGCTCCAAGAAACCAAAGGAGGTCACAGAAGTCTCCCCCTCATTGAACTTATTTTAAAGGAATGAAAGGAAAAGACAACAATGACCTGGGATTAAGTTATTTACCTCCCGAAATAAAAATGGTACTGAGATGGTAGTTATTGAACTGTGATGTCGTGATTTATAACAAATACACAGTTTGGTCTGAAGCCACGGTTCACGGCTCCCAAAGCCTTGGGATGTCCAGAGCTGTAAGAGCCACAGGGCGTCTTCTGTCATAATATTTGGTCTTTTGTCCTGAAATCACTTCAGAGCCTTAAAGTGAGATGAGTATCTTGTTATTCATAACACGCCCCTTTAAATGACATCTGAGTTCCCTGTTAAGGAGATGACCTTAGGGAATCCCCTAAGGACGGGGCTGGTTTCCAGGAGAACCAACCACGATTAGAGGGTTGGAACTCTCATTCCCACCCTCTGATCTCCGGGGAGAAGACAGAAGCTAGAGATTGAATCAGTGGTTGGCGGCTGACGATTTAATCAAGGCTGCCTATGTAACGGAGCCCCCGTAAAAACCCCAAAGGATGGGGTGTGTGGAGGGCTTCCGGGTTGGTGAAGCAGGACACGCCAGGGCTGGCGGCACCCCAAACTCCCCAGGGACAGAAGCTCCTGTATCTGTGACCCTTCCAGACCGGGCCCTGTGCAGCTCTTCATACGGCTCGTTTATATTTTAACATCCTTTGTCATAAACCAGTTATCCAATAAGTAAACTGGTTTCCTGAGTTCTGTGAGCCATGCTAGCAAATTAATGGAACCCAAGGAGGGGTCCTGGGAACCTCCGATCTCTAGCCGATCTTTCAGAAGCAGCTAGACTCGAGGTGTCGTCTGAAGTGGAAGCAGCCTTGTGACTGAGTCCTTTACCTGTGGGATCGGACGCTCTCTGCAGATGGATGGGGTTGGGACTGAGCTGAATTATAGGACACCCAGCTGGTGCGAGACAACTGCCTAGTGGTGCTAGAAAAAAACCACACGTGGCGACCACTAAAGTTGAGCACGAGCTTCAATTTCATTGTAGTTTTTTTTGGTTTTGTTTGTTTTTTGTTTTTGCGGTACGCGGGCCTCCCACTGTCGTGGCCTCTCCCGTTGCGGAGCACAGGCTCCGGACGCACAGGCTCAGCGGCCATGGCTCACGGGTCCAGCCGCTCCGCGGCATGTGGGATCCTCCCGGACCGGGGCACGAACCCATGTCCCCTGCATCGGCAGGCGGACCCCCAACCACTGCGCCACCAGGGAAGCCCTCATTGTAGTTTTAAGCGGAAAATACACTATGTGTGGAATTCTCTCTCCTCTTATCGGACACATTAGAGCTTGAAGAAGTTTTTAAAAGAAAGAAAAGCACAACTAGAACCATGGACCTGCTCATAAAAGCCGTCATCCTGAGCTCAGAAATGAACACCTGTCCATTCACGCATCCACCTGGGGCTCCCCATGCCCAGCTCCTGCGGGTGAACGAAGATGCTAATGTTTTGGAAACACACCACACCTCTTCGGAATAATTCAGGGAGTTCAAAATCCAAATTAGCGACCAGGACAGATCAGAGAAGGGAGGGAAATCATCGAGGCAGAGGAACAGGCCAACTTAGGGTATTTACACGTCCCAACAGGAAGACCCAGCGATCCATCCAGTGAAGACTTGCACAGGACTCTGGAAAAGCAGGACTGCCCTATCTATGCTCTACAGTTCTACTCAAGACACTTTATAAAAGATCCTGACCTAACCATCCATTTCTGGGTTAGGACTTCTTCCTGGAAATCTTAGCACCTGAAATCCTGTAAGAGGTGTGTGAAATGATACCTGCTTCAGGCTTTTTTTTTTCTGCACAGGTGGGACTAATCAGCATTTCAAGAGGAGTCCGGTGATGGGGTTGATGATTTTATGAACGGACATGAACAACTAGGAAGTAGTGAAGTCTCTAAGTAGATGTCACATCCCTGGGATGCACAGGGATAACTCTTGAAAACCATGACCTCCGAAGTAATTTTGGAACCCATTTCAAGAAGGCAAATCCCGTCCAATATACACGCCCAAAAGCTCACGTTTAGAACTATCACCATGGCTCTTATGTCATCAGGGTGCCCATCGCTGTAAGGAAGCGGGGTCATGTTTCCAATTACCTTCAGATAGAGGAAAAACACTGCATTTCTAAAGGATGTGCCCCTAAAAGTCATTTCACAAGTGTGTGTCCCTGTTCCCAAGGAAAGTCAACAGCGCGGGGGGGGGAGGTCTGTGTCCCACACAAGTTCCTATAACTAACTCATCTATAAACCTCAAAGCCTTTCCTCTGCTCACCGGGCTTATTATAAGTGGGGCATCAACACGAGAAGGTCATCCTGTTTAGTAGAACTGAATCAGTAAAGTACCCAGAGGGCCTGAAAGCCAGCTCTCACTGTGGGTGGTTCCTCTCCGGGGTTTCTATCCCACACAGGAAGGGGAAGTGAGATTGCAGAAGATCCCAGGCTCGTGGTATCACAGATATATCCAGTCAGTGATCAGAGCCCTACCATCAGTGGCCACAGGAAAAACATCAGCTTTCCCTGCATGAGAAACTCATCCCCAGGCTGCAACTTTCATCTAAAAGCCACACCCATCAACCACGAAGATTCTCAGGCATCCCTGTGGCCTGCAGACCTCTGACCCTCAGCTTCCATTTTCTGAACCTCCTCTGACACAACTCTGGTCACCAAGGGCCTGGCCATCCTCCTTCACCCACCATCTGCTTGCAGGGCCACCAAAACACACCAAGGAAGCGGGATGCTGTCACCTAGGGCATAGGGCAGTCCCCCCGGGACTCTGATTTTTTAAATAACCTTCACTCAGTCTCCAGGAAGCAACCCCATATCTGGGAAACGCTCAGATGGACAGAGTGAGGGAACTGAGCATGAAGTAATATCCTCTGGATAATCAAATTTTCCACTGACCCTAGAACCTACTGCAAGAGGATAAGCCTCTCTCAAATAGCCCATTTAATTCAAACAACAGTTTAATAAGTAGGATATCAACACAGTCATAAAGGAAGATGGGGTTGAAACAAATGCAAGTCATCCCCCATGTGAATTTTCAAACGTAGATTTTATGAAAATACAGTGATTTGAAAAAACAATTTCTGTTCTGAGAGACTGGAAAAACCTCGGTCACTTTCTAGGTGTGTTAAATCGCAGATGGAACGTGGCTTAGTTCTCACAATATCAGAAATAAAGTTTATGAAAAAGACTCTTCTCAAGAATGAAAATAGAAGTTGTGAACGATTCCACCGTGTTCTTTCTCTTACTCACTTATTACGCCAAAATGAGAGCGTTTACCAGGGAGTCTGGCTTCTCTGAATCGGCTGCCAGGAGTCATAGACTTCTCAAGCAACATGTGAGGAATAAAACGTTCACTGAGATTTTAGGAAAATAGATTTTCCAGTTAAGGGTTACAGCAGGGCAAAGACAAGCCACGCGCTATTGTCACAGTTCTCGGGAACAAGAGACCACAGGCCCAGACCACATGGTCACACATGGGAACGCGAGTGAGTAGAGACTGGAATGAAAAGCAATCTCCATTCCTGGCTGTAAGGGGACGCGGCACCTCTCCCATCACTCTGGCAGGACCAAGTGTCTCCCTTGTACACATCAAACCTCAGATGTGGGTCCAGAGAGCTCCAAGGGCCCTGCATGGAGATGGAGTCCGTGTCCAGGTCTCTGTGTGTCTGTTGATGCATCAACACTGCATAGACGGCACGTTCCACCCCTTTTCACAGCAGTCAGATATGCAGCCACTCAACCGTCAGTAATGGGAGGAAGTCATCCTCGCTCTCGTGGGGAATGTAAAGGATCACCTGAATTCCAGTCAGGCGGCGAGTGCAAAGAATTTGCCAGTCATCGAGTCCAACAGAGGCTGCGATTAGCCAGAGCCTTCCAAAACAGCTGATGAAAAATTAGGGCTCAGTAAGTCTCCAAACAACGATTTGAGTGCAGCATGATCACTCAGGTAAAGCTGCGTGCGTTTAGCCGGAATGTGACATTTCAGAAAAGGTACAAACCCAACCGCAGAGCAATTAATTATCAATTTAAGAACTGATGCAACGTTGAAAAGTTGAGTGAGTCTGTGTCTCATTTTTCTCTTAGGCCAACAAACAGATGAGTCTAAAAACCTAACTGGTGGCCGTAGACTTATCTAGACTCAGTTCAACCTGCTCTGATTACACTTATAAAAAGCAGACACAGAGGAGGGTGACAGCCTGATTCACCGTTTGAGTGAAAATGAGATCAGTGTTCTTCTCACTCTTTATTTTCTGCAATGAACGCAGAGGGCGGGTAGTGGGAGGGAAGATCTTAAAAGTTTTTAATGACGATGTCGTATACAGATGTTGCTATGTCACAACGTACCATCTAACTTACGAGAAGAAACACTTACTGGACAATAGACTTAGGTGAAGAAGTCAAGCATCGTTATTATTAACAGGAGAACATATCGGAATCCTCTCTCTCCCCTCAGTCCTAAATGTGTACGTTTTACTAGCACATTATGGCACAATATATGAGAGGAATTACGGGTGTGGGTGGGAATTTAATTGGAAAACATTACTCCATACGCGTTTCTGCCCTGTTTATACATGAAATTACGCGGAACAGCCCGACGGCTAAAAAGGGAGTGGGAAAATTAGGGACACAGATGTATTTCCACAGACAATTAGGTAAGCCACTCGGAGAACCCAGACTGATGAAGGAAGGCTCTGGAATGACTATCCTGTCGTCTGCGTGGGGAGGGGGGTCGGGGGCGTTCTACACAATAGTCCCTTTAATACGGTTACCGCGCTCCTCAGGCCAGAAGCCAAGCTCCAAGCGGATGGCACTCCTTCCTCCGGCAGGCAACAGGTGTCTTGCCGTGGGTGTGGTTAAGTCGGCTGGGTACTGGTTCAATTCGAATACATTTTCCACTTCCCGTCTCTTTTTGTTGAAAGCAAGACCTCGAAATGGCTCACCGGCTGAGTTCTCCCAAACACACCTCTGCTCCCCGCCCCCCATCGCCTGCACCCAACCCACCTCGCAACCAGCTGCAGACCCTGGACCTGAAGGAGTCCCTGCATTTCCAGCGGTACCTTCAGAGCCGCACGCCAACCCCTACCTCCCCGCCCCTGCTTCACAACAAAGTACCGGCGGGCGAGTAGCGTGAAAACAGGGGCCCTCCTCCGAAGCATCCCACAGCAACCCGGAAAGGGTTAAAGCGTCAGCCAAATAAACACGCTCAGGCACACACACAGTTTCCAGAGAACAAGATGGCAACCTCCTCGTCCTCGACCCCCTCAGCCCCCGGCACGGGCTCGGGATGAGGACGGCAGGAGCGCCAAAGCGGCGCGGTGCCCGGGAGCGGGCGGGGGTCGGCGGGGGACGCGGGACGCCGGGGTCCTCGAGTTAGCAAAGTTGTCAAGGCGCAATGCCCCCTGGCCCGCCGCCCTTAGCCTCCCACCGATCCGAGGTCCCCGGCGGCGCACGGTCCTCCTCGGGGAGCGATGTGCCATTATTACACTCGCTGGCAGAGTCGGCCTTTCGGGGGAGTCGTTGTTGTCATACCCGGGAGCAGGGCCCCGCCCGGCCGGCCGGCGGTCGCGGGGGCAGCCGCCGGAACAGAGCGACAGGCGTCCGCCCCGAGTGAGCCACAGGCTTTGCGGACCCTACCAGGTCCCGGGCTCGGGAACTCGCGGCCCCGAGGCCGGTGCGGGCATCCCGGCCCCGCGGTCCTCCCCTGGCCTCGGCGACCTCGCTCTCCGCGTGTCTCCCGGGGGTCTGCCGCGCACTGGGACGGACGCGCAGCCGGCGAGGGCCGGTCCGCCTCCCCTTGCCCACCTCGCGCACCCCGCCCGTGGCCCAAGACACCGAGCCACCTGCCCAAAGCACAGGGACCCAGAGCTGCAAAGTTGTAATTTGCAAGCGAACGCCTGATCCTTCGCAGCCGGGCGGCCGCCGCTGCGGGTAGGGGGGATTCAGGTGGGAAATGGTGGCGGCACCGCCGCGCTCCGCACGGGGGTCGCGGTCCTTCCCGGGGGTGCGGGACTCGCCCCCCGTCCCCGATCCCCCCTGCAGGTCCTCCCGGCCCCCGCGCGCCTCACCAGCACTCACCATCACGTTCCCTTGCATTTTAGCCGTCTTAATCATCGCCTTTTCCTTCATTTTGCCCCAAGTCTGAACCCGACTTCTGGCCCAGAGAAGAGTAACTTAATCCATTGTCTCGGTGATGATTAAAGTAGAGACTGGACCGACCGACCGAGGACTGGGTGGAGTTGGCTTTCGCAGGAAAAAAAAAAAATTCTTCCAGCGCTTCGGCTTCCCCCTCCGCCACCCTGCCCCTCTCCTCTCCCCGGCGGATCACAATAGCAATCAACTCTTTTCGGCCGCCGCGGAGATAGAAAAATACACAGCCGGAGAGCAGGGTGAGATCCTGTTTCAACAAACACCGGGCGCCGGGAGCGGGAGCGCGGGGAAGAGGCTGAGAGCCGCGGGGCCAGCTAGACAGCCTGCGTGTCCTGCTGGCTGGCCGGCCAGCCGCGCTCCGCCAACGACAGCTGGGAGACGCGCGGGGCGCACGCGGGGGCACTGGGCGGCGCGGCCGGCTGGGGGGATGCTCTGCGGGCAGCGCCGGGTGCCGCCGGGGCCGCACTGGTCCCTAAGGGCGGGGACCCCGGCGAGGCGGCGGCGACGACAGGGCGCGCGGGCCCTTGTGTGTGTATCTGTGTGTGTGTGTGTGTGTGTGTGTGTGTGTGCGCGCGCGCGCGCGCGCGTACACACACCGGCTGTTCAGCCCGAAGCCGGCTGAACCAGGAAGCCTCGGGCTGCATCAAGGTTAGGCGCGCCGAAAGGTCTGTGTAGAGCCGGGAGCCCCTCCAAGCACCCTCTCCTGGGGTACACGCCCCCTCCCCGCGGGCCGGGTGTGCGCGGAGCACGCACGCTTGGTTTTTACGAACAGGCACCGCCGCGATGTCCGCGGGTAGAGCCGCCGCCTCCCGCCCAGCGTGAACGCTGGATCTGCTGCGACTATCTCCTGTCTGCGCCCCCGGGAGGGGAGGGAGAGGCCGGGCAGAGTCGGGCGCCGCCTAGCACCGTCGGCTGCAAGGGTGGAGAAGCCGAGCAGGGTGAAGCGGAGGGCTCATAAATAATGTTGTTTAGGGTTACCATGGGACACACGTTGCGTCTCCATGGTTGCACTCTGGGTCTGCATCCGAATCTGCCGCCGCGGCTGGTCCACGGCATGGGGTTCCTTGCTGGGTAGCAGCACTCCCGGCACCGGCTGGCCCGGCCGCTCTGCGCCCGCACACCTGGCTTCCCAGGCTCCACCTTCCCCCCAGACCTCTGCCCCAGCTGCGGCCCCTAAAGCGTCTTTGTTTCTTCGGACCTGATCCCACGCTCTTCCCACAGCCCAGCCCCGCACCAAGGGGTCTGCCTGGCCCCGAAGCCCAAACCCCGGCTCTGAGCCCCCACCCAACCTCCACCCCAAGCGGCGGGTTGCCCAGTGATCGCGCCCAGTGTTTCCTGATCACCACCCCCGGGGCGCTCGTGGACGGTTGAATCTTTCACACCCGCGGGTTAGCTCCCTGGACCACACAGGGACGCGCGCTCCCGAGAGCGCGCACGCAGAAGGTGGCCAAATTCAAATGCTGACCAACCCAAGCCGCCGGGAAGAGCGCACAGAGGATGCTCCGCACGCCGCGGCTTTCCTCCACCGAGGACCAGACCACCGCCAAAACCGGACTGGAGCTGTTTCAACCGACATCAGCGCATCAGGCTTGAACTCACTGTCGCGTGTGTGTTTGTACGTCCTCGCCTGGGGGGCAGTGGCGGGAAGGAGAGGCTAGGAGCGGTTTGAGAAGCCTTTCCATTTTTTTACATTCACAAAAAATCGCATGTAAGAATGAATAAGAGGCCAGTTTCCAACCCACACTCAAGCAGAAAATTCTGGGCGATTGCAACAGTAATTATATGTAAGTTATCCCAAATGCCTTCATATATTAAACATTATATATATAAGCATTATATATATACACACACACATATACGGTAGGTATATATAAGCACACACAAGCAGCAGGTGAAAAATACTTGTAACTAATGATTTGGCTTAAGAAGTAAGTGGAAGAAATAGGTGAAACAAAGCTAATGGAAAAGCAGCTTTTAAAGGAATGTGGATTACGATTTGCCTGGAAAGTGGCAGGCACAACACTATTCTTTTTTTTTTATTTTTTATTTTTTGCGGTACGCGGGCCTCTCACTGCTGTGGCCTCTCCCGTTGCGGAGCACAGGCTCCGGACGCGCAGGCTCAGCGGCCATGGCTCACGGGCCCAGCCGCTCCGCGGCATGTGGGATCCTCCCGGACCGGGGCACGAACCCGCGTTCCCCGAATCGGCAGGCGGACTCTCAACCACTGCGCTACTAGGGAAGCCCAACACTATTCATTTTTTTAGGTTTAAGAAGCACTTTCCTATGTTAGGATTCTTAATGACAGCCTTTCTCTAGAAATGAACATGGGCACAGATCATCCTTGTACTGTTGACTTTTACACTAAACCCAGCCTCATGTGGACCAAAAATATTGCCAATCTAATTCTGCTTTGAAGCAGCATTAAAATGGTTCTTTCTCTTCTTTGTTTGAAGTGGCATTAACTCCTTTAGAATCTGCTTCCCTCTCTTTCTCACCAAAACTTCTCCCTCACAACCTGGCTTTTCCCATCCCATCACACATTGGAGGAGGGAGGGAAAACTGAGAAAACACAGCAAAAGTATATTTTACCGAGGTATAATTGACGTATCAATTATGTTAGTTTCAGGTGTACAACATAATGAACTGATATGTGTAAACACTGTGAAATGCTCATCACAAGAGGTCTTGTTAGAATCCGTCACCATACCTAATTTAAGTAAAATTTTTTTCTTGTGATGAGAACTTTTAAGATCTACTCTCTTAGTAACTTTCAAATATGCGATACAGTATTATTAACTATAGTTACACTGCTATACATTACATTTCCATGACTTATTTATTTCATAACTGGAAGTTTGTACTTTTTGACGGCGTTCACTCATTTCTCCCAAAACCCCTACCCTTGCAATCAATCTATTTTCTGTATTTATAAGCTTGGTTTTTGTTTTGCTTTTTAGATTCCACATATACGTGAGAGCATACAGTATTTGTTTTTCTATGTCTGACTTATTTCAGTTAGCATAATGCCCTCAAGGTACATCTACATTGTCACAAATAGCAAGATTTCATTCTTTTTTATGGCTGAATAATATTCCACTGTGTGTATATCTACCCATCAATGGGCACTTATGTTGCTTCCATATCTTGGCTATTGTAAATGATGCTGCAATGAACATGAGGGGCATATGTCTTTTGAAGTTAGTGTTTTCATTTTCTTTGGACAAATACCCAGAAGTGACATTGATGGATCATATAGTCGTTCCATTGTTATTTTTTTTGAGGAACCTCCAAACTCTTTTCCATAGTGGCTGCACCAATTTACATTCCCACCAACAATGCACAAGGGTTCCCTTTTCTCCACACCCTCATCAACATTTGTTATTTCTTGCCTTTTTGATAAGAGCCATTCTAACAGGTGTGAGGTGATGTCTCATTGTGGTTTTGATCTGTAATTCCCTGATGATTAGTGATGCTGAGCATTGTCATGTACCTGTTGGCCATCTGAATGCAGTCCTTGGAAAAATATCTGTTCAGATCCTCCACCGTGTTTTAATCAGATTATTTGTTTATTTGATATTAAGCTGTATGCGTTCTTTATGTATTTTGGAAATTAGTCCTTTACCACATGTATGATTTGCAAATATTTTCTCCCATTTGGTAGCCTGTCTTTTCATTTTGTTGGTTGTTCTCTTTGCTGTGAAGAAAATTTTTACTTTGATGTAGTCCCACTTGTTTACTTTTACTTCTGTTGCCTTTGCCTTTGGTGTCAAATCCAAAAAAACTACTGCAAAACAAATGTCATTTATGTTTTCTTCTATTGTTTCAGGTCTTACATTCATGTCCTTAATCCACTGTGAGTTAATTTTTGTGTATGGTGTAAAATAGTGGTCCAGTTTCATTCTTTTGCATGCAGTCATCCAGTCTTCCCAACAAAACTTACTGAAGAGACCGGGCTGTCTATTCTGTTTCACTGATCTATGTCTGTTTTTACGCCAGTACCGATACTGTTTTGTTGACCAGAGCTTTGTAATAAAATCAGGGGTTATGATGCCTCCAGCTTTGTTCTTCTAAGATTGCTTTGGCTATCTGGGGCCTTTTTTGATCCCATACAAATTTTAGGATTGCTCTATTTCTGTGAAAAATGCCATTGGAATATTGGTAGGGATTGCATTGAATCTGTAAACTGCCTTGGGAAGTATGGACATTTTAACAATATTAATTCTCGTAAACCATGCACATGGAATATCTTTCCATTGATTTATTCTTCATCAATTTCTTTCATTAATGTCTTACAGTTTTCAGTGTCAGTGTACAAGTCTTTCACCTCCTTGGTTAAATTTATTCCAAGGTACTGGACAAGACTGTTTTAACCTGCCATTTTTATAGCTTCCTTGAAATTATCTCTAGGAATACAAAGCAGAATAATATGGTTTAAACTTAAGTTAATAAATGAATAATTCTGATAGTAGTCTGAATGTTTTTCCCAACACTCACCCGAGAGCTATCAGCCAAAACTATTTGTCTGGCTCACCTGTGCTACCTTACTCCTGCCTGTGGCCTCTGGAAGAAATGCCTGGGCTTCCCTGGTGGCGCAGTGGTTGGGAGTCCGCCTGCCAATGCAGGGGACGCGGGTTCGTGCCCCGGTCCGGGAAGATCCCACGTGTCGCGGAGCGGCTGGGCCCGTGAGCCATGGCCGCTGAGCCTGCGCGTCCGGAGCCTGTGCTCCACAACGGGAGAGGCCGCAACAGTGAGAGGCCTGTGTACCGCAAAAAAAAAAAAAAAAGAAAGAAAGAAATGCCTGTAGAAAAAATAGGGCTAAAGCAGGCATAAAGAGGGAATAGAACAGCAAAGCAACTCTGAATATTAAATAATGACTATTCAGTCTTTGCAGCTCATCTGCTTTTAGTCATTGACCTAGGGAATGCTGGAGAGACAAAGAATGAGGATAGATAAAGAGGAATCCAGGAGGAAGAAAGAAGCCAAGAGTAGAGGGGGGAAATGCTTAAAAAAGGAGGAGGCTCAACTGCCATATTATTTTGGGATATTAAATTTTATAAGAAAATTAAATTAGGAAATATTTGAAGATAGCACAGACATCAGAACCCCTCTCCTCACCCCCATCCTCAGAATGTTTTTTTTTTCCTGTGCTGCATTTATGAACATGGGATGCAAATGTGGTCCTATATTTATCAACTAAGTGTTGACTCATCTCCAGTTTTTGCAGTTGAATTTCCAGTTTTCTTTCTAATCTACAAGAAGGCATGCTCATCTCATGGTTTTCCCTGTAGTATTTCTGTGAGGTTTGAGCAGGTGGGATCTGCCATGCTTTGCGGCACCTACACACCAGCTACCTTTGCTCAGTGTGGGCTCGTGGACGTTATTTAACTCTGACAGGCTCTCTCCAAACCTGCTATAACGGAGTTGTTGTTTCGTCCATCCTTCTGCTCCATCCTTAATTTACGTATTGTTGGCATTAGCAACTGCGTTGATCAAAGCAGCTTTGATTTAAGTTGAGACTTTTGGCACAATGTTCAGTTTCACATTTGACAACAGGTGATATTTACAACAGAAGAACAGATGCATCCTGTCGTTTTGTCAGTGTTCATTTCTTGTGACTTACTACTAAAAGCTTAACTTTGCCGAGGTGAATTCCGCTGTAAGGAGACTCAACATGTGAAACTCCCAACTCATAAAACTGAAAGTCAAGGTAGCTTTATTGGGGTTTTCCAGAGAAACAGAATATACATGTATGTGGTGTGTGTGTGTATATATATGTATATATAGTATAAATTTACTATAAGCGATTGGCTCACATGAATCTGAAGGCTCTTAAGTCCCCAAATCTACAGCAGGTAAGCTGGAGACCCAGGAGAACCAGGGGCATTAGTTCCAGTCCAGAAGTCAACAGACTCAAGACCCAAGAAAAGTTAATGTTTCAGTTTGAGTCTGAAGGCAGGAAAAAAACACTGATGTCTCAGCTCAAAGCAGTCGGGTAGGAGCTCCCCCTTACTCAGCCTTTCTGTTCTATTCATGTCTTCAACTGATTGGATGAGGCCCACCCACGTCTAAGAGGGCAATCTGCTTTACCCAGTCTACTGATTCAAATGTTAAACTCATCCAAAAAAAAGAGGGCAATCTGCTTTACCCAGTCTACTGATTCAAATGTTAAACTCATCCAAAAAAAAGAGGGCAATCTGCTTTACCCAGTCTACTGATTCAAATGTTAAACTCATCCAAAAAAAAGAGGGCAATCTGCTTTACCCAGTCTACTGATTCAAATGTTAAACTCATCCAAAAAAAAGAGGGCAATCTGCTTTACCCAGTCTACTGATTCAAATGTTAAACTCATCCAAAAAAAAAAACAAAAACAAAAACACCCTCACAGAAACATCCAGAATAATGTTTGAGCAAAGATCTGGATACCCTGTGGCCCAGTCAAGTTGACACATAAAACTAACCATCACAGTGCACAGGAAAAGAGAGTGATTTTCTCATCACAAACTATTCTTGACCCACAGATTAATCCATTACTCAAGTTCTTAAAAATGTGAGCTTTCTTATTGCACTGAAGACATCATTCATCCTATATAATTTGATTTACCCATGAATTTCCAGGAAGATATCTTTTGAAAAAAATGAGATCTGTCAATATTTATTTTAAAAATTTCACAGGGGGCTTCCCTGGTGGCGCAGTGGTTGAGAGTCCACCTGCCGATGCAGGGGACACGGGTTCGTGCCCCGGTCTGGGAAGATTCCACATGCCGCAGAGCAGCTGGGCCCGTGAGCCATGGCCACTGAGCCTGCGCGTCCGGAGCCTGTGCTCCGCAACGGGAGAGGCCACAACAGTGAGAGATGTCAGAGAAATCCCAAGTGTACACGTAAACGCCCTTCCAAATTTAATTAGAAGACCTTTATCTTTGACAGCGTTTTCCCTTGCCTGTGTAGACCAAGAGTCGAGGAAATTGTGTAAGTTAATCTCTGTCCCTGGCCTTGCTCAACTGAACGGGGTTATTTTCCTTGAGCCACTGACATCATGAACTTCTCAGGAACGAGATGATTCTGAACCAGATCCTCTACATTAGATGGGCCCTAGCGGTTTCTATTTTAGGAAATAGACTCCTATGGACCAAAGCATCTGTGGGTTGGGGTTTCTCTTCTCTCCTAGCACCTGTCTCTGAACACTAATGAGTGTGTTCTACTACATACCCATTTCACAGGTGGAGGAAGGAAGGGTAAAGAGCCTGGGTTTCATACTCCTATTCATGCCACTAGTCAACGTTCCAGGCTACAACCACAGCTATTTCACCTGCTCAGCTAACACTGCCTCCGTACCCCAGTGAAGACCTCTTGACCAGTACAGTATTTTGTTGGTATTAAATACCTTCTTAATGAAGTGTAGGAACTGTTAACTGTTGATAGCTCTTTTATACATTAGGAACATCTACATAGAGAAGCTCTGTAAATAAGCAAAGTATCGGAAAATAAAAGCAGTTAAATGCATGAAAATCCTATTATCTTTGGGCAATGTAAAATTCCTTTACGTAACATCTGTTTAAGAGAACCAGGAGAGCAGAGTATATATTTTAGGGTTCCTATGGAATATTTTGTAGAAAAAAAAAATAGCCCAACACTTAATGGTCTAAAAGTAATGGACATAGAACATGTCTGTAGGTAAAAAGAGGGACTTGAATTTGCTCCTAAGATTATGCATTCAGTTTAGCCACTGAGCTGGGAACACACAGATCTCTTGACTTTTGCCAGGGTTCTCTTCTCTGAGCCCAAGGTTATAAATGCCCAGAAAGGAACGAAAACCTGAACGGTTGTCAGGAAACTGTCATCTGTCTCGGCAATCAAGGAGAATCAAACCTGGATGTTCTGGAGTTGTGGACCCACTGCAAATTTATGGCTGAGGCGCACATACAACACATTATTTCTTCCCTGCTAAAAATGCCACAAGCAGACTTTTTAAAAATACCTTTTAAAATATGAGTTTGACTCTTGTTTTTCTACAAAAGTAATATTAACTCAAAGTCACAACAAGTTGTCACTTCACACCCACTAAAACTGCTATAATAAAAAGGTCAGATAATAACAACTATTGGTAGGGATGGAGAGAAACTGGAACCCTCATACATTGCTGGTAGGAGTGTAAAATGGTGGAACCACCATGGAAAACAGTCTGGCAGTTCCTCAAAAGGCCTGATGTTAAGTTACCACTTGACCCAGCAATTCCAATCCTGGGTATATAGTCAAGAGAAGTGAAAACATATGCCCACCAAAAACTTGGATACAAATGTTCATAGCAGCATTATTTATAATAGGCAAAAGGGGGAAATCACCCAAGTGTCCATCACGGATGAACGGATAAACAAAATGGGATGTATTCTTACAATGCAATATCATTCAGCCATAGAAGGAATGAGGTACTGATTCATGTCACAACATAGAGGGATCTTATAAACATCTTATGCTGAGCGCAAGAAGCCAGTCACAAAAGAGTACATGTTGTATGACTCCATTTACATGAAATGTCTACAGAGACAGACAGTAATGGTTGCCTGGGACTGGATATGAGTTGGCGGGAGAGGAGACAAGTTTGTGATGGGCATCCGGGGGGGGAATGACTGCAAGTGGGTATAAGGATTCTTTTTCATCTAGAATTAGATTAAGCTGATGGCTGCACAACTCTGTAAACATACTAAAAATTGAGTTATACAATTTGAATGGGTGAAATTTTTTGTATGAAAGTTGTATCTCTATAAAACTTTTTTAAAATGCTGTGAGGGGAAAAAAGGAAAACTCCAGAAGGATTCTGCACTTAGAAGGTTTTTAAATTTTACTTTCAAGAAACTGAAATTGGAAATAAAAGGTAATGCATCACAGGTATAGTTAATTAATAAAGAAAACCTGAAACGCTCATCATATCAAGAGATTGGCTAACAGATGTGTATGTTTTAAATAGAAACAAAACACTTAAGATAAAATCTTATTTGCTATTTAATACTATTTAAGATAAACCCGTCTTCTTTATACCTTTTTCTATAGAAATTGTCCGCTCATAATATTTGCCTACTTTTCCCTGTTGTTCTATTTATGTTTCCTCATTTATGTTCTATTTATGATTCTTTTTTGCATTAGGAAAACTGACCTTTGATGATATACATTTTAAGTAATATGTTACCCATTTGTTGCTCAGCTCTAAACCTCTTTAAATGTATAATTTTTATACTTCAAATATTTTGAATGCATTAAGACTGTTGAGATATTTGGTGAAACTTAAAATATAAAAACCAGAATTGATGCCACCAAATCTAGCTTGCTTTCCCTTTGCAACTGTAAGTTCACTTAGGGGAAGAAAACCTGTCTATCAGGAGAGAACATTTTAGGCATTCTTTAGGTACGACTTCTAAAAACAAAACAAAACAAAACAAAACCCCAGAGTTTCAGTTAAGAATTATCTGGGGCGCTTTGCGGGGTCAGCCCACTCTGGGTGAAAGGGGCAGTTGCCACGGTAGCAGGTGTTGTCAAGCAGAAACGCACTTAGTTCAAAATGTAGATTTGAGATGCTGGAGTGGGACCCATATCAGGTCTGACTTTGATGCTGATGGACCAAGGTCTGGGAGCAAAAGATCATGCCCTTTGCTTTCTCAGAGCTCTGGGGCCCCGGCAGGAGTTCTTAAAGGTATAGATGCTCCCTCCCTGTCTTTCTCTTTCTCTCTTTCTCTCGTATTTTAAAATCTTGCTGCATCATTTCCAGCGGCATCTATTATAACTCCATCCTGATATTTTATCATTTTTCTGCCTCTTCTCAACTTCCTCTTTCCCTTTATTTCTCAAATCCAGGTTGGGTGCATTTGTTTCTTAAGCCTGAAGTCCAGTTTGGTGCCAGGCTTTGCAGGGATGGAGATGAATAAAGTCAAACATGGAAGCACATGAGCATTTTTCTGGGGGGCAGCGCTGCATGGCACACGAGATCTTAGTTCCCTGACCAGGGAGCGAACCCGGGCCCGGCAGTGAAAGTGCTAAGTCCTAACCCCTGGACCGCCAGGGAATTCCCCAGATAAGCATTTCTTTCCCCACCTTTTTTACTTGTCTATTTCCACCAATTGCTCGTTGCTTTCGTCTATGTGATTTTCCTGAGAGATCTATCTTCTCTGAGACCATAACAAAATTTTGGGAAGATGAGTAAACTAACAGCTATGATTAAGCCATCATCAGATCATTTTTCCTGGTTGTACCACTGTGCGTCTTTGACATAGCAAGAAATAGATATTCTGTCTCTGCCCCCAGTTCCTGACACAGGTTTCCTAAAACCCTTGTAATTTCCTGAGTGATAGGTGTACTAGGAGCATCTTTTGTTCCAATATTTGTTCTCAGGTTCCCAGGTTCCTGACAGAGCTCCTAAATCCCTGAGGATTTCCTAGGTGATAGGAGCGTCTTTTGTTCTAACCTGGGGACTCTGGGTGGGTCACCAGGAAAACCAAATCAGATTAGAACTGTCTGCCCCACCGTCTGGGGAGGGAAGACGGGATGGGGATTGAATTAGTAGTCAATCATGCCTGCAGAATGGAGACACCATAAAAGTCTCTAACGAACAGGGTTCAGAGAGCTTCTGGTTTGATGAACACCTGGAGATCCAGGGAGGGGGGAGGGCCTGGGGAGGGCCTGGCAGCTCTGAGCCCCTTCCCCAGACCTCAGCCTATCTATGCACCTCTTCATATGGCTGCCCATCTGTATCCTCCATCACATCCTTCATAAGAAACAAGTACATGTAAGCAATGTGTTTCTCTGAGTTCGGTGAGGTGTTATACCAAATTAATTGAACCCGAGAAGGGGTTCATGGACCCCTAATCTGTAGTCAAGTTGGACAGAAGGTGCGTAATCTGGGGACCCGCTACTTGCAGTTGGCATCTGAATTGGGGACAGTCTTGCGGGATTGAGTCTTTCACCTGTGGGGTCTGTGCTAACACCAGGTAGATAGTGTCAGAACTGAAGTTGGTTGTAGGACACGCAGTTGGTGTCTGGAGGCTTGGAGGACTGACTGGTGTGGGAAAACCCCACACGCATTTGTTGTCAGAACTGTTCTGGCTGTAGTGAAAGAGAAAGTTTCCTTTTAGGGCATTTTCCCTAAAGAACTGCTACCACCAAATTGTCCTTTGGGTTATGTTACAATATCTGTCTACATTGAAGAATTCACTAAAAAGCAGTTTTCATTCATTCATTCATTAAAAACCAGTCCAGTGATGTCATCAAGAGCATTTCCCTTCCATTGCCACAATGTCCCTTTCAATGAGTAAGCTTCTTTTTGTCTTGACGCTAGAACGAGATTCACTCTACCTGACCAGGTGGTGTGTTTTGTGGATAATGTACATGGTGCGTCCCATTGTCTTTCTCTCAATTGTGCCGGGTGCACAGCTCATGATAGAACGTTTCAAGACATGTAATTTATCTTCAAACCCAAGTCCTGGCTTCTTAGTTTTCCAACTCTTATCTACCCTTTACCCAAACTTCCTTCCTTATTTGACAGAGCAGTTTTTTTGGAATGATTTGTATCTTTTGGATAAGCCAGATGCATTAGAGAATAATGGTAGGTATGGATAATCAATTACCATTTATTTATATTAAGTAATTGGCCAGATATGTCCTACTTAGAAAGTGTGGCTATGCAGAAAGTTTTAATTTTAAGACTATAAAATTTAACTACAATTTTTAATATTTTTACAGGGCTCTATTTTTATACATATCAATTATAAATCCATAGTTTATGATAACTATTATTGTTAATAATATTAATACCACTGTCTTAAATTTACATAAACTCTTTTCTCCTAATATAGAAAATTAATTAACCTAAAAGTCTCTAATTGTCCACATATGATTTAAAAGGAAGCATTATCAGTGATAACTGACTAGGAACATTTAGCAAGCGGTGAAATAGTTGGAGAGACCATCATTTCCACGTCTGATATGGGGAAGGATAATAAAAATGCAATTTTGTAACACCTGCTACTTTACTAAGCATCTCAGTCATGCTTTTAAAAATTACCATATTCTATGTAATTATAACAGGGATACGCAGGCAGGGAGCATTCATTTATGTTTCCCCTGCTCTGTTGGCATGTTAGGGGTGCCTGTGAGTATCTCTGTGCCAAAGGTTACCATGTCAGCTGTTTTTGGTGATGAGAAAAGAAGGGAGTGAGGCAGAATAGTCTCTAAATAGCTCGGAAGCCATGGAAACAATGATAAGGGCGTGGTTTCAAGGGCAACAAGAGTGCCCAGGGCAGGACATAGAAGTCGTCATACTGAGAAACGGAGGAAAGTGTAATAAAGGGACATTTTTATTTTTTTCTAAAAGTGCTGCATTTTATTATTAATTTTTTTGGCTGCCCTGAGCGGCTTGTGGGGTCTTAGCTCCCCGACGAGATATCGAACCCATGCCCCCCCGCAGTGGAAGCATGGAGTCCTAACCGCTGGAAGCCCCTAAAGGGACATTTTTTAAGGCGTAGGCAAGACTTAGGAAAAACCAACCAAGGGTAGCGCAGCATGTGGGGCTAGTAACTGGGGAACCATTCCCCATCCCAAGCTTGGAGGGGCTGGAGGAAGGGGCAGGGATGGGACCCCAGGAAGGGCAGCTGCTGCAGAGGCTGCCTGATGGAGGCTGGCAGCTCAGGGGCTTGGTGGGGAGGGAGTGCCCTGACTCACTCCCCTCCGCCCTGCCCCTCCCCGCAGTGCTTCCCTTTGGCCGACCTCTCAGAAGCCACAAAGCAAGGATGCGGTCCCTGGGGCACTGGGAGGGTGGAGAAGAGTGAGGGGCGCCAGGAGGGTCGGAGGGGCCTTGCATAGCTTTCTCCTCCAACACGGGGGAGCCTGCCCCAGGTGCCACACTATTTGAAATTCAATTCTTCGCAAGTCACTCCTTTAGACTGAAAGAGTGGTCCACTTTTAAAAATCTAAATATACTAGAATAGATGATGCAATCTATTTTTAGTTTATTCTACTGAAGTATAGTTGATTTACAATGTTAATTTCTGCCAGACAGCAAAGTGACTCAGTTATACATATATATATATATTCTTTTTCATATTTTTTTCCATTATGGTTTATCCCAGGATATTGCATATAGTTCCCTGTGCTCTACAGTAGGACCTTGTTGTTTATCCATTCTCTATATAATAGTTTGCATCTGCTAATCCCAAACTCCCAATCCTTCCCTCCCCTACCCCCCACCTGGCAACAAGTCTGCTCTCTACGTCTGTGAGCCTGTTTCTGCTTTGGAGATGGTGCAGTCTTTGGTTGTCCAGGAATAGTAATAATAATTTATATAATGAGAATAAGAATAGTAAGAGCAACCTTTACTTAGTGATCACTGGGTCACAGACACGCCCTGGGTGCGTCACGCACTACCTAACTTAGCCCCAGCACATCCCTACTCAGTAGGGACCATTCCGTCTCTTGGTACAGATGGTAACAGGTTGTCTGTCACATCACTTGTTAATGGTGGAGCCAGACCTCAAATCTCACACGCCTGTGTTAGAGTTGCTGTCCTGCCCAGCTCAGAACACTGATTTCAGTTCTCACACCTCACCCACCTATTCCTGCACAGCGTGGGCTGGACGGCCATCTCTCATAGAGCCTGGGGTTCCTCCCCACTTGTCATTGACTTTGATCATTGGCGCTACTGTGTCCCCTTGGATGGGAGCCTCCTGTCTCCTTGTCTGAGTCCAGACTCGAGTCAGGGTTGCAATATGTATCTTGATGTGAGTTGCATGAGTAGTCAGGTCACGTCCGTCTTAGTCTGTGCAGCTGCTGTAACAAAATGCCACAGACTGGGTGGCTTATACACCATAGAAATCCACTTCTCACAGTTCTGGATGGTGGGAAGCCCAAGGTCAAGGCGCTGGCAGATTCCGTGCCTCGTGGGGCCCTCTGCTGGGTTGCAGAGCTCACTGTGTCCTCACAGGCTCTCTGTGACTCTCCTAAAGGCACCAAACCCGTTCATGAGGGTTCCACCCCCATGACCTCATCTAATCCTAATCCCCTTCCAGAGGCCCCACCTCCTAACACCATCACCATGCGGGGTTTCAACATGTGAATTCTGAGAGGACTCAAGACATTCAGGCTGTAACACTGTCCCCACCAGTCCTTGGACTGGACCCCGCTTCCCCTTCTCCAGTTGTGCCTGCCCCTGCATCTCTTCCACCTCTGTGCATCTGGTCCCTCTCTCCCACCCCAGCCATGGACCCCTTATCAAGAGATTCTAACACTCCCGTGACACCAAGAGATTCTGTGCATCGTCCAGCAACTTTTTATTTTCTGATCAATTCTATGCATTTACTCTCATTTTGTGGGCTGCATTCCCAGTGTAAAGGTCCAGCAAACTAGGGCTATGCTGAAGACATATGCTTAATCCACGGAATGAATTTATATAGCTATGAATTTCTGAGTGGCAACACAGTCCAGGGGGTTATAAACATCACTTTCGTGCATCATCACACAGCCCAATAAACTGTCACAACACAGCCTGGTGCTGCCTTAATTGTCACAGATAATGATGGTTATATACGGCTTCCATTAACTCCACCACATCAAGCTGTGTTCTTTCCCACTCACATTCAGCAAGGCCTACGTATGGAAAAGGAAATCAAAATCTCATCTTCAACACATGAAAGAATGCTCAACATCATTAATCATTAGAGAAATGCAAATCAAAACTGCAATGAGATATCATCTCACACCGGTCAGAATGGCCATCATCAAAAAATCTAGAAACAATAAATGCTGGAGAGGACGTGAAGAAAAGGGAACCCTCTTGCACTGCTGTTGGGAATGTGAATTGGTACAGCCACTATGGAGAACAGTATGGAGGTTCCTTAAAAAACTACAAACAGAACTACCATATGACCCAGCAATCCCACTACTGGGCATATACCCTGAGAAAACCATACTTCAAAAAGAGTCATGTACCAAAATGTTCATTGCAGCTCTATTTACAATAGCCCAGAGATGGAAACAACCTAAGTGCCCGTCATCGGATGAATGGATAAAGAAGATGTGGCACATATATACAGTGGAATATTACTCAGCCATAAAAAGAAATGAAATTGAGCTATTTGTAATGAGGTGGATGGACCTAGAGTCTGTCATACAGAGTGAAGTAAGTCAGGAAGAGAAAAACAAATACCGTATGCTAACACATATATATGGAATCTAAGGGGAAAAAATGTCATGAAGAGCCTAGGGGTAAGACAGGAATAAAGACACAGACCTACTAGAGAATGGACTTGAGGATATGGGGAGGGGGAAGGGCGAGCTGTGACAAAGTGAGAGAGAGGCATGGACATATATACACTACCAAACGTAAGGTAGATAGCTAGTGGGAAGCTGCTGCATAGCACAGGGAGATCAGCTCGGTGCTTTGTGACCGCCTGGAGGGGTGGGATAGGGAGGGTGGGAGGGAGGGAGACGCAAGAGGGAAGAGATGTGGGCACATATGTATATGTATAACTGATTCACTTTGTTACAAAGCAGAACTAACACACCATTGTGAAGCAATTATACCCCAATAAAGATGTTAAAAAAAAAAAAGATCTCATCTTCATTACACATTTCTGTTTAAAGCTGAAGGAAAAAAACCAAGGTCTCCAAAGCAGCTTGTGGAGTGTCTTGTGAAGGAGCGGTGGGTTTAAGTCCTCACACAGCAAACTGCAAATGTGCTCGTAGACAAGGTTTGCAAAAGAAGCAAATGGTTCTTGGAAATACTGACCTGTGAACTATTCAACTACTTGAAGCCCTTTGTGTGACGGGGGAAGTGGAGGTGGGAGGTGGCATCATAGACGGATACAGGGAGGGAGGGGGATGAGAACCAGCATCCGGTCCTGGTCTGGTCCAGACGTTTCCTGGAGAAAACAGTCCTGACACTCATAGCAGCATCTCTGCCTTCCCTGGACACCGAGAACTGTCCCTCCGAGAACTGTCCCCCCATCACTGCGCTGCAGCAGGACCAATCCCTGGGGCGACTGTCCCAAACTTGGGAACAAGAACCTTATTCCTGGTGGCTACATTCATGTGCACCATGTCTTTCTCCCAAATATTGTGACCACACACCTACAGGTCATCGGGTCACTGATTCCACTGAGTCTCTCTTTCAACTGATCGCATAGAAAATTATCTGGTCATTTTCAAGCAAGAAGGGGAAGGGGAAGAAGAAGAAGAAACAACAAAAAGTGAAAAACCCACGGCTCAATCCAGGCTGAGGGAGTATCTCTTACGCTAGCCTTAGGAGACCTTCGTTAGCGACTAATTAAAAAGATAGACCCGCGCATCCGTATGCAAATGGTGCTTGAAAACCATCCCATCCCCACAACTTTAGGGCCAGAGAGAACCTTGGAGTCAACAAAGAACTCGGTTTGTAATATTTTTATACAATTGATTCACTTCGTTTGTACAAAGGACAAGCTACCTTGACCACATCTAAATTATCACAGGTTTCAACTATGTGGTATTTTGTCCTCAATGAGGTTTGAGAACTCTGCAGATACGATCTGAATTACACTAGGCAAACCAAACATGCCCAAAATCTCCACAGCCATAACGCGATCAGAAAGTATTCTGGATGTGTGCTTACATGCTAAGCATCGTGACTAGTCTAGATAGAACATCAATTCTGCATTCTCTTTAACTGATGTCTTAATACTGCATGAACAGCGGATGCAGGCATCAAATGAAAAGAACATCGTCCCAAATGACTTAGCATTCAAAGTATAACCCCAGCCTCTGGTGGAAGAATCATGGCTTTGTTCCAAAGTCACGGCCAGAAAGCCGTGAGCAGGGGCTGGGCAGAGAGGACATTTGTCAAGCGGTAGAAATAGCTCCTTTCTGATAGAATTTTAGATTTTGTGTCGAGCTTAGCACTTTAAATGTTGACTACAGCGACTAGTGCCAGCAATTTTACACACACACACACACACACACACACACACACACACACAGGATTTCTGTGTTCTAAGGACACACACACATACTAATAAGCATAAATTGGAATTATGTCCAATATTTTCCAAATAACCACTAAGGATTTTGCCTAACCTGTTAGAAAAGGGATATGATAAAAGACTTTAGATGAGAGCTGTAGTCTAGTTTGTGACCTAAAATGTGGTCTTGTAAGGAAACAAATTATTTCCATTTTTTAAATCTTCTCCGTAACAGAAAAGGAATGAATTTGGAGCATGTATTATAATTTTCATCAATATTTTCTATCCTTGCAAAGTAAACAGAGAGAGTCAGTGAATTAGGTGACAGGAAGTCTAACATCGTCTCGATGTTTTGAATACAATTGTGTTTTGGCATTTTCAAATGCCAGAGATACAAGTTTTGATATAGAAAGAAGCTCTAACTCCACACATCGCCCTGACTTTTCCTGGGGCTAATTATCTTGTTTACATCTGGTACATCTAGCAGATTGATCCTCTGATGGAGTTAATAGCCCTCCCTCGGATTCAGGCACAGAGGCCTTGGTTATCTTGAAAAATGTGAGTTGGATGATTACATAAAAGACATTATTAGTCATTAACACTTAAAGCTAAATTAATTATTCTAATAAGTTAGCAAAACAGAGGGCCCTTGAGAATGGGACTGGGGGCAGATGTGCTTACATAAGGGTCTCAGAGGTAAGTGACAAACGCGCGGTACACTGCTCCTAGGGTAGGCTCAGATATGAATCCATAGTGAATAATACCTCTGAAATCGTAATTATGCTTAGGGCTAGCTCTTCTCTTGATCGTAACCAAACCTCGTATTTGCACTAATTTTTTTAATACATAACATTAGGAATTAAATAACTTCGGTTTGTTTGGTAAAGAATATATAATCTGATCAACTCTAGACACCGCTGGGAAAGTATGGGTGTGAGTAGGAATGTTAAAATATAAATAACCCAAACCATTAAAAAAAAAAAAAGTAACAAAGAAAATAATCTCAATGTAGAAAGGGCCTGGGAAATGTGGTGGATGGACTTTAAGGCAGTCGTCCTGCCTCTTGCGTCCTGATGTCCGTGGGCTTGTGTAATCCCTTCTCCTTGAGTGGGGAGGACCCGGGATGTTCTTCTAACAGGAGAATATGGCAGAGGCGATGGGGTGTTTGTGATTGCATGATGTGAGCTTGTACATCAGTCCTCCAGGCAGATCTGCCCCCTGCTGCCTTTGAAGAAGCCACCTGCCCTGCTGTGGGCCGTCCTATGGGTTTGCGGAGGCCCACGTGGCAAGGATGGTGACGTCCTGTTGACAACCAGCAAGAAACGGAGCCCTTCCCTTCAATAGCCCACCAGGAACTGAACACCGCCAGTGACCACACTGAGCTCGGAAGCGGGTCCTTCTCCCGTGAAGCATCGGATGAGACCACGGCCCCTGCGGCCACCTGACTGCAGGCTCGAGAGACATGAGCAGGGGAGCCAGGAAGCTGTGTTCAGACTCCTGACCTACAGCCACTGAGACAATAAATGTGTGTGTTAAAGCCACTAAGTTTGGTGATGCTTTCATACCTAATAAGACAAGGTAATAATACAAGAAAGGGAAAAATAAAAGGCTGGCAAGTATTGAAAGAAGAAAGCACAAAGTAAGACAGAAGGAATATGTCCAAAGATATTCATACTCCCAGTAATGGCTAATGGAGCCACATTTATCTACTAAATAACAGGGGTGCTGCTGTAAACAGAATACAAATTAATTTTGCTTTTTCACTCGTTATAAGACACTTAAAAATAAAAGGGATAAAGACGAAGGTCTGTGAAGAAAATACCAAGCAAATACTGACAAAGAAACGTGCTTGTATGAGACAAAGCAGAAGACAAAGGGGATATCAGCGGAGCACACGAGGAGGGGTGTTTCTTATCGGTGATGAGAAGAAGGCTCCAAGAACATCAAAGAAAAGTCAGAAGCCTTTATGTACTGAAGACCCAGCTTCGAAACACATGAAGCGAAAGCTGACAGGAAAACTTCCATCCCCAGCAAAATTGCCAGGGACCATTGGAAGAAACTTGGGTTTTATGGCATCCCAAAAGAAATGACGGATAAAACGTTTAACTCGTCTTGCTTTTTAAAAAATGTGTGGTTTAAAGGGAGTGAAAGTGGGAGGAAATTTCGGGTTTTTATGGACCATCAGGAAAGGAGGCAAGTTCTGGTCCCAAGCAGCCCAGGAGGTGGGGTTGGCAGCTGGACTCAGTGGGATGACAGCAGTGGTGACTGAAAAAGCACACCTCTGCAGGGGAGCCTGAGGGAGAATCACCTGGCTCGGCCTCATTACTCGTGGAACGTTCAAAAACAAGAAAAAAAAATATTCCTGACCACTTCCAGATTCACATTAGCTGTATGGCCCCAAACACATCAAGCCAAACATTAGTTTAAGGCAATCCAATTTTGGATATCCTCCATATTTTGGTTGAAGAAAATACAACAAATTTCTTCTCTGCAGGAATGTACTTTAAAGTCCATGCTTGAAGAATTCCTATAAAGTTTCAAAAGGAAGAAAAACTTACAATAACAAGCAGCTCAACTAAATGTAACAAAACAAGCCGTCATAAATTAAAATCAAGAGACAACCTTCCCCCTATACAACAGACCTCAAGTTATAAAAGACATCACATAAAATGAATAGGCTTAATGTGGTGAAGAAATCATTGAAAGCATGACAAGAGAGCAGAGACTATCAACACTGACTGGCCAAGTTAGAAAAATATTCAGAGAATGGTTAGAAATTAAAATACAAAAAAACAAAGAATCTTAAAGGATGGGTATTACAACATAGAAAACACAGCTCGAGAGAGCTCATGAACTAAAATAGTGATTTGGATAATTCCGATTCTAGTAATGGTTAAGTAGTGTGTATCAGACTAACCGCGTCAACTCTGGGAAAGAATTTTAAAGTAACACAATCTGATGCTTCTAGAGACTTCCTAAAAGTAGGGATAAGCTGAACCCTTGAAAGGAGAGAACTTCACTGAGTTAGAACCATCTTTCCCCTAATGATACTCTCCAGTTCATGGACGCGGCTCAGTTGGAAAGAAGGCAGGAAGCCGCAGGCTTACTGGCTGTAGCTGCCGGAGCAGAGAGTTTGCGGCAGCCAGCGTGGCTGTAAATTGAGGTGAGAAATCTCAGAAATGAAGGAACCACAGTGGGAGGGGGGCAAAGTCTGCCTATAAAATCCCACTAATGTTAACTGACTCGTGAAGTATAGGTGCATGCAGAAGACACCAAGTAGCCCGCAGAAAGCAACAGGTGAAAGACTAGACATGCCAAGGAAGAGCGAAGTGTCACGCACACTCAGGAGAACGGCGCCCGTAGAAACAGACCTTGAGATCATCAAAATCTTGGGGTTAGCGGACAAGAAACCAAACGCAGCTATTAAAACATGGCCAAGGGCTTAAAGGGAAAACGATTCTAAAGACTGAAGAGATGGGTAATCCCAGCGGAGACAGGTGCAGTATAAAAAATAAAACAAGTGGAAATCCGAAAACTGAACAACATCTGAAATTTTTAAAAAGTCCCTGGATGTTCTTAACACCAGATTGGTGACTGCTGGAGAAACAGTCTATAGACTTGAGGATAAAGCAACAGTTATTGTACAATCTGAAAAACAGAGAGGGAGAAAATATATTAAAAAAAGAGAACAGAGCCCTGTCGAACTCTGAGACAGTATCATGTGGTAAAACGCATGTACTGGGCTCTGGAACTTTCCTGGTGGTCCAGTGGTTAAGACTCCACGCTTCCACTGCAGAGGGCGCAGGATTGATCCCTGGTTGGGGAAGTTTCACATGCTGTGTGGTGTGTCCCAATAAATCAATCTAATATAATATAATATAACATAAGATAATATAATCTCCGAAAGGAGACGAGAGATGGATGAGGCACATGAACTTCCACTGAAGTTGGACACTTGCTGGACCACAAAATAGGTCTAAATACATTTCTCAGAAAAGACACATAAAGAAGTTCTCCCGCACACACACACACACACACACACACACACACACACAAGGATAAATTGGACTTCATCAATACTAACAGCTTTGCTCATCAAAGCACACCATTAAGAGAATGAAAGGCAGACTGGGAGAATACATTTGCATATATCTGACAAAGGACTTGGATCCAGATGATATAAAGAATCCCTACAAGCAGCAAAATAAACCACCCAATAATAAAATGGTAAAAGGACTTGGACAAAAAGAGAGGAATTAATTTGAGAAGCCAATGAACACAGGATAAAAAGAAGCAAACTTCTGCCTGTCTCCTCTTTCTTCCCCTCCTGCAATTCACTTCGCCACCGGGGACTGCACTTGTCAGCATGAGGACTTTTCTGAATCATACTGGGGAACAGTGATTTTAAAATCTCAAGTTTTTAATCATGATTTAAATATTCTGTATAATGTTCAGTGTGTCACTTTTTAAAGTTTGGATGTATAGCGGGATAAATAGAAAATACAAGAATTGGTTATCTCCGGGGCTTTTCTACTTACAGTATTTAAAAATGCAAGGGACTCCCCTGGTGGTCCAGTGGGAAAGAATCCACCTTCCAATGCAGGGGATGCGAGTTCGACCCCTGGTCAGGGAACTAAGATCCCACATGCCGCGGAGCAACTAAGCCCATGTGCCACAACTACTGAGCTCACGTGCCTCAACTAGAGCCCGTGTGCTGCAAACTACAGACCCCACGTGCCCTGGAGCCTGAGAGACACAACTAGAGAAGAGAAAACCCAAATGCCACAACTAGAGAGAAGCCCACGCACCACAATGAAGAGTCCATGCGCTGCAACGAAAGATCCCACATGCCTCAACAAAGATCCCGTGTGCCGCAACTAAGACCCGACACAGCCAAAAATAAATTAAATAAATAAATAAATAAATAAATAAATCTTTTTTAAAATGTAAGGGTATGAACGTGAAATTATGTAAATTTCATTCACATGCTTCTGAATCAAATCACTGTAGAACAAAAGATTTGTTGCTGTGTAATTATTGTCTTGCATGCACTTGAGAGAAGTAAATATACCCATACTTATGTTTTAAGGAAAAAAACATTGTACGTTATCAGGGAAAACAATTGAAAACCCATTAGAACAGCTAAAATAAAAGTGACCAAGTGTTGATGGGTCTGTGAAGCACCTGAAACGCTCCTACATCACTGGGCAGGCAGGTGAAACTAAGGACAGTGAATCTGGAAAGCCTTTGGCGGCATGTCATAAAGCTAAACATGAACCTGTCCAATAAGCAAGATGCCACTCGTATGTATTGATTCAAGAGAAAAAAAGAGCAAATAAGTCGATAATAATAATTTAAATAATCAAAATACAGACCTTCCTCGACTTATGATGGTGTCACTTCTCCATAATCCCATTGTAAGTTGAAAATATCCTAAGTCGAACATGCATTTAATACACCTAAACTACTGCACGTTGCAGCTTAGCCAGCCCATCTTAAATGTGCTCAGAGCACGCACATTAGCCTAGAATTGGGCAAAATCCTCTAACACAAAGCCTATTTTATAATAAAGGGTTGAATATCTCGTGTAATTTACTGGACTCTGTACTGAAGGTGAAAGGCAGAATGGCCGTCTGGGTCTGGAATGGTTGTCAGGGTATCATGGTTTCCCCCATGATCGCGGGGCTGACCGTAGCTGCCCTGCATCACGAGAGAGGATCAGACCACACAGCACTGCCTGGGAAAGAGCAAATTTCACAGTTCCGAGTACGGCTGCTACCGAATTCATAGTATCACTTTCACACCATCATAAAGTCAAAAAAATCTTCAGCTGAACCATCCTAAGTCAGGGACCATCTGTAATAAAAACAATTGGAAATAATTAAAACAATCAAGGTATCATTAAAGCCTGGGCCATAATAGGAGTCCAGTTGGGGCAAAGGGAGGGTGGGCATGATTAGAGGTAGATTTGCCTAAAGTCCTTGTTTGTTGAGATGAGAAGAAGGAAATAGATTAATTTTTGACGAATTACATTCAATGGGCCTGTTAAAATGTCTGTGGTAATGACCAAAGGGCAGAAAGACAGTATTTCACTTTCATACTAGTGAGGCAAGAAAACGAATTGGTTTCTTTAATCCAAAAGAAAGCAAGGCAAGAGAAGAGAAGCTTAGCCACGTATGACAAATAAATAGAAAGTAGAAGAGTAGAATTCCAATGTACGAGTAATTATAGTGATGGTGAAATCCAAAATTAACAAAGACTTAGAGCAAACACAAACCTCTGTTTAGGAGAGGCATATCTAAAATACAAGTACACATCTATCTAAAATAGGTAACCAACCAGGACCTACTGTACAGCACAGGGAACTCTGCTCAGTACTCTGTAATGACCTATAAGGGAAAAGAACCTAAAAAAGGGTGGATATATGTATATGTATAACTGAATCACGTTGCTGTACATCTGAAACTAACACAACATTGTAAATCAACTATACTTCAATAAAAATTAAATTAAAAAACAGAAAAAATAAAAGTACACAAAAGATTGAAGGTAGAGAATAAGAAATTACGTGATACACTGGTCAAAAGAAATCTGTAGTAGTACGTTAATATCTAACAAAGTAAGTATTACGGTAAAAGGCATCCACTTGTTTACACCGAGTAACGTGTGTGTTCATCAAAAGAGAAATGGACAAACCACTGTAATTATTAAAGTAGAGATTTCAGCTGAACAAAGAGATTGGGCTATAAGATTTCCTCATAGAAAATCTCCAATTTAGCCTATTTTAAGAAAAAAAATTTGTACAATAAAAAGTATTTTTGCTCACTTCTACCATACTCCTGAACTTATATTTTAATTTAGAGTTTGGTTGTTCATATAACTTTGTAGTAAGTCATCTCAATTAATTGGTACACATGCCAATTCAAAACAACGTATTTTATAAGTATACCGATTACCAACTAGAAATTATAGAAAGTCTATCACAACTGTCTTTAAATACACGAAGGGCTATCACATAGAGCAGTGCCGGCAGGTTCTACACCACAGACCCAATCGCACCCACCACTTGTTTTTGTATGACCCGTGAGCTAAGACTGTTGTTTACATCTTTTAATTGTTGGGAAAAAATCAGAAGAACAATATTTCCTTCTTTGCGGAAATTCACATTTTTGTGAAAATTATACACAACTCAAATCGCAGCTCCCATAAATAAAGGCTGTTTGGAGGGAATCTTCTTTGGTACAACAGCAGAGTTGACTCCTTGCAACAGAGACCCTGTGGCCTGAAATATTTACCGAAAAAGTTTGTTGACCCCGGTACAGAGGATAAGAATTGTGTTGGGGGAGAAAGTCAATTTTTATCCCATAAAAGGAACTTTCTATCAAAGTCCTGGAAATACTCCGACTAATGATATCTGTGAAGAATTTTTAGAGGAGGTTTGACTATTACAAGAATACCCTATGTGTCCTAAAATTTATCCCAATATCTGGGTCTATTTCTCAACTAAACTTTGTCTCTGAGTCAGAGCCATGAATAAATAATAATTTACAGTATGATTAAAGTGGATTTCCAATCAGAGAAAAAAGCATGACTTCAATAGGTTTTGTGACAACTGGCCCATAATTCTGGAAAATAATGAAGGTAAATCTTCCTCGCTCACTACTGTAAAGTAAAGTCCACATGGCTTGAGGATTTAAATATAAAAGATGAAGTCGTAAAAGGACTACAAGAAAATTAAGGTAAAAATTTATGTCATTCTGCAATACGGGGGCAGATCTCAACATGAATAAACTGGCAGAAACCATGAAGGAAAGGAAGGAATGCAAAATACAATAAGGAAATATCTCAGAAAAAGAGAGAAAAGCTAAAAGGCCAATGATAAGAATACTAACCGCAAGAGTATTGAATTATGGGAGCTGATGTATTAATCACTGATCAAATATCTTACTCAAAATGATTAGCAAAGAGTAAGAACAGTAAATTAGAGAGAGGAAATATGACTAGATGATATACAATGCAGATTCAATCAATAATGAGATATTTCTCAACGCAATACTAAATTGTTTTGGTATGCGTCAAGTTTGGTAGCATCTCTGTCTACTGCTCCTTGGACTATAAACTTGTGTAACGTTTCTGGAGGGCAAGTTTGCAGTGTTTTGCTCAAAAGACTTAAATATGTGCAGTTGATATTCCCTTACAGGAACCCCCAGTTTCTACAGAAAGCTCTTGTTTTCATCGCTTTACATTTCACAGTTAACTCCCTCCATCTCAGCATCACTTGTCCTTCATTTCCATTCGGACATCCACGAGAAGCCAAGAAGGACATGGATACATATTAAATTGGTAAATCATGGGAGGATCTACAGTTAAAAATATACAGTGACAGTCACTTTGTATCTGGAAACTTCTTCATCAAGATAAATATTTTACATAGAAAGAAAAAAACACTGTGTCCAGTGACTGCCAGCCTCCCCTTCTTGAAGTGCGTTAAATCAGCTCATCAGCCATTGCTACTCATCTCAGTCACATCCCAATTCCCCTCAGCCTATTTTCTCAGATATCCTTTATTCACAGTAAATGCTTAGAACATTCCTTTTTTCAGCTGACTCTAGTTACTTTGATTTATGCATTTGTGTGGAATATATAGGCAAAATGTGAAAAGATTTTCAAATCTGGGCAAAACCAATTTGATTGGAGTAGTTCTTGCAGACTCATTGGACTCAAACCATTATATTGTTTAACAAGACACAAATCTTCCTGGTAATACAGAGAGCCTCTTTAATTTGTATTTAGAAAATTTAATTCAATGCCTCATTCGGCACGAGAAAAATGAGTTGGAGCAGCCTGAACTTGCCATTTGAAATTGGGAAGAAAAAGCGCGGAGTGGGCAAGTCAACGAGACGAGAGGGTTTCGGCCTTGAAGACAAGAACCTCAGTTACATCACTTACCGCACGTGAACTGAGGCTTTCATTGTGCAACTTGCTGGAGGTTACTCATGGAATTAAGTGATAAAATATGTAATATTCTGACTTGCAAAGTAAGAATGCATCTTTGTGTATAAGCAATAAACAATGTTTCAAGACTGGGAATTCATTTCTCCAAAATATTTTGCACCATGCTGAAGTAGTCTCCATCATTCTATAATATTTATGAAGACAGAGTTCGGTGTTGTCAGTGATCCGATGATGAGTTCAGCTGGTACTTTAATATTTCACTATATTGCAGGGGATCTGCTGTCTTCTTTGCGGCTCAATTGGCAGCCCACGGAGGAGGTGCTGGGTTTGGCGTTCTGCTCTCTTTCTAGCCACCATTTGCTTCTCTTACAGGAGGGAGAGTTTTTCTGCCTGATAGCTCGTTGGGTACCATTTCCCTGACGGAGCAGGGCTCTGTACAATGCACTGTTTCTCTGACGTGCCCTCGCCTCTGGTGTCACAGGCTCAGCTCAATAAGAAAAGCTCTCTTGAGCTTCTTATTCCAAGAAGTGAGGATGCAGGGGCAGGAGCTGTTGCTGCAGGAAGCAAATACCACCCCCATCTCAGGGCCCCTTGATGACACTTACTGGATCCTAGGCAGAAATATCTGCTGTCTTTTTCCATGAATTGTTTGGCTATGAACATTCAATTCCTTCAGCAATCCCTTCTGTTTGGGTTGTGAGATGGTTTTCACCCAGGCCCTTCTCAATGTCCTCGTCCCCCAGGAGTCTTTTGTACCGCATCTCAGAGAGCCTTTGACTTCATTTCCAAGTGACTTTCTTATACTAAGAGACAGGGGCTAAAACTCTGATTTAATGAGAAAGCATTAACTATCTATTATATGTAAGACCCCATCTAAATACCTAAACATTAGAAGCAGAAATCTTTTTCAATTTTATCCTGCCCTTAGGAAATCTCCTACAGAATACCAAAATTAATGCAAGTCATACAACCAAATTACAGGGTAAAATGCATGAAATGCTTTAAGAAAAAGCACGAGACTTTTTACTGAAGGATTAAACATATTTTAATTCAATACTCTCATTTCTAGGATTTAACATTAGAAACGTAAAATTATACGAAGATCCTTTATATGCATCCACTCTTTCCTGGACTGGGAATTTCTGGGCAGTGTGTCCTTTTTCGCTAATATTTTTATGCAATTAGTAACAGAACAGTAACTGAAATTTCCACACTCCCATGCATTTGCAACAAGTTAGGTGAAGCAACCTGGAATGAGATATTATACTAGATGTTAAAGGTGGTCATCACAACTGGCATCCTATTTGAATTCTGCCCTTGTACAAAGTCAAAGTAACAAATTTATACATTCAGGAAAACTATTTATTCCTCATACAGACTCTGGGACAGGATGGTTATATAAGCTGTCATTGTCACACAACGACCAAAGCCCAGGTCTCTGCTGTTCTGAATAATTGTCTTCACTTTGTCAATGTAGAATCTTTCCGTATATTTTTGATATGGACCCATGGTTCTCAAAGTATAGACCAGCAGCAACACCCTCATTTGGAAATCAGAAAAGCAGATTTTGGAGCGCCAGCATCAGATCTAGACTTGAATCAGAAACTCTGGGGCGGTCCCAGGAATCTGTTTTTTTTAATGAGTCTCCCAAGTGATCCCGGCACTACACTTTGAATCCATCATCCCATAATGAGTAGGCATCTGGATGCAATCAACTTTAAAGAGTCTATTTATGTCCACCGTAGAAATGTGTCTCTACCCCAGAGGTAAGTGGAGGAGAGAACTCTGTCTACGTAGCTGTGACCCTAGAAAGGAGAAACAGCTGGTCCCAGTGGGAAGTGTCCCTCTGTTGTGATCTTCTGCTCAGGTGTCTTGCCTTGGCGGGTACATCTTCAGGCTCCATAACTCAACTGAACACCCTACTTGCTCATCATTCTACGGCAAAACCTCTGGCCAAGGAATTATGCTCTCAAGGCCTCAGCAAAGAGATAATATACACACCTAAGAACCTCAGAGAGATGACTGATGATATACTGCCTTTGTGTTTATGTTTTATCTCACCTGCCAGATTAAATCTGATTGTCAAATTACTCTTTGTTTTCTTCTAGTCGGTGGTACCAGTATAAGAATTATAGCTTTTTCTCTTAGTTCATCTTCTCCAAAGGGAGAAAAAAACAGAAGAGTATAGAGCAAGACGTTTGTCATGGTTAATAAGGCATCACTGTGCAACAGTGTGGGTCCAGCGGCAGCACCTGGGGACTTTTAGAAATGCAAATTCTTGGGCTCTAGCCCAGATCCTTGGAATGAGAAACTCTGGGGGAGAGGCCAAACAGTCTGGTTTAACAATCCCTGCGGGTGTTTCCAGTAGTAGGTATGAGAACCACCGGCTTCGAGCACTGAATGTTATTCAAAAGCTACAATGCTCCTAACGTCTCCGTTTTAAAGGGGGGAATGTCATGAATAAGCTCAAACAATCAGAGCGATACTATTGCATTATTTGAGCTTAAGCGAAAGCAAATGTCATCGTGCAGCTATATCAGCTTCGGGCAAAAAGTGAACTCCAGGTCTCAACCCAGCCATTGTCGATTTTCTTGTTCAAGTTTGAGGAATAGTTTCCCACTTCTTATACCAAGAAATCGAGCTGAGATAAGGTGATCCTTGATGTGAGCTCTTGATGTGAGCTCTTTTGCCCTGCATTTGGTTTCTGTCATTTCAATCAATGCATCCTCTCCGCAACGCCCAGGCCTTCTTCGTTGCTCAGCGTCCTGTCCTCCCCTTGGTCTCTGTTTCTCTTTATTTTATCTCTATCTTGTTTCAGTAACAGTGATAGAATAACCCAATTCTCATTCTTTCTACCTGACTCAAGCAGGGCAGAGTTAACCTCCGGGTTTGTAATTGCTTGCTAATTTTCATCAACATCTGTGGTCCAGAGTCATCGAAACGCAGAGGAGAGTAAAGCACAGATCAGAGAGAACAATCACTCTGTTCCACAAGTGGAGTTCTGCCCCGCGACTCAGCCGCAGCAGTGGCCAGTAGAACCCCTATGCCCAGCGACAGGTCTGGTCCCGGTTCCACCTGAACACACTCATTTATCTCTAGGATGACAGTGTGAGGGTTGCAGCTGAATGTGTAGACATTTTTTTCTACTGCTTGGGGAATTTCATACTGGCTTTCTTTATTTCACTCCTCCAAGATGACTCTTGCTTTCTTTTCCCAAGTAGCTCCCTTCCCAAAGCTAGCTTCCTTATTACTCACCTGGGACGCAGGTAGTGGAATCTTACACATATAACTACAAAGAGCTATAAAAGTGCAAGATATTCGGAAAGGTTCTCATTGGCTCTCTATATATTCCGTGAGATGGTAGAAAACTGGTTCTGTATTGGTGCTGAAATTTATTTATTCTGGGAAGAAAGAGGGTTTTAAATTGTGAATGAAAAACGTTGTCTGCCTTATCAACAAACAAAGGATGCTGCGGCCATCAAGCCATCAGCTGCTACTGTTGCCCCTATGGTGAGCCCTGAGGGAACTCAAGATGTAGACAAACGGGCTGCCCACTGCCACGCCCTGAGCCACTGCAGCCACCACAGCGGTGCACCCTTGGGGGGACTCAGGATGGAAAAAACAGGATACTGGCCCATATCAAAGGCATGATTTCAATGAGCCCAGACTCTTGCATCTTCCCATACATAGAAAAGGCACTAAATTCCTTAACTTGGGATGTCTGATCTTCTGTAATTAATGTTAATCTTTTGACGTGCTGACTACCGGGTCTTTGTTGCAAAAAACCCTACAGACTCTGGCTCCTCTGATCTCTTTGGAGCGATCTCTCAGAGCTATCCCGGGCTTCAGGTCCTCAGAAAGTCTGCTGAATAAAACCTAGCTCCCAACCTTTAGGTTGTGCATTTTTTTTCAGTCAACAAAATGAACAAGTTTCCTGCAGAGGTAGCAGGGCACAAATGTGAACTTCAGTATTAGACGAGCTGGAGTCCAAACCTTGCCTCTGCTATTTTCCAGCTGAGTGAATTTGGTTACACTATTTCAGTTGTCTGAGCCTCCATTTTTACAAAGTAAAGCTTGGGACAATAACGTCTGCTTTGCAGGTTTATGGCATTAATAAATTCGTTACTCTTTGTAACATAAATGGCACATAGCTGACAGTCGACTGATAGGTATTACTGTGAATACCTGGATTAAAAACAAAAATCTTTTTTTTTTTTTTGTGGATGTAAAATTGGCAACATTCTATTGTAAAGGACAACTTCTATATTTGGGGAAAGACGATAGCTCAAAAATTCTCATTTTCCTGGAGCTTAAGTCCTGTTTAATCTCCCAATGTTTAGAAATGATGATGCCCTAAAAAGAAACCCTATCACTTGTCTTCTGACCTCACTGATCATCAGCAGATACTTGGTGATATGGGATTATAACGACAATGGTCACATCCATCCCGTCACTCTGCCTGGTTGTATAGGGAAGTCCACGGCCGTGAACAAAACAGGAACTGCTGGACCTCTAGGTGGACCAGAGGCAGCCTCTGTCTCAGCAGCACCAAACAGAGAGTAATCCATGCATTTTCAGTTTCACAACCTATCTGAACCTTGAGGGTAATTTTAACTAGAATTCAGAGTGGATCTAAGATCCATTCACCGGGAAGAGCTCTGGAATTCACAACCTGGTTACAAAACACCATGATATATTAAACTTACTGAAAATACCTAACTCTAAACATGCATCACGCCTCGTCGAGACTGATATGCCACATTCTGGCAGGGCTGAGTCCTGGCAGGCACCAAAGTGTTATGAAAAGGACTGAGAGAGAAACTCGAAAACTCTATAAAACTGAATCCATTATTTTTCTGTAAACGGAAAGATGCCATTGCCCTATTTTTGCGGAACACCTTGGTCTAGGGAATAGGAACCAGTTACTGCTATTAAAGAAAACCAGAAAAAATGAAGTTATATAATGTCCTTTATGGAGGCATATGGAACTTCTAAATCCGCTTCGCTCTGGCTGCTTTAAAATCAGAGCAAATTGCTATTTTAGATACTAACGTCTAAATAGCAGGGTGATGCAGAGGTCTGGGATGTGCTGTTCTTTTTCTCCCCTCAGGTGCTTACTTTTCTAGCTTTGATAGATAACGCTGCACCTATTTTTCTCTCCGAACCTTTGGCCAAAGGCAATAAAAGGTGAAAAAGACTCGAGCCGAGAAGATCTGTGCGAAGATTTGATTTGTTGATTGGCATCAGCCTTTGGCATGAAAAACTTCCTGTTTCCCAGATTCCGAAGTCTGTGCACTACTGAGTGTGCAGATATAAATATTCATGTTACAACACAACACAGGCATCAGCTGGTGGCTGCTGGAGATCGTATAAGGCAAGAAGACTAAACCACGTTTAGCTAGAAGGAGAGGACAAATCAGGAGTACACTTTCCTGGGCTTTAAGTCAGCGGTCAGCCCCTTCCCGTCCAGCTGAGCCATATTTTGCACCTCTCCCTGCACCCCACTCCCGAGTCTCCCAGCCTGCAACCGTCACCGGCATTGGTCCAGCAGCAGGTGCTATGATGACACCACCTCCTAGACTGCTGTCCCAGGGATGCTCAGAGCCAATGAACTGGGAGTACAGTTTCTTCCAAAGGCTACTGACCAGCATCTTGTCCCTAACGCTACCTGCGCCCTCAACTCCCAGGTCTGCACTCATGGGCACCGGATTGATGATGTTTTAGATTCTGGTACGATTTTATTCCTGGAGTTGTACTGAGTCCCTAACACCAAGGCAAAACAACTCGGATTCCTAACTGCCTGTTCGTTGATTACCCCTATTTTGCAGTCAGAGAGCAGAAATCACTGCTGTGATTACTTCGTAGACCCACCTGATCATCTGCTGTCCAAAGCCGTCTTGCATGGGAACTTGGAAGATCAACCTTGAAAGCATTTGGTTCACATACTTGGATCTATGTTGAGAACAGACACTACAGTAGATTAACCGATTTGGTAAGAGGAGGCTTGACTTTTAAAGGTATGAAACAAAAAATACAGTGATCCTTTCTTTCTTCCCTAAGCTCATCAAACTGCCTGTGGTGTAATTCTGAATTCCAGTAGAGGGCAAGCTTAGTCTTTTAGTTTTCTAGGTATTTGCACTACACCAGAAAGACAGCCTTTAGATCTAAAACAGTGTTTCCTATAACTGTTCACCCTCCTTAAAAACCACATCAGCATTAATCATACCCCTCACTAAATTACTTGTCAGGCATTTTGTTACAAATTGTATTACAAAGGAAGGAAACTGACAAGGAACAATACATTAGACAGAAATAAATTCCCTTTTCTTCCATTAATTCACCTCTGGTGAATTAACATCACACCTATTTACAGTCTGTTTTCTGCATACATAATAAAAAGGGGGCATCTTCAAGTCACATTAGCCACGAGGAGGAAGATCTTGCTGTACCAGTTTCCCTGCATCCTAATGTTATTTGGGCATGGTACTACATTGGGTGGCTGAGATATTCCGTAGAGCACTTGCTAAGGGTATTGTAAAATGAATATACAAACGTCCTCCCTTTACTTACCTAAGTAATCAAAACTGAAATTTAGCATTAAAATATAGCTACAACAACAAGGTCCTACTGTATAGCACAGGGAAGTATATTCACTATCCTATGATAAACCATAATGGAAAAGAATATGAAAAAGAATGTATGCATACCTGAATCACTTTGCTGTACTGCAGAAATTAACACAACATTGCAAATCAACTATACTTCACTAAAATAAATTTAAAAATATACAGTATATCTATAGCTACTTAATTTAACTGGATTGATATGTTTGCCACACCATTCCTCTGCATGAAAAGACACACTCTTCTTGCCTCAAGCTGTTTACTTATTCAACAATTATTCAATAGGCAAAGGTAAGAAAGTATGATTACAATTCCAAAGTTCCAGTAAATACTGCTTGCTAACAGGTCAGTCTAAAAATTACCCTGAGTGTTACTGAATTTCAGTTTACTCAACTGAAAAATGGAGATAAAAATGCCTGTTCCAGCCATCTCATAATACTGTCTCAAGAATCAGACAAGATAATATTTGCAAAATGCTACGTGAACCGAAAGGTGATGGGCAACCACAGTAATTCCTTATGAGAGACACGCTGCTGGGCTCTCTTTTTTTTAATATATAATTTAATCTCTAGAATCACCAAGGAGAGTGGATATATCCTCATTTTGCATATAAAGACACTGTGACTCTGGAAGTATTTTCTCAGGAAAGTGAACCCCAGAAGGATTAAGTATATTACTGAAGATGTGCACCATTGTTGGTACTATTGTCATAAAGAAAGAAAGAAATTAACTGACCCTCACTTTCTTTGGTATCCTTTTAATATTTCTGAGGAGATGGGATATACTCACATTATTAAACAACAAACCAAGAGTTTAAAATACAAGATGGAAGTCCACTAAATATCTTAAGACTAGGTGTGAAATCTTGGTGTCAGAAGAGGTCCACTATGACCTAAGGATGCAAAAATAAGAAAGGGACATGTCCAGTGGTCCAGCTGGAGCAAAACGCATGAGCAAGACAGGAGAAGGGAACACTGCAGGCTGTTCTAAAGTGAGCGGGACCTTCAGGGCACAGGGCTTCAGTCTTATTAGAACTGAGCGCCGTGTGTATAAGACAGATAGAACTTAAGTATGTGGCATAGAGAGATTCCAAAGCCAGACTGGTGAAGTTGACCCCCTCTCCGCTCATGAGAAACATTCCAATTCAAGTCTTGAGCGTGAGTAACTTGGGCTACGCTTGAACCAAAGGAATATTAATTTTTAGATGGTGTATGACGTGGGGAGAGTCAGCGGATGAGGGTCTGGAGGCAGGGCTCCGAGGAGGAGATGGTTTCCATCACCACTGTGGTGAACTCCGGCAAATCCCTTTTGCAATCTAAATGCACTTCCCCTACAGCATTTGTGAGAGATGAATACTTTAGGAGATCATGACAGCGATTTTTAATATCGCCTTGAGAGATGCCAGGCCTCAACCAAATCTCTGTCCAAGGGTTGAAGACAAGTTCTAAGCTTTTCTTGCAAGGCAAGGGAAACGGAAACCCTCCTTGACTGTGCCGCATTGATAAGGACATCTCTACCTTCACCCCACCTCTGCCATGAGCCTGCAAGGGCAGAAGGAGAAGAGCTTTGGGATTGTAACAGTTCTATGGTGAACGACCACCTTTGTCCCAATATAATGTGTCTCTTGGAAAACAGAAGAAGAAAAAGTATTCCAAAAGACTGTCAATTGAAATAAAGTCATTTATGCTCAGAAGTGTGTATTATCTTCCGAATAACAATGCTATGCTTCCAGAAACAAAATCAATCATTACTAAATATAAAACACTGCAACATCTGTCCTACATATTTCTATGGCATCTCACTGGTCAAATTTAATATTTCACTCTCAGTCGTTCATTCATGACTTATTTCCGTACCCCTGGACCCTGCTCAAAGTTATGTTTCTGTGTTCAGATGACTTTTCGTTTAATTTAATTCATTCCACAAAAATTTTCTTTTCCTCTAATGGGGTCTGCAAAAATGTAGAAAGAATGTTCAGTCTAAATCAGTGATATTTATGGACACTAAGTAGATCCAATAAATGCAGAACAGCTTCCTTTAAAAAAGCTAATCAATCCTTTATTTCATGGAAGTAAAACAGTCCACATTTAATAAAATAACATATTTCCTCTTTTGCAGAAGCTCTTTAGCCAAAACATGTGAAATGTTTTCTAAACTATTGTGTTTTCCTCATGCAAAACTCTTCCTTCAGTGATAAGGACATTACATTTGGAATGAGATAAAATGCTACCTATGATGGACTCACTTAATACAACACAGTCCAGATCCCCCAAACCACTGTCCCCAATATACACACAGAACCACCAAATGGAGGCCAACTTGGCAATCAACGTGGAGAGAAAAGATGTTCTTGCCAACGCTCTGTCCTACACTTCCGTCCTTATTCTTCTAACTTTTGTTGGAAGATTTGCCAGGGCAGATAGTCTCCCAAAGGCTGACTTTCCAGTTGATCTTGGAAATTCAAGAAAACTTGCAAAATTCTCAAGAACATGAATCAAAGTCCAGCGTCGGCTCATGCCAATCACGGTTTCATTTTTTAAAAAATGTTGTGCACGCAGATTCGCTTTATGAGAGAGAAAAGCAATCTAACACGAGCTTGTTTTTAGCAGGTTTTGCTGTGCTAAGAAGTGAAAATCCAATGACTGAAGCTTTGAAACCTCTCCAAGCCCATCTCAGAGAAGAGTTTGATATTTCTAAGTCATTTACTTCACTCTTGGCTCTTGGCTAACAGCTAAAACTGGAAAAGTTTCTCAATCCACCGCCATTGATGGTGAGTCAAATTCATATCACTGAAAAGGATTTATACCATTTAACAGAAGACTCAAGCTGTAACCAGGAGACCAGTGCATTATCCTTGGGCCCGAATCTGTTTTCCCTTGTGCTATTTCAGTTTCCCATAAACACATAATGAAATGGAGCACAGGTTCTAAAGTACAATTCTGGGCCCAAATTCCCTTCTCAGATGAAGCATCTGCTTCCCCTCCTTTGGAGCACACAGGGTTGCCGAGTAGCATTTGGTTACACCGGACAAGAAACATGTGCTCCTGGAAGCTGTAAGAAGGGGTTTCCACCGTCCATAGTGAGGTCTGCACGGAAAGGATGCCCTGAGCAATTAGTATGTTTGACTTGCCCAATTCCTTCTCCACACCGTGCTGAGGCCATGAGAATAGGGCGTGCTGACATGGGAGGTGGTGGCCCTCAGAGCCCGTTCACAGCACTGGTAAGTGCCCTCCCGTCCAGCAGTGACCTTGGTTTCCCCACAGTTGTATCCTCAATGCCCAGAACGCTGCCTGTCACACAGCAGACAGTCAATACATGTTCTGTGGAATGAACGGGGACAGATATCTGGCGACACGAATCAAAGGGAAAAAGGAGAAACTCAGCAAGAGAGGACAAACAAGGAAGAGGAGAAGCAATTGTATAGACCAAAGTATCAGAATATGGCCTTGAGTTTTTATAATGCTTTGCTTGAGGTTCTCGGGCCTCCCAAGTGGCAAAATATTGTTTGTATAGTCGCACACAGTCCTGCATTTTTGCCTAGCTGATCGCGTACTCACGGAGAGAACATAAAGATAAATGGACAACCGTAATGTATCTATGTAACTGCACCGCACGCTGGGGATGACTGGAAAGAAATCCAAGAAACTGTAAATTCTGGAATAAATATATTTAAGTGTTCTATAGACCTTGAGTTAGAATTACCCCCAACTGTAGATTTCTATGGTTTGAATTCCATTTTGTTTTCATATTATTTCCAACCAGGTCTTTTCCATATGATCTGTTCGCAAAATCATTTCTTCCTTTGTAGCCTGTAGGTAATACAGTTATGCAAGTGATAAGCTCACATGGTAAAATCTGCAAACATGCAGGAAGGCAGAAATGAAAAGCAACGTCCCATCCTCTCCCCAGCTGTCAGCCCCAAGATCCAAAGTTCCTGTGCATTCTTCCAGAAATTTCCCACATACACGAAATGGATTCGTGTATATTTCCATTTTTTGCCCATGAATATATTCTCCCATTGGATATACAGTAGTTCCTTTCCCAATTGGAAATTTTTATCCTAGTCACATGCAGTGAAATAAAAGCAATAATAATAATAACAATACGCGATCTCTGGTTTCCTTTATTTTCTATTGATTTAAATATTTATATACGGCACATGATTTTTAAAAGCTTTTTTGTTTGAAAATAAGAGTCAGAGGAAATCATAATGGTAGTCCTGAGAGGTCCCATATAGCCTCCACTCAGTTTCTCCCAATAGCTATACCTCTCAAATAATTGTAGTACCATACCCAAACCCGGAATTCCACATCTGAGCAGTGGGTATGTACAGATCTATGTCATTCTCTCCCATGAGCAGATTCCTATAACCACCACTGTGATCAAGATACAGACAAGTCCATCTCCCTCCTGCTGCACCTTTAGAGTCAGACCCTCTCTGCCCACCATCCCTATTATGTTCTAAGACTCTCGATCTTATTTAATGTTGTGTTTTGTGGGCAGAGGAAGTGGGGGCTCTGCCTGGTGGGAATGAGAGTCCAGGTTCTGCACTTAATGTCCAGTGATGCCAGATGCCAGGACAGAAGTGGGACTCCAGGCTCCCCAACACACGCCCACTAAAACACCCAGGTTGGCGGGGTGGGGGGCACCTCTCCACTGCTCCTCATGTGGTCTGACCCTCTGGGGTGCTGTCCTTCTCTCCGGGCACCAGCGAGAGTTCTGACTCTCCAGTGGCAGTGAGAGGACCTCTTGCCACACCAGCTGGAGGTGGAAGTGCAGCTCTCCACGTGGTCTCCATGGGCACCACGGCAGGGGATCCCCTTCCTGCCAGGGGAGAGGGAAGGGCCTGGCTCCCCAGGAGGCTTCTCTGACAACACCATAGCGGGTTTGAGGCGCCCCATTACACCCTGGCATGGCTCTCCTTCACTTATTCCTCTGGCCTTCACTTGGGGAGCTGGGAGTGGGATGCAGTTTTTTGCATGCTGTTAGCTGGAGTGGGGTGGTCCTCGTCTGGAAGTGTTCTGCCTGGCTAGGCTGCCCCTTTCCTGGTCCTGCTGGAGAGCGCGGGCTTTTTGTGGGACATTCCTGGTTTGGACTCACTGGTGTCTCCAGGTCTCCCACTTCTCCATACCTCGTCTGGGAGACGTGAGGGGGAAAAGAAACCCAAGGAACTCACGCTGGCTGGTTCCTCGGGTCTCGAGGTCTCTGGCTGGTCTGCCTTCTCTCCTCCTTTCAGAGTCTCCTTACGTTTGTTTTACATAAATGGCCAGGGTTTTAGCTGTACTCCGTGGAGGAATACAGAAAAGCGTGTCTACTCCACCTTTCCAGAAGTGGAAGTCAAAATCATAAAATACAACTTTAAATTCTTTTTGTTGTGTGAGTGTATGTTTCTTTCTGGTATTTTGGACATTTTCATAGACTGCTGAATGTTCTACTGAAAACTGTTAACATTACAAATTGACATAACTTAAACATCTGGTATTTTTTTCTAAAAGATGAGAAAGTTGCCCCACACAGATCCTGTCACCTCATCTTGGAAATGTTTTCATAGTATTTTATCTGTTAGTTATTTTAACTTTTTCATTTACACCTCCTGACTTTTTTTGTTCAAAGTTGGTCTTCAACATTTGGTGGTCATAAATTTCCCAGTAAACGTCATAAAAGTTGGTGATTTCAATTCTGTTTTCAGTATTCTACTTATTTTTCCAAACACCTCTAATTTTATACACTTGAACAACTGATGAGTTACACTCTTATTTTAGCATACATATGTGTTAAAGTTCATATTTTGCATTAGTACAGGTATGCATATATTATTCGTATGTACTTATATATGCTAAACGTAATATTTTAAACAAAGATCAACAGAGCTTACAAATTGCATGTCTATAATTAACATACCGGGTTTCTTAATCTATTTTTCTCTCCCATTTGATATGGCATATGGAAGCCAAACTGATGTTTCTAGTTGCAGAAGAGATACACTGGAGCTTCTAGGTGAATTTTTAATGAAGGTCATAATACTCAGACCCTTCCCAGAAAAATGTAGAAAACAAATTAATTCTAGTGGGTAAAGTATGTAAGCAGAAACCTTTTATATCCAATCGTGGATAGCAATGCAGGTTTTCAGAATCTGTAGGCAAGCAGCAAGAAATTGCAAAACTTTTTAAAAGTCTGAAACCAAACTGAACCAATAAAAGAAGCCCACAGAGAGAGACCATGCTTCAATGGGCATGGTTTCAACTGGAATTAGGGGTCAGGTGGAAAAGAGAGCCTCCTTTTCCATTCCTAGAAAAACCCAGAGCACTTCAGGCAACTAAATTCCATCCCAGATGCATGTCCACTTTGGTTGGGCCAGGAGCACAGCAGGCCAAGTTGTCATTTTTGCAAAAGTGCTAAGTGGGCTTTGAGGAAAAGGGTTGTTATGTGATACACGCAGGAAAGGAGGCTGACTCCGAAAGGAATGGATTCCAGTGTGATTGCTAAGAATTCCTGAATTCAGCAGTAATACATGAGGCCCTCTCGGAATACTTCATTTGCAAAAGCCTTTGAAAAAGCACTTGGGTGAGGCTTTCCTGAAGACTAGAAAAAAATATGATGTCGAACGTATATTTTAACTCAGCGCTGCTGAGAGTATGGTAAGCGCCTCAGAAAGCCTGATGTTATCCAAGTTATATATGAGGTAATTTAAAAAAAAGTTAAGGGGGGGAAGTATGTAATCCATAAAGGATTTATATTTTATTACTAGGAAATATTTCTGGCAGGGATCTTACAAACACAATTTTTGTTAGATCAGCTAAGTGCATACAAACAAGGAAGTATTTTCTGTCCACCAGTGGGCTGTTTAATCATCCTCATTATACTGAGTATTTATATACTGATTTTATTTCTGGAGTACTTTCTAAATATTAGCTGATTAACAGCTGTGCCAGCTCTGGGGTGGGTAGGCAATGTACCACCCACTTTGATATAAAAATGGAGAACTGAAGTGTGTTCTGGGATTGGGGGAAGGTGCTGTCTTGGTCCATTCAGGCTGGTGTAACCCAATACCATAGCCTGGGTGGCTTCCCCACAACAGAAATCTATTTCTCAGTTCTGGAGGCTGGGATTCCATGGTCGGGGTGCCCACACAGTCAGGTGCTGGGAAGGGCTGCAGACTCTTGACTTTTCACTGTGGCAGGAAAAGGGTGAGCGAGCTCTCAGGGGTCCCTTTTTAAAACAAATTTATTTTATTGAAGTATCATTGGTTTACCATGTTGTGTTAATTTCTGCTGTACAGCAAAGTGATTCAGTTATACTTACATATACATTCTTTTTCATATTCTTTTCCATTATGATTTATCACAGAATATTGAATATAGTTCCCTGTGCTGTACGGTAGGACCTTGTTATTTATCCATCCTGTATACAACAGTTTGCATCTGCTAATCCCAAACTCCCCATCCATCCCTCCCCCATGCCTCCTCCCTCAGGGTTCCCTTTTGCAAGGGCAAAACTCCCACCATGAGGGCTGCACCTTTGTGACCAAAGCCTCCACCTCCTAATACCATCACATTGGGGGTTAGGATTTCAACATACGAATGTGGAGGGAGGGACACAGACAATCAGTCCTTCGCAGGGGTGAAAAGAAACATTTTTTTTCATTTTGTCCTACGAACAGTTCACCTAGCCAAATAACTGAGCAGAAGAAAGGGGGTTTGGGAACAAATGATACGGAATATCATAAGTGCACTAACTGGGTCATAAACCAACCTCATGAGGAAGTGGTAGAAAGGCATAGGGAGAGTGAATCGGGATTATTCAGTTAGAGACAAGAGAAGGGCAGAAGTGCTTCCCTGTAGAGGCTAGCTGTGTGGACCCTCCAGCTACATAAATACGGCCAATGGATAAAAGCCACAGGAAGCAGATTTTAGATGAATCACAGCAAGGCTTTTCTCACTTTGCAGGCACCTCATCCCTGAAGGTGGAAAAAAACACACATTTCCTACGATAGGGCTCTGCGGACTTTACTCTGCTTTACATCCAATGGCAGCACAAGTAGGTTACGAGTGTGGTTATGAGAAAATGTTCAGGTTGGAGGTACTGAAAATGTAAACATCATCTGGCAACTGAGAAACTGAGGCACTGATAAAGTGACTTACCTGGGGTCATATGTTTAATTAGCAATATATTTGGGATAAAAACCTAGGACCTTGATTCCTAGCTCTAATGGTTATTCCATCATTAGACAAAGCCAGTTACAGCTCCAAGCACCGTATGTACAACTTCAATTGTAAGTTATTGTGTTATCTTTCATGGCGCATCATTTTTTTTTTTTGAGAATAAAATCAATTTCAATTTTTGAGACAGAAAAGTATAGACAATAATATAATTCACCATAAGTATAGAAAATAATAAAGACAAAACGAGACAAAAGACAAGAAAAGAATTCATCATAAATAAATTACCAAAATAATAACTGTTTCCTTCTAGGCGTTTCTATGCATATTACTTATGTGAAAGAGATCATATTTGTGAAAAATTTTGTATCCTGCATTTTCCCCCTTAATGGTATGAGGATTTGTTAATGTAATAATCAAAGTTATGAAAAATTATTGTTTCTTATTCCTTGTCTATAGTTACTTATTATTCACGTGGATCTCTGCCCTTGGCTTTAATTTTTTAGCCTATCTGTTACCACTATTACTATGATTAATTGAATAATTACAAAAGATATCCATAGACGTAAGGATAAAAATTCAAAATAGCACTGAAAAGTAACAATAAAAATGTAAATTATTCCTCATCACCACAATCATCACCAAAAGCAGCATTAGCACCACCCTAAGTCCACATCCTCAAAGGGGGCCACTTTGGTGGTACCACTTCTAGTTGTCCTGTCAGCTACCTCCACAACCTGGGGAAGAAGCTTAGGCATCTACCTAATTTTTTAAATTTATTTTATTGAAGTATAGTTGATTTACAATGTTGTGTTAATTTCTGCTGTACAGCAAAGTGATTCAGTTATACATATATATACATTCTTTTTCATATTCTTTTCCATTATGGCTTATCATAGGATCATGAATACAGTTCCCTGTGCTCTACAGTAGGACCCTGTTGTTTATCCATTCTATATATACCAGTTTGCATCTGCTAATCCCAAATTCCCAGTCCATCCCTCCCCTGCACCCCCCGCTTGGCAACCACAAGTCTGTTCTCTATGTGTGTGAGTATGTTTCTGTTTTGTAAATAAGTTCATTTGTGTCATATTTTAGATTCCACATATAAGTGATATCATATGGTGTTTGTCTTTCTCTGTCTGACTCACTTCACTTACTACAATAATCTCTAGGTCCATCCATGTTGCTGCAAATGGCGTTATTTCATTCTTTTTTATGGCTGAGTAGTATTCCACTGCGTGTGCGCATGTGTGTGCATGTGCGTGCGTCTGTATCACATCTTGCTTACCCATTCATCCATCAATGGACATTTGGGTGGCTTCCATGTCTTGGCTATTGCAAACAGTGCATGTATCTATGCACTAGGGGTGCATGCATCTTTGATGGGGTGCATGAACATTGCGGTGCATGAATCTTTCCGAATTAGAGTCTTTTCCGCATATATGCCCAAGAGTGGGATTGATGGATCACATGGTAGCTCTATTTTTAGTTTTCTGTGGATCCTCCATACTATTCTCCACAGTGGCTGCACCAATTTATATTTCCACCAACCGTGTAGAAGAGTTCCCTTTTCACCACAGTTTCTCCAGCATTTATGACTTGTAGACTTTTTGATGGTGGCCATTCTGACTGGTGTGTGGTGACACCTCACTGTAGTTTTGATGTGCATTTCTCTAATACTTAGGAATGATGAGCATCTTTTCATGTGTCTGTTGACCTTGCCTTTCAACTGTTCTCTTCTTCTTACCAACTTTTCTTCTTATATTTTAGATTTTTTAAATCACCATTATCATTTTAATAATCTGAATCACTCTTTCTTTATCCATTTTGGAGGAAACTTGTTTATTTTTCACCATACCAATTTTCCTCTTCCAGCAAATCACACAGCTCATTGCATTTCTTAGCCTGCCTTTCTGTGTGACGAAGTTCTAGCTATTGGGAGTGTGGCAGAAGTATATACCATTCTCAGGCCTGGCCCATAAGACATCCTGGACTCGTTCTGGGAATCTTCTGGTTCTTTCCCATTCTGAGGTTAGAATTAAAATAGTCTTAAAATATTAGGAAATGATGGATCCACAAGTAGGAAGGACGTGGGTCCTTGACTCACCATCTTGAAGGCCACCTGCTTTCACTCAGTGACTGAAATAGAAACTATGATTTTGTTAAAAGATCAGGATACCAGGGTTTATTTGCTATAGCAGCTGGAATCGCTTTCAGTAATATACCCATCAATTTTAGACAGCATCTCCTGACTACCGTTTGTAGGATGAAGAATGTTTGCACCTATATTACCTCTTGTATCTTCCAGTATGAAACCTACTATTCATTCCACTTAAAATGTCAAGGTTTGTGCTATTTACATGCTGTTCTCAAATTACAAATAAACCTTTTCTGATATACTTGGGAAATTCAAAATCAATTAAAAACATTTAAACTATTAGGATTCTGGAAATATTATTCCCTGCAGTATCAAGTAGTGTGATCAAAGCTACAGAGAAGACAGAAGTTTAAATTACTAAGCTTGCGCCCCTGGAGGAAAAATGATCCTAGCTTTAAGATCAAATGGATTGCCTTTTTATGTAAATGATGTGAGGGAGTGTGGAGAGAAACATAAATAACAACAAAAATAACAAGGAGAAACAAACAAAAACTGAACAAATATTCCTGAAAGAACTGTGAATTTTTTCCAACTTGGTTATCATCCTCGTTTAACCACAACTGCTCAATATTTCAGTCAGGTCCCAAGAAGTCCATTTCAGGAAGGAACATGAGTACTAGTTATTAACAGAAATTTCTCTGTGGACACCTTCTGGATGATAAAGAAAATGACCTTGGAAAGTATTGCAAAATACAATAGTGTAGCACTGTTTTAAGAACTGTTGCGTCGACCATGCTACTCACGGCACAGAGGATGATGTATGGAAAACAGTAACACGAATGCCTCTCTATTGAAAAGTTACTCTGAATATGACATAAACAATTGACTTAATTGTCCTTTTTTATTATGCTTCCAGTCGGTCTATGATTTTACTTTTTTTTTTTTTTTTTTTTCGGTTCGCGGGCCTCTCGCTGCTGTGGCCTCTCCCGTTGCGGAGCACAGGCTCCAGACGCGCAGGCTTAGCGGCCATGGCTCACGGGCCCAGCCGCTCCACGGCATGTGGGATCTTCCCGGACCGGGGCACGAACCCGTGTCCCCTGCATCGGCAGGCGGACTCTCAACCACTGCGCCACCAGGGAAGCCCTATGATTTTAATTTTTAAATAATTCTAAATGGGCCTTTTCAATAAATATAAAATTAACGTGCTAAGAGAGATTAAAGCATTTGGGTGAAATTGGCGATCTTTTTTTCTTTCTTAGGGCATGTAAAGTATGGTCTATCTTACGATCAGTAGTCTTAGAAATGGAATAAAAGGCAGCGTGATAGATGAAGCCAACTCACCTTTTAATCCTGTTAAATAGAAGAAATAGGTCTTTTCACAACCCGCAAGATCATACATGTGACTGCTTAATTTTAATATTCATTGAAAGCTGTAATGTACTTTCTAGGCTGCCCCCCCCCGTCATTCAATTATCCCTGATGATTCTTCACTGTATTCCTGGTTTACTTTCTTTCTTTTAAAATATCTTGCTTTCTCATAGCCAAGACATGGAAACAACCTAAATGTCCAATGACAGAGGAATGGATAAAGAAGATGTGATAACACATATACAACGGAATACTACTCAGCCATAAAAAAGAATGAAATGATGCCATTTGCAGCAACTTGGATGCACCTGGAGATTATCATACTGAGTGACGTAAGTCAGAAAGAGAAAGACAAATATCATATATATGTGGAATCTAAAATATGGCACAAATGACTCTATCTACAAAACAGACTCACAAATATAGAGAACAGACTTATTGCCAAGGTGGAGAGGGGGTGGGGGAGGGATGGATTGGGAGTTTGGGATTAGCAGATGCAAACTATTACATACAGACTGGATAAACAACAAGGTCCTACTGTATAGCACAGGGAACTATATTCAATATCCTGGGATAAACCATAGTGGATAAGAATATAAATAAGAATGTATATATGTGTATAACTGAGTCACTCTGCTGTCCAGCAGAAATTAACACAACTATAAATCAACTATACTTTGATAAAATAAATAAACTTTTAACAATCTTGCTTTCTCGTCTTGGGCTCCTGTTTTGTTTTCCTGGATTATGACCTTGACTGTCTTTGCCTGAAATGGGTCATGTGAGATAAATGCTTCCAACTTTGCAAGGCTGAAAATGTCCTTATTTCACCTTCACACTAATGGGACGTTTGGTTAGGTGTTAAATTCTGGAACCTATGGGGCTTCCCTGGTGGCGCAGTGGTTGAGAGTCCGCCTGCCGATGCAGGGGGCATGAGTTCGTGCCCCGGTCCAGGAAGATCCCACATGCCGCGGAGCGGCTGGGCCCGTGAGCTATGGCCTCTGAGCCTGCGCGTCCGGAGCCTGTGCTCTGCAACGGGAGGGGCCACAACAGTGAGAGGCCCGCGTACCGCAAAAAAAAAAAAATTCTGGAATCCATGAATTCCGGATGTTCCCTTCCAACCCTGGAGACATTTATCCATTGTCTTCTGGTTGAAACCTTTTAATAAGCAAAATACCAAAGAATTTTCATTTCTTTGTAGGTACCCTGCTTTGTTTCATGCAATATTCCTCTCTCTCCCTCCCCCTCCACTCCACTCCCTCCCACCTCCGGCTTTTAAGATCCTGTCCATCTATTCTTCTATAATTTCATATTAAATATGAATATTCTGGGCAATATGGATCTTATTTTATTTGTCCTATTACATGGCCCATTTCAATTTGAAAACAGGTGTCTTCTTCAGCTCTGAGAAATACTCTAATTTCTTTATTTTTTTATCCTCTGTTTTCTTTTCCTTTTTTGAAGTATGAACTATTTCAGATAAGCAGAAAAGATCCCATGACCCTTGCACCCATCTCCCAGGTTAAGAAACAAAACATGACAAACATAGCTGAGTATCCGTCCTGCCTACCTCAAATGGCAGGTTTTCCCCCTTCCCCATCCCAAGCTCACTGCCATTCTAAACTTGGTGCTTTGGGGCCACACATTTTTTAAAGTGCTTAAGCTACCTTAATCTACATATGGTTAGATAAGTGCAGCTCACTGTTTTGCATTTTATACTTCATGACGGTACCACACAGCACATACCCTGCAGCGTGATGTCACCCAGTACCGTGTGTGTGAGGTTCATCCCCTTTGACTGATGCAGATTCCCTTCCTCACTGGACGGTGCTCCCTTGAATTTCACTGTACGTTCTGTATCTATTCCTCCACTAATGCATTTACAAATTGTTCCCCAATTTTTTTTTCTTTTTTTTTTCTTTTTTTTGCGGTACGCAGGCCTCTCACTATTGTGGCCTCTCCCGTTGCGGAGCACAGGCTCCGGACGCGCAGGCTCAGCGGCCATGGCTCACGGGCCCAGCCGCTCCGCGGCACGTGGGATCTTCCCGGACCGGGGCACGAACCCGCGTCCCCTGCATCGGCAGGTGCGCCACCAGGGAAGCCCCCAATTTTTACTTGTACTAACAAGGCTGCATAAACATTCTCGCATCTCTCCATTTTAGTGTTTAACTAGCTCTTGGAACTAGTTCCTCCAGGGCTAACCCCTCAGGCTGGAATTGCTCCCTCATTAACTTTGCCAGGGTTGGCCCTTTTCACCTGTCCCGTGTGACAACTGCCTTTGTCCCTCTCTCCAACACATCATGTGTCGGAAGTTGCCGGTTTGCCATCGTGATGGGTGAGAAATGATGGTTCACTGTAGTTTTAACTTGCCTTCTCCTGACTATGCATAAAATTTGAGATCATTCAGATAAATGTACTGGCCATTTGGGTTTTCTCTCCTTGAGTTTCTGGATTATATCATTTGTCCATTTTTATATTTAGTTGTTTTTCTTTCATTAGCTTGTCTGTAGAAGCAGTTTAGATATTCTGAATGGGAAAACCTTGGTTATGTGGGTTTCTCTGAGTGTGTGGTGGTTCCCCAGCCCCACACTTAAACATGATATCGTCTGGTGCACTAATGATTTAAATGAAATATAATGACTTCTAGCTTTTGAGATGTATGTAGTTTGTAACGTGTGTGTCTTGTGTGTGAAACCCTTTCCACCCCGATGGGATCATTAAGATATGTCTATTGTACTTTCAAAAAGTGTTAGTCTTGTTTTCCATATTCACATCTTTAATTCGCCAGGACTTCATTCATGCGGGTGTGCTGAGGAAGAGGTGCTGGTTTTTTTTTTTTAATTGAAGTATAGTCGTTGTACAATGTTGTGCTGATTTCTGCTGTGCAGCAAAATGATTGTTATACATATCTATACATTCTTTTCCATCATGGTTTATTACAGGATTTGAATATAGTTCCCTGTGCTCTACAGTAGGACCTTGTTTATCCTTTCCATATATAATAGTTGGCATCTGCTAATCCCAAAGTCCCAATCCATCCCTCCCCCACCCCCTCCCCCTTGGCAACCACATGTCTGTTCTCTACGTCCGTGATACTGGTTTTATGTTTTCCCATACGAGTAAGCTGCTGGTCTCGCGTCATTTAGCATCACTCGTTGAATGTTCCTTCTCTCCCACGGTCTGCAACGCCACCGTCTCAGACTGAGGAAACATCCTCAGCTCTACAGGTGGGAGACAGGAGAGGGCCCTTGATAAGAATGGCCCGGTGTCCCTTCCACAGATCAGTCACTTCATTCATCTGCTGTTCCTCTCTGAAGCTGCTCCATCGCCGGTGTGTTAGGGACGAGAGCACAACCCTAACGAATGGGTACCCATGGGCTGAACACTGCTCCTAACAGGTTCTCCGGCCACGACTTCCTTTACTAAGATGTATTTGTTAATGCGCTCTCATCTTCTTTCCGTCTTATAGGAATTTCTCAAAATCTTAATTGGCTGCTTCCCTCTTATAACCACAGTCCCTTTCGTATGTCTTTACTCTCATGTCAAGCTCTGAGGGAAGAGAGGGGATTTAATTATATAAGTTTTGTGCACCACTGTGAAACAGAACCTTAAATATTACGTGACTGAATGGCAATTTGGTGCTGTCAACAATATTTCTTCTAGGAGAAATAGTTATTTCCAATTTTTCGGTGTTACAAACAACACAGCAATAATTATTAATGAATTCAAACTTTCTTCCACTTTTTAGAACATCTGACGATGTATTCTGCCCAATTTTTCCAAAGAATGTCTCAATCTCTTACTATATTAGATGCATTACGTATGAAATTTGGGGCATTTTACCAGATTTTTGTTTTCCTTTTACTCCTGCTACAGACTTTAAATGTATAATATTTGTACATATAGCTCATTTGTCAGATAAATAGAATCTAAGAATATTTTTTCTCCCTGATCATTTTATTCACGTAAAGAATCTTTGGCTGGAACTGGGACGAGGATCCAGCAAAAACACAGCAGTTACACAAGCACGGAAAAGGCCTTTACACATCTCCACAGAAGACGCAATTTACAGAACAGGTGCGTGCCCTGAGAGAAGAGCTCTCATATCTGCATCTGTGAAATGAGGGGTCCAGACCCAGAACCTCAAAGGTTCCTCTGACTTCACACACTCGGGTTTCTGTGGACTGTTCCCATCTTCACTCTGAGGCAGCTTTCCCCAAAGGATGAATATGCCACTTCCTACCACCAGATGGGTCCTGAGGACCTCATAACAACGAAACACGCTTGGAAAATCACAGGGTCGGCTGCCTGTGCCCTGCCCCCTTCTCTCAGCTCGCCCCCCTCCTCTCACACTGCTTCCTTTTAGGCACCTGACGCGGGGGGGGGGGGGGGGGGGGGGGGGGCTGGGCTTTCTGGCCCAGGGAATAACGCCTCTCCCCACATAATCCGTTTAACATGCTGTAACCCAGATATGTTTGTATTTTAAACAGGGCGTGTGAGAGGGCAAAGCTCAACCCAGTAAGATGTCATCGTCCAGAGCGAAATATCACATATTGAGAAGAAAATGATTGAGCATCTTTTTTTTTTTTTTTTTGCGGTACGCGGGCCTCCCACTGTTGTGGCCTCTCCCGTCGCGGAGCACAGGCTCCGGACGCGCAGGCTCAGCGGCCATGGCTCACGGGCCCAGCCGCTCCGCGGCATGTGGGATCTTCCCGGACCGGGGCACGAACCCGCGTCCCCTGCACCGGCAGGCGGACTCTCAACCACTGCGCCTCCAGGGAAGCCCTGAGCACCTTTTAACTCAAGCCTCCTAGGTGGCCATCGGGTCCGGTCAGGTACCGGCAATTTGCTTCGTTCTCATGCTCACTGTTCTAGACATTCCACTGCCCAGCATCCTGACTCACCAGTAGGAGCTATCCGTACTTGGGGACCTTTCCATTCCGGGTTATTGTATCCCTGCTTGAGGCAGAGAGCGTGTCCTGAGTAACAGTCTAGGCCAGGTAAAATAAGGCTCCCTTCAGAGCGGTGTGTTATTAAAACCAGGTTCCAATTGAACAGTTCATCAAAAGAAGACCATCTTGGATATCTGTGATACTGTGGTTTATAGGAAAAATACATTTGGTCTTCGTCCAGTTTCTGGCTTCCAGCTCCCCAGTGCCTTGGAATTTCCTGAGCAGTAAGAGTGATGGAATTATATTTGAAACGCTTCTGGGAAGGAGACTTTTGGATCCCACTCCAGGGTGAGGGCTGGCGGCCCGAGAACCAACCACAAGATGGGAGGGTTGGAACTTTCCGTCCCACCTCCTGACCTGCGGCGGGGGAGGGGCCCGGGGTTGAATCAGTCGCCAATGGCCGGTGATTCAATCAATCATGCCTTTGTGACGAAGCCTGCATAACCACCCAGAAGGACAGGGTTCAAGGGGCTTCGGGGGGTGAACACGCGGGGATTCGCAGAGGGTGGTGCTGGATGAGAGCAGGGAAATTCTGCACTCTTTCCCCATCCACGTCTTGTGCTCTGCATCCTTCATCTGGCTGTTGATTTGTATCCTTTAATATCTTTATAAAATAAATCAGTGACCTAGTGAGTAAAAGGGTTTTCCCAAGTTCTGTGAGCCATTCTAGCAAATTCACCAAACCCAAGGAGGTGGGGACAGTCGGTCAGAAGTACAGGTGACAACCTGGACTTGGCAACTGGCTTCTGAAGTGGAGGGTGGTCTTGTGGGACTGAGCCCTTCACCTCTGGAGTCCGGTCCTATCTCCGGGGAGACAGTGTTAGCACTGAGTTGAATTCTCAGACACACTGCTGGCTTCCGAGAATTACCTGTTGGTGTAGGGAAGCCTCCACACACACATTGGAATTGGGATTGAGAACCTTATTTAATATCATGGCACATGTACACCGCGTGGTTCGCCTTGGATCATCAGGTCAATTGCCCACCATTCTACCATTATCACATAATTATTGTTTAAACTTTCAATGGAACTTGACTTAGGACTTTATTATCTAAGTCAGAAATATCAAGAACCTGCCACAGGATAGATGTCCCAGTGCTTATTAAGAAGGAGAGGCAGAGTGATAAAGCATGATGGCAAAGAATAGGAAAAAGAATGTATATATGTGTGTAACTGAACCACTTTGCTGTACAGCAGAAATTCACACAACATTGTAAATCAACTATATTTCAGTAAAATAAATTTTTTTAAAAAGGAGAGTTAGGGGCTTCCCTGGTGATGCAGTGGTTGAGAGTCCGCCTGCCGATGCAGGGGACAAGGGTTCGTGCCCCGGTCCGGGAAGATCCCACATGCCGTGAAGCGGCTGGGCCCGTGAGCCACGGCCGCTGAGCCTGTGCGTCCGGAGCCTGTGCTCCGCAACGGGAGAGGCCACAACGGTGAGAGGCCCGCGTACCGCAAAAAAAAAAAAAAAAAAAAAAAAAAAAGGAGAGGCAGACATTTGGATTATTTTGGAGAGGAAATAGGGAGAAGAGATACTGAGAAAAAGCCAGATAATTCCATTTAAACGTCTACAGTTTCTGAGATAAGCACTAGTTAGACAAATGGCTTTGTCCTCCTCGGACAGTGCAGTTAGTAACTAAATATATTTTCAATGCTTTCTTCCCTATTACCTCACATTTCAATGGCATCATTTTGGCCATTTTTCTCGACTGTGTATTAGAATCACTATTAGGGCTGAAATAAAAATAAGTATACTAAAATGCATTTATTCCATCTAGAATTTTTTTTGGGGGGGGGGGCTGTGCTGCCGCCTTGGGGGATCTTAGTTCCCCGACCAGGGATCGAACCCGGGCCCTTGGCAGTGAAAGCGCAGAGTCCTAGCCACTGGACCACCAGATAATTCCCCCATCTAGAATGGTATGTGATTTATTAAAAACTGCACGGCCCACGGAGGGGTTGGTTAAGCCTATGTCCTACAGTCTTACCATCTCTGAGCTCTCTTCCAACTCTGAAATCCTGAGTCATCTGTCAACACCAGAAATGAGCTGCTGTGAACAATGATGATTTTTCAGTTGGTCACTGAAATCAAAGTGTAATTCAGACAGGGCTTTGCAGCTGTGAGATGACAAGCATGGGACTCGTCTAGCTGATGTCACGAAGAAATGCTTTCATGGCACCAAGTCAGTGAACTTTGTCTAAAACTTCAGCATCAGGTGGCCACAGAGGGGACCCAGGGCCCCCTCGGGACACCAAAGCATTTTCCTCCTGGGTCGGACTGGGATTCCTTCTATCAGCAGCCCCTTTAAGGCCCTGGCGATTTCTACTGGGATGCAAACGTGTTCCCTTGCTGAGAAGAACCTGAATAATTATAATCGCTAATCCGTGAGCAATGCCTTCATTTGAAGGGCTGTATTTGAAAGCTTTTACAAAAACGAACTCATTTGATCTCTACAACAACCCTGAGAAGAAGGCAGAGAGGAATGATGGTACACCTGCAGGAGATGAGAAAGTGTGGCTCAGAGAGGTCACCTGACTTGGCAAAGAGCATCCTCAGGAGGAAGGAGATCCAAGACCTTGTCCCAGGCTCTCTTCGTTGTATGTTAGTTTATCACACCGTCTTAGGGACTACAATTCCCTGAGCGGGACAGCTCACCACCATCCCCACATCAAGTGAGGGGCTGGACGATCCTTCCAACTTGAGCATATTCTCAGCGGGAATTAAGAAAAGAGGAGCATGGGCTTCCCTGGTGGCGCAGTGGTTGAGAGTCCGCCTGCCGATGCAGGGGATGCGGGTTCGTGCCCCCGTCCGGGAAGATCCCACATGCCGCGGAGCGGCTGGGCCCGTGAGCCACGGCCGCTGAGCCTGCGCGTCCGGAGCCTGTGCTCCGCAACGGGAGAGGCCACAACGGTGAGAGGCCCGCGTACCGCAAAAAAAAAAAAAAAAAAAAAAAAGGGAAAGAGGAGCAAACCGGGGAGGGGGGTCACTGAGAGTCACAAGACTGTGGACTGATGCAGGAGGCCAAGCATCAGGTCACATTCACGGACCCATTTGTTCATCATCATTTTCTGCACCTCTGCCCCATGCTAGGCGTTTTGCAAGGTCATAGTGATACACAGACATGATGGACGGCTAAGGGATGGCTAAAACGTGGTGGAGTGGGGGACCAAGCCTTTGAGCCCCCAGAAAGCAAAGAGTTAATATCAAGGGGAAGAAGAAGGACACAGATACTGTTTACAACGACATTTGCTTCCTCCCTGTGGTTGCCTGTCGGAACTCCTCTCCCTAAGGTGGGGAGGGTATTTCTCTCGTTTCAGGCCACCTTACTGCTGTCCAGGGTAACAGATTTTTCTCTCACACTCCATCCTGCCTCCACAGCTTCCAGGCAGAAGCTGCCTTCAAGCCAAAGCATCTACCCGAGCCTAGGAAGGAATCGATGTGGGTATTTGGAAATGAAGAACGGCCAGGAGCAGAGGTATTCAGCTTTGGCACACAGCAGCGTGCGTGTGCATTTCCCTCCTGCCACTGAGCTGGAGGCATCCAGATTAGAACACATGCTCAGCCTCAGAGCATTTAAGGAATAATTCTTACAGTCTAAGAATTCTAAGTCTAATTCTAAGTCTAATTCTAATTCTAAGTCTAAGTCTAATTCTTAAGTCTCACCTAAACACAGCGAAAACCTCAAATAAGTAATGTTTCCTCGGTTATAAACGTTCAGGAAAAAGTGGCAAATCTCTGGAAAGCAAGCGGGTGTTAGGACTTGGATGCTCTGTTTTCGTACTATGCCTGCATCAGTACACATTCCTAAAATGGACATCAAATCTCCTAAACCTTTAAACTCTACTTCTATTGTCTTTTAAGGTAAGAAATATTGGCACATTCTAATTTCTAAAAGAATTTTCAGTTTTCTAAATGTTACGTGTGACATGTCAATTCCTGCTTACCGAGACAGTAGGAAAAGGATTCCACAATTTTAGAAAGATTTCTAGCAAAGAAGATGAAAATAAAAAGGCTGTGTAAGGGTCATCCATTAAATCACATTTAATATTCATAAGTCTACTTTCTAGCACATTTTGGTAAATCAAATTTCCATCGTCGTATTTATTTACATTCAAAGAAAACTTTCCCCCATCTCTATTTATTCTTTCTCCTGCTTCTCCCATCTTCACCCTGAAACTAGGTCAGTTCCTGCCCACATACCACCACTAGAACAAAGAGAAATGGTCATTCTTAAAGGGCCATAAGAGTAAACCCACAGCAGTATAGAAAAAGACCAGAAGTAGAAAGCATATTTTATAAGGAAAAGAAGATTTAAAAGTAAAAAAAAGTTCATAGCTACAGAGAACAGATTGGTGGTGGCTACCAGAGGTGGGGAGAAAGGGCGGCAAAAGGAGTAAACAGGGTCAAAGGGTACAAACTTCTAGGTATAAATACACAAGCCCTGGGGATGTGATGTGCAGCAGGGCGACTCTAGTTAACAATATTTTACTGTATATTTGAAAGTTGCTAAGAGAGTAGATCTTAAAAGTTCTCATCCCACGGAAAAAACTGTAACTATGTTTGGTGATGGACGTTAACTAAACTTATTGTGGTGACCATTTTGCAATATACACAAACACTGAATCACTATGATGTACACCCAAAAGTAACATAATACTCTATGTCTACTTCTCAATTAAAAAATATGTGATAGTACAAGAGACTCTAAAACTAACAAATAAAACAAAAACCTAAAAGTAAAGTTGTTAGATTGTAAACAAGAAAATAAGTAAAATATATACTATATTTTAGTAAGTTTAAAATGTTATCGATTGTAAGATAGACCATTACTTTATATACCATTGAGAAAGAAACACCATTTTGAGACGTAAAATGGAAACACTAATTTTCACTTGACTTTATTAAAATAATACTTTAGATTTTTCTACATTATTGTTTATCATATATCATTCTTGTCAAAAATTAAGAATGAAATAACCTAAATAGGCATTTCTCCAAAGAAGACATCCAGGTGGCCAACAGGCACATGAAAAGATGCTCAACATCGCTACTTATTAGAGAAATACAACTCAAAACTACAGCGAGGTACCACCTCACACTGGTCAGAATGGCCATCATCAAAAATCTACAAACAATAAATGCTGGAGAGGGTGCGGAGAAAAGGGAACCCTCCTACACTGTTGGTGGGGATGTAAATTGGTGTAACTACCTCAGAGAATAGTACAGAAGCTCCTTACAAAACTAAAAGCAGATTTACTATATGATCCAGCAATCCCACTCCTGGGCATATATCCCGTAAAGATGAAAACTCTAATTCGAAAAGATTCGTGCACCCCTATGTTCACAGCAGCACTATTCACAATAGCCAAGACATGGAAGCAACATAAATGTCCACCAATAGATGAATGGATAAAGAAGGTGTGGTACATATATACAGTGAAATACTACTCAGCCATAAAAAAGACTGAAATAATGTCATTTGCAGCAACATGGATGGACTTAGAGATTATACTAAGTGAAGTAAGTCAGACAGAGAAAGACAAATACCGTATGATGTCACTTACATGTGGAATCTAAAAAAAAATGACACAAATGAACTTATTTATAAAACAGAAGCAGACTCACAGACATAGAAAACAAACTTATGTTTCCCAAAGGGGAAAGGGGGGGGGAGTGATAAATTAGGAGTTTGGGATGAACAGAAACACACTACTGTATATAAGATAGATAAACAACAAGGACCTACTCTAGAGCACAGGGAACTAGATTCAGCATCTTGTGATTACCTATAATGGACAAGAATCTGTAAAAGAACATATAACTGAATCACTTTGCTGTATACCTGAAACTAACAAAACATTGTCAATCAACTAGACTCCAATAAAAAAATGAATGAAATACATTGGTTAAGACATTCCTAAAATGTCTTCACATTCAGGACTGACTCTTCTGAGTCACTTTTCAATGCAAGTCAAATCATTATCATTTTTCCCTGCACAATACCATGCTCTGTGCCATTAAGAGTGTTTCACTGTTGTTAACGGGGTTTCCTTGACAGCCTCTGACACCTGCGCGCTACGTTTTGATGTAAGTGGATAAGTAATGGCAACAGCCTCACCACCTTTCCCTGAGGCCACAGATGGTGACGATGCATCCCAGTCTTAGAGATATCAAAATTTGGAACATAATCTCTGCATTAGAAGTGATGAATTATGGCATTATGAAAAAGAAAACAGGGACTTTCCTGTGCCACAGGGTGGCACAGAGGTTAAGAAACCGCCTGCCAATGCAGGGGACATGGGTTTGAGCCCTGGTCCAGGAAGATCCCACATGCCGTGGAGCAACTAAGCCCGTGTGCCACAACTACTGAGCCTGAACGCCACAACTACTGAAGCTCGTGTGCCTAGAGCCCATGCTCCTCAACAAGAGAAGCCACCGCAGTGAGAAGCCCGTGCACTGCAATGAAGAGTAGTCCCCACTTGCCGCAACTAGAGAAAGCCCGCACCGAGCAACGAAGACCCAACGCCGCCAAAAATATAAATAAGTAAATAAGTTAACTTAAAAAATAAAAAAAGAAACCAAGTAGAGCTAGATAAGAACAATCAGGAATGAAAGGAAGCAGAGGACAGTTTCCAACTGAGTGGACTGGCAAGGCCCCCCTTGGGAAGTTTACATTTGAGCAAAGACTTGAACTTGCTGGGGAGTAAGGCACTCAGGTGTCTGGATGGTGAGTACAAGTGGACAAACATCCCAGGCTGAGGCATGCTGGGTGCTAGAGGAACATCCCAGGACCGATGTCTCTGGAATGAACAGGCCAGTGGGGAGAGGTGAGAGATGAAGGCCGAGGTGGCTAGGAGGGCGCGGGGGCTGCTGTTGGGACTGGGTTACTCTGAGTGAGACCCTGTCCTTTGTCCTGGCAGGATTCTGAGCAGAGCAACAAAGGACCCAGCTTCTGTCTTTCCAGGACCACCGTGCCGGCCCTGCTGGGCATGACCTCCCTGCATGAGGGAGGTACTGCAGTGATCTGGGCAAGAGATGGTGGCTCAAACAACGGCAATTGTGGTGACAGAAGTGGGCAGATTCTGGATGTACTTTGAATGGAGAGCCAGTGGGGTTTCCTGACCCAGTGAAATACTTCTTTCCAATTATTTAGAATAAACATGGGGGAGGGGAGCTTCTTATTCAACAATTACTACAGTTTTCAAACTTTAAAACCTAATTTTATCTTCAGCAGTAAGAATTCAAATTTCCTTTCCCGATGCATTTACTGAGCAGGCAGGGAATTGCAGGTAGCACCATCGGAGAGAGAAAATTTCAGTGTATTTTAAAGCACCAGTAATTGAACAAAGGAATGTAATAACTTGTGCTGAAAGAGGAATAATCAGAGGTCACGCTTCAGGCCAGTGTAGGAGCTGATTTCAGAGATCAGCTAAAAGTCAATATTTTTGTTTGTCTTTTCTTTCTTAGTGTCTGTCAAATTTCTAGAGCACAGATAGAATTCTATGCGGAAACAGTACTGTATCAGGGCCTCAATACCATTTTGGCATCTCAGCAATGAACCCCCTAAATAAAGCTCAAGATGACTCATTCCATGAAGAATTCCCCACCGGTAGGCACAGGGGGCCTTGAACTTGGGCCTGGAGTTTCCATGATTCATTTCACCTCATTGAACCCTCGCTGGGGCCTCTGTGCTGGGGGTTCCCCCCGCCTGGTCCCAGGTGAGGTGCTGGTGGGTTAGGTATATGCAGACCTGCCCCATTCCAATCCTGGACCCTGGTGGGCAACTAGGAGGCCCACCTAGTTGCCTCCTGCAGACCAAAGCTTCCCCAGCTCAGTGAATTCAACGTCTCAGTGTCACTGCCATGAAACTATCTGACCTTAGGCAGGTCACTTCAATTTTCCATGTATTTCCCCTCCTGCTTTAGGGATGAGGGAATAAATCAATACCTGCCCTTCCTCCCTAGCAGAATTCTTTTTTTTTTTTTTTGAAAATAAAGTGACATGCTAGATGTATGAAAGTAAGAAAAAAAAAGATTGGAAAAACAATGTCAGATAACCTTCACAGCCACCCTGAGGACAGAAGCTGACTCAAGGGTTCTCTGAATTTAACACAGTTTTTTATGTACCTGCCTTTTAAAAAAATGTATACAACACGCTTTCGATCTTCCTTTGTTCACCTGCTCTACATTCTTTGAATATTTCTCTCATTGTTTCATGTATACCTTATCCCCCCATGTATATCTTATCCCCCCAAGATTATAAAGCTCGAAATACTTCAGAACAGAAATAGTGAATACTAGGCATCTAACACTGGTTGACCTGCGGTTTACTGAAGTTCTCAAGAATGTTTATGAAGAAACACCCACCTAATATCATTCATACTTCATTTTCCTTGTAATGGGAGAACACCGATTTAGATTATAAATCTCAAATTTGGAAGAAGTAGTAATAAACTGAATACAGTGTGAGAGAATCCCATACAGTCCAAAACTAATGGACCATTTCTCAATGTGACAAGAATAAAAGACATTTTCCAAAAGTTTTGGTAAATGAATATCCATGGCCATTATGACTCTTCACTTTGAGACGAGCACAAGGATAAAAAATATGAAAATCTGTTTCAAAATATTAAGCTAATATAAGATCTCAAATAAAATGAGATCAGACACCAACATTGCAAAGTACATCAAATAAAGTTTAGAAATACAAAGATAATTACAAATACTTCTGAGCTTTTCTTATGGTCTTATCACTATGAATATGTACACACAGAGGAAAAAGTCTTTATGGGTATCCTTAAGAAGGCAGTGATTTCCAATGTCTTTGCAGAATATTTTCCATTTATCTTGCTAATTCTAGCGTTCTCTAGAGGAAATTGTCACCCATTGATGGAGGTGTTGATGCTACCATGTAGGTCTGATGCCTCAAGGAGAATGAAAACAGACCTGGAGAAGATGATTATTTACAAGTTTGTCACATATATGTGATATATATGCTACATATATATCACAGTGTACAATATTTTAATCTTTTGTTCATGTAATATACATTCAAGATTTTTTCACACATATGTATATATAACACACACATATATATTGCATATGTACACTCAGTGTATATATGTACTCGCTATATGTATCTGTACACACAATGCTGCCCAAAGATGGTTATCACTTCAATGATCTTTGTTAAACTGGCACCAATTAAAACTTCATTTCTTTAGTTATTAGTTTGATGAAATTCCTGTTGTATTTGCTCTGTTTTCCATACTTTGTCTTCCGTTCCCATGGATTGAAAAAAATTATACCCTCAAAGCTTTCAGTGTTCTTTGAGACATTTTTCTTTACCCTCAAGCCTAAGATATATTTCCCACCCACTATTTCCATTAATTTTGTATGGCTTTTTTCCTTACTATATCTGGAATTTAATATTATGTGTGTGTGCTACACAGCTTTTAAATTGATTTTCTTCCAGAAAGCTAACTGTTCCAGAATCACTTGCTGAATAATGCTGGCTTTCTCTGCTTAAAGCAAATGAATCATTCCTAAATATAACAATAGCTAAATTAGATAAATGTGTGTACATTTTTATAATTTTTTATTCAAATAATTCTAGGTTTTCAAATTTATTTCCATTTTAAAAAGGAGCTTTAACATAGTGTTCTTGGTTTGACTTTAGTAATAAATCATTTTTTGTGTTAGTACTGATAAGACTGACAAAAAGCAACCTAAAAGTGAGCCTTCTAGAACCTTTCCTACATATGTCTATTTCCCACATAATTCTAATTTGATTTATATTCTTTCTGGTCAGAATAAAGTAGATCCTATAGCATTGTGTCCATTAGTGTGTGTGTGTTTCCGTGATTCCTTCTTATTATATCTAAGGAGACATTGGCTATGCCTGGGATCACTCCCCCCAGTGACTGTCTACTGGAACGCTTGGCTGTGTTGCCATCCAAAACAAATAACAGAAACTTTCCTGTGCACTCTTAGTTGGATTAAAATGCTTAAGTTCCAAAATAATGAGATGCCACTTTCATCTGTCATTCCCAAGGGTGTAGGGAGAAGGTTGTGGGATGTGTTCCTTCACTTTTTTTTTCTTTTTCTTTTTTTAATTTATTTTTGGCTGCGTTGGGTCTCCATTGGTGCAGGCGGGACCTCTCTAGCTCTGGCGAGTGGGGGCCACTCTTCATTGCGGTGCACAGGTTTCTCATTGCGGTGGCTTCTCCCATCGTGGAGAATGGGCTCCAGGCACGTGGGCTTCAGTAGTTATGGCTTGCGGGCTCTAGAGCGCAGGCTCAGTAGTTGTGGTGCAGGGGCTTAGCTGCTCCACAGCATGTGGGATCTTCCCAGACCAGGGCTCAAACCCATGTCCCCTGCATTTGCAGGTGGATTCTTAACCACTGGGCCACAAGGGAAGTCCTGTCCCTTCACTGTTTTGTCCAGATTTCCTGGGAAGAAGAGCATGCCATTTTGGACTGACTTGAGTCTCTGACTAAAATGCAGGCCCTCCAAATAGCCAAAGCTATCTTGAGACAGAAAAACAGAGCTGGAGGAATCAGGGTCCCGGACTTCAGACTATACTACAAAGCTACAGTAATCAAGACAGTATGGTACTGGCATGAAAACAGGAATATAGATCAATGGAACAGGATAGAAAGCCCAGAGATAAACCCACACACATATGGTCACCTAATTTTTGATAAAGGAGGCAAGCGTATACAATGGAGAAAACACAGTCTCTTCAATAAGTGGTGCTGGGAAAACTGGACAGCTACATGTAATAGAATGAAATTAGAACACTCCCTAACACCATACACAAAAACAAACTCAAAATGGATTAAAGACCTAAATGTAAGGCCAGACACTATAAAATTCGTAGAGGAAAACATAGGCAGAACACTCTGACATAAATCACAGCAAGATCCTTTTTGACCCATCTCCTAGAGAAATAGAAATAAAAAAATAAATAAACAAATGGGACCTAGTGAAACCTAAAAGCTTTTGCACAGCAAAGGAAACCATAAACAAGACCAAAAGACAACCCTCAGAACAGGAGAAAATATTTGCAAATGAAGCAACTGACAAAGGATTAATCTCCAAAATTTACAAGCAGCTCATGCAGCTCAATATCCAAAAAGCAAACACCCCAATCCAAAAATGGGCAGAAGACCTAAACAGACATTTCTCCAAAGAAGATATACAGATTGCCAACAAACACATGAAAGAATGCTCAACATCACTAATCATTAGAGAAATGCAAATCAAAACTACAATGAGGTATCACCTCCTACCAGTCAGAATGGCCATCATCAAAAAATCTACAAACAATAAATGCTGGAGAGGGTATGGAGAAAAGGGAACCCTGTTGCATTGTTGGTGGGAATGTAAATTGATACAGCCACTATGGAGAACAGTATGCAGGTTCCTTAAAAAACTAAAATTAGAACTACCATATGACCCAGCAATCCCACTACTGGACATATACCCTGAGAAAACCATAATTCAAAAACAGTCATGTACCACAATGTTCACTGCAGTTCTATTTACAATAGCCAGGACATGGAAGCAACCTAAGCGTCCATTGACAGATGAATGGATAAAGATGTAGCACATATATACAACAGAATGTTACTCAGCCATAAAAAGAAACAAAATTGAGTTATTTGTAGTGAGGTGGATGGACCTACAGTCTGTCATACAGAGTGAAGTAAGTTAGAAAGAGAAAAACAAATACCATATGCTCACACATATATATGGAATCTAAACAAACAAACAAACAAAAATGGTTCTGAAGAACCTAGGGGCAGGACGGGAATAAAGATGCAAATGTAGAGAATGGACTTGAGGACACGGGGAGGGGGAAGGGTAAGCTGGGATGAAGTGAGAGAGTGGCATGGACATATATACACTACCAAATCTAAAACAGATAGCTAGTGGGAAACAGCTGCATAGCACAGGGAGATCAGCTTGGAGCTTTGTGACCACCTAGAGGGGTGGGATAGGGAGGGTGGGAGGGAGGGAGACGCAAGAGGGAGGAGATATGGGGATATATGTATATATATAGCTGATTCACTTTATTATAAAGCAGAAACTAACACACCATTGTAAAGCAATTATACTTCAATACAAATGTTAAAAAAATAAGGTAATTACTGATAGGTAAAAAAATAATAATAAAATAAAATGCAGGTCCTAATTTATAGTGAAGGATGTCTTAGGTTAAAATTTTGTCTTGTTTTGTTCTTCAGTCTACTAAGGTTCATTACTTAATTAACTGAAGGGTCCAACCTGGGTCACAATGTCCTCCCCCATTGAAATATGCTGGAGAAACATGCAGTAGAACAATCATGCAGCCAGTACTATGTGTGGACTGGGGACAGAGTTCCAGGTTGCCTACTTCCTACTCGCTTTCCACTCTTCGCCCCCAGGGCTAGTGACTGCGGTGGTTCTCCATGGGGGCGATACCACCCCTAATTGGAGTGTTTTGAAAACCTCTGAGAGTATTTTTAATTAGGGATGCTACTGGCTTTTAATAAATTGGTAAAAATTATGCTGACTGTTCTTCAACACACAGGTCAATTCTACAAAACAAAATTGTCCCACCTCCTTTGTGAATTTCAAATGCCCCAGTAGATGGAATCTACTGTGGATGGTATATTTTCGATACTTTAGTACCCCTGTGAACTGACTGTTCATATGTTCAAAATTCATAGGTTAAAACCTAATCCCCAGTGTGATGGTGTTAGGAGGTGGGGCCTTTGGGGGTGATTAGGTCATGAGGGCGGGGCCCTCATGAATGAGATTAGTGCCTTTATAAAAAAGACCCAGAGAGCTCCCTCTTCCCTTCTGCCACGTGAGGCCACAGTTACAAGACAGACTCCTGTGAGCCAGGAAGGGGCCCTCACCAGACACCAGATCTGCCGGTGCCTTGATCTTGGACTTCCCAGCTTCCAGACTATGAGACATTAATTTTTTTTGTTTAGAAATCACCCACCCTATGGTATTTTTGTTATAGCAGCCTAAATAGACTGAGATGAGTGCATAGTTATCATGGAAATGTTTTACAAGAAGTTACATAAACGTACAAACATTTGAGAGAATATTATTGTGGAGAGGGATGATTCAGTGGATTAAAGATATTGTCTTCAGTAATGGAATAATTTATTCACTCCATACCTCTACTTAATGCATTGTAAAATTTTCAATGTCGTAGTTAGTAGAAAAGTGATAGCAGATGCTATACAAAAGCATGCGGACCCAGCTGCCATGATGTAAGAGAGGAGATTTGAGACTCCTTCTGGGAGACTTAAAATCAGATACAATTACATTGATGAAGTCTCATGAAAGGCAGGGATCTCATTGAATTTCATTAATAAAGGTGATTTTTTAAAATATTTCATATTATTGCCAACTTACACATCTTAAAACTTATATAGCATAGTGATATAAACTTAAGAAAATTAGCTACTGTAATATTTATTTGTTTTGGGATTAGCTGTTATTTTTCCTATCCTCCTCAGATAATACCCTCAGAAGTTTACACAAATTCTCTACAGGCGCCTGTGTTATAATTTTTTCCAGTTGACCTGCAAAAAGCATTGTATATTATCTTCAAGATCTTTTTAAGTTGTGGAGAACTGATTCACACCTGGACTTGTAGAAGAATTTCCTAACAGTAAATATATTTTCAGTGACAGTTGTCGCTGTCCCATCCCATGTCACAACAAAGGCAATTATGTTGACATTACACTTGTAAATAAATCTCAGCTCTTCTGTGAAAACACTCTCTCATTATTTCCATTTCAACAGTTTATAATTTTCCAAGCTGTGTTATCTCCACCTCTTAAGGTTATTTTCTTCTTTGTCTCATCAATACAAATAATGCTTACTAGTTATTGTTTACTGTAGCATTACTTTGTACACTAGCACCCACCTGTACCTGTGCATTTTGTTTTCATGTACTTCTTGTGAAGAATAGCTTCTGATTACCTCATTTCTCTTAAATCCACTGTTATTCACCGCAGGTAGATACAAATATTTGACTACTCCATTATGTATGTGGTTATGGTTGCACGAAATCAGTCTCCTTGAGGATACATATTAATACCCTTTTATTTGTCACATTGGAGATAGATGATTATATTGATTTTTGAAAATTATGAACGTAGGTAGCTTTATTATCTAGGAAATCTATTTTAGGATAGTAAAGGGGACAGTACAAAACATGTTCCTTGTTTGATTGAATCTAAGACACCATTGATTGTAAGACACATTATTTTATGTTAAGACAATTACCACAGACATAGAGAACAGACTGGTGGTTGCCAAGGCGGGGGGTGGGGAAGGAAAGGATTGGGAGTTCGGGATTAGTAGACGCGAACTATTATATATAGGATAGATGAACAACAGGGTCCTACTATATAGCACAGGGAACTATATTCAATATTGTGGGATAAACCATAATGGAAAAGAATATGAAAAAGAATATATATATATAAACGGAATCACTCTGCTGTACAGAATTGACACAACATTGTAAATCAACTACCCTTCAATAAATTTTTTTAAAAAACACATTGACAAAAACACAGTGCAACTAAAGTATGACACAATGTCTTACCATTACTTGTAATTTTAGACAGAGTGGCATCTTCTGGAGCATCACAGCACTAACAACGCAGTATTTCTTAAAAGGTTTCTCCACTATTGTTAGCTAGATTTTCTTCTAAGCACCAATAACAACACTGGTACTTTCTTACCCGAGGTGTCAACTGAAGATTTTCAGGTAACAACAGGAAGGAATTTGATGGGAACTGAACCCAACACAAGTAGCTACAATAATCCAGAGAACTCAAAGTTATGACAGCATGAACTCCCCTGACCAGGTGCACCATGTCCAGGCAGTGATGACTGTGTCCCAGGGGCCAGCACTGATTGTGAGAGGCCATCATTGCAAAGCACCTGTTGTGATTGCAGAGATGTTGTGAAACAACAGAATAGGGTATAAAGTGGGCAGTGAAACTGGTAAATTTCAGAATCACTGAGCTAATGGGATTCTTCTCACCTGGCTCTTTTTCCAGTGAAACTTTTGCACTTATTAACGATTTGGTCCAGAAAGTCTACAGACCCCCTGATGGATGAAAAGTCTATACTGTCCTCAACTTGAACCAGTCATTCTATTGGTAGCTACAGAATATAGTTCACTAAATGTTACCAATAGGCCAGGGGATCCATGCTTTAAAAGAAAAAAAGTCCCCAAACCACACCCACAAGCTTTAATGGAGTAATACAGCTTTGGGGTTTTGAGATTTAATGTCTATAAAATAGATACTTTGAAATTATTCTCTGAGTCTTAAAGAATTTAGATTTTCTTCTTCTTGCCATAAAAGAAAATCGGATGAAGGTATACATAGGTTGGCTAGGCAGCCTGAGGAAGGCCAGTATTGAGCCACTAACATGTCAATAACATTTTTCTTCCTCTCCTGCTCTAGCTCCTAGGGTGTACACTACAGGTTCCCAGAAGGAACACCCTTGCAATTCAGATCACCATTACAGAAAATTAGACAAAATAGATCAGCACACATGAAAACAAAAAGTGCAAATCACTCCCACCTTCAATGTCTAAATATTGATATTTAGTAACCACAGTAAACAAACTTCTTCCGATGAAATTTTGACATATCATTGTATAGTTTTTTAAAACAAAAATGGAACACTTTTCTCAGTTGACTGTGTTGCCTGTATAAAGACACCATCTCTAGAGAATGGCTGTTTAGGTTTGGATATTGCTTGGTTTTTTGTTTTTTGTTATTTTCAGTTACAATGAACCTCTCTTTACAAACATTTTTGTAAATTTATCTAATTATTTTTTCAAAACACATTTCTAAAAGAAAAAACTTCTCCCCCAGAGTTTTGTGCATATAGTTCCAAATTCATTTCTAGAGTGTTTGTATACATTTGTACTTCCCTAAGCAGCGGTGAGACTTTGTTCCTTTGCTGAAAAGAACACTGGATTTAAAAGATTGATCTTTCCAAGCTTATAGATCAAAACAGTAGCCTCATTTTAATTTATATATATTTTAATTACTAGGGATATGGAGATCTCGATGCTTTTGTTATCTGAAATGTTATTTTGTGAATCAGTTAACATTATTTACATATTTTTACCGTGTTCATATTTGCACTGATATATAATTGCTCATGTACTTAGATTAATGCTTTTAACCAGCATTGTTAGTCATATACCATGAATACTACTAAAGAAAGAGTTAATATAAAAAGACTGAAGTATGAATTTTGCAAAAGAGAAGTAAAAATGATAAATGTCTGGCAAGAGCACTCAAGCGAACCAACTGAAAACCTATGAGTCGCGGTCCAGTAGATGGCGGATTACAAAATAAATGTACAGAAGTCAGTGTGGCCTTAGCAAATACATTCAGTTAGAATATGAAATGGATACGTGTTTACATGACAAACAATAATAAATATTTAGGTACTTAAATATTTAATCCTCCATATTTGTTTTTTATTCCTACATGAAGAAAACAATCAAGTTCTACTAAAGATCGGAAAACACTTTTAAAAATGAAGAGATACAGCACCTAGTTCTCAATGAGAAAACTCAAACTTAGAAATGCATTAGAATTATAGATCGAGGGCTTCTCTGGTGGCGCAGTGGTTGAGAGTCCGCCTGCCGATGCAGGGGACATGGGTTCGTGCCCCGGTCCGGGAGGATCCCACGTGCCGTGGAGCGGCTGAGCCCGTGAGCCATGGCCGCTAAGCCTGTGCGTCCGGAGCCTGTGCTCCGGAACGATATGATATGCTCCGGAACAACGGGAGAGGCCCCAACAGTGAGAGACCCATGTACCGCAAAAAAAAAAAAAAAAAAAAAAAAAGAATTATAGGTCGATTTGCAGGGCATGCCCACCATACATTAAAAATAAAACTTTTTCAAAATTAAAAAAAAATGTATCATCGTAAATTTGGAAAAACTGAAAACATGGGAAGGCACCTGGTAAATGACTGAAAAGATTAATAAATAGAAAAGAGGGGAAATAAGGGGGATGAAATTGTCCCTACAAAATACTAAAATGGTGTATATTTAATTCAACCAACAAATATATATTCAAACCCCATAAGCCAGACCCTGTTCTAGGCAATTGGGATGGGTCAACGAACAGAGCCCTGCCCTCAGGAAGCTTTCAGTCTAGCAGTTGGCCAAACAGTGTGCTAACCGTGTTAGAAGAGACAAAGAGACCTGAGGAGAAGATACAGACAGACGCGAGCACAGAGAGATTTGGGTTTGTGATAAGCCATGATAACCAGCTCCTGGCTCCTTACCAAGCCTCCCTCCTGCCCTCCTGGGGATCTAAGTTTATTCCAATTCCCAGCTGCTCATTTTCCACAGATTGGAAAACCAACCAACCAGCAAAACAAACAAAACACAAGAGCAACAATGGTAACAAGAGGTGACCAGAGAGCCCTGAAGTCTACTTTTGACTACTGTGGATTTATTATTTAGATTTCTGGATTCCCTGTGAATTATAGTTAGAACTTCATTCTCATCCCCCTATGCTGGGTGATTGAGAATTAGCTATATGCCGAAAAGATTTTATCATTCAATAATTAGAGATGCTTATTCAGTCTTCAATTTTGGTCTGATATTTTAGGGGTTAACTTTAAATTATTTTATTCAAACCTAGTAAATATAAATGAAATTTATATCAACTTCCCACCATTCTCTACCTGCCTGTTCCCTGTGAAATTCAGCATTTCAGGGAAAAAAACACAGACTTTGGTGGGGTGGCCTATTAACAACGGACCACTAGATCTTCTCAGACTCCTAAAGCATATCGTTAGAACTCCAATGTGCCCTCATTTATAGTCAGTGATTTTTATGAGCTTCTCTGCAATTTAACTCTGTGGGTGTTTAAGATTTAAAATGGAAGTCAAGAGGCATATCTTCACCTGAAATTAAGTCACTCTTATCACAATATATCACCCCAAACTAATTCTCTTCAAGAACAAGAAGAACTCAAATACTGAGGATTATCAAATATCTCCCCTGCAAACAATCTGATTCTTCTCAATGTCATAAAAGATGACAGGATGAATGCCAGCTAAATATTAATGAACAAGGTAGAATCAATTCTGGGAATTCAAAAGTAATACTCTTTATCATTTTTCCTATCATGTAATTCCAAATTCAGAACCTCCATCTTCTACAATTAAATTCATGCTAAATACAGAAGTGCCTCTTTTTGTTTCCAGATTGATGAATTAGGATTTGCAACACAGGCTAGATTACATGATGGCAATGTTCTTTGCAAAATGCTGATTACACATTTATTAGATTTGTTGACACACTTTAATTACACATGCCATACTAGAGGCGCAGAGAAAACTAGGAAAACCTACTTCATTTACTCACTGAGCACTAATTGTAACTTCTCACATGCTTTTATATTTCAAGAGGAATGACAAACTAACATTTATAGAATAACTACTGTGTTCCAGGCACTGTACTATGTGTTTACACACACATTATGGATTCTTTTCCTTAAAAAAATATGATCATGTGATTCGTCCATGTTGCTGCATGTCACTAGGGCTCATTCTTTTACATTTTTTTATAGTATTCCAGTACATGAAAAATACCACCATGTATTTATCCAGTCTACTCTGATGTCCATCAAAGTTGTTCCCAGTCCAGGGCTCTGACAACAACGTTGCTATGGATATTCGTGTACATGTCTTCTGGTGCATATGTGTGTGTTTAGGAACGAAATTACTGGGTGTAGGGTCAGGTCACGGTCGGCTTTAGTATACAGCGGTACTTTCTCAAAATAGCTGTACTAATTTATAATCCTATCATCAGAGTATTCAAGTTCCTATTGCCATTTTAACTTTCTAACAGTGTTTGGGAGCAAAAGCTGATAAACATACAATGTCAACTTCCACGGCTTTACAGCTTCCACATCTTTACAGCTTCTATATCTTTACAACTTCCACATCTTTATATACAATATAGATTTTATGACTTGCCCAAAATTATAGTTGGATGTGGTTAAAAAGAAAAGCTTATTATCCCACTAAGTGAAGTAAGTCACACAGAGAAAGACAAAAAGACAAATATCATATGATATCGCTTATATGTGGCATCTGAAAAAACGATACAAATGAACTTATTTACAAAACAGAAACAGACTCACCGAATTAGGAAACAAACTTATGGTTACCAAAGGGGAAAGTGGGAGGGATGAGGAATTGGGGATTAACAAATACACACTACTATATGTAAAACAGATAACCAACAAGGACCTACTGTATAGCACAGGGAACTATACTTAATGTTTTGTAAGAACCTGTAAGGGAAAAGAATCTGAAAAAGAATATATACATATATATATAATATTATATATATATATATATATCTGAATCACAATGGTGTATACCTGAAACGAAACAACATTGTAAATCAACTCTATCTCAATAAAAATTAATTAATTTTTTAAAAAAAGAAAATCAAGTACAGAGAATTCTAAAAGGGAAAATAATAATACACAAGATGACACCTCTCGTTTGGGCACTGTCACTAGCAGATGATGGAGTAATGCTTTTAAAGTTGAAAGTAGAAATAACTTTCAACCTAGAGTACTTACGCCACCCAAATTATTAATCATGAGTGAATGCAAAATTAAAGATGTTCCTACCTTAAAGGATTCAAAATTCACGTCCCACACACTCTTCCTCAGGTTTTGAGTTTTAGTAAAAGGATTCCCCACATGAAAAAATGTGACTTATGGTAAACAGGGGACCAACCAAACAGAGCAGTGAGAAGAAGCCTCGGAATAGCAGCTGGGCACCAGGCCTCGGAGCCCAGCCTGAAGCTGGGGATGGAGGCCTTGGGGGGCAGGGGGATGTTTTTAACCCTTTAGGAGACCAAAAAAGGAAAGCTTATCAGTCAGAAACACCTGACTGTACGCCTGCCCTGTGCCTCGCTCTGTGCTCTGTGAACACGTCTGGAATATACCCTGCACGCTAAGTTCTATGTGCTCCATAAAAGGTTCTGTGGGTTTCCCAGCTTCATCTTCAGCGAGGTTCAGGTGAGCAGGTAAAGACAGGCAAGGGCTTCATGAACCTGCAGGTGTCACTGAACCGAGCAGGACCCTGTGGGGCTCCTGGGCACAAAAGCCTTTCTGTGTCCCCCGTTTCTTGATTACAGGAAACAGGCTTCATTCAGCCTCCCTGACCTTCCCTGAGTTCCAATGGGCAGGTTGTTGCTAATCAGGGAAGGGAGGGGATGCAGAGACAAGGGCAGAGCAGTCAGGAAACAATACGACAGGAGGACTTCCCTGGTGGCGCAGTGGTTAAGAATCCGCCTGCCAATGCAGGGGACATGGGTTTGAGCCCTGGTCCGGGAAGATCTCACGTGCCGCGGAGCAACTAAGCCCGTGCGCCACAACTACAGAGCCTGTGCTCTAGAGCCCGCGAGCCACAACTACTGAGCCCGCGTGCCTAGAGCCTGTGCTCCACAAGAAGAGAAACCACTGCAGTGAGAAGCCCGCGCACCACAACCAAGAGTAGCCCCTGCTCACCGCAATGAAGACCCAAGCAGCCAAAAATATGTATATAAGTAAACTTAAAAAAAAAAAGAAACAATAGTACAGCCTTGGGGCAGGGTCCAGTTTTCCCCTCAAGGGATACACAGAACAATATCTTTGAGCTGTTTTGCAGATTCTGAAGCCACCACCAGGCAGGAGAAGTTAACTGTCTGCTGCCCACAAGCACACAGACCCCAGACCGGTTGGAACCAGAAGGTTGATCATGCTGACTCCCGATGACCTCACCACCAACCAATCAGAAGCATGTCCGCAAGCTGACCGCCCTCTTTGAACCATTCCTATAAAACTGCTCAGGACCCCCTCCAGGGCGGGACACGCAGTTTGGAGGGCATTAGTCCGCTGTGGCCCCCTTTGCCTGGCAAAGCAATAAAGCTGTTCTTTTCTACTTCACCCAAAAACTCTGTCACCGAATTTCGGTACCAGGGCTCAGAGGCCAAATTTCGGCTACATCACCTGCAGGCAAGGTGCACATTTCAGCGAGTTCCGCAGAGCAGGGCAGCAGTGGGGCTGTCTACAAGGCGCCCACATGGTGTTGAAGTTGCCAGGCTCAGTTCTGTCCTCCGGGTGTTAGTTGTTTCTTTTGCGTCTCGGGACCTTGACCGACTGCGGGGTCTATAGACCAAGGTTAGTCACAGACTGGGTAGAGAAACGCACACGGCCAGGCCTGACTCTGGCTCCACACACACCAAGGGCACAGGTCAAGAGCTCCACCTTTACACCGGCTGGCGGTGTGCTGGAAAGACAAGAACCTTCCCTTCCTGAGCCCTCCTGGTTTCCCAGCCCATCCTCAGTTCTTGGAAACGCTCTCTCTGGCACACCTGCACTTGAAGACTCCGCCCGGGGTGACTGTACCATTCCAAACTCATTTTATTGCAAAAAATAGTAGTAAACACAACTTCAAAGGGGGTACACACTAATGGGAGTTTGAGCTCTCACAACTAGATGCTTAATCCCACCTGAGCAGTGAAGTTCTCCGGGGTCTGTTGAAGGCTGGAGCGCTATCTTAGATTCCCGGGGAAAGCACTGCCACTCGACATGGTTGGACCATGCCTACCATGACCTGGGCAACGTCACAGACTCGCTGGTTAGGCCTGAGTTCCTGGAGCTGGTCGCTTAGTATTATTCTTATTGGTTTAGATGAATCATGTCCACCCAATAGATGGCGATGGGACTAAACCCTCCCAAACAGCACGGTGCCTGTGAAGAAGATTATGGGGGAGAAAACTGGTGTCTACCACAGTGATCCTGACTGTCCCTTCTAGACTGAATAGTCAATGTTAAATGAGAGATGCACATGAGGAGGTTCATGTGTGTATTTCTCTGGGTCGCGGGCCTATGGCTTTGTTCAGTTTATTATAATAGTTTGTGACCTTAAGATAGGATTACTGCTTTATCACCTGATTACGTATCTTGATATATGAGAAAACCATTAATGACATCTTATAAATTAGGCTAAAATTCAAATACCCTTAAGATGACTGAGGCAGCTAAACTCATTTTCAACGAGTGTCATCTCCGTCTCCGTAGAGGCAGATTCTGGGGCAGATCACAGGGGAGGGGACTTTCCTGTGCCGTCAAATCACCTCCCACCTCCAGGACGTGGCGAGCAGGGCTGCCCTGTTCCCTGAGAGATGCCCAGGGAAGCACAAGAACTCTCAATGGGCACATGAGTCTGCAGAGCCTGGTTTCCCTTAAGTAGACCGACTTGATGGAGGGGATAGAGCTGGGAGCCATGTGCACAGGGACTGCGCCTGGTCCCCGAGGGGCCGCACGCCCATCCCTCCCCACCTGTCAGCCCGCTGGCAGGCCCCGTGAGCAGGACACCTTCCCTGGCTGATCACTTCCGGCCCGTATCTGCCTCTGCTCCGCCTGAATGGCCTTCCCTGCAGCCCTGGGGGATCTTGATCCAGGACTAATGAAGGATTCAAGCGAGTTGCTAGGCTATTTCTCATCTTGAACCAAAACCTCAGGACTCTAAAGTGATGGGTGGCTGCCCAGGGTCTGCAGAAGACTTCAGTCTGTACAGGCGAATTGAGACATGGACCCAGAAGTAGTCATAATGCTTCATGATCCTGACTAGCACAGATAATTCATTAATCTGCACTAAAAACTCTCTCTTCTAGAACAATTCAGGGAGGATGCCTAAGTACATAAAATGGTCCGGACCTCATCAGTGTCTCTCTCACAAACGTCTCAAGAAAGGATTGTAATAAATATGACAGGGGAATTTATCATGGCCACCATTGCTCATTATTTTTCTCTTTTATTCCTTCTCTAGCGTTAGGAACTATATTTCTTTCCTTTCCTCTGAATCCAAGATTATGAGGAGACATCAGGTTATGATCCATCCCATGGGGAAACATCTTCGTTTCAACGCACCTCTTTGCATCAAAATCCAAATGGAAACCTAGAGGACCAGTTGGTAGAATTAATCAACCTAAAAATCCTATTCTGTCCACGACCACACATCCCTTTCAATTTACCACCAATTTGGATTCTCACTTCATCCTTCTTATCAGCAGGCTTGGGAGAGAACTGGTCCTCGTTTTTCTACGCCCATATTCTCAGGGTTATTCACTCTTGTTTGCCCCAAGGCTGCCACCCTCTTGTCATTTTCGTGTCTGTTCAAGCTTTGCCCAAGCATTTTCCTCAGAACCCAAGGTCTAAGGGATGTTAGTGGGTCTAACAACATCCCTTATACTGTTAGATGATAATACTTGTCTAATGAATAAATACCTATTATGTGCTGTGGACTGTATTTGTATAACTGGCCCCAAGTAGACCTCATTCCTGATTTCATGAAGTTGATTATCAAAGGGCTATTTGAAAATAAAGAAGTACTCATAGCTAAAGAATTTTGGAAACATTGAATTTGTTTTTAAAAAAGGGTTCCGTAGTGAGGCCTTTCTAAAACTCATTACTGTGCTCACATATACTGTTAATTTCAAGAAGACTGACCACCCCACAAACGTATGGAATCTTGGTATCGTTTCTTTGGCTGGGGGTGAGTCCACAGGTGTGCTCTGTAGGGGTGCAGTTCCAGCAATGCCATTTTCTTGGTTTGCAAGACACAGTATTCTTTGGATTCACTGCTTCTCTAACCCTCATGCTCAGTTTCCATAAATGCTCCTTTCTCTGTTTGCACTTTTTTAACGATAACCAGTTTCACACTTTTCTTCATACACTCTTCTCTGTAATCCTTAAGCTCCTGTTTAAAAACTCTTCATTTTTAAACAGTTTTAGTCTAACAAAAAAGTTGCAAATATAGGCGTGAATTCCTGCGTACCCTAATGTTAACATCCGTACAGCAATAGTACAAGCAGCAAAATCAGGAAATTAATATTGCTCCAATACTCTGAACTAAAGAATGTGTTGGATTTCCCCGGCTTTTTCATGAAGGTCCTTTTTCTGTTGCAGGAACCAATCTCGGATCTGAAGTGGCATGAGTTACCACCCATGAGATAACTTCTTGTTCCAGAGAGTGAGTGTGAACCTTCCCCCCCCCCTTAAAGCTGCCCCCTGGGGCCTTCATGGCTCCCACCCACCTGCACTTAACCTCCACCAAATCACCAACTGTTCAGGCTGAATTCTTCCTACTGGGGTCTGAAGCATCAGAATCAAGTAAGTAAGTGTTCACATCCTTTTTTTTTTTTTAATTTTTATTGGAGTATAGTTGATTTACAATGTTGTGTCAGTTTCTGCTGTACAACAAAGTGATTCAGTTATACACATACATATATCCACTCTTTTTAAGATTCTATTCCCATATAGGTCATTACAGAGTATTCAATAGAGTTCCCTGTGCTATACAGCAGGTTCTTATATAGAGATATATCTATATTTACATACAGATATAGGTATACAGATATAAATAGGAAAATAAGGTATGGAAAGTAAGAGATACAGCTGTCTTTATTTGTGGATAGTATGATCAAATATACAGAATCAACCAAAACTTATCATTAGAACTAATGAGAGAGTTGTGAGATTAATGGCTACAAGATCAATTTGTGAAAATAAATGACCTTTCAGCAAATATATCAGAGCCATAGTTTCTGCAACAGCAGGACACTGCTATTGTATGATAATGTTCCCCTGATGTACAAGAACTTTACCTAGTGAACAGCCAATTCGACTAATGCCCAAATAGCTAAATGATGATTTTGATTAATTCACTTCCTTTCCACCATTGACTATCCAGTATGGTGTTGGCGTAAAGCAGTAAGATTCAGAGCCTAGGTCTGAAGTCCAGATCTGCATCTTAGTGGACACGGGACCACAGGCAAGTTACTTAACATCTCTGAGTCCTTGCAGGAGCACCTCGGAGGACCACTGTGAGGGTTAAGTGAAAGAAATCCACTCCTGGCACACAGTTTTCTATCTTCTAATCCACAGAGAAACCGTCCTCCTTTTCTTGCCTAATCACCGCCTAATCACGAGGAATACTTCCTCCTTTTCCAAACTGCTGCACTTTACCAAAAGAAATTAAAAATGCCTGGTCCACCATAAAGCACTTTCTTTATTTCTAACTGTATTTTCACAGCTGTTGAGATGTTGCTTTGTTGACCCTGGATTAACTTTCTAGTCTATTTCCCATAATACCACACCCAGATCCAAGTAATTGTTTTCCTCCTGCGACCCTAATACCATTACCAATTTTCTAACTTTGAATCTTCCACTTCAGATACTGAAATCCATTTAGATGATAAAAGGAGCTCATGTTGCCTCGGTTTTTACTCACCGACACGCTCGTTACCACCCAGGGGCTACCTTCACACCCCTCCAGGAAACATCCGTTCTGGGTATCCATTTTACGCGAAACACAACAAAAATGGATGTATATGGCGCTATCAAAGCAACAGTGTTGCAAAGGGATCTTCGATGGGGAGTAATGTAAATTTAAAAATTTGTAGTCTCTGATACATTTGTCCGGAATAAGACTTCAAAGTCTCCCATAGTATCGAATCCATATATGTAGAGCTTTTCTCACCTTTTTGAAAGTTGGGTAAAGGCATAAATTTTACACTTGAATCTTCCATCTTCAAAGTTGCCTTCCGTGCAGCAATTTACTCAATCTATAGCCCTTAAAATAAAAGCTATAATTTAACAAGTAGACTAAAAAAAATAAATGGGTATTTTTCTGCTCTCCTGGATAAATGGAAACATTTGCCTCACTCCAGTATGTGGATGTACCAAGTAGGAATTTCTAGACTTAAGCTTACTTATAACTCCTGCTCACCCCCTCCTCCTTCCTCTTTTCCAGCTAGTAAATGTCATAGTGACATTTCCTTGTTTGTAATAACACATAATTTAAAGATTTTGACTGGGTCATTTTGCCTTTTCCATCAATCTTTTTCTTGACTCTCCTTAATTTAACACCTCTACAACCCAGGAGAGAGTACGTGACGTGACAGCTCAGAGCTCCACCAAGGATTCTGCAAATTATTAAGTGGATTCTGATGTGTCTAGAATTAAAATAGATACTTTAAGAATATAGGAACTATTTAGAAAGATTAAGGGGTTTTGATAATGTCCTGGTGAACCATAACTTAAAGAGAACAGGAAGTTTTATTGATGCAGAATCACTAAAATGTGTGAGACAGGAAATATAGGTTTCCTTTGCCTATATTTCTTGGCCTGTTTCTTCAAAAAACTTCATTGTTTTATAATGAGAAAGTTTATAACTCTCTTGCTCTACGGATCCGACTGGATTTTGGAAGGGTTGCCTCTCTTAACCCTAGTCAAACTCAGAGACGAGAAACTCAGCACACACGCGTATTATGGAATTTATTATTTTCACTTAGGAAATCAACATCATTAATCAATAAAGCTTTGCTAAAAACACTTTAAAAAACCTGGTGGAGGGCTTCCCTAGTGGCACAGTGGTTAAGAATCCGTCTGCCAGTGCAGGGGACACGGGTTCGTTCCCTGCCGGGAAGATCCCACATGCCGCGGAGCAACTAAGCCAATGCGCCACAACTACTGAGCCTGCGCTCTAGAGCCCGTGAGCCACAACTACTGAGCCCGCGTGCCACAACTACTGAGACTGTGCTCTAGAGCCCGCGAGCCACAACTCCTGAAGCCTGGGCGCCTAGAGCCCGTGCTCTGCAACAAGAGAAGCCACTGCAAAGAGAAGCCCGCGCACCGCAAGGAAGAGTAGTCCCCGCTCAACGCAACTAGAGAAAGCCTGCGTGCAGCAACGAAGACCAAGTGCAGCCAAAATAAATAAATTTAAATAAAATACCCTTTAAAAAAAAAAAAAACTTGGGCTTCCCTGGTGGCGCAGTGGTTAAGAGTCCGCCTGCCGATGCAGGGGACATGGGTTCATGCCCCGGTCCGGGAAGATCCCACATGCCGCGGAGGGGCTGAGCCCGTGAGCCATGGCCGCTGAGCCTGCGCGTTCGGAGCCTGTGCTCCACAACGGGAGAGGCCACAACAGTGAGAGGCCCGCATAACGCAAAAAAAATAAATAAATAAAAATTTTAAAAAAATTAAAAAAAAAAAAACTAGGTGATCCCTCACTATTTGGATCCACTCTCCTATCACCAAAGTTCTTCTGCATTGTCCACATCATCCACAAATATTTACTGGCCATGAACTAAGGGCAAGGTTCTAGCTCCTGTTCCAGGAATAAAAATATATGGAAAAATACAGAGTTGGCTCCCAAGTTTTTTTTAATAATACAGCTGAGTAGACAAGCACAAAATATATTTAGAAATATAATATTAGTATTTTCTAGGCCCCTGGAGACCACCTAACACAATAAACTCTTTAATAAAAGTGGCTAAACATGGAGATGCTGATTCCTTGGCAACGGCCACAAAGCCAGTTGAGAGCCTAGCGGACCATGGGAAGTCCACTCTTTTCCTTCCTATTTCAATCCTCCTCTCCAAATGAATGGTACCACAATTTCTAATCACAGATCAAAGAAATGAGGGACCATTACGTGCAAAGTACGACGAAGACCCTTTTCCCAAAATGAAAGACTTCCAGCGATTTGTCACAATTACATACCAAATGCGTCACTTAATACGTGACGCATTACTCAGGGAAGCAATGGAGCCTGGCTACTCAAAGTGTGCTCTGAGGGGAGAAACTACCAGAGCAGGACGAGAAGAAGATGCTATCTGAAGTGGACAGCTGATCCAAGACGCTGGACCAGGCCTGTATACAAAAAAAATCGGTGCTCTGAGGATGACCACCAATAGCAGCATTGGGGGGCTTTCTAAGAAATGCAGAATCTCGGGCCCCACCCCAGAACTACTCAATCAGAATATGCGTTCTTACGAGAATGCCTAGGTGAGGGGTGTACACAGCAAGGTTTGAGAAGCACCACGCTAGCGGGGATTTTAGCGTGAAGGGTGAATTTGCCAAGAGTTCCCACTTTCCTTGGATACACATGAGCACGTAAGCAACCCCCGTACTTAATGAGTAAAGAAAATGGAAACTTTCCATTTTGGCGAGGCTGCCTGTGTTCTTTAGATAAAGCACCATCTCAAGCGAAGCACTGTGTCCTCCACTGCCCAGCAGAAACCCCAGCGCTTCTGTGAATCCTTTTCAAATCACAGAAGCCAAGACACATCCTCTCAATACACACACTGCGCTTAGGGAACATCCCCCCTTACACATGTCACCAACTGCCCGGTGTTCTCAGAGATGTAAGATAACTCCAAGTAGAGAGAGAACCAAGCTTAACAGTATCTTCCTAACTCAGTTTCAGCTGAGGCACCAAAAGTTAAGAACTGTAATGATGGTAGCCAAGCATCCCTACAGCCTAAAGGGTCCGTTGGACTATTAATACGGGAAATGATAAAAGGGTTTGAAATGGATAGCACACAATAGCCATCATCCACCTGAGAGGAAGCTTCCAATACAGAGAATTGGTGGAATTCTCTGGAATCTCCATCCTTCCGGTGGAGAAGGATGTACAACCGGATGAGGAAAAGCAAAGCTGTTGGTTGTCTCTGAGAACAGAGTTCCCCTCAGGGAGCTTGAAATGGGGCCCCCCGGAGCATAAAGCAGTGGTACACAGACCCCTCCTGGAAAAGTTTAAAATCAAGGAGCTGAACCCAGAGTGCCTCTCAGGCAGCCGGATGTGAAGAGTGAGCAAGCTGTACCAGTAACGGTGATGGACACAGGATGCTTCTCATGAACCAGAAATGGACCACGTGGGAGGTGGAAGCCAGGAGCCCCACCCAACGGAGCAAAGTACCTGGCCCAGGGTGACACCAGGAAGCGTGAGGATGGGGACGGCATCACAGCTGGGGAAGATGCTACAGTCACTCATCAATATCCCGTGTGAGCACATTCCAAGAAAACGCCCTGAAAACACCCCACGAGAAGAAAAGGTCACTTTTGTGCATTTGCCACATCTAGAGCCATCTGTGACCCTCCATATTCGCTCTGCCTTTCCCCTCATTTCTTCTCTGTCTGAACTCAGCCTTGGAGGAGTGACAAATGGGGACTGGTGGGTGCAGAAGAGGAATAAGAAACGTGCCAGGAAGGAGGCACAGAGAAGCCGCCCCCCACCCGTCCCACAGGCTTCTAGACCTCAAACAGGTCAAGCTGAGAGAGAGGAGAAGCCTGTCTTGAGCTTATTTCAGTAGACTGGCCTGGGCATTTTAACTTCTGAAATCACACTATTTGTAACAGAAAAGGACCCAGCAAAAGCTAAACAGCTTCACAAATCTGGGTACAAACTAGCCAAAGATTTGTTTCAAAGGCACAGGTGGAAAAAAATAAGGTCGTTTCATGAAAGCTCCATGAGTCCAGGGCATTCAGAAGAACCCTGGGAATTCACTGAAGAAGGAGGTCGGGTCTCGGGCTTATTGAAGCCCCCAGGCGCTTTACACATTCCACATCATTTTTCCTAGAGCTCATTTGATAGCGAAAACTGTAGAAACCCCCCAAAGTAGCTCAAAGTAAAAAGCAAAGCAAAAACAATAACAAACAAATGTATCGTGGATGTAATCGAGATATTCTGGGCAGTGGAGACCTTGTCCGCCCCTCATCTTGAACCTATATTCAATGTTACATCAAACGACCCAACTCCAATTGCCACAGAAAAGCCAGGTCTAGCCATATAGCACATCAGTGAGCCCACAGGTTTTCTTGCTACTTCTCTGAAAAGTGACATACAACACCCAACATTTCTATTCTGTTCCCCAACCCACATCTCCTGGCCACCAGCAACATCATCTTTTTCTTCCTTGTTCCCTTTTATCTCTTGCTATAAAGCCTCACACATACCCTCTATTTTTCTGACAAGTTCAGCTCTGGCGAGCTCTGTCCACTAATAACCTGGAACGTAGCCATCAGTCCCACTCCTGCTTAGAAAGCAATTCAGTGACTTTTGTTTTCCCCTCACTTGTGTCTCCTGAGATACACAGCAAGAATGCAAAGAAGCTTATCAAAAAGTCTGTTCAACCAAAACAGTTCTATTTGGTAGGAATGGGGAGAGGGAGTGAAAAATAGGAAATCTTGGTAGTAATTACAGAGTTTTCTTTATTTTCTATCAACTTTACATATTGGACATCTCAGGAAACAGAAGGAGCCTACGAGGAAATAAAGGGGAGTAGAGACAGGCTTCACGTGAACTGTACCCAGAAAGTCTGAAAGTGAGGCCGGGTCCTCTGAGTCTCAGGGGTCATCGTGTCTGTCACCTCTGCTGCTCCCCCCTCCCCTTTCTCCCAACAGTTATCCTTAACAGCCCATGACCGTACATGGCTGTCAGAGTCTATGTGATCTTACCTGTGAGCCCTCTGTCCTCTGATGGGTGTCTCTTAGCTCAAATTTCCAAGAGAGTGTTTGACTGGCTCAGCACATCCTGGGGATCTATCCCCCTGGGAGCACGTGGTCGGCCCTGGTCTAAACAGCTGTATCAGGAGAAGGTCGAGTCCTCTGTTTCAAACAGGAAAGGAGGGGCGTGGGCAGGGTTCTACTGTCACAGACCATAAATGGCCCAGGAAGCAATGAATAGCATCTCTGGTACACACATGTCCAGCTGGGAGTTGACGAGTGAATTAAGAAAGAAATGTTGCACCACCACAAAAGTGGATACAGCCGGGGAGAAGATGATACACATTGCTTTATTGTTTTTATTTGTTTCATATCGTGTTCCTCTTGATGATTTCTCAGACTCTTGACTGTTACGCAGAGGAAATTAAGCTGCAGAGTTCCTGTACTGGAAAGAACGAGACTCTATTCTCACGGGTTCCAAATAAAAAGCACCAGAAGCCAATACAGACAATGTGAAGTAATAACTGTCTATCAGAATTCTATGTGTCCCTCAGTTGCCAAAGATCAGTTATCAATCAGGGAAGAAGAAAAAGTGTGTTGCACTAAGCCTTGCGTCTGCGTGCTATTTCTATGACTGTAGGACACATGCTATGACCCGGCTAAACACTGCTGACCACTCTTTTCTCTGACCAACTGCAATCCTGCAATGTGGCTGTACTCATGTTTCACACCCCCTGGTATTTTACGCTGTCGTTTCCTGTCTCATCTGTGAAAATCCTATGTCACTCATAAAAGTAGCGGTATTTTTTTTTTTTTTAAGAACAGTAAACAAGGAGTCCAATGCCTATGCAATACATAAATAAACCTCAGCACCGAGGAAAGGAATAGATAGACTTAGGGGTTGAAACTTACTGAATAACAAAATGCATTACTATTTATTTATACATTTTCAGTTTGAACACATTTTCTTGCTTTCTACCCCCCCCCCCACCGTGACTACAAGTGCTTTGCATATAATCATGGAGCTCCATTTCCTCAGTTAAAAAAAAAAAAGGAGAAATAAAAACTTAGGTATCTACCTTAGTAGCTGTTATGAAGATGAAATAAGATAACATTCAGGAAAAAGTTGTGAAAAGTGGAAGGACAGAGAAAGGCATCTCAAACTGTTGATGGCCTCTTCATTTAGGACCTTCCAGTCTTCAGGCCTCAAGTTTATGTCAGATATTCATCGTGTTTGTTTTTACGCTAAAGTGTGAAGGACTCCCACTGGCTTAGCGTTTCCATCGAGTACGTTTTACTACAGAAATGCCTTTGATTTCTATGCCCAGGGATGTCTTAATAATGGCAATCACTCCGCCCTGGCTCTTCCGAGGGTTGAAAAATCATCAGCAAGTAAGAGCTTGATGGGGCTCTGAAACCTAGTGAATGTCCTCAGTTTTCACATAATGAAAAGAAAAAAAAAAAAAAGGCCCAGAAAGCTGCAGCCACTTCCCTGAGACTCAACCCAAACAGGAGGCACAGCTCAACCCACTGTGAGACCCAGTCATCCCCCTTTCCCTCAATTCCACATTCCTCCGCCGAACGAGTTTTTCCACATCTGAACTCATACATTTGAGATGACTTTAGCAAAGGCCCCATGCATCTTCATCTTTTATTTTATGAAAAATAAAATTAAAAAATGTGAACTTGTTCTGCTGCATTCACATTTTGTCAGATATAATTTTTAATTATCTAGTCACGTCTAACTACCTTATGTCTTCTTAACTGCATTTGAAAATTTCATTTAAAAAAAAAGGAAGACGGAAGTGTGGGATTAACAGATACATACTACTACATATAAAGTAGATAAACAACAAGGTCCTCCTGTATAGCACAGGGAACTATATTTGATATCCTGTGATAAACCATAATGGAAAAGAATCTGAAAAAGAATATATATATGTATAATTGAATCACCTTACTGTACTCCTGAAATTAACACAACATTGTATATCCGCTATATTCAATAAAAAATTGTTTTAAATTTTAAAAATAAAAGAGGAAGATAGAGACACTTGAAAGAGCACTATAATCATGTGGCATGAAGACAATTCAAACTTTCTAAGGCCCTAAAATGTGGGGAGGGGATGAGTGAGGTGTCAGATAACTTTCCTCCACCTCTGTTGACTAAATATAGATTTCCAGGCCCTTAGTCAAAAGTAATATGAGATTTGGGATCTACAAAATTCCAATCCCTCTGTTTCCTTCACAAGATACTAGATGCGAGATCATTAAAATACTGCACTTGAGGGACAGTTTTTGACAATCCAAAACAATCCAAAACAATCCAAAACAATCCAACCTGTTAGACCAGAAAAACATTTACTTCTCATTTACAGCCCTCTATTCCTGGTTAACTTATGCATGAGCTTATCTTTGTTTTATGCATTTTACTGAGAAAGCGAGAGGACAATGAAAAATTTAAAAATCAATAAAACGTAAACCAAAATAACATAAATAGATTTTCACTAATATTCTGGAAGTCATTAAAGCAATTTATGTTTCATGCATTCCATTAAACTTTCTAAAATTCTCCAGGATGATTTAGATTCTGGGTAGCTAAAAGAATTTACATATATATATTTTTATTTATATGGGTTTCTTTTCCTATTTCTTTCAGAAATTACTAACCACACAAGGAAGCTCCTTGTTTAGCATGAAGAACCATGGTTGGCAAGACAAACCCTGACGAGGACACACCCTTGGGAACATTAAATACCACTGAAGCGTCCTTAGGCTGATACAGCATGTGGCCGTTGACTTTGTGTGCAAATAAAGAAGACAGCCGTGAAACAGCCCTGGTTCCATGGAATCTGGCAAGTCTGGGAAGCAGGGAACGAAAATTGAGTCTTGACTCTCTCACGAACTACTTATACCCTGTTGGATCTCAGGTTTTATGAAATGAGAGGATTGAGCAAAATTACCTGAGCAAAATTATCTTTGGTTTTTGTTTAATTTTTTAACTTTCTAGACAATTCTATAGGTTACATTCCATTTACAGTTATTACAAAATACTGGCTTTTAAAATACAGAGGATTCTCTTGAAATAATACCATTTGCAGCAATGTGGATGGACCTAGAGATTATCACGCTGAGAGAAGTAAGTCAGAAAGACAAATACCATATGATATCACTTATATCTGGAATCCAAAAGAGGACACAAATGAACTTATCTACAAAACAGCAACAGACTCACATGCATTTTTTTAAATCTTAAGAATTGTCTCTATGAAGGGAGGGCATCAGGAAATATGTAATAATCCAGGAAAGAGAGAATGAGAAGGTAAGAAAAAAATGAAGCAACGGTGGGCAAACTTGGGAAATAAATTGGAGAAAAAATAAAACCGTCACAGAAATTAAGGGGAAACTGGAATAGGAACAGAAGCAAAAAAGATACTGTCATACATTTGCAGCTACATGGATGGACCTAGAGATTATCATACTAAGTGAAGTAAGTCAGGAGGAGAAAGACAGATACCATATGATATCACTTATATATGGAATCTAAAATATGACACAAATGAACTTACCTATGAAACAGAAACAGACTCATAGACATAGAGAGTAGACTTGTGGTTGCCAAGGGGGAGGGCATACGGGGGAGGGATGGATTGGGAGTTTGGGATGAACCAATGCAAACTATTATATATAGAACGAATAAACAGCAAGGTCCTACTGTATAGCACCGGGAACAATATTCAATATCTTGTGATAAAGCATAATGGAAAAGAATATGAAAAAGTATGTATACATATGTATACCTGAATCACTGCTGTACGGCAGAAATTAACACTACACTATAAATCAACTATACTTCAAATAAATTAATTAATTAATAAACAAAATAAAATAAAACAGAGGATTCTCTCTAATGGGAAAAACAGGCACTCCCACAGAGGATGACAGATGTCAGTGGTCAGGATCAGGGAAGCTGGGAATTCAGTAAGAGCTGTCGGCTGAGGTCCTGGTAGGTACAGGGATCAGAACAGGTAGAAAGGTCTGAAATTCAAGCCAAAAGACAAGCTGGAGAGTGGTACCTGCAACCCGGAGTAACGATGGACACCTTGTCAGGTGAATTCTAGATCTGTGATGTGCTCACTCCCAGGCCAGGGATGGTGGCTGTGATGTGCTCACTCCCAGGCCAGAACGTGTGAGGGAGGAGAAAAGGCAGGACGTGAACCACGTTATGACAGCGATAATCACAATTCCCAAGCCTCGCGTGTGTCTGTGATGCCCAGAGCAGCTTGTGAGTCACGGCTGATCTAACCACTAGGAAGGCTTCCTAAGGAGAGGAAGTCGGTGATTCAGCTGTGTCCCCAGACCCGGTAGGGAAATCCTTCAACCCGTGAAAAGGAGGAGGAGGTGCTTAATTCCAAAAAGAAAACGTGCAGACTGAGGAAAAGTTTGGAAAGTGGGTGAAATGGCCCATGAAGCGAAGCTCTGCGGATCTAAACTGGAAGGGGCAGGAAAGAGTGGGAAATGAGGAGTTATCTTGGAGAAGGGAGATCATTAAATTGGCTTTTGTTTTTTGTGAAAGGGGAAAAAGGAACAAATGAGAACCTTTCGATTTAACAAGTTATTATTTATCAGAATGTGAATTTTGGAGCACATACATTGGGGGAAAAAAAGAGACGGAGAGGAAAGAGTGACAAAAGAAGATATGAAAAAAGACTGAGAACCAAGAAGAAGAGTGGTTCACAGAGAGTTAAAGAGTCCTGGGGAGGGGAGGGTAGGAGGGTAAAGCAATACTGGGAGAATGGTACCAGCTGGCCTTTCTTCCCCGGATATGGTCTCAAAGTGCAGAGGAGCATTAAATTTTGTACTAAAGATTTAGAAAAACAGGAGCCTGGGCTGGGAGTTCTCCTGAAGGAAGAGGAGTGAAGTGGGGGGGGACGCGGCGGTGGCAGCACCGACAATGGGTTTTCTTGGAGGATTTTTTGGTCCCGTGTGTGAGATCGACGTTGTCCTTAATGATGGGGAAAACAGGAAAATGGCGGAAATGAAAACGGAAGTTGGCAAAGTAGAAAAGCGCTATCTTTTCTGTGATGGAGAATCTGTTTCAGGAAAGGTAAACGTAGCCTGGAAAGAGGCTAGAACACCAAGGAATCCGAACTGAATTTGTAGGTCAAACTGAACTTTTCAATGACAAGAGTAATACTCACGAGTCTGTAAACCTAATGAAAGAACTAGCCTTACCTGGAGAACCGGCTCGGAGCAGAAGTTACGACTTTGTATGTACGCAAGTTGAAAAGCCACGCGAGTCTTATATCGGTGCCAATGCCTGCTTAAGGTGTTTCCTTAAAGTGACAACAGCAAGAAGACTGACAGACTTGGTAAAAGAATACGTCTGACCTTATTGTTCACCAGCCTGCTACCCATCCTGATGTCAACAACTCTGTTAAGATGGAAGCGGCACTGAAGATCGTCTACACGTATAATTTGAATATAATAAATCAAAGTATCATTTAAAGGATGTGATTGTGGGAAAAATTTACTTCTTATTAGTAAGAATAAAAATCCAACACATGGAGTTACAACTGATTGAAAAAAGAGATCACGGGAATTGGACCCAGCACCACAACAGAAACAATCGCTAAATATGAAACAATGGATGGTACACCAGTAAAAGGAGAATCAACTCCAATAAGACTGTTTTTAGTGGGATATGACCCAACTCCAACAGTGAGAGATGTGAACAAAAAATTTTCCATAAGGTATTTTTTTTTTTTTTTGTCTACGGACATGCAGGCTCAGTGGCCATGGCCCACGGGCCCAGCCGCTCCGCAACATGTGGGATCCTCCCGGACCGGGGCACGAACCCGTGTCCCCTGATGGGCAGGCAGACTCTCAACCACTGCGCCACCAGGGAAGCCCCATAAGGTGCTTTTTAATTCTAGTCCTTGTTGATGAGGAAGACAGGACGTACTTCAAGCAGCAGGAGATCATTTTGTGGAGAAAAGCTCCTGAAAAACTGAGGAAACAGGGCAAACTTTCACCAGAGAGTTGAATCGCCAGAATCACAGGCATCTGCTGAGCCGCCTGAAATGTGAACTGAATAGGAGGAAAAAAGAAGAAAAAACCTCCTACATCCGTTGAGATTTAAGCTCGGCAGGTTAAAGATGGTCGCAGCGTGTAGGGCGGGGGAAAAAGCCAAAACCCCATTTATGATAGCCTTCCTTTATCGTACAGTGCTGAGTTTATTTTATGGCATAACTAAATGTTCTTCACGTATATACATATTTAAAAAATGCTTTCTTTGAAACACTGGAACTTTCTTAAACTGCCGTGTTGTTTTTTTCTTTTTTAACTGCACACTTTCATTTAATGATAAGCACTCAGCTATACATCAGCATAAACATTAAAGATTTTCATGTGAGTAGGCTGGTATTTGTAATTTTGCTTTCTTTCTGCATAATGTTGATTACAAATTCTTTGCTTCTCCTTTTTCATGCTAATGATTACCTCTTATTCTCTACATGCAAAAAATTAAATATTGGGTATTCAAATAAAATTAGAAAACCTGAGTGGCCTGTACATCCTGCAAAGATTTAAAACATGGCATTTCAAAATTTTTGAAAACTGCATTTATGATTTTCCATACATGTTTGAGAAATGCACACAAGTGTTTTACTGCAGGTGCCTCTGAGTCTACCATTCCATGGCTTCCTGAATTTTGTTCTCTTTGAAGTCTTCTGTGGTGTGAATTTAAAATTTTTTTCCATAAGAGATTATGTGGCATGTCATTGCAGCTTTTGGGGGGGGGGGTACCATATTAAGTAACCATTTTGCTACTACTAACTGATAGGTACCACTGTATGTTTTCTGCAATGCGGAGTTGACTCTAGGTTGGCATTTTAGTTTGTTAAAACTATATAATTTTTCCTTAAATACTTAGAAAAAAATTTTTTTGGTTTAATGAATCTTTTTAGCACATATATGCAAATATAATTTTCTTGCAAATATTCTCTTCCCTTTTCAGGGGAAAATTTGAGGATGGGGGACCGAGGAGAACAGGTGAAGTATGTAGTTACCCAGATCTGGACAATTTCATGTTTGTTAAATTGGAACCTTGACTAGTTCAAACTCAAATTTAAACTTCTTCAGCCACTCTGTTTAAATTTTTTAAACATTAAATTCAAGTAATATTCAAACCCTCTAAAAAAGAAGGTTGCAGTCATCTGTTTTTATGCTATGCATGGGGTCTGACTGCAAATACACTAAATGTGGGGTGTAGGAACTAAAACGAAGCCTGTTGTGTGAAACTACTTTCACTTATGGTTCAGTGGTTTTTGTACCAATATTTTTTTATACACTTCAGTGCAAGTCTTGTCAGTTAACCTTACTTTATGGGTAAGCTAAGTAACTCAAATTACATTTCTTTAAGCCTGTTTTACTACTACGGCACTTTGAAAAATGGTCAGTAACCAACTTCTTGACTGGCAAAAGGTTCCATGTACCATGTGCTGAAGCATCTTTTTTTTTTTTTTTTTTTTTTTTTGTGGTACACAGGCCTCTTACTGTTGTGGCCTCTCCTGTCGCGGAGCACAGGCTCTGGACGCACAGGCTCACGGGCCCAGCCACTCCAAGGCATGTGGGATCTTCCCAGACCGGGGCACGAACCCGTGTCCCCTGCATTGGCAGGTGGACTCTCAACCACTGCGCCACCAGGGAAGCCCTGAAGCAGCTGTTTTAAATGTGGTTATCTGTGAATGGTAATGTTTTCCTTCATGTAAGTGCCTGTTCAGAGTTTCAAAATTTTAAAATGCCAAATATTTTCATGGTCACTTCCATGTAGTAATCTGGAAAATATTCAAAGAAAAATTGAAAATCAATTGTATTGAACCATCTTCAAACTGTGCAACCATGATGTATAATAAAGAATTTGAAACAGAAAAAAAAAAAGATTTAGAAAAAGTTAGGAGTAAGTCTAGAGGGCTGTTGAGTTATAGAAACTTGATGTCACTGATTCCAGGGCTCCACTAGGCGAGGTCCCCCAAACCACTGATTCTAAAGTCTGGGCATTAAATTTATTGGTGAGAAAGACAGGGGGAGTCCCAGACCCAACAATGGCTGAGTTAAGGTCATGACAAACCAGCTTCACACATATAATTTTCAAAATGCAAAACAAGTTGATAATCTGAAAGCCCTAGAGAACAACCCGAAGTGAGCAGATTTTGTAGAGGACAGGGTTTGAGGTAGTTGCTTCAGCTAGAAAGTGAGGGGGGATTTCTAGAACTAAAAAAAAAAAAAAACAGTAGGAGAGCCTCAAATTCTGTGTATAAATGCTGCCCAAATCCCTGGGTGCCCCCTGAGGCATGCAAATACTGGAGAAATTCAAGGTGATCAAGATAAGGATAAAGCAACACAATTACATGTAAGTTGCTGTTTACTTAATTGCCTACCTTAGTGAGAATGGACAGAAACCAGTCTCCACCCAACATTCGCAATGTCAAGGATAAAATTCAAAATTACTCAACATACAAAGAAATATGAAAACGTGACCCATTCTCAACAAAGAAGCACAATCAACACAGATCAGTCCCCAAACGACCCAGATGTTAGAAGGCAAGGATTTTAAAAGTGGCGATTACTAATGAGGGCCATCAATTAAAGGAAAATGGGACTCACACAACGAATGAAAGACCGCAAATCTAAGCAGGGAAGATAGAACAAAGTGGGAATTCTGGAATTAAGAATACAACATCTGAAGTAAACCACTGAAGTTGCAAACAGTAGAATGGAGAAGACAGCACAAAATGTGAAAACTGAGCGATAGAAATGACTGTGTATCTGAAGAAGAGAGAGGAAAATGAAGATCTGCAAAATGATATAAAGTGCATAACATACGTATAATTGTCATCTCAACAAATTGAGAATAGGGCAGGAGAAAACATTGGGAGAGATAATGGCCACAAAATTCCCAAATGTGGTGAATTTAAAGATTCAAGATGACCTTTGAACCCCTAGCAGGATACACAGGAAGAGAACCATGCCCGGGCATGTAACATTCAAACAATGAAAACCAGAGAGAAGATCTTGACAGTATATAGAGAAAAATGGCACATTACACACAGGGACCAGTGTAGCAAATGACTACTCACTTCTCAGTAGAAAAAACTGAGACGAGAATTCAGTGGAATGCCACCTTTAAAGTGCTGCAGAAATAGAGACACAGGTGTAGAGAACAAATGTATGGACACCAAGGCGGCAAAGGGGGTGGTGGTGGGATGAATTAGGAGATTGGGATTGACATACATACACTATTATGTATAAAACGGATAACTAATAAGAACCTGCTGTATAAAAAAATTAATAAAATAAAATTTTAAAAAATAAAAGTGCTAAAAGATGCTAACACATATATATGGAATCTAATAAAAAAAAGGCTCTGAAGAACCTAGGGGCAGGACAGGAAGATGCAGACGTAGAGAATGGGCTTGAGGACACAGGGTGGGGGAAGCTGGGGCAAAGTGAGAGAGTAGCATGGACGCATACACACTACCAGATGTAAAATAGCTAGTGGGAAGCAGCCGCATAGCACAGGGAGATCAGCTCGGTGCTTTGTGACCACCTAGAGGAGTGGGATAGGGAGGGTGGGAAGGAGATGCAGAGGGAGGAGATATGGGGATATATGTATACGTATAGCTGATTCACTTTGTTATACAGCAGTAACTAACACACCATTGTACAGCAATTATATTCCAATAAAGATGTTAAAAAAAAAAAGTGCTGAAAGAGAAACCAAAATCTTTTCAACTCAGAATTCTCTAACGGGAACCAAATACCTTTCAGAATAAAGGCCAAGTAAAACTGCAGGTGGGTCTAGCTAGTATTATTTCACAAAATGCATATTCCTGTTGGACCAAAATGCTTTCTGTTGACAGAGTCCTTTGTTTTTAAGGCCCTGAAGGGAAAATGACAGAGACCCAACCTGAACTGAACCCATAGGCCGTATCTTTGCCATCCCTGTCTCGTGGTGAAATAAGCACCAGAAGTAGAAAGCAGAAGTGAATAGGAAGAAAGAAGCTAAGTTCATCAGAAAGAAACTTTTACCACTTGGATTATTTCTGGTTCAAAACCTCAGGAGCTTCGGGGTGCAATCTGAAACCTGCCCCCACATGTGGAGGGCAAGGAGAGACCACTCCAGACTGGCAGGGGGCAGTTTTAATAAGCAAGGGGACTTGGATCTCGGGTGGCCCCAAGACCCGCAGATCTCCTTACCCGCCCGCCAGAATCCTCAAGTTTATAGATAGGCCTTAACTGGGTTCGGTCACGTATTCAGGCCAGGTGGTCTCAACAGCAGCTCACTCTCTCAACGCTGCGTCCTTGGAAGGGCTCCCACTGTGGGAACAGTAGGCAGACGCAGCTTCCAAGGACGGGGGCGGGGGGAGGAGCCTCCAACTGCCCTGGTCCAGCTCACAGGTCAACCAGCAGTTATGTCCTCTTGATTTCCCCCAACAACTATAAAAATGCCCAACATAAAGCAATCAAAATTAGAGCTTCAGATACAATATTGTATCTAGTTTATCAGTCAAAATGTTTTAAATATAAAATTTATTTTCCTCTCAATACGCATGACATTGAAATTTTAATACTCTGGCGAGATCAGAAAACAGTGTGAGGCTACCCTGCAGGCCTGAATATGCTCACCCCACATCAGTAGCAGTCACTTGTATGTACCACTACTCTTACGCTTCAAAAAGCAGTGAAGAAAAGTATTAGTAATTAGCACCAATGAAGTAAGAAGTTAACATAAGGAAAAAAAAATTTTTTTAAACAAATTACAGAATAATTTTGGAATACAGCTGAGCGGCTACACATTAAAGTTTAAGTTGTCCATTCTGCACCACTGAGATGTATCAGTAACCCCACCTTTTACCACGGAAGACTTTAGTATCTTTCAGACTGTGAAAAAGAAATGCAAACATCTTGTATAAATAATAAAACTGCAGCTCTTCTTTCTATAAAGGTTATATTGGATTTTAATAAATTCCTTCTACAATGGTATGTAAGTTTTCCAAACCAAAATTTTAAACGTTCACATTGTTTAGTGATATTATTGCAAAATATATTTTAAAAAAACCCTACAAAACCCTACAATATATTATAACCATGGAAGATTTAAGTGGAAAGTATAGTGAAAATAAGAATCATTCTGTCTCCTAATACTGAGCTCATCAGAGTTAACAGTGTGGTATATTTCCTTACTGTCTTTTCTCTTCACATGTGTATTTGTGTAATTAGTAGCATAAAGTGTATACCATTCATTTTGTATCTTTTTTTAAAAAAAAGAAAGCAAGAGAGTAAGGCACTTAGTGAGTTTCCAGAAAGTCTCAATATCAGACCAGAGCTGGCAGGAGTCAGTAAGCCCTGGTGGGTGCACAGCCCACCCCTGTGGAGTTGCCCCAGGTAAGCTGCTCCCCTGGTCTGTGGGTTGCACCCAGCTGTTAGGCCCTCTTGCAAGTATCTGTAGAACAGCCCTCGCTGTTGACTGGTGCTTGACCAGTGCTTAACGGATACGTTCACTGCGCCCAGCACCAGACTGACACGGGGTAGGGGAGACTGGAGGATCCCGTGGGGACATTTTACTTTCCCAGTGCCAGGTGGCTGTCACTCTGGACCAGTGGCTCCTGCCCACACCAGGGATGACAGTTGGATTGGTGCCCTCTGTGGTCCGTGGCAGCTATTAGCAGATGGTCGATGACCCCACAGTCAGGGGCAAGGAAGCTACAACAAGGACCTTTCTTTTCCCAATTCTGGGGGTGTCAATATTTGAGAAGGATCCCAGAGGCAAATAACACATCCCACGATGGCTAAACTCAACCACTGAGTGGCCACCCGAAAAGAGGAAGACAATAAATGTTTCCCAAGGAATGTCTGCCCAAGAACAAGTCATAATAAAGTGCCGAACAGAAATGGCTGCGACAGTCCTCAGTAAATAAACAACACGAAAGGGAGTCCAGCTGAAACGTCTTCCGGAGAGGTTGAGGCTCTTCCGCCCAAGAAGTGTCCCAACAGGAACCCTCCCAAGAGCACATAAAATGGAAACAAACACTTCAAACGTACAATAAAATAAACTGATATTATTAAGTTTGATGCTTTACTAAAACTATTGAAACCTAAGTCTCATGTGGTCTGTCCAGTACTTTCCAATGTCGACTGTTAACCCCTGCTCTGTATGTGCCCCGCATTCTCTCCTGAACATTCACTAACCCTCCATCCCACCACTGCAGCAACCTCCAAAACCAACTACCAACTACAACTTACAAAGTGCGAAGGCAGAGTACAACCTAACTAGATTCTTCTTTGAGGAAGGGGACTGGAATTTTTTTCTCCCAGCAGATGGATAATCATAACCTCCCTTTAGGCAATGGGGACCATCAAAGATTTTAAAGCATGAAGGGTGGGTATGACTACAGCTGTGTTCTAGAGAGTGAAAGCAATCTGCAGATTTGTATTTGGGTTCTTGGAACTTAGTAGGAGTTTACAGTGTTCGCTAAATAAATGCCTGATGATTGTTTATTGAATTAATATCATTCAATGGACCAAGCATTTGTTGGGCACCGGCTAGAGGCACAGGGTGATCCCTAACTCATGACTAAAGGTTTTCTAGTACATTCTAAATTGTTGTTGTGTGTTTGAACGCTTCCCGGAAAATTTTACTGGTGTCAATACCCTGCAGTATTGCCAACAAGCCACTTTACCATCGGAACCGAAGGCAGTTTAAACAAGAAATTACTGAATGATCTTCTGAATGTCTCTACTACATACTCACTGATGAGTGAAACTTTATTAACTTTAAAGTCTTATAATATCAGCTACACCATATTAAAAAGACATCTCCTAAGGATATTAAATAAAGTAAACGTGAAACGTGTAACTACTCGAATCATAGTTAATGAGACCAGAGATCAAGACATGACTTGCTGATTCAAATATTTCACTCAGGCCTGAACGGAGTAGAAAACGCTGGTTATCACTTAATTGAAATAAAAGTATTCAGTCCTGAATCCTTATGTTACATAACAGACCAGGAGTTCCCTTATCCACCAAACGCATCTAATACCATTACTCACTTCAGCTCCACATATGTCCAACAGCCAACAAATAGGTATTAATGAGAACAATCTGTTAATAACATGCTAGTAAACACATGCTTCTCTGCATATAAAGAAGGTAGAAGCAAAAACAGGCGTAGCAAACACAAGACAAAAGCTCAGAGCACAGATTCAGGTAACATCAAATCTAAGATCCAAAGTACTTGCCTTCTTTCAGTTAAAAAAGAGAAATGAGAAATACTCTAAAATATTTTGAAAGCACATTGATACATACACGGCCGCGCAGCTTCCCTGTGTAACCCAGGTAAGGAATTTCCTCGCAAACTAACTACTACCTAAGGTGAGAACAGACTGGTGAGGCAGAAAAGAGGACAACTGACCATGGCCAAGCAAGGCTGTGCCGCGCACGAGATCGCCGTGGAACCGAGACCTCCGTGGGGATCTGCTTCTCTGCGTGCGGACAGAGATGCTTCCCTGGGCATGTCCCTCCCGCTCTGGGCCACTGGAGAGGTTCTCAGAACAGCTCCTCAGAGGGCCGCTGCCCGCCCCTCTTTCCTCCGAACGTCAGTAATTTCCTGGAACTCATTCCAGGCACGCAGCGGCCCATTAAAGTTAATTACGCACGTGTCCGTGACACCGACAAGAGCGTGCGCCCCGGGCAGAGCCCAGAACGCTTCCCGGGAAGCCCTTAATGGCAGCTCTGGCGCAGGTGTCGCGGGCTGATTCCGAGAGGCCCTGCCTCCCGCCCCCCGGCTGACCTCTCGCCCTCCCCGAAACGCGGCAATCAGTGGAAACAGCTGCGTCTGCCAGCAAGTTGGCCGCGCCCCGGGCAGCCCAGAGCAGTTGCACCTGCAGAGCCTGGCGTTGGCTTTGGGTCGATTAAACACAACCTGTTCTCACAAACCCCCGCGCCCGGTCCACCGACAGGACTCAAGGACCCCCTCCCCGGCTGAGGAGGGGCCGGCGGCTCGGAATACGCAAACCAGCGCCTGTCCACTCGCCCGCAAACTGCAGCCGCCACTTGCTCTCCAGGTTCCCGCACCAGCCCCTCCGTCGCGGGTGCCTTACCTTGTGGCCTTTCCCCGGGGGACATCTGACATTATTGGAGGCTCCCGCTGTCTGATTCATGTCCGGAGGAAGTTGGAGGCCGATTCTCCCCCTTTAAAAAAGTTCCTTGGCGCGTGGAGGATGGCAAGGTGTGCGTCTCCCGGAGGCGAGGTGGGTCCTCCCTGTGCAGCCACGTCCGGTCGGCGTCCCCACGCGGCAGGTTTCCGTGGGGCCCCCCGCCCAGGGATGCTAAGCCCTGCAGCCCGAACCGAAGAAGGAGAAGCAGCTGCTGGGACCCGGAGGAAGCCCGGCCGGCGCCGCCTGCTCCGAGGGCGCTCGGCCCAGGGCTGCCTTCCCGGGAAATAGTCCAGGACTCTCCAGACCAGAAGCGCGAGCAAATCCAAAAGGCGAGCTCCGAGGTGGGGCGAGGAGGTAAGTGTATGGGGAGGGGGGGAGCGGCAGGACTGAGTAAGGGGTGGGGAAAGCCGCGGAAGCACGAGAAGCCCGCGCCCCCCGCCCCCCCGGGCGGAGCTGCGGCTGCAAGGCGCGTAGCGCACGGGCTCGCGCGGGCCTCCAGCACCGACCTTCGCACACCCCTCCACGCCCTCCAGCGCCGCGCCTGCAGCCGCAGTCCGTGCGGACCAGGCAGCTCAGCCGGCCGGCACGGCTGAATTGAGCAGGGCCACTTGGAGGGGCGGGCGCCCGCTCTCGCCTGCGGCTCGTGCCCCGGCTGGAGCCGCCAAATCTTCCCGGGATGGTCGGAAGGTGGCAAAAGAGGCTCTGCCGGGCGCCACTGCACGGGGAAGACGAGGCAGTGGAGGGGGCGGAGGACGAGCTGGGACGGTATCCAGGCTCCTCGGCAGAGTCCCCACCAGCTACAGCTCCCGGGGCAGGCGCTGCACGAGGCGGCGGTCTGCGAGGCGCCATCTGCGTGACCCGGGCCGTGCTGGGGGGAGGGCAGCAGAGTGCATCCACTTCTTTCTGAAGTGAAGTATTTGCATGTCCCCAGGGTTTTTTCTTTGTATGTTCTCCTCCGTCTTCTTTCTTTGGCGCCTGGGAAGTCGTGGTCTAATTAGGCAGCCTTCGGGTAGAGGTGGAAAATTGACCCTTGGGAACTAAAAATAAAGAAATCAAGAAAGGGCACCTGGTCCATGAAGACTGCATTGCAACAGTTAGAATCACAAGTCTGAACAGTGGACCGTTAGGATACAGCCATGTTATTTAGCCAAATGTGAAGTTTTGCCTAGATTTCTCTAGGTAGTGGTAGTTTGAATATTCTGTGTGGAAATGTCAAGGCTCATAATTCGGTTTCGATTTCCCAGTCCCACAGCCTTAGTTTCATCATGTGTAAAACGAAGGACGGAGTTGGTTTCACCTGTGGGAACCAGAGCTGCACAGGGAGTTGCTAACAGAAGCACATCTCCATATGGTGCCCCTAGAACAGTAGAAGGGAGATTTCAGTCTCAGGTGTTGGCTGACGTTCAATCATTGCTTTAATAGTCCCGAGTCCAAACAGGAACCGTCTCCGTTTTGTAAAATAAGTTATCATGTGCCGTCGCTTTTGCCCACTGACAGTTCAAAGGTGACTCGTGACACTTCTGTTCCACAAATGTGAAGGCACATTTGGGGCATCTGAGTACCGCAGTGGACCCGGCATGGCTGTGGAGGCAGGTGTCGGTCTGGAATCTGGGCTTTGCTTTCCCTGGTGAATATCTCTGGGCAAATATTTCTCTCATTGATTTTACAGCTCTGAGGTAGGTGTTATCGTGCTGTGTTCTGGGTAAAGACACTGGCTCCGAAATATTGATGTGTAGAAGGGGCTTAGCAAGGCGGTAGGCGTCATCAGGTGGCAGGGGTCGTTGTTACGGCTGCCTGGAGCGACTGGGAGCGCTTCACACTAACATATGCTCAAGTCCACTCTTTTCTGGAGGTAAAATCCACAAGTGGGTGGCGCCCTGAGGCCCCACAGTTTCCCGCCCCCGCACTGCTCCGCTCTCAGCCTCCAGAAATTCATCACAATTCCCGCTGAGGGAGCGTCCTTCGGGTTTGTGTCTCCAGGGAAGCAGATCTCAGCCCCACCTTCCTGTATTCACTCACCTCTGCAGATTCCTGGGAAGCCCAGTGCCCTGGCGCCTCTATGCTCTTCTGGGTCCAAGAAACATCATCGATTTTCAGTGCGTTCAGGTTTTCCTTGTTGTAAGGATGGGAGTGATGACTCCTAAACTCTTTCCATGTTGGGGCTGAAACCAGAAGTCTCTGAGTATATCTTTTTAGTCTTGGGGTCACCTGTTGTCTTTTTGTTTAAATATTCTTTTTTTTTTTTTTTTTTTTTTTTTTTGGCTGCGTTGGGTCTTTATTGCTGCGCACAGGCTTTCTCTAGTTGCGGCGAGTTGGAGCTGCTCTTTGTTGCGGTGTGTGGGCCTCTCAGTGTGGTGACCTCTCCTGTTATGGAGCACTGGCTCCAGAGCACAGGCCCCAGCAGTTGTGGCACGTGGGCTCAGTAGTTGTGGCTCGCAGGCTCTAGAGCACAGGCTCAGCAGTTGTGGTGCACGAGCCTAGTTGCTCTACGACATGTGGGATCTTCCCGGACCAGGGCTCGAACCCGTGTCCCTTGCTTTGGCAGGCAGACTCCCAACCACTGTGCCACCAGGGAAGCCCTGTTTAAATATTCTTACCTCACTTTATCTCTCCTTCTCTCATATTATACTATAAGCAGCAAGGAAAACCCAGATGGTAACTTTTACAGTGCTCAGAAGTCCCTTTAGTTAAATAACCAAGTTTATTAGGTAACATTAGAAAACCTCTTCTGTTTTCAGCATAACTGCAGACTCTGCTATCACTAAGCATAGGATCCAATGGAATCCTTGGGAGGCATTTCAGAAGCCACCTTCTATAACCCATATCACTATTTTTTTTAATCTTATTAAAGTATAGTTGATTTACAATGTTGTGTTAATTTCTGCTGTACAGCAAAGTGACTCAGTTATACATATATTCTTTTTTGTATTCTTTTACATTATGGTTTATCACAGGATATTAAATATAGTTCCTATACAGTAGGACCTTGTTGTTTATCCATTCTATACATAATAGTTTGCATCTGCTAATCCCAAACTCCCAATCCTTCCCTTCCCCACTCCCCTCCCCCTGGCAACCACAAGTCTGTTCCCTATGTCTGTGAGTCTGTTTTTGTTTCATACATAAGTTCATTTGTGTCGTATTTTAGATTCCACATGTAAGTGCACATCACTATTTTTTAATGATTAATTTGAAGGTTAGAAAATTCACTGTAGTGTGGCCAGCTTTACTAATGAATCGTACTTTGGGGATAGTAAAATTTGGAGCTTACAGATCTGGCCGTATTCATTAGTGATCCATTTTTCAGTCCTGAATAAACAGTACTGTACAAAAGATCACACCGTGTCAGGCTTGAAGACAAAAATAAGGATACAGGCAGAAGTTTCCCAGTTCTTTTCCTTCCTCCATTGCTGCCCACTCCCCAGACCCTCCCCCATCACTGGGACACCCGTGAGCTGTGTACTTGCTACTCTGCAGTGTAGTTACTGTCTTCCAAGTCCCCCAGGCATCTTCTCAACGGCCCTGAAGTTGGAGCAAACACCAACCACCCCAGATTAGGGCAATAGAGGAGTTCTCCAAGGTAAAATGTGAACCTCCACACTTCTCAACGTCCTTCCTCCCAGGAGTCAGGAAATCAGTACCTAGAATGAACGAGTCAAATGTGACATAGGTTTTACCAGATGAAACACAGCCTCGCATTATTGGCTGCCTTCGGCTACTGTTTCCTTGCTTAACAATTGTCTGTTTTGCTTTTTCTATAACTTGAATTGGGAATTTAAAAACAGACAAGTGCTGATATTCAGTATCTGAGGGAAGAGTGGAAACCTGGGCCTAGCCCTGGGGTTTCTGCTGACTGCTCCAGGGGATGAGCTGTAATGTCGCTATCAGGCCACCACCACTGGGAGTTTTTACATCAAGTTTTAGTGGCCATTCCATGTTTCTGACGGTGAGAGTTCAAGTTTACCGGTCTCTGTCTTTTAGCTGCCCACTCTTCACACCACGCTAAGCAAACGACAGAACAACAACAAGATGAGGTGACACGTTGTGCATTGTATTTGATTAAAATTCCTATCTGTGATCATCTCTTTCAGAAAAGCGGGATAGTTTTAGTTTACCCACCTGCGATGCAAACTGGCATCCAGCCTTTACAGCAGAGGGAGGCAGAAGCAAAAAGCAGGGACATTTTGAACGTGTGACTACACGCTGGCTGTCTCATCTTTAGCTCTGGATTTGGGAGAAGAGTGAAATGAATTTATTGTAAGTCATCCTCTCTCATCAGTCTAGAAGCAGGACTGAGAAAAATACATTCCGCCTAGGAGAAGTCTTCCTATGATGCCACCTACCACTTCCACAATTAATTTAGCATCAACATTCATTAATATTTATTGAACACCTACTGAACTTTCAGTGGGCCCTCTGCGGAGCTGATGTTTCTGCAGAACACTGAGACCAAGCACATATCGGTCATTCTGGCATCTGGGGCAATTCTGGGCGATTCTGGAATGCTCCTAAATTCTGTAATGCCATGAGAAAATTTCTGGCACATAGTGTGAAAGCTCTATCCTCCTAGGAGCTATGATGGATATTCATATATTTGCAGGTACATCATCTATTCCTTTGCAAGTCAGTCCAGAAGAATTTGTCATGTTGATTGCTTTGGCGTTTTCAGCCCTTATTAAAATGAGTTGGTTATATAACCCCAGGCTGTGGAGTAGTCCAAGTCTGCATTTTGCAAACAATGACCACCAATTAGAAGCCTGTTCTAAACACCCTGTTCTACAGAATCTGTTCTTCTTCAGTGAGAGACTCATGTCATCACACCCACTACCTGCCCCTAGAGTGTGCCCACCCTGGCCCCCTTGGCTCGCTAGGGCTTCTTGCAATGCTAGCTCTGCTCTTATTTGAAACTTAACTGTCTTGTACCTTGTTTCCTTACTTCAAGTCTATTGGGTCTTCCATATGATGGCCTGATTATTTAACTTTTAAATAGTCTGTTCAATTTATTTCATAAAAAAAGAAAAAAAGGCTGTTAGAAGCTCATGGTGGGGGACTTCCCTGGTGTCACAGTGGTTGAGAATCAGCCTGCCAAGGCAGGGGACACGTGTTTGAGCCCTGTTCCGGGAAGATCACACACGCTGAGGAGCAACTAAGCCCATGTGCCACAACTGCTGAGCCCCTTGTGCCACAACTACTGAAGCCCCCACGTCTACAGCCCGTGCTCCGCAACAAGAGAAGCCACCGTGGTGAGAAGCCCGCTCACTGCAACCAAGAGTAGCCCCTGCTCGCCACAACCAGAGAAAGCCTGCACACAGCAATGAAGACCTAACACAGCCAAAAATAATAAATTAATTTAAAAAAAAAAACCTCATAGTGGGCAGTGATAAGGCTAAATAGAGCTCCTTGGCTGCCAAGAAAGGAGTCTGTCCCAAGATTTCTGTATCTTCTTGCAAAAGTCAGCAGCGAGGGCTTCCCTGGTGGCGCAGTGGTTGAGAGTCCGCCTGCCGACGCAGGGGACACGGGTTCGTGCCCCGGTCCGGGAAGATCCCACGTGCCGCGGAGCGGTTGGGCCCATGAGCCATGGCTGCTGAGCCTGCGCGTCCGGAGCCTGTGCTCCGCAACAGGAGAGGCCACAACAGTGAGAGGCCCGCGTACCGCAACAACAACAACAACAACAACAAAAAAAGTCAGCAGCTAGGAGTAGGTATTTTCACTTTGTTAAAGCTTTCACACATAGCAAATCCTGACCATGAGCTATCTTTAGAAGGTCTTTCTATGTGGCCTTGATGCTGGAGAGAGGCATCCAGCGTGGGGCTGGTGGATCTCTGCTGCCACGTGTCTCTAGCAGTGGCACAGGCTCTGTTGGGGCCCTGCCCATATCCAGTTGGCCATTTCTGTCCCTACCGGCCTGGCTTCCAATGAAGTGCCTGTATCGATTGTCTGAGGGCTTTTTCTGTGCTCTGATCGGTGTGTGGCAGGCTAGAGGCGCCATGGATTTCACGCCCCTGCCCGCAATCCTAACCAACTCGACAACGGGGCTTGGAAGATGGACACCCCAGCCCTCAACCTGGGATAAGATAACTCTGTATCTCACAGTCCCCATTGCCCACGTGGAAAGTTGATTAACAATGCACCCCTACTGGGTCCCTTCCGTGGCTTACGTGGTGGCCTTGAGAAAGCCCTGGCCAACCTCCAACTGCAGGGAGGGACAACAGCTGGCTGAGGCCCCAACTGTTATGCTTTGGAATCTGTCACGGCAGTTGTGCAACATCCAGCCTCCCTCCTCCCAGCCAGGAACAGAGTGGCGGAGACAGTAACATCTCTCGGGAGATCGGGGACCTCGCTGATGGCCAACTTTCATTCAAAGACTCTCTGAAGAGAATCCGTGGACCCAAAAAGGCACCCAAGCTTCTCTCCTGCACTGGGATCAGACTTGCACTGTGGTCTGGTAGCTTCCAGGCCACCCTCGCTATTTTCCTTCACACAAGCGTTTTCCCTCATCAAGTTTTTTCACGTTTAACACCAACGTGGAGTCTCTTCCTTGAGGAACAGGGCCAACACAGCTCAATTCCCCACTCTCCTGGTGGCGTGTCTGGAATCGTCTTCCAACTTAACTACTGGTGCCCCATAAGCCTTGATTTAGAGTCTATTTTTAGGGGGCCCCAAACTAAGACACATGGGGAAGTACAACCTAACAGCCATCGCCTTAGTTCAGTTTTATCATGTTATAAAATCACAGAATAATTAGAACTACAAGAGGTTTCAGAGGGGATGTAGCCCAGCACACTCACGTTTCATAGGAGGGAGAGAAATCAGTTCACCTCTCGGGCAGGGCAGAGGCAGGAGTGGAAGATTACTTCGGATAATGACTGTGAACTTAAGAGTTATAGACGGGCGCTCTGTGTTATGAAAGGAATCATTCCACATAACTGATACAAAATAAGTTGAACAGGTAGCTCTCTTTCACCAGCACAGATGCTGGCAAACCAAGCTGGAAATCCCAGGACACAGAGCTAAGGATTTGTAGATTTCCTTGCAATGTAAGTGTCTGGAGTCTGGAGAGGGAAAGTCGTTTACTCACCTACTACGCACAACTGTACTTGAGATGTACTTAGAAGCTGGTGTGAATAGCAGTGTTGAAGGAATTGGTATCTATTTCTTAGTCAGTATATGCCACCCGTTCATCTGTTACCCAATAAGGGTTATGTGAATGGTTTTGACGTTTGCAGGGGTGACATAATATTAGGAAAACTTGGGAAATCAGGATCTCTTCCATTTCCTGGCCCCAAATACACCAGGCAGCCGTGATTAAGGGAATCCCTTCCTATTTGCCTTTTTCCTTGACAAGTAAAATCCGCAATCACAATTCATTTGCGTCGGTCTGGTATATGGCACTCCTGAAAATATGTGGGTGCCTTTTGAATTGATTGTGCACGGTCCTTCAGGGTACGAAATTATTATTTCCAAACTGTATAAGATGACAGAGTTCATTCTCCGGGTCTTATTATTTTAATTTGATGTTGTAATCGTGCCAGGTGAATTCAGCAAAGTGACCTTGAGTATTGGCACTTTGTTTCTCTTTACCAGCTTTTCATCATCCACTGTACTGCTTGGCCCCTTAGATCTGCCAGCTCTGTGTTCTCTCTGACCGACCCCACATACCTTCCCTTCCCCCATGCTGCATTGCAGGCTGCTGCTGCCCACACTGGGAACAGTTTCCTTCATCCGTTCTGGCCACAACTCTCTGGCCCCTCTTCTTGAAACCGAGACACATGCACGATTTCTGCACACTTAGGGCAGACGCCCTAATGTATTGACTCCAATACATTAATTCCTCAGGAGTTTATGTCAAATTATGATATTGATGGTGTGTGTGTGTATGTGTATAGATACACATGTAGATACGTGTAGATACAGGTGTAGCTCAAATATGACCTTAAACTGAAAGAACCTGCATCTCTTAAAGTAATTGTCACTATGCCCACTGGGAGAACTGAAATGTTTCAGTGCAGAGACATAAAAATTTGCTCTAATGGGATGTACTTTTTAGGGAAATAAATGAATTATTCCACTTTGAAAAAAGTAGTCATTGAGGCCCTTTCTTCTGATAGTGGTGCATCTGGCTGGACTCCTAGTCCGGTTAATGATTTTTGAATTCTAGTCTAAAGCTTCATTAGATGGAATCTTACTAATTTGGCAGAAGTCTGAGCTTGTTTCGTTGGTATTCTCTGTGATGAAGAGGTTGACTGAGCAAATCAATAGTGCAAACAAAACCCAACTCCTTAAGAGAAACGAATGTTTCAAGCAATGTAGCGTATCAATTACCTTTCTTATCATGGCGGAATATACAATTCAGTGGCATTAAGTGTGTTCACAGTGTGCGAACATGGCTACCCTCTAGTTCCAGAACTTTTTCATCATACCACCTGGAAACCCTGTCCTGGTTGTAAAGATCCTTTCTCGGGAACCCACAGGCGTGTTCGCTGCAGCATTGTTTGCGATGGCAGGGAGCTGGGAGCGAGCTCCGTGGTCCTTGCTAGGAGAGTAAATAAGAAAAATGTGTGGACGCACTGGAAGTACGATGCAGTAGGGAAACCGATGCTTGACTTCTCTACAGGTTGTCAGACAAATTCCTTCTCCCTCAGAGGCTGTAGACATCATTTGTCCACGTTATCGTGTTAATGGCTGATGCAGGATTAGAATCTGAAGCTGTGTTATGGTTACAGATTATTGCCAAAAGAGTAGTTCAGCACAGCCAAGGTTTTCATTTTAATTTCCTCAGAGTCTCCTGCGGGCAACACAATGACTCAGAGATTCAGCTGTTTTCACTGTGCCGCTCTGTCTTCTCCACGTAGGGCTTGCGGTTCCCGAATCTGGGACCAGAGGGCTCATGCTTCCTTGTAGCGGGAATTTGCATCTCTGCTCAGGGCCCGCTGGCCAGAATTAGTCCTGTGGTGCAAGCCTCCTGCACGAGAGTTGGGAATTGTGTTTTTTTTGGTGCTCAGAAATGAAGCAAAGCAGGTAGTGGTGAGTGTGAGCAAAGGCTCCCACACCAGCAATCTTTAAGCCAGGTTCTTCTTCCTTAATAATGCCACTTGTAGGTGAGCTCTCAGCATGTACGTTCACTGTCCTATTAGTGGTGCAGCCCTTCAGAGCTGTCCATGCAGGAGACTGGGAGGTGGGGGTCCTGTGGGTGCAGGGAAGGTCAAGGTCACAGGCAGGAAGGGCACGTGGCTTTGCCTTGAGGACTCAGGAGGATTTCAGGAGATAAGGAAAATGGTTCTGGTTATTCTGAGCCACGAGCATCACTTAAGGAAAGGTGAGGGGGAGGAATTCTATAGCCCGTCTTGGTAAACCAGGCAGGTCGGTCTAATTCTAGCAAGATGGTTCTGTAGAGAAAAAGCAGGTTGGATCTTTGAATGCTTGACTACAGAGCCTGGACTTTATCTCACGGTTAATAGGCAGGAATCGGTTTGCTGGCCACTCGTTCTCAGCAGGAAAGAAGAATGTGCTGTTTGGATTCTCTAGAACCAATTTCTTTTTTTTTTTTTTTTCCGTCTCCCTCCCTCCCACCCTCCCTATCCCACCCCTCTAGGTGGTCACAAAGCACCGAGCTGATCTCCCTGTGCTGTGCGGCTGCTTCCCACTAGCGATCTATTTGTATTTGCAGATTCGGCTTCAATGACATTTTCTTACGTTCTTAAAGTTCAACAGCAGGCACTCAGGAGGTAGTGGCTGTGCATTTGTGCCTTGGGTTTCTATGACTAACCACCCGGTGAATTTTGCAATACGCTGTTCAGTGATGCTCCTATCCGTGGAGGACCCAGGAAAGCCAGAGGCACAATCAGGGCCTCTCTGAGCGATGGTGGAGCTGCAGGCAATGGCAGGAGCTAACGCATTATTAATAGGATAGGGCTTGGCGATGCCTGTCATCTGAGCTACCTGGGCTCTCTTTGTGTGGCCTGGGGGACTTGTAGCCATCACTGTGGACCATCATCTCCAGTTACACTGTCCATGACAGTATATAAAATAAAGTTGAACGTTCACTGAATACAGTATTTGTGAAGGAACTTCATCTTTCAAAACAAAATGAGTGCTTTTGAAAGGCAAGTAAATGAATAGAATACCCATAATCATTGTTGAGTTATCCTGTGTTTACTCGGGACGGAAATGAAAACAGAGCTCCTAAAAATTGTAAGGGGTTAAATGAAAGCACGTTGCTTGAATGAGGACCCCGTACATTTTTGCTCTTTCATGCTGGTATTGTGAATAACCCAGTAGGGTCATCATTAGGTTCTCAAAGAGCAAGGAGCTTTTTATTATTGCCCCCCTGGCTAGTCCTAAAGAAAAGAGTAAAATAATGATCACTTAGGTGACCTCCAAGCTCCTTTTTCCCTGCAAAACCTTTATGTTCCTCATGATTCCGTATAGAAGTAGTCAAGGTTCCAAACAAGAGGGACACAGGATAGACATCATCCCGAGGATGTACACCTGGGAGAGGAGGCGGGGCCAGAGCCAGTGGAAAAGATGGGACTCAGCTGTGTCTGTCCACCGTCCTCTCCTTAAAAGAACTGAAGCAAATAGGACAAAATGTTAGCGTTGGATAGATATCCGGTAGGCTGCTAATATCATCCAAACGCTTCCCTTTGTTTGAAATTTATAATCAAGTAGAGAGTTACAAAATAAAGCTGCAGTGAAATCACGCAGTCTTAGAGACCATTATGAGGAGTTTTGATTTATTTAAATACAGTTGAATGAACAAGGTGATAATACGGATTCAGGTGTAGTAGGGAGTCTTTACTGAGAAATTATATTTTTAAGCAACTGCACACAAAAATATAAACTTGAACATTCTGTTCAAAATGGTATTAGTCAGATTCATTCCAGTCGGTCCCATGGACGGTTGTCCTTGAGTCACGGGACAGTTCAGAATTCATTTTCTTGTTTTGTTAATTAACTTGGTTGCGGAAGGTAATCGTATTCCAGCTTCAGATGTACCAGCAGAATAGGGCACGTGTACCAAGAACTACGATTGCTCGTCAACTCGCTGAAAAGAGATTAAATCTAGCTTTGCCTTATCTACAAATCTAGGGGCTACTTCAAGTCTTTGGAGAGTGTGGAAAATGGTACAGAAATCTAAAGATCAGTGCTTTCAAATAGGTCCCCCTTCCTGGTTTTCTGCCTTAATCTCTCATCAACTGCTTACCACTCTTCCCAGTTACATACCTCTATTCCCAATTACATTCCACTCTTCCCAGTTACATACCTCTATTCCCAATTACATTCCACTCTTCCCAGTTACATAGCACTCTTCCCACTTACATAGCACTCTTCCCAATTACATTCCACTCTTCCCAGTTACATTCCACTCTTCCCAATTACATTCCACTCTTCCCAGTTAAATAGCACTCTTCCCAATTACATACCTCTATTCCCAATTACATTCCACTCTTCCCAGTTACATAGCACTCTTCCCAGTTACATAGCACTCTTCCCAATTACATTCCACTCTTCCCAGTTACATAGCACTCTTCCCAATTACATTCCACTCTTCCCAGTTACATAGCACTCTTCCCAGTTACATAGCACTCTTCCCAATTACATTCCACTCTTCCCAGTTACATACCTCTATTCCCAATTACATTCCACTCTTCCCAGTTACATAGCACTCTTCCCAGTTACATAGCACTCTTCCCAATTACATTCCACTCTTCCCAGTTACATACCTCTATTCCCAATTACATTCCACTCTTCCCAGTTACATAGCACTCTTCCCAGTTACATACCTCTATTCCCAATTACATTCCACTCTTCCCAGTTACATAGCACTCTTCCCAGTTACATAGCACTCTTCCCAATTACATTCCACTCTTCCCAGTTACATACCTCTATTCCCAATTACATTCCACTCTTCCCAGTTACATAGCACTCTTCCCACTTACATAGCACTCTTCCCAATTACATTCCACTCTTCCCAGTTACATACCTCTATTCCCAATTACATTCCACTCTTCCCAGTTACATAGCACTCTTCCCAGTTACATACCTCTATTCCCAATTACATTCCACTCTTCCCAGTTACATAGCACTCTTCCCAATTACATTCCACTCTTCCCAGTTACATAGCACTCTTCCCAGTTACATACCTCTATTCCCAATTACATTCCACTCTTCCCAGTTACATAGCACTCTTCCCAGTTACATAGCACTCTTCCCAATTACATTCCACTCTTCCCAGTTACATTCCACTCTTCCCAATTGCGTACCACGAGGCAAAATCTTCTGCGGTCAATTCTTGTCATTCGCCGTGGCGTGTTCTGTAAAGCGTCGTGAACACCGAATCAGTGAACATTGAACCACTGCTCCTGGAAGAAACACAGCCTTGGTTTCCTGTGAGCCTCTGGTCACCACATTTTCTTAACTGATCAATACAAACCTTTTATGTGTTTTCTGTTTAAAGACACCATATTGAATATGTAACTTGATTTACCAACACTGAACTCAAGGCCACCAGCGGTATAACCCATGCGTGAACGAAGTTTGTCTCACACACGTGGCTTCTCCGTGAGGCCTGTGTCACATTTAGGAACATGAGGCGGTCCGGCTGCACTATGCTTGGGGGTCTTTTTCAGCAGCGAAATCACCAAGAAAAAATCCACAAAATGTGAAAAACATGGCACGAAATAACCCTGAACAGGGCCCTGGTTTGCAGTCTGAGCTGAAACAAAGAGGCAGGGCGTCGCCCTGTTTGACCTCCTCAGGGGACGCGCATGACAGCAACTCAAAATCGTCACCACCTTGGGCACGTTTGTGAAAGACTGCAGAGGTGACACGAGTATTGATTTTGAGGTTACAAATAGATTTTAGCGAGTCAGTGAATTTGCAGATGTGGAGTCTGTAAACCGTGAAGTTCAGGACTGACTATACTTGGCAAGTGCAGCTCTGGCCTAGTGACCTCTGGAAGTAGCCCGTGTGTGTGTGTCTGTGTTTGTGTGTGGGGGGGAGGGTCTGTCTGTCTAGAGGTAGGTGTAAATGTAGGTGCAGATGTAGGTGTACATGGGGATATAGATGTAGGTGTGGATGTATCAGACTTAAAAAGCAGAAGCATCTGGGACAGACCAGGCATAGTGCATCTTGCAGTCTCTGCCGTGTTTAGTAGCGAGGGTCCTCCTCTGCTCTGAAGACAAAAACCAAATGACCTCCAAGCCCAGGGACCATTGCTCAGTTCCTCGCATGTCTGAGACACGTTCCTACCATAAGGACTTGGTGTGTGCTGTCCTCTCCATCTGGAATCCTCTTCCCTCACTCACCCCATAGCCAGCCCCTGCCTCCCTCAATGTCTCAGATTAAACGTGCTTCCTCAGAGCTCCTTCTCCGACCAACCTTATAACTCTGGTTAATCCCACCCTTTAAGCTCCAGGACACGAACCTGTTGTTTCCTCAGCAGCAGTTAACCCGATCAGCTTTTCTAGGTTCCGTTTTGCACCCACTGCCTGCAATGGTGCCTGGTGCACCGTGGCCAGGTTTGTTGAATGAGTGCTGGGATGAAGGACACTGAAGATGGCCAAGCCAGGCCCAGGTTCACACAGATGGGTTATCTCCTGGCTACCAGCTCAGGGGGGCCATTCAGGCATAGCCAGCTGTCCCTCTGTGATATTAACTAGATTTCCAGATGATGGCAGACGCATGTAAATTACATGTAGAGGGAAACCCCAGTGATCTATAGCCGTGGTTTTCAAGGGTCTGAAGGGCCTCTGGTTTCCATGAGGCTCAAAACCACGGCAGTGGGTGAAGGGGAGCTGAGGAAGGGAATGTGAGCCGTCCGCGCACTTGGCTTCCAGGTGGTCCAGAGCAGCCAATCATGGTGCTGTTTATAGATTTAGACCTCGTATTGTGTATTGTTTGACGAGAGGTTTTCCTGGCTTATTCAGATGATATTCATTGGCCATTAGTTTTCAGTAATTTAGTTTGGCTTTCAGAGTCTTCCACATTGTGGCCCCAGTAACCTGACTACTTGTCTATCTCCCTAAATCGTGCTCCTTTCCTGGCAAGTGGATTGACCCCAGGTCCAGAGAACGCATGGCCTGTGGTTGAAACACTGCCCCTTTGCTTGATCTGGTCCTCCTGCCTACAGGCCTTCATAGACATCTCTCATCATTATCCTTGTTTCCCAGAAAGGTGAATTCTTACCTCCATGAAGCCATGGAGGATACACTAGGCCACAGTCATCCCAGCTTCCAAGATATTACAGATCTGTTAACTTTTCTCTCCTGTTTGATTATGAACTATTTCTATCAACAAAGCATCTAAGATTTTCTTGTACAAAGCAAGTATTCAGTAATGCATGTTGACTGATTAGTGGCTGACATTTCATGAAGTTTGAGGCCTCCTCTCTCTCTCTTTCTGTTTCTCTCTGTCACACACACGCACACGCACGCACACACACAGAATATGTGAAGATAACATATAATTAACACCCACTATTTTTTCAATGCATTTATTGTCACTTGCTAATTCAATAAATAATTATTGAGAATTTATTATGTGTCAGGCATTGGAGATAACTGCAGTGGATAAAAACACAAAAATCTTTGTTCTCATATAGTTTGTCTGTTAGTAGGAAGAGACAGAGAATAAAAAATAAGTATAATATTTTGTATGTCAGATCCTGAGAAATGCTGTTGAGACAGACAATGCAGGGAAGGGGGGTGTGGGTGGGAAAGGGGTTGGGTAGGGGAAGCCTCACTGAGAAAATGCTAGACCTGGAAGAGGAGAGAGAGTGAGCCCCACGGCCGCCTGTGGGCAGAGAACTGCACGTGACGGCAGCAGGTGCAAAGGTCCCGAGGCAGCACTGTGCATGGTGTGCCGGAGAAGGGCGAGGGGTCTGGTGGAGCTGGCACAGAGTGAGTGAGGAGAGTGATGGGGTCGAGAGGTAATTGGGTGGGTTATGTATGGTCGTTGAGGCCGATTGTAAAGATAGTGGATTTTTCTCTGAACAAGATGCTGTGTCATTGGAGTTAGTGAGCAGTGGGTGGCTCGATCTTACATTTTTTAAAAATATATTTATTTTATTATTTTTTTTGGCCCCACTGGGTCTTCGTTGCTGCTGTGTGAGGGCTTTGTCTAGTCACGGTGAGTGGGGGCCACTCTTCATTGTGGTGCATGGCCTTATCATTGCGGTGGCTTCTCCTGTTGCGGAGCATGGGCTCTAGGAACAAGGGCTTCAGTAGCTGCAGCTCACGGGCTGTAGGGCACAGGCTCAGTAGTTATGGCGCACGGGCTTAGTTGCTCTGCGGCCTGTGGGATCTTCCCGGACCAGGGCTCGAACCCATGTGCCCTGCATTGGCAGGTGGATTCTTAATCACTGTGCCACCAGGGAAGCCCCTGATCTTACATTTTTAAAAAGTCACTTGGCTTCTGTGTTGAGGTTTAGGCATAGAGGTCTAAGAGCAGTTGACTTATAACCTATTAGGAAACTGTTGTAGGAATCCAGGCAAAGCCTTTGGGGGTCACGATGGTGGGGTGGGGAGAAATCAGCAGATTCTGAGGACACAGCATTTTGAACACAGAGCTGAAGGATTTTCTGCCAGAAATTCTGGGGTGGGGGTGGGGAGAGGAATCAAGACTGACTCCCAGGTTTTTGTGGGAGGAGCACTTTGGGGATGGCCAATCAGAAGTCTGGTTAGGTTTGAGTTGCCTATTAAACATCCGAGCAGTGGGATATGCAAATCCCTATTTCAGGGGAGAGGGACAAACCTGGAGATAACAACTTGGAAGCAGTTGCTGTGTGGATGCTGCTTGAAGCTCTGAGGCTGCACCACATCACGTAGGCAGGGAGCCTCAACCCTATTCATAGACCCATAAAAATGGAAATCCAGAAAAAGTAGCTGGAACGTAAGTTCTGATGTTCCCCAATTCTTCATACATTCCCCCGGCATATAGTAGCTGCTCAATGAAATTTACTGACTGAGCAGTGATTTACAAGACTTGTCCACCGAGACCTGGCCATTGTTGAACTAGAATTGAAATATCCTAACTTCTAGTCCAAGGGTCTGCTACTGTCCTTTACTCTCAACCAGATTTAATTCTTATTATTTTACGCACAATAAACACACATGCGCTTTACATTTCTATCCTAATTTCTTTAGTAAATTGCAGTTTGGCCAAGTTGTTATTTTAAATAAAATTTTCTTAATCTTATGATGCCTTTAAAACTAAAGTTAGCTGCATTTTTTATTCTTATGTTTTAAGAACAAATGAAGACATGACATAATTTTCTTGATGAATCCAATTTTTTAAGGGGAGAGTGAGAATTTTGTAACTTAATAACCATGCTTTTTACCCGTTCCATTGAATTATAACAATATTCAACCCTTTTAAAATCTGATTGTTACAGATTTTCTCTACATCGTTAGAGATGATATGCTATATTAGATGTTTAAAAGCCTGAAAAAACATAAAGGTCCATCTTGGTTTGTGTCAGATAAATTTTATAATAAAAAGGAATAATAGGTATAGGGAATGAATTAATAATATAATGTGCATTTTTTAAAATATAGGTTAAATTAGATTTAGGATTATATTAAATCCAACTGAATCTTGTTATTAGCACTGACTTGGAGGAATACTGTTCTCCCATACAGGTGGGTTACTGTGTGTACTCAGTGTTACTGAAATATAAAAAACACTGCTTTTGTTTTATTATCCTCATTCTGGCTTTCCTCCATCTACGTGACAAGCATCCTTTCCATGTCTCTCTTTTCCTTCTGTCCCTTAGTGATTCTGGAATTCCCACTATTTTCCGTTATCATTTTTAGGGGTAAAACCTATAATGATGGGAGATTTTTCCTCAAAACAATCCTGCTATACCACTTACATTTACGCTTGCCTTGGAGAAGGCAGACACTTCCATGCACACTGTCGGGGTGTAAATTAGTTCTTCTCTGACAGAGGACGCCAGGACAGTGGGTTTTGTTTTGGCGATGTGTCCCATGAGCACCGCACGGGGGTCTGTGGGAGGAAGGAAGTGCTGTGTGGCCAAACTGGACCATGAGCCTTATGAGTAGACATTGCTAGAACCTTCTATGAGGGGTAGGATGTGGAGGACTGAAGCTCTCTGCCCACGAATGTCTCCCTCTCTGGCCTGATGTGTCTGCATTCAAGATGCATTCCTTTGCAATCTGAAAGATGACAAAACCGAAAGGAAAATTTTCCAGGAAGGTAATCAACTTATGATGATGTGTGCACATCTCGTGACATCATTGATTATTTTTCTCATAGAAAATATTGGGTGGGCCAAAAAGTGGCCCGTATTTAAATGGCTACACAAAAATTCACCAATTTTGATAAGTCTTTTTTTAAATGCACGCTGATATGACAACTGTCACATGCAATCTAACACAATTGTTTGAAGTTAAAGACATCTTACGGAAAAAAAACCGAACGAACTTTTTGGCCCATCCAATATATAAACAAATTAGGGGTCAGGAAAAGATATGGGTAGCCAGTTTCCTGACAGTGGGCAGAAGAGGGAGCTCATAAGGACATATAAAGTTGCTCCTAGGAAAAGCAATGATTCTAGAGACTTCCTCTATCACACCATTTTTATGAAAGATGACTGCTTGGGAATTTCAGACCAGCTCCCCAAATTGAAAAATACATGTGTCAAGTATTCACGGAAAATCTGAGCGAGGGCACCTGACAGAAGGCCGGGCAGACCTCTCATAGTCAGTGAATAATTGTTGTCCAACTCATCACCTGCCCTGGAACGGGGCTGGGAAGGACGAAGGGTCTGACCTACCACCAGGGAAGGCTGTGTAGAGAGCATGATGCCTGTAACATTTCTTTTTCTTTTTTTTTTTTAAATTAATTAATTTATTTTTGGCTGCATTGGGTCTTCATTGCTACGCTCGGGCTTTCTCTAGTTGCAGCGAGCGGGGGCTACTCTTCGTTGTGGTGAGCGGGCTTCTCATTGCGATGGCTTCTCTTGTTGCGGAGCATGGGCTCTAGGTGCGCAGGCTCAGTAGTTGTGGCACGTGGGCTCAGTAGTTGTGGCTCGCGGGCTCTAGAGTGCAGGCTCAGTAGTTGTGGTGCACAGGTTTAGTTGCTCTGCAGCATGTGGGATCTTCCCGGACCAGGGCTCAAACCCGTGTCCCCTGCATTGGCAGGTGGATTCTTAACCACTGCGCCACCAGGGAAGTCCCGATGCCAGTCACATTTCTGACCACACAGAGCCTGGCTTCTGTGATGGAGGCAGGAGGGAAGTCTGGACGGGTCAGAACCGCCGCCCGCTGTTTGTCCCCATCTGCATTTTCAGCAGCACCAAACTTGGTCAAAGCGTATGGTTTACTTCATCTTCATCATACCGTGCACAGCACACCTGACCTCAGGTGATGCTCCATCACGACTGGGGGGCTCAAGGAATGTCTCCTGGTTCCCTCCTGTGGTTATAACTGTCCTGGTCTTAACTAGCACCCGATGATTTGCGGTGGTCTTTCTGTGGCCACATTATAAGCAGCCCTTGAAGCATAGAGTGTTTGTTTTATTTATTTATTTAAAATTTTTTTTTAATTTTTTCACACACACACACACACACACACACACTGTATTTTATTTTTACAAGAGATAAATAAACTGACGCCAAGCATTGTACCTGGATGGCCACAACAAAAGCACCAATGACTGCAATTACCAAACACGAAACACACTCACACTATGTCATAATATTGACATTCAGCCCAGGAATCCTCCACTGTAACAGCTCCTTTACTTTGCAGTGAGAATTGATTTGTCTATTTTTTGCCTCTGAGTCCTTGTGGGATTTTTTTTATTCAAACAGAAAGTCACAAAAATTATAATCCTCCTCATCAGTTCACTCAGTCCCATGTAATTAATTGTTTTTTCATCTTGATCTTTTGTTAGCACTTTTATGAGTTCATCAGTTTTCCATTAGAGTTCTGAAAATGCTTATTCATTCAGTTCAGCAGTACAGTCAGTTACCAGAAACCTGTACTTGTCAGAGTCTCTTCCATAAGCACAGAGTGTTGGGATGTGGGGAACAAGCAGCCCGGCGGCTACAGTTTGATGTGGCCCGAGCAAATCATTCTGAACTTAAAAAATGGATAATTTATTATTAGACAGAGATAGTCTAAGCCGTATCAAGGAAAGTGAAGAATAAAAGGAAAAAAACATCTGAGCACCGAGATTTGATCTCCATTTATTAGCTGGCCTTTCACTGTCTAGCTGCTCACCATGCTTTCAACATATTCCATGGTGTTTTATAAACACCACTGCGTTTACTGAGTCTAACATAATCCTTTGAGTTTACTTTTTAATTTTTTTGTTCTCATTTCTCAGAGCAGCAAGTCCTCTGCCCATGTTTATTATTCTAATTATCATCACCATCATTAATATCATTTTATTTTGTTTTGTTTTTCTGAAGTTGTCCCCTTTGAGAGCCCCCATGCCTCCAGAGTGGACTTTTAACTTTTTTGTTTTTTCAGATAGTATAATTATTGAGTATGGATTCTCAACCAATCATGCTTACTAGGACTCTTAATTATTAGCTATAATGGAGCCAGCCCCTCCCTGGGTGGGTTTGAGGTCACCCCACAATTCCTGCAGGTCTCCAAAGTGCTACTGTAGGGGTAGGAGACCCCGCAGTGTCTCAGTTTTCGCAGTAAATTCACTCTGTGTGAGTGTTTGCAGGAATCAGCAGACTGGTTTCAAGGAAGAACCACACAATGGTAAACCCAGATTAATGTGCACCAGAAACATGTATATCATTTAAAATGAGCACTAATGAAAAAAATGTGTCCTCACCCTGTCCCATTCTACTGCTAAGTGAGGACCCCGAGGTTCACGTGCAGACGAGGCATGCTTGGTGGAGCCTGGCTGGAACAGAAGTCTTATGACTTGAAGTTCCTGTCTTTCCCTTTCACACCCTTTCAAGGGTGTAGATGGGACTTCCCCGGTGGTGCAGCGGGTAGGACTCTGTGCTTCCAGTGCAGGGGACATGGGTTCGATCCCTGGTCGGCGAGTCGGACCCCACATGCCGTGCGGCACGGCCAAAAATAAATAAATAAATAAATAAATAAAGCGTACAGATGGGTTTTCGGGAAATATTGCAAAAGGAAAAGCCCCCCGGCCCCCGCATGCTGTCTGCAACAGGGAGACTCACAGGGAGTAGATCTTCAATATTTGCTGATTCCGTATTTGCAAAATCCCCTACTCCCTAAAAGTTACCTGTAAGCCCCAAATCAGTGCCCCCAGCACCTTTGCGGCCCTTTGCAGACTTACACAGAGCCTCAAATCCCCGAGCTGCTCACTGAGGTTGAGCCAGGCGACGCTCTGCCCTCTGGTATCAGCTCTCGTGCTGTAGACCAGTGTCCTTCTCAGGGTCTCTTTAGTGGCATGGTCTCTGCATTTGTTTAGCTCTTTGTGGGTGATTTTGTTGTTAAAAGGGGACCCTGATCGTAGTGACGAGGTGCCTTCTTGTGTTCCTAAGAGCAAGAAGGCTGTGATGTGCCTTATGGAGAAGATGCCCACGTGTGTTAGATGAGCATCGTTCAGGCTGCGTTATGGCGCTGCTGGCCGTGAATTCACTGGTAATGAATCCAAAACTATATTCAATGAGGTTTCTTTTAGCAGAAACACAGATAAAACAAGGTCACGTATTGACTGGCTGACGAAAAATGTGACCAGAGGCTCCCAGGAACCTAAGCCTGCATTTTCCATAGGAAAAATGGTTCTGTGTTCGCTAATTCAGGACTCATGGAAACTTTATAGAACATAAAAATTACAAATAACAAGTATTGGCTGTCCCTCTTTGAGTGCTTTGAAGTCTGCATTTCAGGTCGGCATAAATATTTAATTCCCTTTGCGTGTGTGTACACATGTATATGAGTGTTTACGATGAGAAATAACTATCCTCATTCTCCCAAATTGCTATGGGTTATTTAATTGACACATATTTCTAAACCTCTTCCTTTGCATCAGCATTTTCTTAAGTTCTTGGGAGAATATGGGCATGTGAAGTCTTCATCACCTTGGCTCCAAAAATGCATTCCAATGCCGCATGCATTGCGTGTGTATGCAGCAGTCACACACAAATCTAAGGAATATAATATTGAAATAGAGCTAAAAAGGGCTACAGGAATTTATTGGCCTATTCCTGCTTTGAAGACCAACATGGTCAAACAAAGGGGCTGCTGGGAGGATGCAGAGGCTGAAGGTGCCAGGGTTTGGGGCAGGCACAGAAGAAGGTCGTTAATTTCAGGATGAACACAGGATAACAGGTGCACCAGCAACCCTACGGAAGGGAAGTAAGGAGAGAGTGAGCTTATACTATATGAAATATTTTTAGAGTGATACGATGCAATTTAAAGCCGATGGGAAAAGACAGCTAAGTTATTGCCGTTTCATCACCATTTTATTGTGATTTAAAAGCTTTGCATAAAACAATATCTGAGACCTTGAGAGGTAGTAGTTAAGCAGAAATACCTTTGTATTAAAACAACTATGGACATCGAATAGTATTTTAAAAATAGAACACTAGGGACAAGATGGGCCCTAGAATGAAACAGGTTTTAAATTGTGTTGAGGTACAATAATGCCTGCGTGTTTATTATGTTAATTAATAGGACATATTGTGTGATAGCTGGGCCTAGCAGCTGTCTCCGTTGTGGGTGACGTTTATAAAAGAGCAAACTTAAGAATGAACTTCTGTAGGTCCTGGGGTGGGGGCAAGAGTCCTTCCTGACTGTTCTGCTGGACGTGGATGAAAGTGTTGCTTATAGAATGTGACCCAGCTGAATCACGTGTGCTGGCAGAAGACAGGGGACAGTGGCTGTGTAAATTGGCCACGCGGTGTAGAAATGGTGGTAACCCAGTCACACGCCCCCCGGCTCCCCACAGGAAGGGTAGGACAGGCAGGTGACTGTTCTCTGACTAGTTCTGAGAGGTATATATACTGCACTTTTGCAGGGACAGAGCAAGTGATTTTCTACTTCTTTGAGCTCAAAAATTGAGTTTCAAGTTGCTTCTTGAGTTTGCAGAGCTTTATAGACTCAGAGGCGAGACCAGCCTCCCAGGTTTCTGATTCCCAGTGAAGCATTTTTTGTACTTGACTCGAATATTTTTCTGTGGTCCAGGCAGAGCTCTGGCCTCTGCCTTAATACCTTTAATCCAATTGTAGTCAAGTCTTGCTCTCACCTGGGGTCTCTTTTCTCCCCACAGTGACTTTGCGTAATGCACTTTCGGTGCTTTATAGATTGACTTTATAGTTTAACTCTCAGGGATATTCTTTGTAACAAGTGTGTTTGTCAGCTCAGGCACCCATAACAAAATACCACAGGCCAGCTGGCTTTAACAGGAGAAAAATATACTTCTCACAGCCCCAGAGGCTGCAAGGCCAAGATCCAGATGCCATCTGATTCATTTTCCTGGTGAGGGCTCTCTTCCTGGCTTTCAGATGGCCGCCTTCTCACTGTGTCCTCACATGGCAAGGAGAGGGGAAGAAGAGAGCTCCCTGGTGTGTCTTCTTAAAAGGGCACTAATCCCATCACGAAGGCTCTCTCCTTATTAATTCGTCTAAGCTTCGTTACCTGCCAGAGGCCCTATCTCCAAATACCATTGCACTGGGGGTTAGGGTCTCCAAAATGAAGGGGGGGATGTAGGGACATTCAGTCCATGGCACCAAGTAACCTGAAGGAAACAAACTTCAACTCTGATATCCAGACGTGGAAATCCGTAACTTGGGGAAGGTAGTAAATAGTAGGAAGTTTTACTTAAAGTCAATGCTATTTTCCTAAATTACATGTTGATTCTTTTTAGAGGCAAACTGCCCAGTAGTATCGCCTATTAATCGTAATTGAAACAATATGCCTCACAATTACCTGGACCTCTCCAGGTGTGACAAAGCACACGTCCACCAGATGGAAGTTACAATGCGATACACTCTGACTCTCCGTCACAGTGCTGGGCAGTTTCTCTCTCAGCATTGTCACGGGCATCTTACCGACTCTGACTCAGATTCACAGTCAGTAAGGACCGTAGAAGTCCGAGCTTGCAAACTTGCAAATTGCTTCCAAGGCACCCTTGAATATTCCCCACTTATGTCCCTGCTCTACTGTTTGTTTACACCTGACGATACATTGCACCATCAGTTATAAGGTACTTATCGTGATGTTTGCCGTCCTTTGAGCCGAAGCTATTTGCCAGAGGACGTAGGCTTCTTCCATGACCTTTCTTGTCTTTTCATAACAGAGCATCAAACTCAAAAGCGACTCTCCAACTCCGTTGAGTTGACTTAAATGACGTTCAAGTCAGCGTTTAAGCCAAATTGCCCCCAGGATTCTCTAAACAGAAATCTCATCATTATGCGGTCTGTGGTGTTTCAGTTCCTGGGTTTCACTTCATCATCTTTCAGGAAAATTTTGAACAACTAGAAAAAAGAAATTAAAATTCTGCAGAAGTCATAGCAGAAGAACATGCCCTAATTCCCTGTAGGCTGTGTGTTTAATGGAAGTGAGTAGTCCTTGCTGGGGTGGAGTGGTTTCCTAGCGCAATTGGGAGTCTGCCCAGAGTTCTGTGGGAATCTCTTGCTTTTGCATTTTTTTCTAGGCTTGTGAAGCATAAAGGTATCAGCCTGTTGACAAGACAGGCAGCTGCCCAGTCGTATCTGATTTGCACCATTGCTTGAGACTGAGTCAGATTTGGACCCGAACAAGGATGAGCTCCCGTATATGCCTTCCTCGAATCTAGACTTAGGGACCCTCTGTGAGGGCTGCTGTGAGCACCTGGGCTCAGGACGCCCACCTGGCCAGCTGAACAGAGACTGTCAGCCTCGGTCACACACCTGCTCCCTGGCAGAGTCCAGAGTCCGAGGAGGGGCTATTCCCCCAAAAGTGGACATGAAGAGATGCCTGCATGGGCGGGTGGTTCCAAGCAAACAAGAGGAACTGCCTGCAGTGGCATGACGACCACTTACCAACCCAGGAGAGAAGCGGTCTCATCTCCATCGCGGGACTTACCCAGGACCCAGCTCCCTCCATCCTTACCCCAGGCGTGTATGGGCGCGAGCGCGTCAATCTGAAATTATTGATCAAATTTGCTGCAGGTTCTCTAAACTCATCTTGGACTTCTACAAAGTTTATTTGACCAGGAAAAGAATATTGTAGGAACTCACTCAAAAAGGGATCACGAGCTTTGAAACAGAAAAGTCAGTGGTGTCTGCCTGTAACCCCAGTCCTTGTTCATAGGCTCCTGCTTCTAGAGAATAGGCAACAGGTTGTGTTTAGTTCCCTGTTTGGGGGGCCAAGCCTCTCCCTTTGTGCTCCCCCCACCTCCAGGTCTCCCCTGAGTCCCTGTCTGGTTTTCTGATGGGAGTCCTTCTCCTCTGTCTCACTCTGATGTCCCTGGTTCCTCCCAACCATCCTTCCTCCTCTTCTGAAATGCTGCTTTTTCTTCCCTCTCAACTTCCCCTAGACCCCGTCTCACCAGGAAGAGGTTTTGGAAGCAGGTATCTTCATGTGACACTAAGGTCAAAATTTCATTGAACCTAGTTTTCTGCATCTTTCTTTCTGTTTTTGTTGTGAGTGGAGGTGGGAATGGCGTAAAAAAGAAAAAAATTACCCTTGAGGCTCCTGTGAGAGAAAAAAAGAAAGATAATACATCAACATCAACCAGAGTAAGATATAATTTTGCCACATGTGGTCCTACTTCAGGTGGAAATACGGTACAGAGATGTGCTCCTTTGGAAGTAGGGATATCCTCTTAGACATCAGAAATAAAGTGCTGAGAGGATAGACCTCCCTCTAGGACTCCCTTTAGGACTCCCACTGCAAAACACACATGCACACAAGAACACAAGGAAATTTTGGAAGGTAATAGAGATATTTAGTTCCTTTATTATAGTGATCATATCATGGGTATATGCCTATGTCCAAAGTCATCAAATTGTGTACGTTAAATGTGTGCAGTTTCTGTGTGTCAATTATACCTCAATAAAGTTTTAAAAAGAAAGAATCAATCTTCTGGGACAGGTGAGCACAGACATGGTAGTCAGTAACGAGAGAGCATGAAACAGATTCCCATCACTCACTCCAACAAAGGAGCAAAGCGGACATGGATAGACTTGAAGTCACGTAGCACCGTTAAGCTCACCGGCTCAGGTACAGGGCAACTCTGGGGCATCCCAGTGCATGGGGAGGGTGGGGCTAAGGATGTGTGACTCAGCTGGGAGAGTACACCTCAGGGGTCTCTGACAGAGGACCCTTCAGTGACCAAGGACCCTTGTCTGCTGGGACGGCCCCCATTGTCGCACCGGCGAGCATGGCAGAGATGCTGAGACAGGTCCATTTCTGGAGACCTGGGACTCCTCCGATGGAGGACTTTGGATTGAGGGCTCCCACTGGCCTCACCAAACTCTCCTGAAGGCTTCTCTCCATCTTAGACACTCCCGCCTTCCTTTCTCCTCTCTCTTGCCCTGGAGGATGGGCAGGGAGGGGAGGGGCCCCTCTGATATCCTCCTATCCTCTCCTCGCTCCACCCTCCTTTTTCTCTCATAGGGATTTCACCTAATACACTTCTTACTTGTTTAATCCTATCTCAGTGGTTAGAGGCCATGGACTAACAAAGGTGGCACTGACAGTGGTCTGAGATGTTAGGCAGTAAATTGGGGAATTGATGCTTTTCACCCTCCACCTGCAGGTGAAGTTGTCGTGCTGGTTGTGAGCTGGGGCGTGGATAATCCCTGGCACAAAGCGGTAGCTGAGCTGTGTGACGTTTCACTGATGCTGACTGGAGAAAGTGTTTGTATTTTTTAATGAGATGGTCAGTCAGGTGTGGCTACAAGAGGAGACAGAAGAGAGGCTCATGAAAACAGGGTATATCATACACACAGGTCCTAGAGATGGGAAGCACGGCACTCGATGCAGGGCAATGTGGGGTAGCACCGCGGTGGCTCGGAGGCAGAAGACGGGGGTGATGAGAAGGTACTTTATACTGAGGAAAGCAGAACAACCAGGCATGTCAGAGACGGCTGGACATAGGGTCTGCACTGTCGTTGATACCCAGAGGTCCAAACGCTCATCATGGCCCAGCTTTAAGAATGGGGAGCATGTGAGCTGCATCACATTTGCAGTCTTAGCTTCCATCCACCTGACAGTGATCCACTGGGACCATGAATCTCCTCAGGGGTCGTTTCTCCAGTCCCGAAGTTCATAACTGGAATTGATATCCTTAGTTTTTGGAGTGACCCCGTCCCTGGGTTTCTAGGACGGCGAATAAGAGCTATGCTAGTGGGGAAGTTCCAGTGGAAACTTCTGAAAATCCCTCCTCACTCCCCTGCCAAGATAGTAACTAAAGAATATTATATCCTTGGGCTTCCCTGGTGGTGCAGTGGTTGAGAGTCCGCCTGCCGATGCAGGGGACACGGGTTCGTGCCCCGGTCCGGGAAGATCCCACATGCCGCGGAGCGGCTGGGCCCGTGAGCCATGCCGCTAAGCCTGCGCGTCCGGAGCCTGTGCTCCGCAACGGGAGAGGCCCCAACAGTGAGAGGCCCGCGTACCAGTAAAAAAACAAACAAACAAACAAAAAATATATATATATATATATATATTATAACCTAGAGGGAGATGGCAAAGATTTATGCTACCACTAAAGACTCAAAGAATACTAGGAAAGTGAATGTCTCTACTCAGTTCAGCAGTTTGGCCCCTGCAGGAACTGTACACATCCTGGACAAAGACCGTTGGCTAACACAGACTAAAGAATAAGCTGTGATCGCAGCCAGACATGGACTGTTGCTGAAGCAGATGGGTGTGGCCTCATGTACCTTGTCTGCAGCCGTTGATCTTGCAGATGTGTTCTTCCATTCCAATAAGAGAAGGCATCAGAAAGTGTCCACTCTCACTCGGGATGGACAGCTGTGTTCATTTGTATTTTGTGTCAGGGCTGTGCTAATTCTCTCTCCCTCTCGCTCTGTGGTGTCCCCCAGCCTCCCCCCGATCCAATCCTATTTTTCATCATAAGCGTTTCTTCCAAGAGATTTTTTTGTATATTTAATCTCATCTGCTTTGCAGAATATCTTGACCAAGTCAATGAGCATCTCAGAAGCTATAGAATGTCTGACATTTCTAACTCTTACTGTTCTGCATGTAAAAGTATTAGTGTTTATGTTAATTTTTTAAAAAGAAATTTAGTAAGTTAAAGGTCAGTATGGCCTAGTGCAGACTTTCAGTCACGCCTGGAAATCACCTGGAGAGCTTTCAACGCAATCAGAAAGAACAACCTCTTGGTCTGGGTGGGCCTGGGCATCTGAATTTTGACAAGTAAATTGTCATCAAGCCTCAGGTTTCTTCCTGTCCAAGAGAGACAGTTTAATTCCCTGACTCATGGCTTGCTCCTGCATTTCCTTAAAAATTTTCCTCAAATGTTCCTTTCTCAGAGAGGCCTTCCCTGCCCCTTAGTTAACGTTGCAGTCTCCCCGCATGATGCCCCCGCCCCATCCCTTGCTGGGCTCCCCGTTTGACACCTCTGGCCTTAAAGGGAGCTGTAGGATGAACTTGTTGGCTTACGGTGAAGGCCCCTCTGCTAGAAAGTAAGCTCCATGCAGTGGAAACGGTGTGTCCTTTGTTCATGAGAACAGAAGTCAGCAAACGACAGCCCATGGGCTCAATATGACCCCACGCCGCCTTCTGTGAATCAGCTTTTGGGGAGCACGGTCCACTGTTTGCTTTCACATTACCTGTGGCTGCTTTTGTCCTGCACTCAGCTGCTGCAGAGACTGTCCGAGGGCCTGCAAAACCTAAAATATTTACTGTCTGGCCCTTTAGAGGAAAAGTTTGCTGACCCTTGGTATAGAAAGTACCTGGCAAATCGTATGCGCCCAACAAATAGTCACTCGTTTATTCAACAGTGTGTCTATCACAAAATGGGCACTTGAAATGGTAATTTTATGTTTGGTTTGATTAAAAGTGAGTGTGACCAGATCAGAGAATCAAATCCCTAGTATTTAGAGAGTAAAACATTCATCCACACGGATTGTGAGAGATTTGCTAAGACTGTAGGTAGAAAAGCGTATTGGGTTTCTTTACCTTCACACTTTTCTCGCAGAGGAAAGGGGCGTGATTGGGAAAAGGGAGGTTTCATCGCCTTTTTTTGTTGTCCACGTAATTTCAAGCCTCCGTTAATACCAATCAAAAGAATTCTCCCTGCTTAGGAAATGGTGTTCTTTTATTGCTCTATAAAAGGTGAATTTCCCTGCACAGAGGTTCAGGCTTTTGGCCTCCCCTAAGGTTCAGGGTCTGGATGACCTTTGGCCGTCAACCTAGAAGAAGCTGTGTTTGGAATTTGCTCACCATCTTTACCCTGAGATCGATTTTTAAATTGTGCATTCATGAGGGGACATCTGCTTTTTCCGCCAAGAGCAAAACTGTGAAGTTGGAGAACTTTATCAACAGAATCTCTGGCTTTTCCTCTCTTCCTTGACCTTCAAGGCAGGGTTCTTACCCTTTTTTCAGAAACAGACCCTTTGACCCTCTGGTGAAGTCTATAGACCCTCCTAAGAGAGAAGTTCTCAAATGCAAAAAGAAGAAGAAAAAAAGAAAACCATGGGATTACAAAGAAAATGAATGACTATATTGAAATTGCAGTTATCAAAGCTTTAAAAAAGAAATTTTGATGTAGGAACGTGCTTTTTAAACTAAAAGTTACAGATAAGAATTTCAAAGTCATGCTGAGAGTAAATAATATCCTGAGACATTTGCAACAAGCTTAACGTGGTATTAAAAGCGTCAATGATTTCTAGTGGTAATGAAGTCACAGGCATTGCTACTGCAGCAGGGCTGTTGCCTACGTTCCTAATTGAAGGAGATGCTAAATTTCAGTTAATGGTGAAGGAAATAAAGATGGAATTTTATCTCCAGATTCTTTCACGGACCCCCCTGCCCCCCCGCCTTTTCCACCGCAATGAAATTTTCTGGGAACTCTCTGGTCTTGGAAAGTATACTTCATTTTAACCTTAGGGTGAATTTAAGCCCATACATTTTATCACCCAAAGAGAGGTTCCTTTTAAACTGTACCTCTCAATTGCAAAGGAGGTCTTCTTTACTTTTTTTCTTTTTTTTTGATTGGGGTACAGTTGTTTTGGTCTTATTTTCTTTTTAAAGAAATTTCTGTGGTAGCCCCTGAAATCTTATACAGGTGTACTGGGGACTCTGTTTATGCCTACAGTTAGCCTGGGTTTGTGTTAGCCAATTTGTCCATAGCTAGTGTGCATTCTGAAAGCTGATGAGATGGATATAGAATTGTACAATTTGCAACGAACCTGTTAGGCCGCGGTAGGCTACAGTTGGCCCTTTGCAAAATAATTTGTGTAGCATTTTTTAAAATAAATTTATTTTTTATTTTTGGCTGTGTTGGGTCTTCGTAGCTGCGCGCAGGCTTTCTCTAGTTGCGGCGAGCGGGTAGTATTATGGGAATCTGTCCTCTGCACTGCCTCACGGTCTTGATTTTAGGGGCACTAATTCCTAAGAAGTTGTAGTAACGGAGTATTGTATTCCTAGAGTTGGTAAAATAATAATGATCTTTTGCAGTCACTGAGCATCTTTGGCCCGTGACTTTGTTTGCACAGGAAAATTAAAGGAACAGATTGACATTGAGTGCGTTTCCACCTCTGCAGGAAAAATCAGCAGGAGAGCACAAGCTCAGAATTATCAATGAGCAGATGCTAACAGGTTATGAAACTATGCAAATTGCAGGACCCTGGAATAAATGAGCTACAGTTGCTGCTCTGTCAATTTAGACATGCTCATGGAACTCAGTAAGCGATGTTAGGGAAAATATTTAAAATAGAAAGAAATGTCTATAATATTTTCTTTCTCCAGACCGAGACATTTCTGGGAGAGCAGAATTACTAATAAATTTACAAACCCTGTGTTTCACTTACCCAGTGGCCATTTTCCTCCCTTTTCTTTGTGGCCGGCATTACTCACCTTTTCTTCCTCCCAGGAAATAAGATTGTAGGCACTTAAGCTTGTGCTGGTCCATGATTTGAAGAGGATGTGGGGCTGAGAGTATCCTAACGGATCATCCGTGCTTAAAGCCAAAACCACGTGACTCTATATATGACACGCTTATAGAAGGCAGCATAGGTATTCTTCTACATCTAACATTTTATGATTCTAATACCATCTTACAAAATAATAATAAAAACTAGAACGTTGGATCACAACGATTGTCTGGTGAGGGCAGTAGAAACCCTGCGAATTATTTTGTGCCGTGCTTTCAATGGGCGTTCGGAATGCGACGATGGGAAAGACATCTCCTGCCCTCAAGGAGATTAAAGGAGATAGACAAAGAGTAAGCTGTTGATTGAAAAACTGTGCTGAGTGCTTGGAGAGAGATAAGTACAGGGGGCGGAAGGGGCAAAGAGTAAGTTTACCGGAGGCTTCCTGCAGCATGTGGCACCTGAGTGAGTTAAAGTGAAATAGAAACCCCTGCCCCCCAGATGAGGTCAGGCAGAGGGGCTTTCCAAGCAGATCAGCCGAAAGGTGAGTGAGATGAGGCACATTAAAGACATGACAAGTAGTTTAGTACGGCCAGGGGAGTCTAAACCATGTGCCACTGAACTCCTGCCTCCCATCGTATTGCACTGTGGGGAACTGGATAAGATGCTCTGTGGATAACAAACAGTGTTCTCCCAGCCAGGGACCTGCATCCTCTCAGAATCAATCAGGCAATCAATCAATCAATCTCTCTCTCATCTATCTGTTTATGAACTTAACAACAGCATCATACTAGATGATGCTAACAGAGAATTATTGACTTGGAAGCTAGATCTACAGAAAGCACCCTGTTGCTCTGTAGAGCAACAGAAAAACCAAAAACCTGATCTTCGAAGTTAGGAAGTTAATAGTACAATAGTCAGGAATGGGCAATCAGACTTAAAACATTGTAATTGGCTTAATTTGTAAATATGTTGATTGCCCTTTAAACCTTTTCAAGGTAAAAATGCACATTAAAATTCTTAGAACTACCAAAAGATATAGAAAGGATAACAGCCAAACTAGTAGAAGAGAAAATGGAAAAAACACAACAAAAACAGACCTCAATTGCTCCAAAGGAAGAAAAACAGGGGAAAATGGAAAAATGCAGAAAAAGGAAAAAACATTAGGCGATAATGAATTCAAAGATTTCAGTGATCACAATACTGACCCAAACTGTCTAGTTAAAAGTCATAAAACATAAGAACGCAGAAAACCTGAAGTCAAAGGATGGGAAAGGTGTACCAGACAAACACTAATTTATTTTTATTTAGGAGATGCTAATAAAATAATAATATGTACAACTGGTGAAAGTACATTAACATCGTAGAAATAGAGACTCCAAGGGGGAAAAACATTTAAAAAGTAAAGATATTATATGTTGATGGTTTGCTTCACTAAGATTAAGCAATTTTAAATGTGTATCCACCTAATTCTATAACCTCAAGATACATCAAAATAAATATATTACAGATATAAAATTTCAAAACAGTAAAAATAAATGATACAAATAAATGAGATAAATTAGGAGTTTGGGGTTAACATATGCACACTACTATATATCAAATAGGTGAACAACAAGGACCTACTGTACAGCACAGGGAACTGTACTCAATATTTTGTAATAACCTATGAGGGAAAATAATTTGAAAAAGAATATACGTATGTATATATATGTATAACTGAATCACTTTGCTGTACACCTGAAACTAACACAGCATTGTAAATCACCTGTACTTCAATTAAAAATGCATAGTTATTTTAAAAGTTAATGACAAATCCATCATAAGACCAAGATATCCTAACAACTGGTAATGGACCAAGGACACCAGCCTCCTGTGCTTGGGGGTCAGCCATGTATACAAAGTCTTCTTGGGAAAGGAAACATGACGAGATGGCAGCCACAGTGGAGAAAAAAGAGGCAGCTCCTCTTTCCTGTTCTGAGGTGCAGAAAGGAAAGCCTCATTCCTGTCATCCTAGGGCTTCGTCTCTGAGACTGGTCATCTCCTGCACGTGCCAGGAGATCCTGGGAAGGAATTTTCATGCCTCCAAATTTCCTGACCTGCACCGCTGTGCTCCTACCTGAATATCTAAGAGGCTATTCAAAACTGAATTTCAGCGACTACTGCAAATGGTTATGTATCAAGAAATTATCAGACATGAGCAGATTTGCATGAATGCGTGAACTTGTTGAGGGAAGCACACCCAGTGTATGCAACTTCAGCCGTCAGGATAGGAAGGGAACAGGAAGCAACTCAAGTAGGACCAGATTCTGGAAATCAGGGAGCCACTCAGGGCCACTGGGGCGTCCCTCATGTTGCATCAGTAATTTATAGAGGCATCTTTCCTTCTCTTAGATTCCGTCTCAAAATAATCAACCCTTTTGCCAATACTTGACTATTTAGTAACGTTTATTATGATCGCGTACCAGATATTTGAAGTCAAGAGTGAGCGCCATCCTCCATGTGGCCGCCATATATTTCCCCCTGGCCATTAACTGCGCTGACTCGTACCTCTTTGGCTCACTCAGGCAGACCCCAGTGTCTGAACTCCTCACCCACATTCTTTCTAGCTTTTTAAATGTTAGGTAATTTAGAAAGTCAATGTCAAATTCCACCTCTTCCATGCAGTCCTCCAGCTCAAACAGACTTCTCCCTTTTCTGAGCTGACATACCATTCAGGGTCCTCAACAGGTGTGTGCACTCTATGGTCTTCCTTCCTCTTTTCCTAAGCTTTGGTCTTGGGTCCAAGTTTCAGGACAGGGTTCATGTTTCATACTTCCCTGACATCAGCCACAGGGAGAGATGCTGACTGATGGATTCACTGTTGTACGGATGGAGACACCAAAATGAATCAGATCATATCTCTTAGATTCTTGTAGCTTGGAAATGCAATGATTTTAGGACAAAAGATCTGAATTTCAAACGGGTGAATCTTGAAATTGATTTGGAAATAATTCTATTCTATAGCTCTTTCTTAAACTCTAATATACCTGCTGAGTTATACGGTGTTTCAGTCTTTGTGAAAACAGTGTATTAATGCACCTCTACCAAGTTAGAGCCATTACTAACTTCATGAGAATGGATAAGTTCCCAGTCCCTCCAGCTTCTTGCTTAATTTTGTAAATCATCATCACAATCAGCTTTGAAGTCCCTTCTGTCAAGTGATCCAGGCATAATGAAATAAAGGCAGATTTGGAAACACTTGGGAGACTTTCTCTCCTCTCATAAAGGGATCATTATCTTGTCTTTTGCTCACAAGAAACACCTTGGGGTAGCTGAATGAGAAATGTGGACGTTTTGCCGTAAAGCACTAAAAGATAATACAGAAAAAATATGTCAATTTTAGATGAACGGAAGGGACAAAATAATAAGAAAAATGTCTCTTAGCTGCAGCCTAAAACGGCTTCACAGATACCACTGCAGCGAAATGTAAACTCAACGAAGTGGGATCCGTTGACGTGCGGGACAGCAGCAACCCTCGGAGATCTTGTTTGAGAGGAAGAGGCACCTGGAAAAGAGAACCCGGGCATCATTCAGCCTCTTCAAAAGCACAGCGGGGAGCACTATGTAAAAATGATAGTAGTCCTTTCAGTGCCCACATACCTGCTCTCAGCTGCTCCCAGGTGCTAATGTCTCATGAAGCCCTTGCCTCAGGCCCCCAGGGACTTGTTAGCCAATTATACAAACCTCTGCCTAGAACCCTTGGGTTAGCTACACACAGCTGGTCCAGGACACAGCCCGCCACAGCACCAGCTAGATCCTCACCAACACCTTCCTCTCTATCATCTGTCTCTCTATCTTCCTAGCTATCTCTCTGTCCATCTGTCTCTCAATCCATCTCTCTATCTCTCTATCCATCTCTCTACCTATCTTTCTTTCTTTCCTTCCTTCCTTTCTTTTCTTTTTCTTCCTGCCTTCCTTTCTTCCTTTCTTTCTCTTTCTTTTTTTCTTTTCTTTCTTTCTTTCTTTCTTTTCTTTCCTTCCTCCCTCCCTCCCTCTCCCTCCCTCCCTCCCTTCCTTCCTTCCTTCCTTTCTTTCTTTCTCTTTCTTTGCTTCCTTCCTTCCTTCCTTCCTTCCTTTCTTTCTTTCTTTCTTTCTTTCTTTCTTTCTTTCCTCCCTCCCTCCCTCCCTCTCTCCCTCCCTCCCTCCCTTCCTCTCTCCCTCCTTCCCTCCCTCCCTCCCTCTCTCCCTCCCTCCCTCCCTCCCCCTCCTTCCCTCCCTTCCCTTCCTTTCTTTCTTTCTCTCTTTCTCTTTCTTTCTTTTCTTCCTTCCTTTCTTTCTTTCTTTCTTTCCTCCCTCCCTCCCTCCCTCCCTCCGTCTCTCCCTCCTTCCCTCCCTCCCTCCCTCTCTCCCTCCTTCCCTCCCTCCCTCCCTCTCTCCCTCCTTCCCTCCCTCCCTCCCTCTCTCCCTCCTTCCCTCCCTCCCTCCCTCCCTCTCCCTCCCTCCCTCCCTCCCTCCCTCCCTTCCTTCCTTCCTTCCTTTCTAGACCCTGTGTTCACCTCACTTGGTCCGTCTCTCAGCATCTCCTCTCCTGCTTCCTGGTTATTTGCCTCAGCGCCCCCCCCCAGGAGCCCCCTCCCCTCCTGAACCTCTCACTGTGTGACCACTGCTCTTCACACACTGACCATCAGCTACCCGTGGGTTAGGCTCCAGCATTACCCACACCACAGGTGAGGGCCATTGACGACTGTAATGGTGAGGCTGTTCATGTCACTCACCAGAAACCATCTGAGTTGCTTACTGACCATGCCTGAAAGAAAAACCTAGCAGTCTCACAACTGTCACTGCCGATTCTGATAATATTTGGCGATTAGGATGCAGTCTGTCTTGCTGGCATTTCTCCAGAGATGCAGGCGTATCAAACAGAATCAGTTCAGACGTGAAAGTCAGATTGTTACCACTGAGCTCGTTTGAAGAAAAAAAAGAAAATGACTTTTTAAGTTTGTTTTTATTGTAGATCATTTCTTAGGATTAAAAAAATAACATTTGCTTACTGTAGCCACCATGATGATTAAAAATGGATACTGTTGAAATGCTAATGAAATAGACAATCATGTGCTAGGAAAACAGCTTCCAGTGGAAGAGCTAAATACCAATTTAGTGCCGCAATTATTACAGGGCTTTATTCCTGGATCGTTGAGGGTCGCTTCATTTAAAGATAATCCAGAAATAATGAATTTAGAGCTTAGATACACTTTACAAACATTCCCATGACGGTTTGACAAAGCTCTTTAATGCTAATGACACGTAATTTATTTGTAAGTGTACTTACTGGAGGATTTGTAGTTCCATATTATGCTGATTTTTAGTATAATCAGGATTTACTACTCCAGTATGTGTCTCAGATTATGAAATATCTGAATTCTCTTTCCTTCCTTCCTTTCTTGCTGTGATTTGTTCATTTATTGAGTTAAGTGTTACTGAGCACTGCTATATACCTGCCATACCCTGTAGTCATGTTCTTACAGGTGTGGGGAGAATTATAAAGCGATGTGAGCACCTAGGGGTGGGAGAGGAGGCATGGAAGCCAGCCCTGGGAGATCAGAGCCATACGAGAGACCCGGTTAGTGTGTGGGATTTTATCCTGAGAGCAGTGGACTGGGTTTGAGGGGCTACTTTGGTGTTTTCAATACAAAAGCACGTGATTGGGTCTGTCTGCCTCGTGGAGGGTAACTGAAGCCAGGATCTCCTGGGAGGAACTGAAATACACAAGGCAAGGAGCCAGGATGCTGAAGAGAGGGGTTTAAAAAAATTAACTAGAGAAACAAGAAGTTGGTGGAATCATCAGTACTTAGTGATTAGAAGCAGAACGTGAAGGAGAAAGGGAATCAAAGATGACTTGGGGGCTTCCCTGGTGGCGCAGTGGTTGAGAGTCCGCCTGCCGATGCAGGGGACGCGGGTTCGTGCCCCGGTCCGGGAGGATCCCACGTGCCGCGGAGCAGCTGGGCCCGTGAGCCATGGCCGCTGAGCCTGCGCTCCGCGACAGGAGAGGCCACAACAGTGAGAGGCCCGCGTACCGCAAAAAAAAAAAAGATGACTTGGGGTTTGTACAGACCGTGGGGCCAGTCCTTGAGTCAGAAAAAGTGGCAGGAAGGTGAGGAGTGTAAGTGTGGGTGAGGCAGCTTTGAGATGCCTTTAGGATCTCAAAGAGGAAATGCCCACGAGGCCATTGAAAGAGGTCTGGGCCGAGATACCATTCGACGCTTCTCACACGGATAGGTGATGCTGTGCGAGTGGGTTTTGTTGCCAAGGGAGAGAGAGTGAGAACACAGGAGAAGTGGCATCTTTCAGGTAATGGACCACGAGGAAGAACCTCCAAAGGGTAGCTGGAGAGAAGGCAGGGAAACCAAGAGGAGAGAGCATTTCAAGAGGGAGAGAAGGTCAGCAGAGTAGGAAGACTGCACAGGGGTCAAGGGACGTGAGGACTGTACGGGGATGGCGGCTGGAGATGCTGCGCCCACCACCCGCATTCAGCTCTTCCTCCTGGGCTCCCTGAGCTGCAGTTCCTAGCCTGCTGCATTTAGATGGGAGGCATGTGACTATGGGGCTGCTGTGCGGCGGGCTGAGGGGATTCACTCCACTTAGACCCCGACCCCACATCATTCGCCCAGCTATCGCCCCCCGACTCTCTGTGCGCCGCTCTGCAGTGAGCTCGGAGGGCAAGCAGGGAAGATGCAGCGTCATGAGACAGAAGGCACCTGGGTCCCTGACGACGTGGAGCAGAGCCCCTCTCCCACTTGGGCTGTGACCTAAGAAAACAAAACAATCTTCAGTCGCCTGAAGCCACCGAGCCCTGAGGATCAGCTGTGTGGAAGTGGGTACATTCTGACTAATACGGTGTACGCTGGACTTAGCGATAAGCAGTGTCACCAGTGGTGACATCTGCTGGTAGTGATTTCAAGATGAGGACAGACCTGGGTGTCGATAAACTAGAGAAATGAACCCAGGAAGCTTAACTCAAGAAGTAGTGCAGGATCTATTATTTATAGACTTTTTGATGATGGCCATTCTGACCAGAGTGAACTGACACCTCATGGTACAGCCATTATGGAGAACAGTATGGAGCTCCTTAAGGAAACTAAGAATAGAGCTACCATGGGACCCAGCAAGCCCACTCCTGGGCATATATCCAGAGAAAACCGTAATTTGAAAAGATACATGCACTCCTATGTTCATAGCAGCACTATTTATAATAGCTGGGACATGAAAACAACCTAAATGTCCATCAACAGATGAATGGGTAGTGAAGATGTGGTACATACATACCATGGAATATTACTCAGCCATAAAAAAGAGTGAAATAATGCCATTTGCAGCAGCATGGATGGACCTAGAGATTATCATACTAAGTGAAGTAAGTCAGACAGAAAAAGACAAATGTATGATATCACTTACATGTGGAATCTAAAAAAATGATACAAGGGAACTTATTTACAAAATGGAAATAGATTGACAGACAGAAAACAAATTTATGGTTACCAAAGAGGAAGGAGGTGGAGGAGAGATATATTAGGAGGTTGGGATTCACAGATACACAGTACTATATATGAAGTAGATAACCAGTAGGGACCTACTGTATAGCACAGGGAACTGTACTCAATATTTTGTAATAACCTATAAGGGAGAAGTTATACATATTATATATGTATATAACTGAATCACTTTGCTGTACACCTGAAACTAATACAACATTGTAAATCAACTACACTTCAGTTATATAGATAGATATAATTTTTTTTAAAAAAAAGTAGTGTAGGAAGGGAAGGCTGAAGCCGCAGCTGTGGTACAGAGGTAATATCTCTTGAAAGAACCTTGCATGCTTTCTCTTTTGCATTTCCTTGTTTGTAAACCTCCTGTGTTGGGCCGGAGGAATCCACCCGCCTCACAGAAATTTAGGATTATTACACCCACAATGAGAAAGAAAAATAACGTTCAGCTTTTGACATTCAGAGTGGGACTTTTTAGAGTCTCCAAGCTGACTTGTTTTGTTCATAGTGAGAAAATAGTTTGGAAAGCCAGATTTTGTGGACAGACAAAAGATAATTCAAAGTTACAAAACTCCATTTTTTCATATCAAGGGCTTCTGTCTGACCACCTGACCACTGAGCTTCCTCTAAGCTAAAGCCAGCCTCAGCCACTGGGATAAAACACCCCAGAGAGGTGATTCTTAGTTAGGACACTTCAAGTACCCAGGAACTTCTTCTAGGTGTAAATTAGAACTAATGTGGGATTTTCCTGGTGGTGCAGTGGTTAAGAATCCGCCTGCCGATGCAGGGGACACGGGTTCAAGCCCTGGTCCGGGAAGATCCCACATGCCGCGGAGCAACTAAGCCCGTGCGCCATGACTACTGAGCCTGCACTCTAGAGCCCGCGAGCCACAACTACTGAACCCGCGTGCCACAACTACTGAGCCCGCATGCCACAACTACTGAAGCCCTTGTATCTAGAACCCGTGCTCCACAACAAGAGAAGCCACCGCAAGGAGAAGCCCGTGCACAGCAACGAAACCCCAACACAGCCATGAAAAAAATGAATTAATTAATTTAAGAAAAAAGAACTAACGTGTGCCCACACATACGTTGATATTGAAATATGTTAAAATACGTTACAACACGGAAATGTGAAACCACATCTCAACTGCCTAGGGATAGTATTACACACAGAGCCTTAAACAGCCAAGCAGGAGGAAAGCAGGCTACATCAGAGACCCACTTTCCCTACTGGGAGATGGGATGTGACCAGGGAAGGGGGGCAGTCTTATACTGAATTGAGAATTATTTCTGGAAATGCCAACACTTCAATCGGCTAGTTTTTTCCTTCTTTGGATGCCCCTTATGTTGACTCTCTTGAGTTGTTCAAACAACTTGTGGTTTACAGTTCTGCGTTCTCCACCCAGCGATGTCCTCCCGTGGGGAATATCCCAGGACTCTGATGTGGACATCTTCCAAATCCATCGCTCTTATTCGGAGATGAGCCGGCAATATTGCTGCTATGCAGACCCACCTCTGGTGGCATCTGGTCATCAGTAAGGATGAGAATGTAGAGCATGATGCTCTTTGCACACGTCCCAGGGATTGTGAAAGTTCATAATTCTTTATTTTGAGTTCAATGTCGCCCTCTTCAGGCATTCTTAATGGTTTTAAGATGGGGACGGATGAAAGAGGAGACCCTTCATCAGCAGGCATTGGTCCAGGCAGTGCTTGAACCTTGCGGGCAGCGCTGTGAGCGCTGCCTGTCCTGAGGGCAGGATCTCCATCAGTTGTACCTTGGTCCTGCTCTCTCCCGGGGAAACCCTGGTCCATTGCTCTCTATGCTCTTTCTACCCTGGGGAGAGTTCTTTCTTTTCCTTTATCTATCTTGGCCACACCTGAAGTCGTGGGAAGGAGTATAACCTTGTAGGATGCTAATTAGCTTTCTCATCTGGCTTCCTGCTCCTGCAAAGTTGGGGAAGCAGCTGTGTGTTTTATGGCTTCCCTGTCAAAATCCTTCACTGTCCCGTCCCTTCGACTCTGTGGTTCAATCACACTTAGTTAGGTTCCAGATTGATTTGCTCTAGTCCGTTCTTTGAGCCAGCAACTGCACCGGAACTTATTACCCAGAGCTCAGTTTTCATCTCTTTACATCGTTGCCCCTCTGTCCTTTCAGTTTAGCCACTGCTACCTTAGGTGGTGGCTTGAGGAAAAAGCCACACCTTAATCTGGTCTTTGCTGGGAGCCTGGGGCTTGCCGGTGTCACTCAAAGACCTTCTCAACCCCATCTCTTACTTGTTGGGTTTAGAAGCAAAACAGTCCTTCCAGGCCTCAGTGTACTGGACTCTTGCTATTCTTGTTTTTTCTTGCACTAAAATTTCCTTGTAACACCTTGACAAATGTACCCAATGATATTGCAGACAACAGTTTTAATACGTTTGTCCCAGTGCAGCATCTCCTACAGGAGTTCTTCATGCAGCCCATCATGAAGCTATTGTCTCATATTTTCAATTTTTATGTAGTCCCTTCTTCCCTTCCTTTCTTTCTGCAGAACCCCACTCCTGGTTCAAATTTATTCATTAGTCAGGGTAGGATAATTGCTGTAACCAACCATTCTAAGCCTCAGGGGCGCAGTCTCATAAAATGTGTATCTCACTCATGCAAATTCCAGTGCAGACCTTCTTTCTTGGGACAGCTCAACATGGCGAGTCCAAGATGCTCCTTCACTCTTGTGACGCTCTGGCTCTGAGCCCTCGGGGTCTGGTGTTGCATCCTATGCTGTCAACTGTCCAATAAGCAAAAAGAGACAATACTGCATGAGTCCTGTGTACTTGTTCTTTTTAGTATCTACCAGATGAGTTTAGTGTCTTTCAGTAATAAGCATCTTCTAATATAATAGCAATAAGCTCAGTATTTGTTGATATTCTTTTGAAATGCAGGAGATTATTGAGAGAGGTAGCATATTTTTAATCAATGAGGGAAAGGATGGGGACCAAATGGATTCTGGGAGCCTTGGAACAGCATGTGTGTGTGAGAGAGGGGGATGAAAATAAATTTAAGAGGTTAAAAAAAGACGGGAATAAAGACGCAGACCTACTAGAGAATGGACTTGAGGACATGGGAAGGGGGAAGGGTAAGCTGGGGTGAAGTGAGAGAGTGGCATGGACATATATACACTACCAAACGTAAAATAGATAGCTAGTGGGAAGCAGCCTCATAGTACAGGGAGATCAGCTCGGTGCTTTGTGACCACCTAGAGGGGTGGGATAGGGAGGGTGGGAGGGAGGGAGACGCAAGAGGGAAGAGATATGGGGATATAAGTATATGTATAACTGATTCACTTTGTTACAAAGCAGAAACTAACACTATTGTAAAGCAATTATACTCCAATAAAGATGTTAAAAATAAATAAATAAATTTTAAAAAGTGGACTTGAAGTCAAAGACAAATGTGACTTAGTTCAACTTTTTTTCAGAAGAGTAGTGATGACTGCAGAAGTACAGAGAAGGATAGACAGGAGTTGATATAGACAATGCAAAAAGTAAATTCTTTAAGAGTTTACTGTTAGCGTTCAATTGCTACTAGCTTTAGTATGAATGAATAATTATAGGTATGCATGTATGGAAACATGGCACAACTACAGACATGCTTAAGAGACAGCATAAGTATATTATAATAATTATATATTTAATATAGAAAATTTCCTGTGTCAGCTGAACTCATTGAAAATCAGTTTAGATTTTCTCCAGTAACTAAACTGAGTGAGAACGGTCTAATCTATTCAATAAAACATCACACAGTCATTGCAATAAAGGTCGTGCAAACGGCACCGTAAGCAATTTCACAGTGATATTGGTCATCATTACAGAGTATATACAATTTAATATCCTCCCTGTTTCTCTATTTTATGTGAAAATCCCACTTTCAGCTCTATGAGGGAGAAGTGCATCTAAATACAAGAAGGGTATCTTAGCGTCTCTTAGGAGTGGGCTCTCATTGAACTGCCTGGGGAATTATCCCAGTGGAAATGGCAAAACTAACAGATGTGAAGTGGGGTTCATTCCTTAAAGTCATTCATTTCTTGCATGATCCGGAGAGAACATTTTTTCCCTTTGTTATTACCATTGTTGTTATTGTTTTGCAACTCAAATGTGATTTAGACTTTCCAATGATTATGTATTTATGAGGTTCTCCCATCAGTATTTTCTAGACATCTTGTGTCCTGCTGATTAATTGTGTTCAAGGACCTGAAGACTGGACAATTGAGTTCAGGGATCAGTTAGGACATCATCTCAAGGGCATCTAAGTCTCTCTGTTTGATGAATCTCTTCTCAAGAATCAGCTTCAGAGTGACTCTAAGACGTCCCAGGTTTAGATGTATCAGTGCAGGTGGAGCTTTACATAAGACTGAGGACATGTCAACTATCTACATGAAGGATGGAGGGAAGTGGTTGGCAGAGACCGTGGGGGAGCAATTACCCAGCCCACCTCCATCTGTCCCCTGTGCCTGCATCACATGTGTGCGTACATGTGAGCACACACTCACATGCCCACACAAATAAAATGTCCATACATAATGTTACATGGTGGTTTGGCCTTCAATAGTCGCTGAGGTTAAGGGCTTTTATAGGTCCCAAACAAATACATCTCCCTCAAGGGTGGTCAGGAAATAAAAGTGAAATTGACTCCGGAAGATATATTTTTCTTATATTTCTGTACGATTGGCAGGATATGAGTATTTTGAATGTGTTCTCCAGGTTTGATGTTTTAGTTTCTAATGCTCCTCAGAAATATTATCATATAATATCTTAGATCATTCTGTAATCTTTATAAATGTTCGAGAAAGTGCAAACAAGTAAATTTATGCAGCCTAGAATCCGTTATGTAATTACTTACCAGACTAAGGTCTCTTGAGTTCTAACTAAATATTTACTTATTCTTTACATAGACCCAATATACTTTCTGACAAATCCATTTCTTCTCATTACCCTAGATGCACCGTTTTGTGTTATTGATCAGATCATTACAAGGAATCTTTTTGATGCAAATGGCAAATGGGGTTGTTTCCTTAGTTTCTCTTTCTCATATTTTGCTGTTAGTATATAGAAATGCAACAGATTTCTATATGTCAATTTTGTATCCTGCAACTTTACCAAATTCATTGAGGAGCTCTAGTAGTTTTCTGGTAGCATCTTTAGGATTCTCTATGTATAGCATCATGTCATCTGCAAACAGTGACAGTGTTACTTCCTTCCCAATTTGCATTCTTTTTATTTCTTTTTCTTCTCTGATTTTTGTGGCTAGGGCTTCCAAAACTATATTGAACAAAAGTGGTTAGAGTGGGCAGAAAATATTTGCAAATGATGCTACCAAGGCATTGTTCATAATGGTAGTTTCTAGGGCTTCCCTGGTGGCGCAGTGGTTGAGAGTCCACCTGCCGATGCAGGGGACGCGGGTTCGTGCCCCGATCTGGGAAGATCCCACATGCTGTGGAGCGGCTGGGCCCATGAGCCGTGGCCGCTGAGCCTGCGCGTCCGGAGCCTGTGCTCCGCAACGGGAGAGGCCACAACGGTGAAAGGCCCGTGTACCGCAAACAAAACAAAACAAAAACATAATGGTAGTTTCTGCTTCTGGTTCATTCTTTCTACCAGGAATGGTTACAAGCGCTATCCTGTTCTCACGTGTGAAAACTGTTTGGGTAATGATTTGCCAGAGGTATTCATTTATATCAAGTGTTAACTTTCTTTCACAGAAAACTGGTCTTTTCTTACATGATGAAAAATCAGGAATTGAGCCAAGACTTGGGAACCGTTGACCTCACAATGCAGTGCTGAAGGAGCATCTTATGTTGTCATGTGTCTCTGTGTACCTGGATCCACACACTAGCTGACGTTGGCCCTCTGTAGCTTGTGGGAATTCATTCTCATCCCCAGATTTCTCTCTGGACAGAAATGAAGAAGCGGTTGGGAGAGAACCTCAGTTCATTCACAGCATCCACACCCCACTGGGGGTAAAGGTGATGCTACAAGTGTGCAGGGCAAGGCACTGTGTCTCCTGGGCTCCTGCAAAGTCAGAGAGACTAGGTTTTTTCCTGATTTACAGGGAGCTGATTGCAGGATGAAGTGCTTGACTCTGAGAATCAGAATCCTTGATTTCTCTTCACCTGAAGTTCCACATCTCATTCCTCCTCTCTTTGCTTTGAGTTATTCATCTGTCAGCCAGGCCATAGCTGAAAAATAGCTTCTTCCGAATGAATGGTGTTTTAACTCCAGACACACAGCAGGTTGTGCGGAGGAGGGCCGCTCCTTTTATGCAGCTACACGCATAGACAATAGCATATACACCTGCCCACTGATAGGCACGCACATACGCACACACAGTTGTGACAGCATAAGCACGCCGGGAATCCAGGGATGCTGTCTGCTTTGACATGGCCAAACGCCTCCTGAAAAGAACAACTCCATCTCTCTTAAGTGTCAGGTGGGTCCTCTGGGAAGCAGACAGAATGGTGGAGGCGGGAATGAATACAAGAGCGTTGCTGGAGGGTAATACCTGTGAAAAATAAAAATGATGAAGCAGAACCGGGCAATGGGAGACTCAGACCGTAACAACGATCTGAAACGTCTCAGGTGACCTGAGTGGAGAGGTTTGAAGCACAGAATATGCATGAGAGGAGTGGGCAGGAGTGGCCTGGCCCTGCTCCCCTGCCCAGCTCAGGTGTCGTGTGGGAGCTGCCCAACCAGTGAGGCCTTGGTTGAAATGCGATGGGAGGTGCTGGGCCAGGAGGGCTGACTGCACACCTCCGAGCTGAAAGGCAGGCTCTGTCTTGTAGAGAGGTCTGAGCTGTGTACCTCCCCGACTGCCCAGCAGGGTGCCTAACTATGACCCAGGGCTGGAAGGGAGCACGGCAGGAGAAGCTTAGAGATGTTCTAGATTGAATGGTTTGGGATCATGACATGTCTTGTACACCTTCAGGGCACTTTCCTCTTTTCTTCTCTTCTAGAGATTTGTGAGGTGCCTTGTATAAAGTACAAGCCCAATAATTTGTTGTCTTTAATTGCTTAAAAGCTTAACCAAACCAGTGCAGTTAACTTTTAAAATTAGACTTACTGAGTTAAAGTAGATACAAAATTCACCGATTTTAAGGGTACAATTTGATGAGTTTTGATAAATGAATACAGCCGTGTAACCATCACCAGAATCATAATAAAGAACATTTCCATCCATCACTCCAAAGAGTTTTCACTTTACTCTCTGGTAATCACTGATGTGCTGTTTCACTAGAGTTTTGCCTTTTCATTATTTCATATAAGTGGAATCATGCAGCACATATATATATTTTTTTCTCTTCTTTGGCATCTTAACAGAATGATTTAGATACTCGTTCATGTCGTTGCAAGTATCAGTGGTTCACTTATTGACGAGGGGTGTTGTATTTTATGAGTGTATCACAGTTTATCCACTTAGCCAGTTAATGGGTTTTGGACTGCATCAGTTTGGGGCTAAGATGAATAAATCTGCTGTGGACATTTGAGTATTTGTGTGGATGTATTTTCATTTCTTTGGGGTAAATACCTAAGCATGGGATTGCTGGGTTGTATGATGTGTATGTTTAACTCTGTAAGAAATGATCACACTCTCTTCCAAAGAAGTGGTACCATTTTATGTCTGAGACTTCTAATTGCTCCACATCTGCACCAAAACTTGTTAGTATCCTCAATTTTAGACTTTCTAGTGATTATTTCATAGTGTGTCATTGGAGTTTTAAATTTTCCTTCATGACTAAAGATACTAGGCACCTTGTGGTTTTTGGCAATCATACCTTTTTTGGTAGAGTGTCCATTCAAAAAAGTTTTTCCCTTTTTGAAAATCAAATTGTTTATTTTCTCCTTTTGGGGGTGTAAGTGTGTGTATATATGTTGTGGATAGAAGTTCTTTATCAGGTATATGTTTTGCAAATACTTCCCAGTCTGTGGGTTGCCTCTTCATTTTCTTTTTTTTACATTGTCTTTTGATGAACAAAAGTGTTAAATTTTGATGAAGTCTAATTTATCTCTTTTTTTGTTTCATGGTTTTTTGGTCTCACTTGAAAAATCTTTGCCTAATTTCAATAAGACATCCCCATGCTTTCTTTTTGAAGTTTTATGTTTTAGTTCCTACATTTCGATCTGTGATCTATCTCAAGGGTAATTTTTATGAATGTTGTGAAGTAAATGTTGAGGTTTATTTTCATTCGTATGTGTATTCTTTTTTTGTCGTTGTTGCAGAATTGTTGAAAAGACAATCCATTTCCTTTTGAATTACTTTGGTACCGCTGCCAAAAATCAGTTGATTATGTGCATGTAAGACATTTTTGGACTCTCTGTTCTGTTCCATTGTATATATGGCTACTCCTTATGTAAATATGACATTGTCTTTTTTACTGTAGGTTTATAGTAAGTCTTAAGATTAGCAAATATAAGTCCTCCAACTCTGTTCCTCTTTTTTCAAAATTGTTTTGACCGTTCTAATTCCTTTGCATTTTCATTTCCCCTGTGTAATTAGTTTGCCTATTTCTGTTTTTTAGAAAAAGCCTACAAAATTTTGATTGGAATTGCTTTGTAGCTATATATCAATTTGGGTAGAATTAATCTCTTTAAAAAGTTGAGCCCTTTATTCCATAAATGTGGTATATCTAATTTATTTAGGTCTATAATTTCTCAGAAGTGTTTTCTCATTTGTAGTGTATAGGATGTGCATATATTTTGATGGTTTTAATTTTTGAGCGCTATTATACATTTTTTGGCCACACCACGTGGCATGTGAGAACCTAGTTCCCCCACCAGGGATCAAACCCGTGTCCCCTGCCTTGGGAGAGGGCAGTCTCAACCACCGGTCCACCAGAGAAGTCCCCATTGAGTGCTATTATTTTTATATTTCCATTTCCAATTGTTCATTGCAAATACGTAGAAATGCAGTTGATTTTTGTGCATTGTCCTGGCATCTTACAACTTTGCTAAACTCACCTATTATCTCCAGTTGATAATTTGTGGATTCCTTAGGATTCTCTCTCTGTCTTCTCTCTCCCTCATTCTTTCTTTCACTCTGTTAGGAACTTCCGTAAAATACTGAATAAAAGTGGGGAGGATGGACATCCTTGCCTTGTTCCCAATCTTGGAAGCTTTCGAGCTTTCATCATTAAGAATGACGTGAGCTGGACCTTCGTGTGGGGAAGAGATCTTGACTTTCACGAACTTCACACCAGAGGATCTCAAAGCGTGGGCCTTGGGCCAACAGCATTAGCATCATCTGGGAACTTGTTAGAAATCCAAATTCTTGCCCTTCCTTCCAGACTGAATCAGAAACTCAGAGGATAATACCTAGCAGTATTTATTTCACAACCCCTCCAGGAACTTTTGATACGTTCTGAGGTTTGGGTACATTACTTCAAATTCTTCCTTTCTTTCTTTTCTTTGCTTCCTTTGCTTTGCTCAACAATTTGTAGAGTATTTAATAGTTATGTGGCCGCTTGTCTGAGGCCGGATCTACCTATATATGAAAGACGGTGCTCTGCCATTAGTTTAGACATTGTGGTTTTCCTGGCATGCCTGATAAAAGTCTAATGTGAGAGTAATTCCCTCCTATTCATGCCAGAAATCAGCCCTGCCTGATGTCCCCAAAAGATACCCTGCCACTTTGAGTGAACGTTTTGCCAACCAAAGAGTGGACAGATGCTATACAATGGGAGTTTTTATCTCCAGGTGCTTTCACTGACCTTTAAATAAAGCCCACTCCTTTCAATATACCAACTCAATCTCAAATTTTTATTGAGCAACAGCATCATAATGAATTTGCTGATTGTTTCATGGTTTGTCTCACGAGACTCCACACTAGGGAAAACAGTAGCTTGAGGAAAGTTACAAAGAGAAATTAGTGGCCAGTTTTTGTCTGCTTGAGATTAGACACCACATAGAAGATCCTTTATGCAGAACTGGTGGAAGTGAGGAGTGAGATCTAATAACACAGAACAGTGCATATAAATATCCCCCCAATTGCTCTTCATTTCTGTATTTCGTTTTTCTACATTGAATTAGCATAACTTTGCACCAAAGACAAGCAAATCAGATGAAAAATCACTTTGCTTTGACATATTAATAACAAAAGTACAACATGCACTCACACATCAAACTCTTCCAGAGAAAATACAGAGAGAAGGCGTTAAAAGGCAAATCGTTTACCTGAGTTTATTTTCAGAGAGCTGGAGGTCAGAACCTTCCACTGTGCCACTGGAAGCAATGCTTTTTGGAAAAGAGGGTTAGGGTTAGAGTTAGTTCTGAAATAGTTCTGAAAGAGTGATTTTTTAAATTCTTTTCATTCCCTGTTAGCATAATTTTGGTGAGTCCTCTGGATGGGCTAAGTTCCAGGCTCCCCTCTCACATGCTAGGACCATTTTTGCCCCCATGAAACTCATGTGTCTCAGAAACATCTACGTGATGAAATATGACCACTGTAGTGTAGCTTCTAAAATTTTTCAAAATATTGCTCCAACCCAGCTTTCCAGTTTCAAATCCTTTCCTTTTCTAAAATTTCTTTTAAATTTTTTTAAAATATAAAAACAAATTTGTTTCTTTGGCTGCACCGTGAGGCGTGTGGGACCCTAGCTCCCCAACCAAAGGTCAAGCCCATGTCCCCTGCAGTGGAAGCGCAGAGTCTTAACCACTGGGGAAGTTCTGTTTCATCTCCTTTTCATTCCCTAAACATTATTGGCCTGCGATGGTCAATAATAAGGGTATATGGAATTATTTTATCACAACGTTACCTATCCTATATCCCAGGGTAGAAAGTGAAAAGATCTAAAGAAAGATGCTCTTCTAAGTGGAATGATATTTGGGACATCACTGTTTAGGATCACGACCCAGTCACCTCTGTGGTTCATTCATAAGACCGGCCCTGGGAAAAATCCGTCCCTGGGCATCCACTGTGACCAAATCAGAGCCAGTGATATTCTCCAAACCAAACTCTTTGAAGGGCACACACAATATAGTAATTTCTAGAAGCTGGGAAAATATGGATAAGCAGAAGTGTTATGAACAAAGTAATTGTAAAAGGGTTTTTATGTTACTCTCATATAGAAGCCCACAAATCTATCCACATAGAATGAGGGAAATGGTCTTGGTGATGGTGAATTCCTTGCCTCTGTTAAAAATAAGAAACCGCATAAATATTTAAGCAGGTCTTTTAACGATATTGCTAATGTTCTTGGGAGTGCAGTTCTCTTGGCGGTGGACCTTGTGTACCTATTTGCAACTCTTGTCCCCATTAGTTTCTAAATCCTTTCCAAGGAATTCAAGGGGATAGAATTCTCTTTATTGATATAACATGCAGATAAAGTTGACATTATAAGACTTGAGGCTAAAAATAATACCAAGTACAGCACAAGAGTAATATGTTATAGCATTATCCATGGTTTTCTGGAAAACGAGAGCAACCACAGTTTCTGCCACTTTTTGGCAATCACATTTTCATGTTTTGGGTAAACCACAGTATTCGATTTGGATACAGTAGTTTTAGCCTGCTGCCCTAGGACATAGTATAATAATGATTAAAAAATGGAGGTCTCTTCTCTGTGAGTCTTCCTATAGCCAGAATTTTTAAATTTATTCATTTATTCCACAAATATTTACTGAGTACCTTACATGCGAAAGGTGCTGAAGATGGAACAGACAGCAGCATAGTAAACATTCCTACAAGTAGAGAACAGGCAAACGTGGAGGCAGTTGGCAAAGACATAGTAACTTAAAAAGATAATTGCAGAGCGTGTGCAATTCTGTGACAATTACAGACGGTGTGCAATTCTGTAATAACATCAGCTGGGTGATGTGATAAGCTGTGGGTGAGTGATGGAGGCAGTGAGGACGCTGTCCTGAGGTGGAGATGACATTCAGGATGGATCTAAAGGCTGAGAAGGATTCGTCCACGTAAAACTGGAGAGCATGAGATTAAAATTATTTTCCTTCAGTGTATACATGTTCCTGAAAACATGTAGTGACCAGAAATTTTTAAATCCATAACTCTTATTCAGAAATCAGGAAACCTTAACATAGGATGTACAATAATCTGACATGTTTTCAATTTGCATAGTGAAAAATATTGGGTCAATTGTGAGATAAACCACGACCCTCTCAACCCTCTGTAAACCTCCTCTTTCTGTTCCTTGTACACATGACCCTGTATCCGCTAAAAGTTGGGGGATTCCATAATCTTGTTCTCCAGACTTGTATGCAACACCGTTGTCGAAAAATCACATCTCTCCTTACAACTTGTATCCTAGCCTCAAATATGAGTGTGTCTGTCCCTTGGCTGGTGAGGTTCTGTCTATCCACGGTAATCTTCTCTTATGACGAACTCCCACTAATTATGTAGAGTCCATTTCAGGGAGCAAGTACGTTTCTCCCTAAAGCCTCTTCCCTGCATGTCTCTTCCTTGTCCCCTCCTTCCCTTCCTGAGATGCAGAAATCCTCCCTGCTGCCTTGAGGTCTCCAGGCAGGGCTCACCCTGCTCAGATGGGCTGAAGGGGCTTCTGCCCTCCTAGGAGAAACCCCGGAGAAGGTGCTGCTAATGCAAAGGAGGGAGATGCTCTGAAGGTGCTGTCCCTGCCTGGTGCCCCTCAAATGGTATCACCTCAATGATCTCCTATTTTAACACTTCTGAAAAAAAGATCCTGCTTGTCATTGCAGACGGGCCTTTTAATTGTGTCTTCAATACTTTGTGCTGGGTGTTCCCAATACTCTTTCACGTGGTTTCCCACATGAACAGTGAGACTCAAGAGACCGGTCTTGGCAGAAGAGGACAAAATTGACAGGTTCCCTTCCTGAGCAGTGAGATTCTTAGTTATTACCCTAGAGAGACTCTCCTGTTGCCCGGGAGACAAGCAACATGGGCTCTAAGGGCAACATCAACACATACACACACACAGCCCCCGAATTGGAAAAATCCAGATGTCCATCACAGTAAAATGAATAAATATACAATATTATGTTCATATTCACATAGAAGTATAAAATAAAACAGTGAAAACAAATACCTTTGAGTACTATGTAACAACATGCACTATTCCCCTACTTATAAATTCGTTTTTAGAATAAAAGCAAGTAAGGGACTTCCCTCGTGGCGCAGTGGTTAAGAATCCGCCTGCCAACGCAGGGGACACGGGTTCGAGCCCTGGTCCGGGAAGATCCCACATGCCACGGAGCAACTAAGCCCGTGCACCACAACTACTGAGCCTGCGCTCTAGAGCCCGCGAGCCACAACTACTGAGCCCGTGTGCCACAACTACTGAAGCCCACACGCTTAGAGCCTGTGCTCCACAACAAGAGAAGCCACTGCAGTGAGAAGCCCGCGCACCACAACCAAGAGTAGCCCCCGCTCGCCGCAACTAGAGAAAGCCCACGCGCAGCAAGGAAGACCCAACGCAGCTAAAAATAATAAATAAATTTAAAAAATAAAAAAGCAAGTAATATTTCATTGTATAGTATGAAATCATTTTGAAAGCTCCAAAACAAAGCTAACTGATGTATTTTGGGGATACATATATAGTTAGTAAAACTATAAAGAAAAACGGGAAAAATAACTACAGAACATACAATAATGCTTAATTTTGAAGGAGAAAGAGAAGCAGTTGAGGAGGGGCTCAATTAGTTGTTCAGTGACTTTAATAGTCCATTTCTTGGGCTCAGTGATTTATGAGTGAGCATTTTATCTTTCGTATCTCATAATCTTTATATTATAAAAGTTCAAAAGTAATTCATAAAAACAAATGGTTCTCTGCCTTATTAGCAATTTGTTCGTTCCAATTAATTAAGCCGCAATTAAATCCACACTGGACCTTGGAGTCCACAGAGAAAATAACTTCCAAAGACCCATTCCAGTGAAAAATGGAAAATCCAGCAGTTTCCCCAGGAGGGTGGCTCTTTTCTGATTGAGTTCAGTCCCGGAAGAAAGAACCGTGGCAGACTGACAGCTGGGGCCTAGGCTCTTGCCCAGGCACTCTTCTGAATCTCTGCCGAGCTCTTAGATCAGCTGTGATGTGCCTGATCGCTTCATCCAGAATCATTTTCTTTCCAAGAGAACCCGTGGTCCGTGGTCCATGGAGACACTGAGTGTGCTGGAAGCAGCTCCCTTCATGAACGCAAGCCCGGGAAGAGCTATGATGGGCAGAGGCAGAAGCAGGAGTGGCGCAAAGCGCCGTTTGAAGGGGATTCTGGCTGTGACCACAGCCCTTCTAGATTGCTCTTTCCAGCCTTCAGAACACTGTACATCACGGGTCCTCCCCATCCAGCCTTATCTGCAGGGCTCTCCATCACCCACAGTCTGGGCCCTGTGGGCTCACCTTCCGGCCATCTGTAGACACGTCCCATTTCCACACAAAACCTTTGCTTATTGCCACTGCCTCAGATGGAAGTGCTTTCTCTCCACTGGACTTGGGCCACGTCTAACGTCTAGCAAGGTTAAGTCCAAGCCAGTCAGTCAATCCTCAGTCCATCAACCGAACAGCTTGTTTATAAATGCAGAGTAAAATTCAAATTTTACTGCATCAATGAAACTATCCCAGACGAATCTAATCTACATTGATCTCATCACCATGTAGACATTTAGTCTAACTTTTTTTTTTTTTTTTCCTGCGGTACGTGGGCCTCTCACTGCTGTGGCCTCTCCCGTTGCGGAGCACAGGCTCCGGACGCACAGGCTCAGCGGCCGTGGCTCACGGGCCTAGCCGCTCCGCGGCATGTGGGATCCTCCCGGACCGGGGCATGAACCCATGTTCCCCGCATCGGCAGGCGGACTCTCAACCACTGCGCCACCAGGGAAGCCCCTAGTCTAACTTTTAATATGCATATATGTGTTGCCTTATATTTTCTAGGGCAATAGTTATCAAATACTTATGACTTATGGCCCAATTACTGTACAGTGGGGGCAATGAGGAACTTATAGTTGACCAACCGGTCCAGATCCAACTTCCTGTGGGAAAACTATAAAGATGACGGCAAGCCACTGTATCTGAATATTTCAGTGGATTGTTTATTTTTGGCAACAAGGGATGATTCATATTTATGATGTGGATACACTGAAGGTCTGTTTATGGTAGAATCCCAGGCACAACTATCGCTAATGCAGATATTCCTCTCTACTCATTTTATGTTAATCAAACACTACTAAAATATTGAACTGATCATAAACATAAGCTCATAGGAACTTGTAATTCAAAAGTAAAAATAACGGCAATTGAACACCATGATTAACTCAACATGGATGTTGCGACGATTACAGAGTCCTTCCTGAAAGTAGAGAAATGTAACTACCTGTCAGGGAACCTGCTTTCCATAAGCTTTGCAAACGTTGCTAGACATTTCATGGCAACCAGACTTCTTCGTAGAATGCTGAGTAAGGGTGTCAGGAGACTCTGCTCCTGTCCTCATTTTCAGTTATGAATGTTAATTTGAATAACCTTTAGCAATTCACTTATTAGGTAATACACAAAAAGCTTTTAGTCATTACATGAAAATGAAAGCATCTGGAATTACACATGTTTTGCTGGTAATTCAAGATAAAATTTACATTGTTCTGAAATTTTTCAAGGTGTATCAAGAAGCCAGAGATCGCAGTCTGAAAAATCACTGCTCTAACTCTGTTCTGTAGCCCGTGGATTGTATTTGGTTGTGTCGTGTTGGTTTTGCTTATGTTAACAGTTTTTGCGTCTCTAAGATCTGCAGAGCACACCTGCAGGTCGGTTATAAGAAGGACCAAAAGTCGCTCAGCCACCATCTTGCTTACCACATCTACTGTCGCGGTATCGCTGTGGCAGCACTGTGTTCAGATCATGTGGAACAGAAGTGACACACTTACAGAGAGTTGACCTCATCCTTGAAGTTTCTGATGTTTTTTTCCAGCATTTGCTAAATAGATAAACATTTATAGAGCTCAAAGTTTATTACAAGTTATTTTAAAGGTTTGGCTGATACAGATGTTCCACTTGGACTGGCAGTGTGACCACCAGTTAACGATGCATCTCAGTTCCTGAATCTCTCCTGCCACTCATCCTGACAAGTTGGAGAGGAAGAGGCTGCCTACAGATGGTGTTTCAAATTTCACATATTCATTACTGAGCTACACAGTGAGCAGTGGTGAGGAAAGATCAGGAAAAGAGAAGAGAGCCATTCCATTTCTCCCATCAAACACAGGCAGCTGTTCCAGATAGTACTGATGTTCTGATACGGCACAGTTGGCTGGTGGGAAAATTCCACTGGCACCACCTGCATACCAACTTTGATTTCAGATGCCATTCTGTAGAATGTGTAGTGATATTTCATTGTGGATTTGCTTGTCCCTGATGGCTAATGAAGTAGAGCATGTCTGATGAATTAATAGGGCCTCCTCTAAGAGACCAAGGAGACACCTAAGGGACTGTTTCATTCAGGGCACTGTTTCCATTGGTGTGGCCAGAGGGATTGTCTTCTGCGGAATCGTTGGACACTCTGTGAGGCATGAGTACACAGGTGTTTAGTGAAATACATTCCCTCAAAGCCCAACTTGCAACTAGGAACCAAGATGGCGGAGTAGAAGGACGTGCTCTCACTCCCTCTTGCGAGAACACCAGAATCACAAACAGCTGCTGGACAGTCATCGACAGGAGGACACTGGAACTCACCAAAAATGATACCCCACATCCAAAGACAAAGGAGAAGCCACAGTGAGACGGTAGGAGGGGCGCAATCACAGTAAAATCAAATCCCATAACTGCTGGGTGGGTGACTCACAGACTGGAGAACATTATACCACAGAAGTCCACCCACTGGAGTGAAGGTTCTGAGGCCCACGTCAGGCTTCCCAACCTGGGGGTCCAGCAACGGGAGGAGGAATTCCTAGAGAATGAGACGTTGAAGGCTAGCGGGATTTGATTGCAGGACTTCAGCAGGACTGGGGGAAACAGAGACTCCACTCTTGGAGGGTACACACAAAGCAGTGTGCTCATCAGGACCCAGGGGAAGGAGCAGTGACCCCAGGGGAGACTGAACCAGACCTACCTGCTAGTGTTGGAGGGTCTCCTGCAGAGGCAGGGGGTGGCTGTGGCTCACCATGGGGACAAGGACACTGGCAGCAGAAGTTCTGGGAAGTACTCCTTGGTGTGAGCCCTCCCAGAGTCTGTCATTAGCCCCACCAAAGAGCCCAAGTAGGCTCCAGTGTTGGGTTGCCTCAGGCCAAACAACCAACAGGGAGGGAACCCATCCCCACCCAACAGCAGTCAAGCAGATTAAAGTTTTACTGAGCTCTGCCCACCACAGCAACAGCCAGCTCTACCCAACACCAGTCCCTCCCATCAGGAAACTTACACAAGCCTCTTAGATAGCCTCATCCACCAGAGGGCAGGCAGCAGAAGCAAGAACTACAATCCTGCAGCCTGTGGAACAAAACCACATTCACAGAAAGACAGACAAGATGAAAAGGCAGAGGGCTACGTACCAGATGAAGGAACAAGATAGAACCCCAGAAAAACAACTAAATGAAGCGGAGATAGGCAACCTTCCAGAAAAAGAATTCAGAATAATGGTAGTGAAGATGATCCAGGACCTTGGAAAAAGAATGGAGGCAAAGATTGAGAAGATGCAAGAAATGTTTAACAAAGACCTAGACGAATTAAAGAACAAACAAACAGAGATGAACAATACAATAACTGAAATGAAAACTACACTAGAAGGAATCATAGCAGAATAACTGAGGCAGAAGAATGTATAAGTGACCTGGAAGACAGAATGGTGGAATTCACTGCTGCAGAACACAATAAAGAAAAAAGAATGAAAAGAAATGAAGACGGCCTAAGAGACCTCTGGGACAACATTAAACGCAACAACATTCGCATTATAGGGGTCCCAGAGGAGAAGAGAGAGAGAGAGAAAGGACCCGAGAAAATATTTGAAGAGATTATAGTCAAAAACTTCCCTAACGTGGGAAAGGAAATAGCCACCCAAGTCCAGGAAGTGCAGCGAGTCCCTACAGGATAAACCCAAAGAGAAACACGCTGAGACACATAGTAATCAAATTGGCAAAAATTAAAGGCAAAGAAAACTTACTGAAAGCAGCAAGGGAAAAACGACAAATAACATACAAGGGAACTCCCATAAGGTTAACAGCTGATTTCTCAGCAGAAACTCTACAAGCCAGAAAGGAGTGGCATGATATACTTAAAGTGATGAAAGGGAAGAACCTACAGCCAAGATTACTCTACCCAACAAGGATCTCATTCAGATTCAATGAAGGAATCAAAAGCTTTACAGACAAGCAAAAGCTAAGAGAATTCAGCACCACCAAACCAGCTCTACAACAAATGTTAAAGGAACTTCTCTAAGTGGGAAACACAAGAGAAGAAAAGGACCTATGAAAACAAACCCAAAACAATTGAGAAAATGGTCATAGGAACATACTTATCGATAATTACCTTAAATGTGAATGGATTAAATGCTCCAACCAAAAGACACAGGCTTGCTGAATGGATACAAAAACAAGACCCATCTATATGCTCTCTACAAGAGACCCACTTCAGACCTAGGGACACATACAGACTGAAAGTGAGGGGATGGAAAAAGATATTCCATGCAAATGGGAATCAAAAGAAAGCTGAAGTAGCAATACTCATATCAGATGAAATAGACTTTAAAATAAAGAATGTTACAAGAGACAAGGAAGGACACTACATAATGATCAAGGGATCAATCCGAGAAGAAGATATAACAATTATAAATATATATGCACTCAACACAGGAGCACCTCAATACATAAGGGAACTGCTAACAGCTATAAAAGAGGAAATCGATAGTAACACAATAATAGTGGGGGAATTTAACACCTCACTTACACCAATGGACAGATCATCCAAAATGAAAATAAATAAGGAAACAGAAGCTTTAAATGACACAATAGACCAGATAGATTTAATTGATATTTATAGGACATTCCATCCAAAAACAGCAGATTACACTTTCTTCTCAAGTGCACATGGAACACTTTCCAGGATAGATCACATCTTGGGTCACAAATGAAGCCTCAGTAAATTTAAGAAAATTGAAAACATATCAAGCATCTTTTCTGATCACAATGCTATGAGATTAGAAATGAATTACAGGGAAAAAACACAAACACATGGAGGCTAAACAATACATTACTAAATAACCAAGAGATCACTGAAAAAATCAAAGAGAAAATCAAAAAATACCTAGAGACAAATGACAATGAAAACACGACAATCCAAAACCTATGGGATGCAGCAAAAGCAGATCTAAGAGGGAAGTTGATACCTATACAATCCTACCTCAAGAAATAAGAAAAATCTCAAATAAACAATCAAACCTTACACCTGAAGGAACTAGAGAAAGAAGAACAAACAAAACCCAAAGTTAGCAGAAGGAAAGAAATCATAAAGATCAGAGCAGAAATAAATGAAATAGAAGCAAAGAAAACAATAGCAAAGATCAATAGAACTAAAAGCTGGTTCCTTGAGAATATAAACAAAATTGATAAACCATTAGCCAGACTCATCAAGAAAAAGAGGGAGAGGACTCAAATCAATAAAATTAGAAATGAAAAAGGGGAATTTACAACAGAAACTGCAGAAATACCAAGCATCCTAAGAGACTACTACAAGCAACTCTATGCCAATAAAATGGACAACCTGGAAGAAATGGACAAATTGTTAGAAAGGTATAACCTTCCAAGACTGAACCAGGAAGAAATAGAAAATATGAACAGACCAATCACAAGTAATGAAATTGAAACTGTGATTAAAAATCTTCCAACAAGCAAAAATCCAGACCAGATGGCTTCACAGGTGAATTCTATCAAACATTTAGAGAAGAGCTAACACTCATCCTTCTCAAACTCTTCCAAAAACTTGCAGAGGAAGGAACACTCCCAAACTCATTCTAAGAGGCCACCATCACCCTGATACCAAAACCAGACAAAGATACTACAAAAAAAAGAAAATTACAGACCAATATCACTGATGAATATAGATGCAAAAATCCTCAACAAAACACTAGCAAACAGAATCCAACAACACATTAAAAGGATCATACACCATGATCAAGTGGGATTTATCCCAGGGATGCAAGGATTCTTCAATATATGCAAATCAATCAATGTGATACACCATATTAACAAATTTAAGAATAAAAACCATATGATCATCTCAATAGATGCAGAAAAAGCTTTTGACAAAATTCAACACCCATTTATGATAAAAACTCTCCAGAAAGTGGGCATAGAGGGAACCTATCTCAATAAAGGCCATAGACGACAAACCCACAGCAAACATCATTCTCAATGGTGAAAAACTGAAAGCATTTCCTCTAAGATCAGGAACAAGACAAGGATGTCCACTCTCACCACTATTATTCAACATAGTTTTGGAAGTCCTAGCCACGGCAATCAGAGAAGAAAAAGAAATAAAAGGAATACAAATTGGAAAAGAAGAAGTGAAACTGTCATTGTTTGCAGATGACATGATACTATACATAGAGAATCCCAAGAAATCCCTAGAAAACTACTAGAGCTAATCAATGAATTTGGTAAAGTAGCAGGATACAAAATTAATGCACAGAAATCTCGGCATTCCTATACACTAATGGTGAAAAATGTGAAAGAGAAATTAAGGAAACACTCCCATTTACCATTGCAACAAAAAGAATAAAATACCTAGGAATAAACCTACCTAAGGAGACAAAAGACCTGTATGCAGAAAACTATAAGACACTGATGAAAGAAATTAAAGATGACACCAGCAGATGGAGAGATATGCCATGTTCTTGGATTGGAAGAATCAATATTGTGAAAATGACTCTACTACCCAAAGCAATCTACAGATTCAATGCAATCCCTATCAAATTACCAATGGCATTTTGTACGGAACTAGAGCAAAAAATCTTAAAATTCGTGTGGAAACACAAAAGACCCCGAATAGCAAAAGGAGTCTTGAGGGAATAAAACAGAGCTGGAGGAATCAGGCTCCCTGACTTCAGACTATACTACAAAGCTACAGTACTCAAGAAAATATGGTACTGGCACAGAAACAGAAACATAGATCAATGGAACAAGATAGAAAGCCCAGAGATATACCCACACACCTATGGTCAACTAATCTATGACAAAGGAGGCAAGGATACACAATGGAGAAAAGACAGCCTCTTCAATAAGTGGTGCTGGGAAAACTGGACAACTACATGTAAAAGAATGAAATTAGAACACTCCCTAACACCATACAAAAAATAAACTCAAAATGGATTCGAGACCTAAATGTAAGACCGGACACTATAAAACTCTTCAAGGAAAACATAGGCAGTACACTCTTTGACAGAAATCACAGCAAGATCTTTTTTGATCCACCTCCTAGAGAAATGGAAATAAAAACAAAAATAAACAAATGGGACCTAATGAAACTTAAAAGCTTTTGCACAGCAAAGGAAACCATAAACAAGACAAAAAGACAACCCTCAGAATGGGAGAAAATATTTGCAAATGGATCAACTGACAAAGGATTAATCTCCAAAATATATAAACAGCTCATGCAGCTCAATATTAAAGAAACAAACAACCCAATCCAAAAATGGGCAGAAGACCTAAATAGACATTTCTCCAAAGAAGACATACAGATGGCCAAGAAGCACATGAAAAGCTGCTCAACATCACTAATTATTAGAAAAATGCAAATCAAAACTACAGTGAGGTATCACCTCACACCAGTTAGAATGGGCATCATCAGAATATCTACAAACAACAAATCCTGGAGGGGGTGTGGAGAAAAGGGAACCCTCTTGCACTGTTGGTGGGAATGTAAACTGATACAGCCACTATGGAGGTTCCTTAAAAAACTAAAAATAGAATTACCATATGATCCAGCCATCGCACTACCAGGCATATACCCAGAGAAAACCATAATTCAGAAAGACACATGCACCCCAATGTTCATTGCAACACTGTTTACAATAGCCAGGTCATGGAGGCAACCTAAATGCCCATCAAGAGACGAATGGATAAAGAAGATATGGTACATATATACAATGGAACATTACTCAGCCACAAAAAGGAATGAAGTTGGGTCATTTGAGGAGACATGGATAGACCTTGAGACTGTCATACAGAGTGAAGTAGGTCAGAAAGATAAAAACAAATATCATATATTAATGCATATATGTGGAATCTAGAAAAATGGTATAGATGAACCAGTTTGCAAGGCAGAAGTTGAGACACAGATGTAGAGTACAAACATATGGACACCAGGGGGGAAAAGCCCCGGAGGTTGGGGATGGTGGTGTGATTAATTGAGCAATTGGGATTGACATGTATATACTGATGTGTATAAAATTGATGACTAATAAGAACCTGCTGTATAAAAAAATAAATAAAATTAAATTAAAAATTAAAAAAAAGAGAAGGACGAAGATTGGATGCCAGCTTCACAGTTTACTAGTTAGGTGACCTTGGACAAACCACTCAAACTTTTTGGGCCTCAGTTTATTGACCTGTAAAAGGGGAATGATATCTTATGGAATCATTGTAAGAGTTATCAATGTTTGGGGCACAGGATCAAGCTCTGGCTTTAAGAACTGTGGGAACACAACTTATGCCCTCAGTGAATTTGATGGTTAGTAGGAAAGATGGTAGAAAGTGAAGTGAGATTATGTGGTCTGGATGCCACCCTGGGCCCCTTCCTCTGACAGCCCGAGACCATCTGCCGTGACCCTTCCCCTGCACCAAAAAGCAACCTGGGGCTGATTATAGGTTTCATCCCCTTTCCTATGATCTGTTCTTCTTTCTTGAAGGCCTTTTTCTCCCACAAAAGTGACTCTCCATCAGTATCAAGCAATACCTGGTTTGCTAATCTCTGATAAAGTCTGTTGTGTATTACTCAGTGCAGGCGTGACATTGTAAAAGCCTGTTCCTAGGAAAAGTAAACGCTTCATCCAAGGGAAAATATCCCCGTCACGAGGAGATGGGGTACCACTTGGGGTGCAAGCTCCTGGGTTTGTATGCAGAGTCCTGTGCATGTGTGACTTTAGCATTTTTACAGGGCACAATCTGTAACTTTCACCAGGTTCTCCAGGGGATCCATCACCCTGAAAAGGTTAAAAGCCAAATCTCTCCATGAGAACGTTGCAGACAAAGCAGCAGGCCCAACGTGGCAGACACTTTCATGTAGGATAGACACTGTCCCCCAGCTGTCAGTTGTATAATGGCCCTGTCCCACGAACACTGTAGCTGGCCTGGAAGGTACAGCCTAAATCAAGTCTTTTCCCAGTTACTTTCCAGCCTACAAGGATAAGCATGGCCTCTTGCACAATTTTCTACCAGGGAAGCCCCAAGGTCCTTTAAGCAGTGGTACAGGGCCTTATAAACCATCCTCAAAGAAGCATGAATTTTTATTTCCCTGAAAATTGGCCATCCTTCTTTGAGACATTTTTATGGACTTGTCTCTCTAGTAAGCCTTTACTTCTAGGTCCTATGGGAGGCCAACTTTATTAGTCCAGCTATGCCTCAGACCCTTTGTAAAATGTTCCTGGGATCTCCTGCCGGGTAGAGGAAATCTAGGAGTGACTCAATCCTCAGTGGGTAACTAGAAGAAAGATAAAAGCCAAAACGAAAGAGAAAAAAAATGCCTGAAAGATAAGAAATCTGCTATATAATAAAATCGGACTCAATTCAGGATTAGTCTCTTTTAATATGGAAACCACATATGAGATCTTGGAATATACGAAGGCAACTGTAAATTCCTCCTATGAAGCTGGAAACCACTCCTGGGAGCCAAACTAGAAAATCAATGTACAATCAATTAGAAAAACGCAATGTTACCTTAAAAGGCTTCTAGGCCAAGATTTGAACTGTAGTTTGATTGATACACAGTGAGCATGGGAATAGGCTCTGGAGATGGACTTCTCTGGGTATCAATCCTAGCTGCTGTGCAAACACGGGAAAATATATTTCTCTGTACATCAGTTTCCACAAGAGGTTGTGATGAAAATTACATGAGTTAATATATGTGAAGTGCTTAGAACAATATCTGACCTTATAAATGTTCAGTAAATACAGTCTCTTACTAACATTATTATTTTGGCTGACTTTTTTTCTTAAGTTAATAACTGTATTCATCTAGGAATCATCCACTCAAATATGAAAATGTCTTGGGAGAGCCATTCAGGGGTCCATCTGAACGGTGCCCAGGGTGGATGGTGCCTCAAGTCATTCACACAGGTCAGAAGAGCAGGTGCATCGTCCTCTGCAACTTTCAGGAGATGACATCAACCAATCACATTTCTCTCTACTCCCCCTGGATGTGTTACACGTTGGTCCTCCATGTAGATTTGCCAATAAGGCACAATGCCCTGACCTGTGAAAGTGGAACTCCAAGTCTGCTGGACACATTATAATCTAACAGGTTATTATTCTGAGTTTTTGACATCTATCTTTTTTGAGTTTACTTAATGTTGGTCAGTCACCTGCAATTCCATGATCTCTGGGTATTTTATCAAATTTAATTTGGGGTCATAACATCCTAAGGGCCACGGTCTCACCCCTGCATTTTCATCCTCCTCCTATACCCCGCCCCCTGGGACTCTGAGGTCACCTCTTTGTGTCTCTGCCTGCTGTGGCGGAGACCGCCTACACAATGTGTGCGCGCCCCTCTTCATGAAGTCTGAACTTAGGTCATTAGGGAGTCATTATGATTTTGTTGTCGTTTTCCTGATGTTCCCTTTCAACGTGGAAAAACTTGTGGGAAGTGAACAATTAGTAGATAACATTACCACGGGCTGGTTGACAGGTAGATTGGAGGAAACTTGGGCCCTGCGGGGAGGGAGATGAAGAGTGGAACTTAACAAAAGGTAAGAGATGCAGAGGCGGGCGTCTCGAAGACAGCTTCCTTCTGTGCTGTGTTCCCTTCTTCACACTCTGCTCACCATCGGCTGTGTCAAGTCACAGGTTGCTCTCTGAGAAGTATCTGTGCAGTGACCACAGAGAGTCTGTGCAGCGGGAAAGTCAGAGGTCCCCTCAAGCTAGAAACGGCATGTAATAGAAAGAGGATGGAGTGAGGAGGGAGGAAGCATTTTCAGACAACTGCCAGGAGATAATATGGTCTCATTCTAAAATCCATTGAGTAAGTAACGTGTAAGGGAATAATAGGACTCTAGCAATTTCATTTTGCATTTTTAATGTTTGGCCAGGAAGTACCAACAGAGCAAGAATGAACATTTGTTTTCATTTTTCCTGCTGAGGCAAATCAGTGATAGAAGATTGAACATCTCAATGCAGAGATTCAACTAAGACCACACTCAGCATGTTCACAGAAGGCCAATCTCTTAGGGTAGTAGAGAAGTTAACTACTTTTAAATAATCAGATGTGGAATTTAAAGAAAGATAGAGCCTTGACCCTTATTGGTAATGATTAAGGCTGTTTACAGAAATTCTGGTTTTGCTCTTTCTGGGTATTGTAGAAGGATTGTACTTCACAGCTCTCCTTGAAGTTGACTAGGCCATTTTGCTTGTTTTGTTTAACCAGTAATACCTTAGTGGAGGTGACATGTCACTCCTAGGTGTAAACTCTAGGTTCAGTGCTCTGATGGCCATGGTCTTCCCTCTGATTGTGGAAGCATATGCCAAGATACAGCCTTCTCCGTGAGTAGGACCACCCTCCTGGCCCTCAGTGGACGTGTGGCATGTGTGATAAATATTTGATATATGAAGCCATTGAGATTTTTAGATTGTTTCTTGCACAGTAAACCTAGCCTGTCCTGAACGAGGCAAACTGCTGAGAAAAGTATATTATCCTGGATGTTGAGAGATTTGTGTTGTAGACTGATCATTTTCTCTGTAACCCTGAGAAAATAATTTCTTTGGGCCACTGAGAGTACTTCTCTCTTTTTAAAAGTCCTCTCCCCAAGTTGGAATGATCCCCATGGCAATGGATTAGAGTTGAAGACATCAGTATGATTTCATGTTTAGCTTAATATAAAACAGATGTTACACATAGCAATATTTTTAGATACGTGCATGTACGCAGGTTATACAAACACATATAACTCCCTGCTGTGTAAGCTGGGAAGACCTAGAAGCAGTAGATACCCTGTTTCCCCACCCCCAGAAGCAACAAGTACATCTAACAGCCAGATTCGTATTTCTAATATCATTCTCCAGTATTAGAAAGCAGGCCCCTTGGAGGAATGGGGTAGGAAATAGACAAGATGAAATTGAAGCATCTTTTACTGCCAGAAAGTAAGGAAAAGGAAAAGACAGCAATTCCACAATGCTGGGAGTATCAAAGGGACACAAAGGAACAAACTGAAAATAGCTCCCAATGTCCAAAGCTGGAGCATTTTGAGCAAAAAATACATAAAGTAATATTGGATTATAACCCAGAGTACAAAATAAATATCTGGACTTCCTGGGCAGTCCAGTGGTTAAGACTTCGCCTTCCACTGCAGGGTGTGCGGGTTCCATCCCTGATCAGGGAACTAAGATCCCACATGCCGTGCAGTGCAGCCAAAAATAAATTAATTAATTTAAAAAAACAAAATAAATATCCATAAGTCTCTACTGATATGAATAAATGATTGAATAAATAAATAAATGAGGAAGAATAAACAAAGCTACAATGCATGAGAATTCTAAATAATTTATGTAGACGCAGCATCCCTAAGGAGATGGCACATGACTCCTACCCCTTAAATGTGAACCTCACGTAGTGACTTTCTTCCCAAGATTACGGATGTGGAAAGGAGGAAAAAAAGATAATTGCAGAGAAACCTGGCAAACTCTATCTCAAGCCAGGTGATCAAGGCGTACATCAACAGTGATGCGTCATAGGGATAAGCATGTACCCTTGACATGATGTGATGAGAATGACGCTTCACCTTCCCTCAAAATGAGAAAAATCAGGAGAAAAGTATCAGGCAGATCCCAGTTAAGGGACAGTCTACAGAATACCTAGTCAGTATCCCTTAATATTGTCAAGGGCATCAAAATCAAGGAAAGTCTGAGAAACTGTCACGGCTAAGAGGAGCCTAAGGAGACATGAAGACTAAATGTAATGTCTTATCCTGGATGGAATCCTGGAACAGAAAAAGGACGTTAGGTTAAAAACTAAGAAAATCTAAATGAAATGTGGACTTGATCTAATAATAATGTATTCACATTGATTAACTAACATACCACACTAATGTAAGATGTTAACAATAGTGTTAGCTGGATGTGGAGTATATGGGAACCCTCCCTACTATCTTCTCAATCTTTTTTGTAAATCTTAAGCAGTTCTAAATTTAAAAGTTTATTTTAAAAATACCATTTAAAATGCCAGGAAAAAAAATGAGCTACTTACATGTTCAGGCTCTCTGGAAGCTACAAAACACTGCATTGACAACTACAAATCTTTACTGAGATAAATTAAAGACCTAAATAAACTTAGTTATACCATGTTCATGGATTAAAGATTCAATATTGTTTTGATGTCAGTTCTCCTCCAAATTGTTCCACAGGTTCATTGGGATCTAAATCAAGACCCCAGCACAACTTTTGCAGAAATTGACAAACTGTTTCTAAAATTAATATGAAAATGAAAATGACCTAGTGTATCCAAAACATGTTTGAAGAAGAGCAGTTTATGCACAATGACTATCTATTTCTTGATTTATTATAAAGCTACTCTACTCTATAAAAATACTATAAAGATAAGTAGAAAGAATGGAACAAAATGGAGTAAAAAAGTAGACTGACTCGTAGATGATCAATTGATTTTTGACAAAGATGCAAAGGTAATTCAGCAGGTATAGTGTTCTTAATAAATAGTCCAAGAACAATTGTATTCAATAAATCCAAATACCAAAAAAATTAAAAATGGACTTCAATCCATACCTCACACCACATGCAAAAGTAACTTAAAGTGTATCACAGTCCTAAATAAAACATAAATCTATAAAACACCTAGAAGTAAACATAGGAGAAAATCTTTGTCATCTGAGGTTAGACAATGTTTTCCTAGATACAACACCAAAAGCACAATCCACAAAATAAAAAATAAATACGACTCTATTAAAATTAAAAAAAAAACTTCTCTCTGAAAGATATTGGTAAGGAAATAAAAAGGCAAGCCTTAGACTGGGCAAAGTATTTGCAAATGACATATCTGATAAAGGACTTGTTTCTACAATATATAGATCACCCTCAAAACAATTATAAGAACATAAACAACTTGTTTTGAAAAGTGAAAAGATTTGAACAGGCATCTCAACAAAGGAGATATATGGATGGTAGATGTATGCTGAGCAAGGTAAAAGTGCTTAACATCATTAAACATTAGGGAGATTCAAATTAGAGCTACAGTAAGACTCCACTACACACCTATTAATGTCTAAAAGTAAAGACTGACCATCCCAAGTGTTGATAAGGATGTGGGGCAATGGGAAATCTTTCATACAATGCTGGTGGAAATGGAAAAAAGGTACAACTTCTTTAAAAACAGTTCAGAATTTTTTAAAACGTTCAACAACCTACCCTGTGATTTAGTCATTCTACTCGCAGGTATTTACCCTAAGAAAGAAAGAATATGTCCATTCAAAGACTTGTACGTGAACATCTATTGAAGCTTTATTTTTAATAGTACAAAATGGATTAAACCAAAATGTGCATCAACAGGCTAACAGGTAAACTTTAATTGGTATCTGTTGTATTTTCATCGTATCCCTACAATGGACTACTACTTAGCAATAAAAAGGAATACAAAGTTATAAATACAATAACATGGATGAATCTCAACATAATCCTGCCCAATGAAACAAGGCTCTGACAAACTACAATCTGTGACTCCCCCCTTTTATATTCCCTTGATATTTATATAAAGGTCAAACGAATCTATAGTGGTAGAAAGCCATTCAGTGGTGGCCCGTGAACAGAGCAAAACGGGGAAATGGGATTACAAAGGACCACAAGGATTTTTGTGTGGATGGGTGTGTTCATTGTGTTGACAGTGGCACTGATGGTTTCCGTTGTCCAAAATCGATCTAATTATGTACCTTAAATACTGCCTTTTATTGGATGTCAATTGTTGCTCAATAAAGCTATTAAAGCATATATCCTCATATATCACTTGTACAATAAAAAAATGCTCATAGTAGTTTTAGTCAAATGAGCCCCAGACAAAAAACAACTCAAATGCTCATTAACAGGAAAATGAAATAAAAAATCTTTATACAATAAAATGTATCACAGCAGGGAAAAGGAACAAACTTGATACAGGCAACACTAGAGATGAATCTCAAAAACATTCTACTGAGCCAGGGAAACCAGACGCAAAATCGCGTGATTTGATTTCCATTGACTCCAAAACACCAGTCAAACCATTCATGATGAGAGAAATCAGAAAGTGATTTTTTTTTCTAGGAGTTGAGGAAGATTGACCAGAAAGGGTGATGAAGACACTCCCTGGGGTTTAGAAATGTTTCCACGTAGTTTTGAAGATGACGTGCTGTATGCAAAGCACATGGAGCTCTTGAGCTTAATTAGTATCTGTTGTATTTTAATCACACTGCAATAAAAATAACAAAAAACAACTATTCTTGGAGATGATGAGAGGAGAGAGGTATATGGGTGGGTGGATGGATGGACGGATAGATAGATGATAGATAGATAGATAGATAGATAGATAAACAGCTTCCTTTTTAGCGCAGTGGGATAGAGGATCATTTAACAGGAAAAACTGTTCAAACATGCTCCAGATACCACTGAAGTATTGTTAAAAGCAAATGTATTTGTCTCCGTCTGTCAGGTACAATTAAAAGTCAAAGAAAATGTATTTGCGTAGCTGTACAAGCAGGCAGTGTGCACCATGGACCATCTGGCCTTCCTGGGTTCTGTAGCTATGGCAGACACACCCTCTACTTCCACCTCTGGGGATATCTTGCTCTTTGCCAACTGCAGAGAAAATGCCCAAGATAAAATCCATCAGTCCCTGGTTGTCAGTGGTGTGGGGGAAAGCTGTGGGCATAGTTATAGAGGTGAAGCTTGTCTTCACCCATTTCATTTCCTTTTTAAAATTTTATTTAAATATAGTTGATTTACAATGTTGTGTTAGTTTCAGGTGTACATCAAAGTGATTCAGACATATACATATATTCTTTTTTAGATTCTTTTCCATTATAGGTTATTATAAGATCTTGGGTATAGTTCCCTGTGCTATACAGTAGGTCCTTGTTGGTTATCTATTTTACATATAGTAGTGTGTATATTTTAATCACAAACTCTTAATTTATCCCTCCCCCCTTTCCCCTTTGGTAATCATAGGTTTGTTTTCTATGTCTGTGAGTCTATTTTTGTTTTGTAAATAAGTTCATTTGTGTCATATTTTAGATTCCACAAATAGATGATATCATATGATATTTGTATTTCTCTGTCTGACTTACTTCACTTACTATGATAATCTCTAGGTCCATCCATGTTGCTGCAAATGGCACTATTTCATTCTTTTTTATGGCTGAGTAGTATTCCATTGTATACATGTACCACATCTTCTTTTTTTTTTTTTTTTTTTTTTTTTGTGGTACGCGGGCCTCTCACTGTTGTGGCCTCTCCCGTTGCGGAGCACAGGCTCCGGATGCGCAGGCTCAGCGGCCATGGCTCACGGGCGCAGCCGCTCCGTGGCATGTGGGATCTTCCCGGACCGGGGCACAAACCCGTGTCCCCTGCATCGGCAGGCGGACTCTCAACCACTGCGCCACCAGGGAAGCCCCCACATCTTCTTATCCACTCATCTGTTGATGGATACGTAGGTTGTTGCTACCATGTCTTGGCTATTGTGAATAGTGCTGCTGTGAACATTGGGGTGCATGTATCTTTTCGGATTAGTTTTCTCTGGATATATGCCCAGGAGTGGGATTGCTGGATGATGTGAATGCCTCATGTAGGTTTCATGTGTGGAAGTTCAGAGAGTGCACAGGAGACAGACCTGAATATTCATAGTCTATTTCTGCCACCCACTTTGTCCTCGACCTTGGTAAGTTAGTTAACATTTTGGTGACTGCAATCGGTAAATAATGAAAATGTCTGGGACTTCCCTGGTGGTTCAGTGGTTAAGAATCTGTGCTTCCACTGCAGGGGCACAGGTTCGATCCCTGGTCGGGGAACTAAGATCCCGCATGATGCGTGACTTGGCAAAAAAAAAAAGTCTGCCTAGGATTTGAGTTGTTATCATAATTAATAAAGATTAAACAGATAAATAAAGATTTAAACAGATTAAAAACAACTGGTAAAGTGCTGTGCACTTGATATATACTCTAACTGACACATTTCACTGTTATCATCTCAGAAAATATTCCATCACTTTCCTGAAGGGACACAAATAACTAGGGCATATATATGTACTCACACATAAGTATTACTCGTCAGATTCTCTTTTATGAGATGGGGAAACAGGAGACTAATGGAAAAAAATCATATATTCTATGACTAAATAATTGAACCAGGAGAGAGAGATTTCCCAAAACAAATTCAGGATTTTTAAAAGTGGGTGAGTATATATGTTATGAGTGGATAGATGAAAATTACATACCACCTGGCATTGAATACCACCTGGCATTGAATTTTCATATTGCCTCCAATCTGTGAATCAAGAGTTCTTACAGTGGTCTGGGATAATCCCTATTTGAGACACAAAAAGGAATCAGAGAGTTGAAATGAAACCAAGTAATAGACTCTATTCAGTGCAACAAAACACTATCAATGTACTTTCGTATCAGCGGAACTTATGGGCATGTGCTGTGTGTGTGTTGATTTGCGTACACATTGAGCTGTAGCCACACACTGGCCTCTGAGAATTTCTTCAGAAATGCCAGGCATATTTTACCCCCATTTTGGAGTGGGGCTCTTACACCTACTTCTCTCTTCTTGGAACACCAGTTCCTTAAATATTCCCCTTGTTGCTTTCAGGTCCCTGCTCAAATGTTACCTTTTAGAGATACCTTCTATGAACATCTTAGACAAACAGAGCCCAGAGTCATTCTCCTCCTTAAGTAGTTTCATTTTTCTTCACAGTGTTTATCACACCCTCATGATACAGTGATATTTATTTATTCATCTATTAGGACCCCCTCTTCCCCTCCACACACACATGCTAGAATGTTAGTCCCATAAAGCCTGTAATCTCTGTAACCCTAGAGCCTAGGACGATGCCTGCACACAGCTAAGACTTGAGAAATATTTGTTGAATGAAACACTACACCAGTAAAGGATGCATCTTTTACTGCACTCATTTTTTAAAAACGAATCTCCAGGATTCTTGGAGGTAAGTCGTTAAAGAAGTGAAATGATCAATGGATATAAAGAGTTTGACTCTAAAAGCATCTGTAGATTGAGGTGTGCACAGGTGAATGCCTGCTAGGCACAATCCAATTCCTGTTAAAATAATTAACTTTATGTTTGCTGCATACTTTCCATCTTAAGAGGTCGCAGCCTTTAGGACACACTTTGCTGAGTTGGGAGCGGGAGCTAAGTGAGGGTGGTGAGAGAAAGGCAGGACTTCAGCACCTGGACAGAGGCAGTAGGAGGGGTCTACTGAGGACAGCAGGGGGAAATCAGGGCACCCAGCCTGCTTGCCTCCACCTGGAATCCAGCCTCTCGCTGTGATGAAGTGGAACCCTGTTCCGTCTGCAGTCACTCCTCTAATCTTGGTCAGGTCAAGCAGGTGTAGGTTCCACAAATACAGCACAGTCAGTCTTGCAGCAGAAGAATCCACAGGCTCACTGACGTGGTGGAAAACTAGGAGAGTCAGACACGTTGGATAGATTTGCTCTGTTTCTTTTTCTATATTTCAAGTCAAATGGCACTACCCTGGAACTATAGGATCCCGGCCACTGACAGAAACCCCTTTATTCTCCAAGTGGCTCCGGCAGCCTGTAACTTTGGATGTAGCAATTTGTTCCAGCCTAAGAATGGGGAAGCAGAAGACTCCACTCTAAGGAAACATACTCGTGATTTTTCAGAGTCTCTTTTGAGCCAATCAGATAGTGAGATAAAAGCTCTAAAGGTGTTTTTCAACCTTTTTTTTTAAAAAAATCATCCCCCCGGGAGGCTTTCTGGACATATTTTTTCCTAATTTCCCTCTCCATCCTCATGGCATTACTAAGGAATAAAACTTTGTCAGGTGCGATCAAGTTTCAGAGGAACAAAAGCCATTGTAATACCTGAGATTTTTGTTGTCCTTGCAAGAACCAGTTTTCTTGGGGACAATGTCTCCTCCACTGAGAACATCCATTCTAAATACATATTTTTATATTTACTCCAAATAGCAGCTTCATGGAGGAGGTTTTACAGTTATTTAAATCTCACAAGGAGGAAAAAAACACGAGAGTAAAATGACTTGAGTTATTTTAAAGTAACTCAGTAAAGTAACTCAGAGTTACTGAGTTAGTAGTAGCTGAGTTAAGATTTGAAGCAAGGCTCGCTTGACTTAAAAAAACAAAACAAAACAAAACGACACCAATTTGTGCTCTTGAAGTCTATGCAGTGTGGCCTTGAGCATGAGAAGAAAATCACAAATGACAAATCACAACGAACGTGTGCAAAGCAAATGCTTAATGAGCCTTTTCAGTTATTTTGCAAGAATCTGTCTGGGATACTCAGTCAGAATTTACTCGTCTGCGAGTTCTCTTAAAGATTTCATATTTTTAAATATTAGCTTTATTGGGACTTCCCTGGTGGTCCAGTGGTTAAAAATCCGCCTTCCAATGCAGGGGACGTGGGTTCGATCCCTGGCTGGGGAACTAAGATCCCACAAGCCACAGGGCAACTAAGCCTGCATGCTGCGACTACTGAGCCTGTGCTCTAGAGCCCGTGAGTCACAGCTACTGAGCCTGTGCGCCACAACTAGAGAGAAGCCAGCCCGCTGCAATGAGGAGCCCTTGCGCCACAACCAAGACCAGACCCAGCCAAAAATAAATAAATAAATATTAGCTTTATTGAGATACAATTAACATAATGATAAAACTTATTCTTTGAAAAAGTAGAATTCAGTATCTTTTAGTGTATTCACTGAGAGGTGCAACCATCATCATTATCTAATTTCAGAACATTTTCATCCGTCCAAAAAAGAAACCCCATACTCATTAACCACTGTGCTACCTTTGTCTCAATACCTGGCAACCACTACCACACTTCCTCTTTCAGAAGATTTGTCTATTCCAAACAATTCATGTGAATGGAGTTATATAACATATGGCCTTTTGTGACTGACTTCTCTTATGCAGGATAATGTTTCCAAGATATATTCATGCTGTAGCACGTATAAGTACTTAATTCCTTTCTATATCTGGATAATAGTCCACTCATTAGTTGATGGACATTTGGGTTGTTTCCAGTTTTTGGCTATTATGATTAATTCTGCTATGAACATTCTTGTACAGATTTTTGTGTGACTATGTGTTTCCAATTCTCTTGGGTACGGTGGAAGGCAGAAGAATGCACCCCACCAAAAATGTCCATGTTCTGATCTCCAGAATCTATGAGTATGTTTTGCTACATGGGAAAGGGAAATTAAGGTTGCCAGTCAGCTGATCCTAAGATAGTGGGATTCTCCTGGGTTGTCTGTGCAGGTGCAATGTAATCAGGAGTCCCTGAAAGGGGAAGAAAGAGGGAGAACTGGAGGTCAGAAGGATATGAAGTGAGAAGGATGTATCTGCTGTGTCTGGTTTTGAGGGTGAAGGAAGAGTGTCAAGCGCCCAAGAATGTGGGCAGAAAAGGCAAAGAAATGGGCTCTCCATTTGAGCCTCCAGAGGAGCAGAGCCCTGACGACCCCTGGATTTTTTTTTTAATTTATTTATTTTTATTTTTGGCTGTGTTGGGTCTTTGTTTCTGCGTGAGGGCTTTCTCCAGTTGTGGCGAGCGGAGGCCACTCTTCATCACGGTGTGCGGGCCTCTCACTGTCACGGCCTCTCCCGTGGTGGAGCACAGGCTCCAGACGTGCAGGCTCAGTAGTTGTGGCTCACGGGCTTAGTTGCTCCGTGGCATGTGGGATCTTCCCAGACCAGGGCTCGAACCCGTGTCCCCTGCATTGGCAGGCAGATTCTTAACCACTGCGCCACCAGGGAAGCCCGACCCCTGGCTTTTAGCCCACTGAGACCTGTGCTGGGCTTCTAACTTACAGTACTGATGGATAACACACTTGCACTGTTTTATGCCATTAAGTGTGTGGTAGTTTGTTACAGCAGCCCAAACAGGTGTATACCTAGTAGTGGAATTGCTGGGTCGTGTGGTAACTCTATGTTTAACATTTTGAGGAACTGCCAGCCTGTTTTCAAAAGCAGCTGCGCTGCTTTCCATTGCCACCAACAGCGTATACTATTAAGCCTCTGTAGTAACTTTCATTGTTGTTATCGTGCCTTCTCTATTCTAGAATTTCTATTTGGAAATATATCTGTATGTAATTATTTGGCGAGTTATTATTGTCATACTTTTCCTTAGTTCTTTAGATATGATTTCCTTTAGTTCTTTGAACATAGTTAAAATAAGTCATTTAAGTTTGTTGTTCAAGAAGCCCAGTGTCCTTGCTTCCTTGGGACAGTTTCTATCGACGGCTTCTTTTCCTGCGTATGGACCATACTTCCTTGTGTTTTCCCCCCTCTCTCATAATTTTTTGTTGCCTGCTGACCAATTTAAGTATTGTAATGGGGTAACTCTGGAAATCGTATTTTCCTCATATGGAAAATATGAGGTCCTTGTTTATTGTTTGTTGCTGCTGTTGCCATGTTTGTTTAGTGACTTTTCTTGAGCTAATTCTATCAAGTCTGCATCCTTGTCCTATGTGGCCACTGAAGTCTCTGCAGCTAATGTGGTGGTCAGCGAATGACTGGCAGAGGTTTCCTTAAATATCAACATATCCCTGAACTCCTTGAACCCACATGGTCTCCCCTCCCTTGAGGGTCTTTGCCTCAAGACCCTCAGCAGCCAGACCCTTGCAGCTCTGCCTTAGCCTTCACTTCCTTCTGGAATGTACCCTCCAGGTCAGCCAGCAGTGAGAGACCAGAGTCTCTCAGACCGTTCCTGGGCATGTGTGTGGCCTTCTAGATAGCCAGGGTGTGTTGGAGCTTTTTAAAGCCTACCAAGGCTGTCTCACTCTGAAGCTTTCCTTCCGTTTTTGATCGGCCTCTTGTTTGTTCTATTATCACCGCCTCCGCAGCTTCCATGTTAAACAGTTGCTGGTAATTTTTTTCAACAAACCTCCCCAGGGGAAGCACTGTTTGTACTGAGTGAGCTCTGAGTCAGGTCAAATTAAACAAGTCCTCCTCATGGGCCTATTCAGGGAGCTGCTAGTCAGGTCAAGTAATGACAGTTCTTGGAAAACCGTGCTTCTTGAGGAGCTGTGGGTTTCTGCAGTTCCAGTGATTGCAGGCTGGGGAGAGGTGGGTGGGACAGTGCAAGTGAAAACACAGCGCTCACTGTTCTTGTTGAGATGCCATCATTTTTCTTGAATAAACTCTCCTTGCATTGTTGCAAGGCAATCATCAGAGTTTTTAAAAATCTAGAGTTTTTAAATGTTTATTTTGACAGTTGTTGCAGTGGTCTTGCTTCTTTGATGGAGGAATGGATTTTCAGGGCTCCGTATTCCAACATTCTGGATGTGCTTCCTTCTTCCAGGCCCCATTTTCTGAGGATGTTGCTTCTCCACGTTCAGTTAGTGGCTCTCTTTCATGGCGACCCTCAGTTGATAACTGATGAAGGTTTCAGGTCCATAGTCCAGTAGTACTCATTTCAGTCATTCAGTTCCTCAGTTTTGCTGTCAAATCACTGCACACCCACAGTCCCTTAACCCTTAGGCTTTGCACAGCGACATGTTCCTGAGTCTTCCCTTCACTCCCTCTCCTCAACTAGATCCTCCAAGTTGCCTGAGCAAAATGCCAAGAACGTGAAGCTGCCTCTGCAGAGCTGTTGCCTGGCGGATGTGGCTGGTGTGGCCCTGGGCTGTAACCACCAGGTTGAGACTTTCCAGGTTCCACTGCCATCGTGGCAAGGAGCCAACCACTCCCTGTATCCACAGATTCCTACAGTGTGGGCGTTTGTCATATATATATATATAGCAAGAGAAAGAGAGAGCCAAGTAACAGTCACCCTATGATGTTTGGGATTATCATACATTTTGTGGATCTTGAATAAATAGATAAATAAATAAATTTTAAAAAGAGGGTAGAGGAAAAGTTTAAAAAAAAAAAAAGACAAGCAGGTAGTAACAGCAGAGCAAAAAGATACAAAGATCCTGAGACCCTAATAGCACGGTTGAACTACTCCATTCAAAAGCCTAGACTGGGCTTCCCTGGTGGCTCAGTGGTTGAGAGTCCGCCTGCCGATGCAGGGGACACGGGTTCGTGCCCCGGTCCGGGAGGATCCCACATGCCGCGGAGCGGCTGGGCCCGTGAGCCGTGGCCACTGGGCCTGCACGTCCGGAGCCCGTGCTCTGCAACGGGAGAGGCCACAACAGTGAGAGGCCCGCGTACCGCACACACACACACACACACACACACACACACAAAAAAAAAAAACCCTAGACTATTGAACAGTAGATGTTTTTAATGTGAAAAAATACCAAACCAGATTATTTGAAGCCACTCTGTAGCAGGTTTTCTGTTACCTGATACATTTCCCCCCACCTCCCAAATGTTTCCCCAGCCTGTTTCACGTTCAGCTTTGCTGTGGTAAGGCAAGCTTTCTTTCATTTCCTTATTCTTTTTTCTTAGATTCTTTCCCTTAGGTCACAATTAGATCGTGGTCACTGAGAGGACTGTTCTACTGCATATTTTAATTTGCCATTTGATTATTGGAGAGATTTCAGAGACCACACCGAGGAGTCCTTATTGCATGAATCAAAAGCTGGGGTACACGGTCATCAGACGAGAGAGACCGTCGTGAAAGTTGTACACACTGTTCACACGTGCCTACGTGTGGGCACGTTTCAACATCCATATTGTATCTTTTAAACCGTAACTAATGCTTGACCCCACCCATAGAGGCCAAGGGCAAAAGAAACATTTATCCCTTGTGTATTACGTGCCTATGTGCCGGAGATTGCGAGATTGCGCTCAGGGTTTTCATTCATTGTCTCATGTATCCCCACAGTTGGAAAGATTAAACATTATTTCCATTTTCAGACCACAGGGTGAGATTTTGTGAAGCTACGAGTGTCTGGAAGGTTACACAGGTAACCATCCAGCCAGGAGTGAAACTCAGTTCTATCAGACTCCAAAGCACACTTTGCCACTTGGAAAAGGTGCCTTTGCAGTAATTTTGCATCTGCTGCTTTGTGATGGGGAAGAGAGTTTGGATGCCGCCTGATGGAATTCCTCTTTACTTCTATTTCCTTTTCACAAGACTGTGGGAAAAAGAATACAGTTGTCTAGATATTCTGCCTAATGCCTGGACTCTGGCAAGAGAGCCAGGGGAGCTGCGATTTTCTATAATAACTGATTACTCCAGTAGAGAGTCACTTAGCACTGAGAGCGCCAGCTTTCCTGAAGCAAATCGATGGGAAGAGGGCCCCCTTTTCTGCACCGTCATCCTTACCACTCTGCGTGAAAGGAGACTCGTGTGCTGTGCAGCTGAAAGCGAATAAATAGTTGGGCCATTGAGAGCTGGGCCTGTTTTCTTCTGTACCTCCACTCGGGATCCCCGGAGTCTGAGGATGTAGCACCGATGAAGTAAGATACGCTGGGGTTCGGGTGTTAACAGTACAGAACCCCCTGTGAACCAGTTTGGGGCTTTACATTTTTAAACAGCATCCTTTTAATGAATATGGTTTTTCACTAAAATGTTTCAGACCAGTTTTGCTCTGATAGGAGGAAGGAAAGCCAACTCTTGGGAAATCCAGTAGAATGAATTTTCAGCACAGAGCTGGGATAAAATAATTTTGCATTTATCATTTAAGTTAATTGTAACGAGCTTCCGTCTAATGAGCCTTACCTCTAAACTCCATTGAAGACAATAGTTAATTGCTTCATTTTAATAAATGTTGTCAGGATAGTGACGATAACAATGACTGAACACTCAATTACGACTGGCACTGGAAATGAAGATATACAGAGCTTAATGAGATGCGGGATTGGAAAAGGCAATTAGCACCCAGAGGTGGAATAGGACGTTCTTCTAAAAGCGACATAGAGCAAAGCAGTCTGGTTGAAATAAACACAGAGATTCAGACTGTTGTCATTGCTGAGCACCTGCTCTGTGGAGGCGGGTGTGTAGGGCAGTAGGTGCACTCACATGCTTGTTTTGTTTGGTCCTTATTTTATCTGATGGGGAAACTGAGGCTCAGAAGATTATGCAAGTTGTGTAGTAGTACAGTTCCTCAATGGCAGTTTCATGATTCAGAGCCTTTCTTTTTTATTTTTTAAAATTGAAGCAGAGTTGATTTACAATATCATGTTACCTTCAGGTGTACACACCCACAATTCAGTTATACATATATCTATGTATTCTTCTTCAGATTCTCTTCCCTTATAGGTTATTACAAAATACTGAGTAGGGTTCCCTGTGCTATACAGTAGGTACTTGTTCATTATCTATTTTATACATAGTCGTGTGTATCTGTTAATCCCAACCTTCTAATTTATCCCTCCCCCCACCCCCTTTCCCCTTTGGTAACCCTAAGTTTCTTTTCTATGTCTATGGGTCTTTTTCTGTTTTGGAAATAAGTTCATTTGCATCTTTTCTTTTTTTTTTTTTAGATTCCACATATAAGCGATATCATATGGTACTTGTCTTTCTCTGTCTGACTCACTTCACTTAGTATGACAATCTCTAGGTCCATCCACGTTGCTGCAAATGGCATCAGATCCTTTCTTCTGGAACCAGTTGTTAGGATATTGTCCTGTCACTGTTTTTGCTAAGTTTTCAATGAATGAAAGTAGAGATCCAGAAAGTCAGTGGATCAGAAAAGAATCTAAGTAAGAGAAACACATTCTACTCCATGATGGAATATCATATTTGGATTTTCACACACTGTTATGTTCCTGAACCTTACAGAGGTAGATGTCTATAAATGGATGGTTTGCTTCTGCTCCTAGAAATAGGAGGAGCTCTCCCTATATAAATGCGTTGTAACAACTCTTGGCAGGTAAGCTGTACCCACTTATTTGACCAGACATTTGCCACCTGTATCTAGGGCAATGCAATTTGTCTTTACTTGCTTCCTTCCCACTGCATGACTTAAAGATGCCTGATTCAGGTTGTCTTAACCCAGTTTCCTCAGAAACCAGAGCTGCAGAAAAAAAAAAAATAGCTGGGACACTTTTGTTAGGAAGGAGCAATGGAAGAGAGAGAAAGCGGGGAAAGAAAGGTGGAGACCAGTGCGGGTGGGGCTCTAACACACTCACCTCTGCTCCCCGGCAGGTCCCCATGGGCCACTGCCCGTGATTTAGCAGATGGACTCATGCAGAACTGCAGCAGGTCTATTAAAGCTTCATAGAAAACCATGCTTTGGAAACGTCCATCCCAGCTCCCTGTGATTGCCTGCAGTCTTCCTAGATCAGAGTCTACTCCCCCTTGCTTCCAGGTTGCGTAACCTCACCGTTTCAGCAGCTGCCGAGGACATGCACATCATGCTCTGCCCTACAACTGCCTGGGCCCACAGAGAGCTGCTGGCGATGGGAGAAAGCTGTCTTTCTGGTCACCTAAATTGCCCTGGGAGCAGTCACCAGAAGATGGCTGGTGGAAAAGGATTTTGATTTGCTCATGACCTGTTATGCAACAGTGGCTCAGAATTCATTGGTAAAGCAAGCAGCAGGTGTGCCAGACATGGATGAAACAGAAAATGTAATACATCTTGGTCATGTATTCAACCAAGAATCTGCTAATCACATACATGATGACAAAAGGATACAATTGCTGAGAATACAATTCTAACTATTTTTCATTCAGGCCCTACTATATGTAGAATAGATAATCAACAAGGACCTACTGTATAGCACAAGGAACTCTGCTCAGTACTCTGTAATGACCTATATGGGGAAAGAATCTGAAAAAAGGGTGGATATATGTCTGTGTATAACTGAATCACTTTGCCGTACACCTGAAACTAACACAACATTGTTTATCAACAATACTCCAGTACAAAATAAAAAAAGATCACAGGTCTTGCTATAACATTGAGAAAACATAGGTTAAGCTTTCAGATTTTATATAAATGAGGCGCTGGATGTGAAGAAACAGGAAAAGCTAACTTCCAGACAGGACCAAAGCCTTCTTCTGATAGGCAGAGGCAAGTAGCCACTTCATCCCTGTGGGCATTTGCCGGGTCTAGCAGCACAGCCTCGGAGGAGCATTGAGGAAGCAGTGGAATGTTGCACGTCAAAGAGAAAGTACCTGAATTCTTTTTTTTTAATTGAAGTAGAGTTGATTTACAGTATTGTGTTCATTTCAGCTGTACAGCACAGTGATTCAGTATTTCTGTAGGTTATATTCCATTATAGGTTATTATAAGATAATGGGTATAGTTCCCTGTGCTATACAATAAATCCTTGTTGCTTACCTGTTTTATTTATTTATTTATTTTAACACCTTTATCGGAGTATAATTGCTTTACCATGGTGTGTTAGTTTCTGCTGTATGACAAATGAATCAGCTGTACATATGGGGCTATCCCCATATCCCCTCCCTCTTGCATCTCCCTCCCACCCTCCCTATCCCACCCCTCTAGGTAGACACAAAGCACTGAGCTGATCTCCCTGTGCTCTGCGGCTGCTTCCCACTAGCTATCTATTTTACATTTGGGCTTACCTATTTTATATATAGCAGTTTGTATCTGTTAATCCCATACCCCTAATTTGTCCCTCCCCCCTTCCCTCTCCCGTTTGGAAACCACACGTTTGTTTTCTGGGGCTGTCAGTCAGCTTCTGTTTTGCATATACATTCATTCACATTATTTTTTAGATTCCACATGTAAGTAATATCATACGGTATTTGTCTTTCCCTGTCTGGCTTATCTCACTAAGCATAGTATTCTCTAGGGCTGTGTTCTTAATGACCCTGCATGAGAAGGAGCTATAACACAGAACAAGCATGATGACTTGATGGGATTTTTACTGAACACATGGGGATGCAGGGGGCTGGGGGCTCGATTGGGACAGAGAGAAAGAGCTCATGACCATGTGATGTATAACAAATTCAAAGTGCTTTTGGAAGGAGTCACCTGACGTCTGACCCCACTCTCCAGACACAGGAGGGGAATGGCAATCGTTAGAGACCACCCAGCCTCAATCCAGGTCAACGCCTCATTAGCTGGAAGCAAGCAGAGCCTTTACTAGGGGAAAATATTCTCCACTTCAGTTTCCACTGTTCCTCTTTGCACAGTATCCAACGTGCAATAAAAACTAATTATTTGACATGAAGAAGCAGAAAAATATGACCCATAATCAAAAGAATAAATCTGACAATAGAAGCAGAGTCAAAAATGACCCAGATTTTGAATTAGCAGACAAGGACGTAACAGTAACTAATTTAATGATGTCAAAGGACTTAATGAACGAATGGTCAAATTAGGCAAAAATATGGTACATTTCAGCAAGAAAAAAAAGAAGAAAGGAGGGAAGGAAGGAAGAAAAGAAAAATGGAAAGAAAAGAAAAAGGAAACTCTTACCAAATGTAAAAACTTCGAATTGAATTGCAAAATATCTGAAATGACGTATTACTGGATGGGTTTAGTAGCAGGAGAAAAGATCAGCAGATCAAAGGCATGTCAAAAATTATATAAGCTGTCAAATCTTGGTCTATTGCTAGTAACTCAAATTTTTATTATAAGTCACTTTTTCTTGCTTACTATCTATCCATTCAGTTTTTTGTGGTCAGCGGGAGATTTTGGATTGTATAGTGTAGTCTCTGTATGCAGTTATCTTCCTCTGAAGAGTGTTGAAGTTTACTTCGGCAGGCACTTAAGTTACTTAAAAGTGGCTCACTTTTCTCTTGTGAAGGCTGGGTTTGGGGCTTAGTTAAGGTGTGTTGAATTTGGTTTTTCCCTGTTTACTAGGGAGTGGCCTTTCCTGGGTCACAGCTGTCTAATTCACCAAGGTCTGTCCTCTCTGGTCAGGCACAAAAGCCAGCATTTCCCTGCATGTGTGACATCTACTTTCTGCTCGGCAGTTAGTTTTCATGTAACTCTTCCTTGCTGTTCTTTCTGTAGATCGCCCTGTGCGTAGCTTGGGAACCACCCAGGCTCTCAGGGGATATGTCTGCAGTCGTCTGGGGTCCCCCGCCCGCCTAGTCCAGCCTCACACACTGATGCTTCCTCCGTCCAGTGAAGCTCTTGCTTCCTTCTCAGCCCTCTTCCCCTACCCGAGGAAGCGGCGGTGAATATGGGCTCAAATGTGTGCTTCTGTCTTAAGGGCTGTGACCAGATCCTGAAAGAGCTGTTTTACCCATTTCATCCAGTTGGACAGTGCCTTCCCATCGTGGCCCAAACCGACATTCCTTTGCTCCCTGCTTAGCATTTAACATCCAGACAAAAATGGCATTTCTCTATTTTTCTGTCTGATCCCCGAATGCAGAATGAGCCCTTCGACGATCTGGGTCGCACTGTACGTTATCTATCAATGCTGTACCCCTGCTGTGGAAATCTGTCACGTTACATACAGCTCTGTAACTGCTCTTCCAGACTGTGAGCTCCCTGAGGGTAGTGGCTGAGTCAAACTGCTCTTTTATTCTTTTTTGTTTTTTGAGGTTAATTTGTGCTTTTATTTGCCAGCATAACTTAACTACAGTGGCCTGCAAACATTTTTGATCTAAGAAGCACATTTTACATCACGATCCAAAACACACACACACGTGTATAATAGGTATACATACATAAGTGAAAAAGGTTTGCCAAAAATGTCTACCATGAATGTTAATTCTTTTTTTTTTTTTTTGAGACCTTTTTAAAAAGCAGCTTTAGGTTTACAGCAAAATTGACAGGAAGGCACAGAGATTCCCCCATATACCCCCCCAGACACACACTTGCGTAGCCATTATCAACAGAGTGGTACCTTTTTTTTTTATTAAACCAAGGATGAACTGCATTGACACAACATAATCACCAAAGTCCACAGTTCACTTTAGGGTTCACTTTAATGAAGTGAATAGTGTTGCACGTTCTATGGCTCTTCAATTTCCATTCCCAGCACAGTCCTGTGGCCCATAATGTAAGGTGATTAGTCCATAGCTGAAATGGAGGGAGTCGCTGGGCATGTGCCCTGCACCTTGGGAAGAAAGTGAGAGGCAGGGACACCTGTAGCTGCAGAAGAAGTGTGCATACCCCATATCACCTCCCTGATGTGACTTAGGCAGACTTGAACTTATCTCTTTATTTTATTGGACTAGAGTTGATTTACAATGTTGTGTTAGTTTCAGGTGTACAGCAGAGTGATTCGGTTATACATATATATATATATACATTCTTTTTCAGATTCTTTTCCATTATGGTTTATCACAGGGTGTTGAATATAGTTCCCTGTGCTCTACATTAGGACCTTGTTGTTTATCCATTCTCTGTATATAGTAGTTCGCATCTGCTGACCCCAAACTCCCAATCCTTCCCCTCCCCCACACCCCTGCAACCACAAGGCTGTTGAACATATTTCTTAAAATAGTAACTGTGTGATGTGCTACAGATTTGCCCAAGTTTGTATTTAAAAAACCGCCTGGACCTTTCTCTGTGCTGCCCTCTTGAGGTGATTCTTCCAGAATAGGCCAATTTTTCAAGGCAAAGGGCTTCTAAGGAATAACAGAAAGCTGAAGGATGCGCTGGTGAAAGGAATAGCTGAAGGAGACAGGGATGCGTGGAGACGGAGCAGTTCTGCATAACCAGACCCAGCCATGGGTGTAAGCGTCACCCACCAGAGGTGTGTGGCACTCTTACGGGTTGAATTGCGTTTCCCCCAAAATCCGTTGAAGCGCTAACCTCCAGTACCTCAGCTCGCGACTTTGTTTGGAAGTAATCAACTCAGTTCAGATAGGATCGTATTGGAGTAGGGAGGGTCCTTAATCCAGTATGACTGGTGGGCTTAGAAGAGGAAGAAGAGGCACACGAGGTGGGAGGATGGAGGGTGGGAGTGATGCAGCTGCCAATCAAGGGAAGCCAGGGGGTGCTGGCGGTGCCAGAGTTAGAAGGGGCAAGAAAGCGGCCTCCTGGGACTTCCCTGGTGGTCCAGTGGGTGAGACTCCGCGCTCCCAGTGCAGGGGGCCCAGGTTTGATCCCTGGTCGGGGAACTAGATCCCGCGTGCCTGCCGCAAGTAAGAGTCCACATGCCGCGACTAAAGATTCCACATGCCACAGCTAAGACCCGACACAGCCAAAATAAATAAATAAATCGTAAATAAAAACATAAATAAATATTTAAAAAAGAAAAAAGTATCCTCCCTTATAGGCTTGGGGGAGTGTGGCCCTGATGACACCTCGATTTAAGACTTCTGGACTTCAGAACTGTACGGCCGTGCCTTCCTGTTGGCTTAATAAGCTACCCAGGTTGTGGTTGGTTGTCACGGCAGCCCTGGGAAACGAATGCAGGCGTTAGGAGGTCTTGGGTATAAGAGAACTTGTCATGGTCAGAAGAGCACCGGGCTGGGTTTCAGGAGAAACAGCCATCCCACCCCTCTTTCCTGGGGCGGTGGGGGGGGACGGTTCTGGTTCCGCATGATAGCAAGAGTAACTCTGATGGCGCTCGTTGTTTAAACGACTGGGAAGCACTTGCTGGGGGGTTGAGGCTGCATAAAGACTGGTCAACTCAATGGTGGAATGATGATTCCTCAGAGGTGACAGCTGGGGTTTGGGCTACTGATAGAAACCAGCCCCTGAGAAGCAGGTGCTTTTCAGAAATGTCTATCCCTGTATCTATTTATTCATGTCCCTGTCAAGCCTAAATCTGTCACCTGCTCAGCCACACCTGATAACATCCATGAACCCCTGGGTGAGTCACAACCAGCTGAGACCTCAGGTGTCATCTGTAAAACGAGATTTAGATCACATAGTCCTTAGCATGATTCACAATTGAAAGATAATATGATTGAAAATTTGAAGCAGAAAGGACTTGAAATGACCTCTCAGTGGTGGTTTTGCTAACAGAAAGAGAAGTTTCGGTGAAAATAACATTGATTGCTTTGCTGAAAATATATATATATATATATATATATATAAACATATACATGTATATGGAATATATGAGTCCTGTTAACTGCCAGAATTATCCATTTTCAGAACTAATCCTTTCTTCAGCAGGAACAAATTAGACTTCTATAACAAACGTAAGGTTACCAAAGGGGAAAGGTGGGGGGGGATAAATTAGGAGTTTGAGATTAACACATACACACTACTATCTATAAAATAGATAATCAACAAGGACCTATGTACAGCACAGGGAACTCTGCTCAATATTCTGTAATAACCTACGTGGGAAAAGAATCTGAAAAAGAACGGATATATGTATATGTATAACTAAATCACTTTGCTGTACACCGGAAACTAACACAACATTGTAAATCAACTATAATCCAAAATAAAATAAAAATAAAAGAACAAATTAGAAATGTGATTGCTCTCAATGTCAGTATTTTTTTCTGGGTGTGCTGCAAGTCATTTCCATGTTTTACATTTGATTTTTGTCCTCTATTCGGTAGCAAACTGTTCATTCCATCATTGTGCTTCATCACTCCTACTGCCTTGAAGTTACTCCTTCCGGGTCCTGTCTATTCTTGTTATTTGCTGAGGTTACACTATTGACTGTGATTTACCAACCTGAACAATCTTGCCGTCAGTATCATCATTCACCTCATTAACATGAATAATGGTGTGTCATCTGGTCCCAAGACAACGACAGAGCCTGCGGGGAAATCTGTTCTTATTTAGTCCAAGGACAACACACCTGTGGATAATAGCAAGTGCCCTTGGAATTCGGTGTCTTGTTCCTACTCTAAGCTGTGTGTCCTAAGGATGCGAATCAAAACTTTCTGGATTTTTTTTTTTTTTATTAAAAAGTGTGTGTGGGGGGGCTTTCCTAGTGGCGCAGTGGTTGAGAGTCCGCCTGCCGATACAGGGGACACGGGTTCGTGCCCCAATCCGGGAAGATCCCACATTCTACAGAGCAACTAAGCCGGTATGCCACAACTACTGATCCTGTGCTCTAGAGCCCACAAGCCACAATTACTGAGCCCATGTGCCACAACTACTGAAGCCTGCGTGCCTAGAGCCTGTGCTCCGCAACAAGAGAAGCCACTGCAACGAGAAGCCTGCACACCGCAACAAAGAGTCGCCCCCGCTCACCGCAACTAGAGAAAGCCCACGCGTAGCAACGAAGACCCAATGCAGCCAAAAATTAACTAATTAATTAAAATAAAACTTATCTTTTGGTTTTTCGGTAATAACCAATGTAGCAGATGGGAATGATTTCTCATTGTGGTTTTGATCTGCATTTCCCTGGTGATTAGTGATGCTGACACCTTTTCATGTGCCTGGTAGTCACTTGCATGTCTTCTTTGGAGAAATACCCATCCAAGTCCTTTGTCCATTTATTAATCAGGTCATTTTTTGGCTATTGGATTTTAAGAGCTTTCAAATATTTTGAATTTTAACCCCTTGTCAGACAGATGGTTTGCACATATTTTTCTCCCATTCCACAGGATTCCTTTTCGCTCTGTAATTTGTCTCCTTAGTTGTCTTCATCTCTTTAAAAGCTGAACATGGAGTAGGAATTTATCACACTGTAGCACTCCAGAAAGGAAATGAAAAGCAACGGGTAACATCGATGGGAAGTCACACTTGGGGTCAGTGGCTAGACATGTTAAAAATGGCCTGGACTCCCTCATGGGGCAGAGAGCCATCCCTGAGAGGAGAGGTTCTGACAGAAGTGACTGCTTACCAGCAACTCTGTGGCAGGGGATGCTTTTTATTTTATTGAAGTGTAGTCGATTTACAATGTTTTGGGTGTACAGCAAAGTGATTCAATTATACTTATATATGTGTATAGATTATTATTATGTATTCTAGATTATTACAAGATATTGACTACAGTTCCCTGTGCTATACAATAGGTCCTTGCTGTTTATCTACTTTATATATAGTAGTATGTATATGTTAATTCCAAACTCCTAATTTACCCCTCTGCCTGTCTTCCCCTTTGGTAACCATAGGTTTGTTTTCTATGTCTGTGAGTCTATTTCTGTTTTGTAAATAAGTTTTGACACATTCGATCAGTCACAGCACCTTCTCCATACACTGCACAAATCTTTTTTTTCATTTCAGTTGCGTTTTTACCTTTCTTGAAATAATAAAGCATAATAAGCCAAAAATGTTGCTTTTTTTCCTTGCATCTTCAGTATTAAAATGGCTACACAAAAATTCAACAATTTTGATGTCTTTTTTATTTTATTTATTTATTTATGGTTGCATTGGGTCTTTGTTGCTGTGCACGGGCTTTCTCTAGTTGTGGCGAGAGAGAGCTACTCTTCGTTGCGGTGCGTGGGCTTCTCCTTGAGGTGTTGTCTCATTGCAGTGGCTTCTCCTGTTGCGGAGCACGGTCCCTAGAGTGCAGACTCAGTAGTTGTGGCACACAGGTTTAGTTGCTCCGCAGCATGTGGGGTCTTCCCGGACCAGGGCTTGAACCTGAGTCCCCTGCACTGGCAGGCAGATTCTTAACCACTGAACCACCAGGGAAGCCCTTGATAAGTCTTTTTTATTATTTTTTTAATTTTAATTTTTTTTTTATTTTTGGCTGCGTTGGGTCTTCGTTGCTGCGCGGGCTTTCTCTAGTTGTGGCGAGCGGGTGCTACTCTGTTGTGGTGCGTGGGCTTCTCCTTGTGGTGGCTTCTCTTGTTGCGGAGCATGGGCTCTAGGCGTGCGGGCTTCAGTAGTTGTGGCACGTGGACTCAGTAGTTGTGGCTTGAAGGCTCTAGAGCGCAGGCTCAGTAGTTGTGGTGCATGGGCTTAGTTGCTCTGCGGCATGTGGGATCTTTCCGGACCAGGGCTCGAACCTGTGTCACCTGCATTGGCAGGCACTTTTTTTTTTTTTTTTTTTTATGGTACGTGGGCCTCTCACTGCTGTGGCCTCTCCCGTTGCGGAGCACAGACTCCGGATGCGCAGGCTCAGAGGTCATGGCTCACGGGCCCAGCCGCTCCGCGGCATGTGGGATCTTCCCGGACCGGGGCACGAACCCGTGTCCCCTGCATCGGCAGGCGGACTCTCAACCACTGCGCCACCAGGGAAGCCCGGCAGGCGCATTTTTAACCACTGCGTGCACTACCACCAGAGAAGTCACCAGTTTTTTAAATGCACACTGATATGACAGCTGTCACATACAATCTACCAAAATTGTTTCAAATGGAGTTAAAGACAACTAAGTGCTGCTTGAGTCATCTTATAGAAAAAACCAAACGAACCTTTTGGCCAACCCAATAAAAACTACGTACACATGTATTTTTTATTTCATAGAACATTACTAACAAGATATATAGCATTACTGTCACCTTGTAAAGTTCCTCCATGTCCTCCCAATCATGTCTGCCCCTTCCATCTGAGGCAACCACTATTCTGATTTTGGGGTCATAGATTAGTTTTCTCTGTTGTGGAACTTCACGTAATGAAATAATTTGCTTATGGCTTTTTTCACTCAGCACAGTTTCTGGGATCCTCCATCATATTGGTGTATCGAGCACCTGTTCTTTATTAATGAGCAGTGTTTCATCATGTGACTATCACTCAGACTGTTTTCTATTCTCCTATTGATGAATACCAGGGCTGTTTCCAGTCTTTGGATAATATTATGAATAAAGATGCTGTGAAGATTTTTTAACCAGTCTTTTAGTAAATAAAAGTTTTATTTCTTTTGGGAAATTGCCTAGGAATTTCTGTGTTTGGGGGTAGATATATATTTAAATTTATGAGAAACTGTCCAACTTTTTCAAAGTGATTGTACCATTTTCTATCCTCACCAACAGTGGTTAGGAATTTCAATTGCTCTCTATGAATTGCATCAGCATTTCATTTTGTCAGATTTTTTATTTTAGCCACTCTGGTGGGTATTTCCTTCACCGTTTAAAATGCCTGGAATCATTTACCAGACTAAATCAGTGTCTAGAAAGTCCACATTTCCACATGTACCTGTATTTCCAAATTTTTATTGTTTCATTTTAAGTAATTTTATTACCCACTTATTTTCTTCAGGAGAACAGTTTTTATAGTGACAAACTCATTATTAACTAGACGTTTTGAAAATGTCATAAGAATGCTGTGAATAATTAAGTACAAAACCTAGAAATGGTGCATGACACCCAAGAGAAACAGAATTCATAGCAAGATCTGGGAGAATTGCTGCAAAGTTGTCACAGGTGTAATGAGTTTGCTGCATACACTGTATACAGGTGACCAATGGGAAGAATTGCGTCCTTTGTCTCAGGACAGAAGGAATGTAGGCTTTGGAGTCCAGGTACCTGATTGGTTCTTATTCATCCTACTTCTATAACTACTTCTTATTCACCCTATGTATACTATATATACTACTATATATACTACTTCTTAGTCATCGTACTTTATAACTACTTCTTATTCATCCTATATATACTATATATGTATATATATACTGTATACTTTATATATATATATACTCTCTCTCTGAATGTTATATATATACTCTTTCTCTCTCTCTATATATACATACACATATATATACATATATACTGCTTCCTATTCATCCTATATATACTATATATGTATATATATATACTCTCTCTGTGCTCCCTCTCTCTATATACTACTTCTTATTCATCCTATTTCTATAACTTTGAGCCAGTTATTTAAACTTCCAGTGCTTCCATTTCTTCATCTGTACAATAAGAATAACAACAGTACCTGCCTCATAGGATTGTTGTAAGGACTAAATGAATCACTGCATGTAACACGGGACCTAGCATGTTGCCTGGCTGTGGCAGATGCCGCACTGTGCCCCACAGTTCCCAGTCCCTCCACCGCATCCCTCCAGCTGCCAGGAGCATCGCTTGCAGAAGTGAAGTAGCTAAAGTCTCCCACATCCAATGACTGGTCCATGTAAGGGTACAAAGACCTGGCCAGCTTGCCTCAAGTTGGAATATCTCTTAACAGCCACCCCAGCTCCAGCGCTCACCTATCATATATATTCCTTTTATTTTATCCTTGCTTCTACTGCTTTAGTTCAACCCTCAATCAGCTTTTGGCAAGATTAATCTAAAAAGCCGTCTAGCTCATTTCCGTGTATCCAGGTCCAGCCCCTTCTAATTCAAATTCATCTCTTACTGAAATAATCTTTTCTATAATGCCAGTCTAATCATGTCACCTTCCTGCTTGAAATAAATCATTTAATGCATCCTCATTGCCTGAAGAACAGAATCTAAAAGTCTCAGCACAGCATAGAAAGCCCTTGAAGATCTAGTCAATGTCTATCTACGTAGGTTTGAATCTTACTTTTCCCCTCCTAACTCTTCCACTCTATAATGGCAGCTGTCAGCAACCATGTACTGTGCTGGTTTGCCCCATGCTTCCTAAGTTATCATGACTTGACACACATGGCTTCCTTAGCCTGGAATGTGAGCCTCCAAACCATGTCATTTTACGCAGCTACCTTCTACTAGACTTTGCAGACTCAGCCCATCTAGTTTAGGAAGCTTTCCCTGACACATCTTCATTCTGGGCTAATTGTTTTTCCTCTGTGTTTCCACTGCGGTTGATAACATCTTAACTGATGAGCCTGGTACATTTCACATAGTACTGCAAGTGTCTGTTTACTTATCTTCTCCATTGATATTTGGATAACTTGTTGGCAGAGATCTCTTATCTTTTAATCCTCAGAACCTCTCAGAAAGCCTGGCAACATAGAATATATATTTAGTAAGTACACATTTTTACATGAAGTGAACTCGCTTGCAGAAATCTAGAACACTTACATTCCATACAAACAATAGTGTTGAGAAGGCTCTTTTACGTATTTATTTATTTTAATTGGAGTTTAATTGCTTTACAACGCTGTGTTCATTTCTGCTTTATAACAAAGCGAATCAGCTATACATATACATATATCCCCATATCCCCTCCCTCTTGCGTCTCCCTCCCACCATCCCTATCCCACCCCTCTAGGTGGTCACAAAACACCGAGCTGATCTCGCTGTTCTACGAAGCTGCTTCCCACTAGCTATCTATTTCACATTTGGTAGTGTATATATGTCCATGCCACTCTCTCACTTCGTCCCAGCTTACCCTTCCGCCTCCCCGTGTCCTCGAGTCCATTCTCTACGTCTGCATCTTTATTCCTGTCCTGGCCCTAGGTTCTTCAAAACCTTTTTTTTTTTTTAGATTCCATATACATGTGTTAGCATATGGTATTTGTTTTTCTCTTTCTGACTTACTTCACTCTGTATGACAAACTCTAGGTCCATCCACCTCACTACAAATAACTCAATTTCGTTTCTTTTTATGGCTGAGTAATATTCCATTGTATATATGTGCCACATCTTCTTTATCCATTCATCTGTCGATGGACATTTAGGTTGCTTCCATGTCCTGGCTATTGTAACTAGAGCTCCAGTGAACATTGTGGTACATGACTCTTTTTGAATTATGGTATTCTCAAGCTATATGCCCAGTAGTGGGATTGCGGGGTCGTATGGTAGTTCTATTTGTAGTATTTTAAGGAACCTCCATACTGTTCTCCATAGCGGCTGTATCAATTTACATTCCCACCAGTGTAAGAGGGTTCTCTTTTCTCCACACCCTCTCCAGCATTTATTGTTTCTAGATTTTTGATGATTGCCATTCTGACTGGTGTCAGGTGATACCTCATTGTAGATTTGATTTGCATTTCTCTAATGATTAGTGATGTTGAGCATCCTTTCATCTGTTTGTTGGCAATCTATATATCTTCTTTGGAGAAATGTCTATTTAGGTCTTCTGCCTATTTTTAGATTTGTTTGTTTGTTTTTTTGATATAGAGCTGCATGAGCTGCTTGCAAATATTAGAGATTAGTCCTTTGTCAGTTGCTTCATTTGCAAATATTTTCTCCCATTCAGAGGGTTGTCTTTTCATCTTGTTTATGGTTTCCTTTGCTGTGCAAAAGCTTTTAAGTTTCATTAGGTACCATTTGTTCATTTTTGTTTTTAGTTCCATTTCTCTAGGAGGAGGGTCAAAAAGGATCTTGCTGTGATTTATGTCTTAGAGTGTTCTGCCTATGTTTTCCTCTAAGAGTTTTACAGTGTCTGCCCTTACACTTAGGTCTTTAATCCACTTTGAGTTTATTTTTGTGTATACTGTTAGGGAGTGTTCTAATTTCATTCTTTTACATGTAGCTGTCCAGTTTTCCCAGCACCACTTATTGAACAGACTGTCTTTCCTCCATTGTATATTCTTCTCTCCTTTATCAAAAATGAGGTGACCATATGCGCATGGGTTTATTTCTGGGCTTCCTATCCTATTCCATTGATCTATATTTCTGTTTTTGTGCCAGTACAATACTGTCTTGATTACTGTAGCTTTGTAGTATAGTCTGAAGTCAGGGAGCCTGATTCCTCCAGCTCAGTTTTTCTTTCTCAAGTTTGCTTTGGCTCTGCAGGGTCTTATGTGTTTCCATACAAACTGTGAAATTTTTTGTCCTACTTCTGTGAAAAAGGCCACTGGTAGTTTGATGGGGATTGCATTGAATCTGTAGATTGCTTTGGGTAGTATAGTCATTTTCACAATGTTGATTCTTCCAATCCAAGAACATGGTATATCTCTCCATCTGTATCATCTTTAATTTCTTTCATCAGTGTCTTATAGTTTTCTGCATACAGATCTTTTGTCTCCTTAGGCAGGTTTATTCCTAGGTATTTTATTCTTTTTGTTGCAATGGTAAATGGGAGTGTTTCCTTAATTTCTCTTTCACATTTTTCACCATTAGTGTATAGGAATGCAAGAGATTTCTGGGCATTAATTTTGTATCCTGCTACTTTACCAAATTCATTGATTAGCTCTAGTAGATTTCTGGTAGCATCTTTAGGATTCTCTATGTATAGTATCGTGTCATCTGCAAACAGTGACAGTTTTACTTCTTCTTTTCCGGTTTGGATTCCTTTTATTTCTTTTTCTTCTCTGATTGCTGTGGCTAAAACTTCCAAAACTATGTTGAATAGTAGTGGTGAGGGTGGACAACCTTGTCTTGTTCCTGATCTTAGTGGAAATGGTTTCAGTTTTTCACCATTGAGAATGATGTTGGCTGTGGGTTTGTCATATATGGGCTTTATTATGTTGAGGTAAGTTCCCTCTATGCCTACTTTCTGGAGGGTTTTTATCATAAATGGGTGTTGAATTTTGTCAAAAGCTTCTTCTGCATCTATTGAGATGATCATATGGTTTTTATTCTTCAATCTGTTAATTTGGTGTATCACATTGATTGGTTTGCATATATTGAAGAATCCTTGCATCCCTGGGATAAACCCCACTTGATCGAGGTGTTTGATCCTTTTAATGTGCTGTTGGATTCTGTTTGCTAGTATTTTGTTGAGGATTTTGCATCTATGTTCATCAGTGATATTGGTCTGTAATTTTCTTTTTTTGAAGTATCTTTGTCTGGTTTTGGTATCAGGGTGATGGTGGCCTCTTAGAATGAGTTTGGGAGTGTTCCTCCCTCTGCTATATTTTGCAAGAGTTTGAGAAGGATAGGTGTTAGCTCTTCTCTAAATGTTTGATAGAATTCGCCTGTGAAGCCATCTGGTCCTGGGCTTTTGTTTGTTGGAAGATTTTTAATCACAGTCTCAATTTCAGTGCTTGTGATTGGTCTGTTTATATTTTCTATTTCTTCCTGGTTCAGTCTTGGAAAGTTGTGCTTTTCTAAGAATGTGTCCGTTTCTTCCAGGTTGTCCATTTTATTGGCATATAGTTCCTTGTAGTAACCTCTCATGATCCTTTGTATTTCTGCAGTGCCAGTTGTTACTTCCCCTTTTTCATTTCTAATTCTATTGACTTCAGTCTTCTCCCTTTTTTTCTTGATGAGTCTGGCTAATGGTTTATCAATTTTGTTTATGTTCACAGTGAATCACCTTTTAGTTTTATTGATCCTTGCTATTGTTTCCTTCATTTCTTTTTCATTTGTTTCTGATCTGATCTTTATGATTTCTTTCCTTCTGCTAACTTTGGGATTTTCTTTGTTCTTCTTTCTCTGATTCCTTTAGGTATAAGTTTAGGTTGTTTATTTGAGATGTTTCTTATTTCTTGAGGTAGGATTGTGTTACTGTAAACTTCCCTCTCAGAACTGCCTTTGCTGCGTCCTGTAGGTTTTGGGTCGTCGTGTTTTCATTGTCATTTGTTTCTAGGTATTTTTTGATTTCTTCAGTGATCTCTTGGTTATTTAGTAGTGTATTGTTTAGCCTCCATGTGTTTCTATTTTTACAGATTTTTCCCTGTAATTGATATCTAGTCTCATAGCATTGTGGTTCGAAAAGATACTTGGTACAATTTCAATTTTCTTAAATTTAGCAGGGCTTGATTTGTGACCCAAGTTATGATCTATCCTGGAGAATGTTCCATGAGCACTTGAGAAGAAAGTGTATTCTGTTGTTTTGGATGGAATGTCCTCTAAGTATCAATTAAGTCCATCTTGTTTAATGTATCATTTAAAGCTTTTGTTTCCTTATTTATTTTCATTTTGGATGATCTGTCCATTGGTGAAAGTGGGATGTTAAAGTCCCTTACTATGATTGTGTTACTCTCAATTTCCCCTTTTATGGCTGTTAGCATTTGCCTTATGTATTGAGGTGCTCCTATGTTCGGTGCATAAATATTTACAATTGTTATATCTTCTTCTTGGATTGATCCCTTCATCATTATGTAGTGTCCTTCTTTGTCTCTCGTAATAGTCTTTATTTTAACATCTATTTTGTCTGATATGAGAATTGGTACTCCAGATTTCTTTTGATTTCCATTTGCATGGAATATCCTTTTCCATCCCCTCACTTTCAGTCTGTATGTGTCCCTAGGTCTGAAGTGGGTCTCTTGTGGACAGCATATATACGGGTCTTGTTTTTGTATCCATTCAGCCAGTCTGTGTCTTTTGGTGGGAGCATTTAATCCATTTACATTTAAGTTAGTTATCGGTATGTATGTTCCTATTACCATTTTCTTAATTGTTTTGGGTTTTTATTCTAGGTCTTTTCCTTCCCTTTTGTTTCCTGCCTAGAGAAGTTCCTTTAGCATTTGTTGTAAAACTGGTTCGGTGGTGCTGAATCCTCTTAGCTTTTGCTTGTCTGTAAAGGTTCTAATTTCTCTATGGAATCTGAATGAGATCCTTGCTGGGTAGAGTAATCTTGGTTGTAGGTTTTTCTCTTTCATCACTTTTAATATGTCCTGCCACTCCCTTCTGGTTGCAGAGTTTCTGCTGAAAGATCAGCTGTTAACCTTATGGGGATTCCCTTGTGTGTTACTTGTTGTTTTTCCCTTGCTGCTTTTAATATTTGTTCTTTGTATTTAATTTTTGATAGTTTCATTAATATGTGTCTTGGCGTGTTTCTCCTTGGATTTATCCTGTATAGGACTCTCTGCACTTCCTGGACTTGATTATTTCCTTTCCCATATTAGGGAAGTTTAATCTCTGTAAATATTTTCTCAGTCCCTTTCTTTGTCGCCTCTTCTTCTGGGACCTTATAATTCAAGTGTTGGTGCATTTAATGTTGTCCCAGAGATCTCTGAGACTGTCCTCAATTCTTTTCATTCTTTTTTCTTTATTCTGCTCTGCAGTAGTTATTTCCACTATTTTATCTTCCAGGTCACTTATCCGTTCTTCTGCCTCAGTTATTCTGCTATTGATCCCTTCTAGAGAATTTATAATTTTATTTATTGTGTTGTTCATCATTGTTTGCTCTTTAGTTCTTCTAGGTCCTTGTTAAACGTTTCTTGTATTTTCTCCATTCTATTTCCAAGACTTTGGATCATCTTTACTATAATTACTCTGAATTCTTTTTCAGGTAGACTGCCTGTTTCGTCTTCATTTGTTTGGTCTGGTGGGTTTTTACCTTGTTCCTTCATCTGCTGTGTATTTCTGTCTTCTCATTTTGCTTAACTTACTGTGTTTGGGGTCTCCTTTTCGCAGGCTGCAGGCTCGTAGTTCCCATTGATTTGGGTGTCTTCCCCTAGTGGGTTAGGTTGGTGCAGTGGCTTGTGTAGGCTTCCTGGTGGAGGGGACTGGTGCCTGTGTTCTGGTGGATGAGGCTGGATCTTGTCTTTCTGGTGGGCAGGACCAGGTCTGGTGGTGTGTTTTGGGGTGTCTGTGGCCTTATTATGATTTTAGGCAGCCTCTCTTCTAATGCGTGGGATTGCGTTCCTGTCTTGGTAGTTGTTTGGCATAGGGAGTCCAGCACTGTAGGTTGCTGGTCGTTGAGTGGAGCTGCGTCTTAGCGTTGAGATGGAGATCTCTGGGAGAGCTTTTGCCATTTGATATTACATGGAGCCAGGAGGTCTCTGGTGGACCAGTGTCCTGAACGTGGCTCTCCCACCTCAGAGGCACAGGCTTGATACCCGGCTGGAGCACCAAGACCCTGTCAGCCACACGTCTCAGAAGAAAAAGGAGAAAAAAAGGAAGAAAGAAAGAAAATAAATAAGTGAAATAAAATAAAGCTATTAAAATTAAAAATAATTTAAAAATAATTAAAAATTTAAAAATAATAAAAAAAGAAAGAAGAGGGCCACCAAGCCAAGAAACAAATCCACCAACGATAACCAGCGCTAAAAACTATACTAAAAAAAAAAAAAAATGGAGAGACAGACCCTGGGACAAACGGTAAAGGCAAAGGTATACAGACAAAATCACACAAAGAAGCACACACATACACACTTACAGAAAGAGAAAAAGGAAAAAATATATATGACTATATATTTAAAAAAAGGAAGAGAACAACCAAATCAATAAACAAATCTACCAATGATAATAAACTCTAAATACTAAACTAAGATAAACATAAAACCAAAAACAAATTAGATGCAGAAAGCAAACCCCAAGTCTACAGTTGCTCCCACAGTCCACCGCCTCAGTTTGGGGATGGTTCGTTGTCTATTCAGATATTCATTCCACAGATGCAGGCACATCACGTTGATTGTGGAGCTTTAATCCGCTGCCCCTGAGGCTGCTGGGAGAGATTTCCCTTCTCTTCTTTGTTCTCACAGCTCCCGGGGCTCAGCTTTGGATTTGGCCCCGCCTCTGCGTGTAGGTCACCTGAGGACTTCTGTTGTTCACTCAGACAGGACGGGGTTGAAGAAGCAGCGATTAGGGGGCTTGGGCTCACTCAGGCCGGGGGGAGGGAGGGGTAGGGAATGAGAGGTGAGCCTGGGGCGGCAGAGGCCAGTGTGACGTTGCACCAGCCTGAGGCCCACCGTGCGTTCTCCCGGGGGAGTTGTCCCTGGATCCCGGGACCCTGGCAGTGGCGGGCTGCACAGGCTCCTGGGAGGGGGGTGTGGACAGTGACCTGTGCTCGCACGCAGGCTTCTTGGGGGCGGCAGCAGCAGCCTTAGCGTCTCATGCCCGTCTCTGGGGTCTGCACTGATCACCACGCTTGCGCCCGTCTCTGGAGCTCATTTAGGTGGTGCTCTGAATCCCCTCTCCTTGCGCACCCTGAAACAATGGTCTCTTGCCTCTTAGGCAGTTCTAGACTCTCTCCCGGACTTCCTCCCGGCTAGCTGTGGCGCACTAGCCCCCTTCAGGCTGTGTTCACGCCGCCAACCCCAGTCCTCTTCCTGGGGTCTGACCTCCGAGGCCCGAGCCTCAGCTCCCAGCCCCGCCCGCCCCGGCGGGTGAGCAGACAAGCCTCTCGGGCTGGTGAGTGCCGGTCGGCACCGATCCTCTGTGCGGGAATCTCTGCGCTTTGCCCTCCGCTCCGTTGTTGCTGCGATCTCCTCCGCGACTCCAAAGCTTCTCCCCCGCCCACCCGCTGTCTCCGCCAGTGAAGGGGCTTCTAGTGTGTGGACACTTTTCCTCCTTCACGGCTCCCTCCCCGAGGGACAGGTTCCATCCCTATTCTTTTGTCTCTGTTTTTTCTTTTTTCTTTTGCCCTACCCAGGGACGTGGGGAGTTTCTTGCCTTTTGGGAGGTCTGAGGTCTTCTGCCAGCATTCAGTAGGAGTTGTTCCACATGTAGATGTATTTCTGATGTATTTGTGGGCAGGAAGGTGGTCTCCACGTCTTACTCCGCCGCCATCTTGAAGGTCTCTCAAGAAGGCTCTTTTATAAAGGCAATGTTGCAAAGTGAAAGCAGCATTTGGAGTCCAAGTTACCTGGGTACAAGTCCACACTTAGCCAGTTAAGAGCCATGTAGCAGGAAGGAAGTTGGTTATGTCTTAATCTGGGTCCTTATTTGTAATATAGTGATAAGATGATGAAGAGTTCCACAGATTAGAAATAATATGGTAAATTAGTTATTAGAGAATATCTGATTTAGTAATTGCCAAAAACTTCATAGACTCACTCCCTAAAAACTCTAAATGCTAACGTTTACTGAGGATTCAGAGTGCTTCAGGCGTTGTCCTAAGCCCTTGACATGTTGTGTTACTCAGTCCTCACAGAACCTATCTGTGGTGAACAGGAATGTTGTTAAAATTGTGTTTATTTCCCCAAACTCCAGACCTACGGCAGTATTCTATTCTGGTCCCATTGTGGTAGATGTAACAAGTCCTGCTCAGTGGGGTCTGGGTACATCACTGAAACATCTGACTACAGGGTGAATCATTGAATTGCTGATTTGAAACTCTCCTCCCAGACTCTCTAGTCTGTGTGGTCCAAAGAAAAAAGTGTTCAAGATGGTGACTGCTCGATCTCCATGGGTCCATGAGGGACTAGATGAGTAGTCTCCCCTCCTGACCCACAATGGACGTGTCGAATGAAGAATAAAATGACATTTTAAGCCAATGAGAATTTTGATTTTTTTTTCCGGATAGGCAGCATTCTTGCCTATCCTGACTAACATGTTACATCCCTGCATCCCTTAGAATGTTAAAGTCATTTCCCCATGGTTTTTTTTATCTTTTCTCTTTATCTACCTATTAAATCTCAGGCTCTCTTTCCCCATATCTATCTAAATTCTACTGCCTTATGAATAAGGTCTAGTCTAACACTCAATTCCATGAAGTTACTTTTGTTCAAATGGATTTTCAGTTGTCTCTCACACCAGCCAACAACCAATTATGTATTCTCTTGCATTGTTTCCGTAATGTTTCCAGGAGAGAAGTATAGCTTTAAAGAGGATATGAGAGATTTCTCTGGTGGTCCAGTGGTTAGACTCTGCACTTCCACTGCAGGTTCAATTCCTTGTCAGGGAACGGGGATCCCACATGCCGAGCAACATGGGCAAAAAAAATAAATAAATAAAATAAAAACAAAGAGACTGTGATCCTCTTAGGAGGACTGTGCCTTCTGCTCTTTCGGTAATAATTCTATTTACCCCTCTCCCCAGTAGTCAATGCAATGCTAGTTCCGTATCATTCTGCACAAATAAAAGGCAATTTTGCTTAAAGAGATTAACTTCTTAGTAAACTATTGTTTATTTCTGAACCATGCTTAAAGCTAAATGTTTCAATGTGGCTTAACATCAGTTCCTTTGCTACTTTTGTCTCCAAAGAGATGGTGACATTAAAGTCTGGAATTCAGTGCTATATTTTTCCTGAAGTTGCACTCACCATTAAAATTCTTTCTCCAATCGGAATCTGACAGCCTGTAGTATATTTACATTGAGTTAAAGGAGAGGAAAAAGGGTTATAGGAATAGTGTTCAAGCTTTTCCCCAAGTACATTTACTGTCTTTTTTATGGGAAGCAGTATGAAGGAGAGTGATGTGACTAATGAATTTCTACCTGCGTGCTCATAAAGATTTATACTCCAGGCTGAGTGCTATTACTGGACAATCAAATTGCTCAGCTACTCCTACCCATTTTATAAAAGTTGATAATAACCCCACTGCAACACTGGTGCAAAAATAAAAACTGATTTATGAAGAAGGTTGATTTATTTGTACCCATCATTCAGCTCTATTTTCCTGGTATATATCGGGAGGATGGCTGAAGATGGACATTGCAACCCTAAGAGTATCTCAACCACCTAACATGTCTGCAGTGAGGTCCTAATGCAGTTGCATTGCTACCCTGTTCCTGGTGCCTACAGCATCCAAAATAAAAGTGATCTTAGATGAGGCCTGGCCAGGGACATGGTCGACTAGTAGTTTAACTTTGAGCAACTCAACTAATATTTCTAAGTTTTAGCTTTGAAGGAGGAGTCTTTTATTCACACACAGTTTTTTCTAAGGGCAGCCAAAAGAAGAAAAGTCATACAGCCTGGATAGAAAGAAGTAAAATTATCGTTCTTTGCAGGTGACATGATCATTTCTGTACAAAATAGTCAGGAATTTCCAAAGAAATCCAGTTAGTAAGATTGTAAAGTGCAGTGTTGATATTACAAAAATCAAGTGTATTTTTATAACAACAAACTGTTGGATGACATAAATGCTATTTACAGTAGCATTAAAAACGTGAAATAACTAGAGATAAATATAACAAAATAAGTGCAAACTCCAAGCAAACTAAATTACAAAACGCTGCTGAGAAATATTATAGAAGACCTAAATTAATGAAGAGAAATACACTATTCATGAGTTGAAAGACTCAATGTTGTTCAGATGTCAATTCTACCCAAACTGATCTAAAGATACAATGCAATTCCACTCCACATCCCAGGAGGCTTATTTGTAGAAATTGGCAAGTTCTTTCTAAAATTTATTTGGAAATAAAAGGACCTAGAATAACCAAAATAATGTTGAAGAAGAAAAAGAAAGTTGAAGAACACTATGTGATTTATATAAGCTCTACTAAGAAGCTATACTGTCAAGACCGTATAGAATTGGTGTTAAGAACACACATATGGGGAACACCCTGGCGGCCCAGTAGTTAGGACACAGCACTTTCACTGCTGGGGCCTGGGTTCGATCCCTGGTCAGGGAACTAAGATCCTGCAAGCCACATGGCATGGCCAAAAAAAGAAAATAAAAATAGACATATAGACAATGAAACAGAACAGAGAGACCAGAAAGACAGACACATAGAGCAATGCAACAGAACAGAGAGACCAGAAATAGATCCACAGGTGTACGGCCAAATGATTTTCAACAAAGATGCCAAGGTCATCAATGGGGAAAAAATAGAGAAAGAGGTGAATTCCAAGTGGAACCTTCAGCATGAGAGAAGGCAGTCATGAGAAAGGACACAGCATCTTCAAGGAAGGATGAGGGAAACAGCATAACTCAAGCATAAATGAATCCAAGGTTGGGTTTGAAGAGTGAGATCTTAACAGACAGGTGTGTGAATTCTCTGGATGATTTCAGTCCCAGCAAGGTACTAGAGCTATACAATAATCATTCATAAATGTAATTTTTCAGTAGCTGTGCGGCATCCATGAGAATGAGTCCCCCATTTCTCTCACACGTACATCCCTTAATAAAATCCTTGCGTCTCAAGGGCACAAACTATGCCAGCTCCAAAATCTCTTTCCAGGGGAACAATTAAAGAAGGAAAGAAGTAAGAGAGCAATTAAAATAGAGGAACCCAACTCGGGTTCTATACCCTGTGCTGAGCTCTAGATGGTAAGGGGTCTCAACTATGCCCTCAGTCAGGCTGCTTCATTAAAGACTGAGCTGATCTCACTCTGGGGCCAGCAGAAAGCTGTCTTGGCTTTGTGATTTGGGGGCAAATTAAGAGTATTTTTTAAATAAAAACCTGACATGGATAGAGAGAAACAGGCATCCTTAGACATTCCAGAGCCATCCTTAGGGAACCTCAGCTGAAAGAAGACACAGCTCACTTTGGTTTTTTGGTTTTCTTGGTTGTAATATGTATACATATAATACATGTATGGCAAAGATTTCTTATAAGGAATTAGCTACGGGATTACGGAGGCTGACAGGTCTCAAGATCTTTGGGTGAGTCTGCAAGATGGAGACCCAGGACGGTGGATGGCATAGCTTCGATCCAAAGGCCAGTTGGCTCAAGGTGCAGGAAGAGCGGGTGTCTCAGTTTGTCTAAAGGCAGGAAAAAGCTGAAGCCCCTGTTCAAACGCAGGCAGGCCGGAGGAATTCTCTTTTACTTGAGAGGGTAGGGGGGACGAAAAGGTGCCAGACTTTTTGTTCTAGTCAGGCCCTCAACTGATTGGGTGAGGCCCACCACCTTGGGAGGGCAGTCTGCTTTATTCAGTCCAACAATTCAAATATTAATCTCATGCAGAGACACCCTCACAGACACACTCAGAATAATGTTTGACCAAATATCTGGGCATCCCATGGTCCAGTCAAGTTGACGCATGAAATTAACCATCACAGATGTTTTGGGGTTATAGGTACTGACCCTATATTCTAAAATAGAGTTAGGTGAGTGGACCCCTTAGAGTGAGTAGTGTTTAATTTCACATTCTCCAGGTCTATGTATAGATTTACACAGGGGAGAAAAAAAGGAAAACTAAATATTCTTAGTGTTTGATGCCTAAGTTAGAAGAACTGTCATAACTCCAGAAAGGACTTTCAAATCCCCACACCAAAGCCCAGGGAGCAGAGGGGTGCAGACCTCATTGCTGTGGTTCTGGACTCTGACTGGGACCTGGTGATCACACGAACACCTGGTGAGTGAACTGAGAAAGAGCTCATCCATGAAGGGGAAAGAGGAAATGATTCTTTTATGAGGTTTTGAACACTTACAGCTTCATTAAGCTCCTGTTTCACCTGCCTCCAAGGTTTAATTACCCTTTATGGGTAAGAAATTATGTTTGTTTTTAATGAGAATCTCTTCTGTCTCTACTGATTTCCCAGGACTGGATGATGGCAGTAGTCCTTTAAATACTGAATTCTGAGGGCTTTACCTTCCTAAGATTATCTAAATACTTCCCACCTTCAAGGCCAGTTTCGAGTGTAACATCTTCCAGGACACCTCCTCACAACCAGAGGCCAGTTTGCCTGGAAATTAAGGTCAGCTCTTCTAGAACTTATGGTCTGCACCTTTCACCTTGATGCTTGTTTGCAAATGTCTTCAGTTTCTCCAACTTTCCTTATGTCTAAGTAGTTCCAAATGGATAGAAAAAGTCTGGAAATAGTTTCAGTTTTGAAACCCCACTCCTTGTGCCTGTACTCCTCCCATATCTCATTTCTCCTCCTCTGTGTCCTACACATGGAATTAAATTCCTGATCACGAGGACAAAAGAAAACACGTTGGACAGCCCTGTGGCTGATGGTGCCCTAATCAGCTTGAAAATTTGTCCTCCTCCTTTCTTTCCCATTGCCATCACTCCAGTCCAAACCATGTAGGAGAATCCTGCCATGGTCTCCCAAAGAGTTCTACCCACCTCTCCTGCATTCCCTACCTATCTTATTATGCTTCAGACGAAATCATTTTATGCCCCTGATTATAACTTTTCCAAGGTTTATCCCATCAACCTTAGGACAAAATCCAAGCATTCTAGTCTAGCCATTCTAGTCTAATCTGACCTCTTGTTATCACCACCTTAACTTTCCCCCTCCAGTCACGGAAGTCTCCTTCAGTCGCTCAGAAAAGCCAAGCTTCTCACTCTGTGATTTCCTCAGCCTACGATTTCCCCTTTCCTAATCTCCCCTTTCGTTTACTTATTCTGATAACCCTAAATGTTTTATCATCCACATCACTTCCCAGGGAAACCTCTGTGATCCCTCCGACTAGGTCAGCTCTCTGTGTTATAAGCTCTGCCTGAATCCTGTGCTTCTAACAGGTCAGAGTGTGATGACTAATTATTTATTCATAATCTATTCCTGCTATTAATCAACTGCTCACGGGAGAAGCTGCCACATTCCCAAGCAGAGGGGATGGCAACCAGAGTGGGAGCTGGAATGTTGTGAGTCCCGTGTTGCGGTTGTTACCAAGAAAGGGCTCACTGCCCGATGTACCTACAGGCCAAACTATGGCACTGGCTTTTGAGAAAAGAAGGAGCTTTATAGCAAGGTTGACCTGCAAGGAGACAGGAGACAGGTCAAATCTGTCTCCCAGCTCAGGGTTCCGGGTGAAATGTAAGGGGTTCGGGAATTTCAAACTTCGAAGCTGATTGGCTAGTCTTGAATCAGTCCATATAAACTACTTGAGCTGCTGGAAGCCAGATTTTCCTTATTGAAGGACTTCTTCCTTCGTAAAGGGCTCTGGTGGCAACAGTTCTATTCTTTGAGTTCAGTAGGTGGAAGATTCTCGGTTCCAGAGTCATCCTGGAGACATGCGTTCCCATCTTGCACGTGCAGAGTGCCGCCGTCTCTGTAACATAGCTCCGTCTGATTCATCAACAGCGTGTTTTAAGGGAGTAAAAGCAGTGTAAGCTGGTCAGCATTCTACACGCTGTTCTACTGTCACCCCACGAAAACCGAGGCTGGAGAGCCATTGGCAGGACAAAATCTATAAGGCTAAGGGGATACGGGGAAGATCTGGGAAGGGGCTCGGGCTGAGGAAGCCCCCGGACGGTCTGTCCACTGAGCAATGTGTAGCTGGACAGTGGTGCTTGGGGACACCTGGCTGGCACCTGGCTGGGTTAACCCTGAAGAGGCACAGAGGGCTGCTGAGGGTGGACCCTCAGCCCGGTGCCCCGCAGAAGCAGGGAGACAGGAAGAGGAAGTAAGTGGCCGCAGAGATGGAGGCGTCTGAAGCAGGTCTGGAGCTCGCAGACCTGCTCGGACTCGCCGGACTTGCGCAGCCTAGGCTGACTAAGCTCCTTTATCATGATGAAAACTTTCCATCATTCTTTCTTTACGTAATTTTCTATTATCTGCCCCCCTGCAGCCTTTCTTCAGGCACTCTGATTTCATGTATATTAGGCAATGCGAAGTTGTCCCACTGCTCCCTGATGCCTTGCTGACTTATTTTGTTTTCTCTTAGGTTTATTCTGGACGGTTTAGGTTACGGTGTTCTAATTTTCTCGAATCTTTTTCTGCAACGCCTTACCTGCTGCTCATCCCATTATGTGTATTTCTCATTTTAGATATTGTATGTTTCAACTCTACAAATTTAAGTATTTTTTTAGTAACTTCCATGCCTCCATTTAGCTTTTGAATACATAGAATACTGTTATAAACATGATTTTTCTGGCTTTCTCCTAATTCTAACATTAATGTCTTTTCTGGGTTAGTTTCAACCGATTGATTGTTACCCTAATTATGGGCTGTGATCTTCTGCTGCTTTTCATGATTAATAATCTTTGATTGGATGCCAGACTTTGTGAATTTTAGCTTGCTGGAAGCTGAATATTTTTGCATTCTTATGAATATTTTTGAGCTTCCTTACCTCCACCCTGGAATGCAGTTAGGTTACTTGGAAGCAGTTTTATCTTTTTACGTCTTGTTTTGAAAATTTGCTGGGCGTGATGAGTGTAGGGCGAGATGTTCCACACTCGCGGAGAACACCCTTCTGTGTACTGTACCCAATACCTATAAATTAGGAAGCTTTCCAGCCCGGCTGGTGGGAACAAACACTAGGTCGGGTACTGTGTGAGCGCTGGGTGTGGTTACTGCTCATCATTTTGTGGGGTTATGAGTCCCAGCCTCTGGTGACTTCCTCATGTGCTGATTAGGTCTTTGCTGAATATTTGAGGGGCGTCCCCTGTAGTTCTCTGGATCTCTCTGTCTGCAGCTCTCTCATTTCTGATAATCTACATGCAAGCTGTAAGCGCCACGTTCTCTCCGAACGCTTAGCTCCGTCTCCATAACTCAGGAAGTTTCCCGGTTTATGCCTGTTACCACCCTTCACACAGCTAACTCTCTAGGGCAAGAATCCAGGGCAATGATAGGACTCTTGTTTTCTCCCCATGTCTCAGGGGTCACTGTCTTCCATTGCCTGATGCCCAAAACCTCAAAGCCATTGTCTCCTGGACTTTTTTCTGTTTTTAAGTTTCCCAGTCAAGAGGGTAATCCCGTCTCTATGAGACCATCTTGGCCATAAGCAGAGATATCTCATCAACCAAATCCAGGTTACCCCACATAGCCCTTTAAAAATTGAGATATCATTTACAAGCCGTCAAATCCATCCTTTAACACTGTACAGCTCAGCAGTTTCCAGCACATTCACAAGTGTATTTAGTATATTCAGCATTATTTAATTCCAGAACATTTTCATCACCGTAGAAGGAATTCCCATGCCCATTAGCCGTCTTCCCCATCCCATCCTCCCCCAGTGCCTCACACCCCGAATCTACGTTCTACCTCTAGGGATCTGCCTGTCACGGATGGTGTGTATAAACTGCTTTACGCAACGTGTGGGCTTTGTGCTTGGCTTCTTCCAGCAGGAAGCGAAGGGTAAGGCAGTGATGTCAGCTGCCCACTGAGTGTTGGTGATGTCCCAACACACACATGGAGACACTCAAGACAGCCCGGAGACTTACTGTTTCCGAGCATTTAAGGGAATCTCTGCAATCATTAGGTGCCCAATAAACTCCCTGAACAGAGACTCCAGCACCTATAGACGGAAGAGTATACAGACCTTACAGAAAAGTCACTAAGCAAAACAAACCACGAAACAACTACAGACAGCAACCCAGCAAGCCCCAGGGATCGGGGGAATCTGATTCCCAGAGATGCCACGTGATATCACTTAATGGAATCCATTGTCAACAAGAACACGTGAGGCATGAGGCATGCCAAGAGGCAAGAAGGAAGGGTAGAGCCTCAAGTTCATCCAGAACCTCCAGGTCTGTCGTGTGAACTCAGCCCGTGGCTTGTTCATCTCCACGCACGGGCTTCTAGATCCCCAAGAATATACCAGACCTTCCTCGAGCCTCTCTGGATACCACCTCATTTTCCAGATCTTCCTTTTGCGCTTTTTGGCTAGCCCGTTGTTTGCCCAACTATTACGCGCTGATTATTTATTTGCGTATCCAGTCTCTAAATGTTTTTGACAAATGCCCCTGAGAAAGGCTTTGGGCGCACGGCAGGCTCTGAATCAGGTAAAATAAAAGCAGCCACCCAAGTGGTATCTTCCAGAAAACCATCCGGGGTGTCAAATAATGAGATTCTCTGGGCGCAGAGCTGTGGGGGGGCTTCTACCCCATGGTGTCCGCCGTGAGGCTGCGGGGCTGCCGGCCCTCACTGTGATGAGACCCCTTGCTTTCCCAGGCTACTGCAGAGCCGTAGACAGAGGGGCTGGAACAGGGAATATGACAAGGCCACAAAGCCTGCCGACTCTACTGAGATTGGGCTCTACAGTTTTTCTTCAGTGAAGGCTCCCAGAATCGCTGCAAGCCTTTGGTTAACTTCTCAGTGTTGATACTGACGCTTCTTGCCAGTTTCCTCCATGCTTTCATGGAGGAGAGAATTCAGAACCTCCAAAGGAAAAGATTAATTATGCACTTTGTTGCTTAATATCTTTCTCCCCTGCTAGAATGTGGTCTCCATGAAATGGGAAATCTCTTCTGTCTTAAGATAGTAATTCCAAGGCAAACTTATGTGACTTGGGCAAAGCAGGTGATCAATAACTATTTTTCAGTGGATAAATGGATGGATGGATTGAAGGGCATCCTCTCCATAATGAAGCACATGGAATGTGACCTCAGCCCTTGGCTGCCTTTTCATTTCCTTTTTCTCTCCCGCCAATAGCGTCCACTCCCTGATGTTCACACCCTCACTCAAATGTCTTCCTTTCACCCTGGCCCTTGATGCGTAAGGACCCCACCACCGGCAGCTGCATCTAGGCTACACCCGGCACAGTCCAGAGCATCTCGTCGTGAGCAACCTTTAGCCGCACTTCACAGAGACTGGATTACCCTCCTGACCGGGAAAGCACATCTTCAGGATGGAGTTTTCGTGTCAGTACCTCGTCCTGGCACCCTAGAGCCTCTTACATCTCAGCAATCCGTCTTTAAAAGTTAGGTTTCAGCTAAACGTCCATTTTCCAACGGGGAACTTTCAGCTCTGCTGAGATGACGCAATTTGTTGAAGAACCACTCCCATCCCGACTTTCAATTGCCACGACTGTCTTCGAGAAAAGCCTCTAGAAATGAGAAGGGTTTGCTGCTGCTCCTGACAGCATGGCCGCTCCTGCTGTAGCATCAGATGTCCTAGTTCCTGAAGTGGAATCTTCCTCGCTTTCCCCTAAAGGCTTCCATTGAGTTGGAAGATCATTTACTTGACACAAAGGAGGCCCCTGTCTCTCTCCCAATCCTTATTCCTATGATGCCCTGGACCTTCTTTTCCGGGCCCTTTTCATTCCCCACAGTGAAAAAACATAGACTCTTTTTCCTCTGTTAGCTAGAAACCGGAAATATGCTGGGGGAGAGAGTAATACAGGGTTCTGAGGTGGAAATGACATTATTCACGTGGAGCCTGATTCCCCAGGGAAGTAAAGCCTGTCCACGCGTGAACACACAAAGCGTGTCCCAAACTGGCTTAAAGTTATTTTATTTGACTTGCTCTGGCCCTTGAGAGCAATGAATGCACTCTTCGGATCACCGTCAGGGACTCCAATGACTGAAAAATGCAGGCCACTTCAGCAACTCCCCTCCACTGTAGAACACTCCCATTTGCATGGGAAAATCCGCCTACGAGGCTCTGAGTTGAGTGTCTGTTTATGCATTAGCTCTGGCCGTTGCTTTGAGCAGCCTAATTCTCAGTGTGCTGCTCGCAAAGCTGTCGAGGGTGAAAATGAGCCTCTGTCTGGGGCCCGAGGATGGTCATTCAGTGGTTCTTTGAATCTCCTGGATTGATTTGCAAAAGTTTGTGTGTGTGTGTGTGTGTGTGTGTGTATATATATATATATATATATATATATGTTTATTTACTTCAAGATAGTGTCTGTAACTTTCATCAAATTCTCAAAGGAGCCCAGTATTCAGAAGAGATTAAGAAACAGTGGTTTAAATAATTGAAAATGGTCAATTATTTATCTAACCTTTCCAGGCTGCTTCTTGGCACTGAACCAGCGCACAACACTTCTCCACGCCCTCCCAAGACATCTAAAGCGAGCTTGAGGAAGGAGCTCTTGTTCCTCTTCCTCCTTCCCCCACCCCCCTCCCCTTCTTGGGCCCTTCCTCTGCCGCGTGTTCTTTCTGTAGCAATTCCTAAAGCGTCCTCCTTTCTCTCCTGAGTAGCTCCTAGTAGCCAGTTGAAGAACGAAGACTCCAATCTCCCTGTCCTGAGAACTGTACACGAGGGCAGGGCACACGTCCACTCCTCTGGAAGAGCAGCCTGGCACTCAGGAGATGCTGCCTGGAGCACAGCTTGGGAACCCAGCCCCAAGCCCAGCACAGCCACAGTGCAGCATACAGACGGTGCAGTCCTCTGCGCTCAAGAAGTTTACAGTCTCGTTGATGAGACAAGACTTGAACGTAGTAGAACACTTTATAACGCCTCGGTTGTTTTTTATGTTGAAGTGACGGTGTGCATGTCAAGGATGCTGCGGAGACAGGAAGTTCAGTGAAGCAGGAAGAACTTAGGAAGTGTGCTTGCGAGGAAGGGACGTAGAGAATTGGGCCTGAAACGATGGGTTATATCTAGATTTCTGAATGTTTAAGGCCCACCTTTGGTTTGTCGATTTTTTTCCAGTGCAGCAAAAAGAAACTAAGACAGAATGACACTAGTGCCTTCTCTGCAGGACAGAAATAGCATAAAACAGATGAGAGTAGGGACCTATTAAAGGGACTGGGCCATCTGGTTATGGATTACAGTAAGCCCTCCTCCATTCCCCCCTGGCCCCCACCAAATATTCATTTCAAGAGCGGGAAGGTGGGATGAAATTATCTCTAAGGCGCCGTTTGCCCCAACATCCATTGACTCTGAACGCATGCTGACAGTTTTGCTGTGTTATCAGCACTGGTAATAAAATGACTACTAGAAAGTCATCTTCTAGCTGAGGATGGAGAAGCAGAAATACCTCATACTCCCTCACAGAGAAGGACATTCTACCCAATCTGCCTACATTTTCATAATCAGTGGCTCCTCCACAGCCCTGGAGGGCCCTGTTAAAATATACACGAGTTATCTGAGAAAAGGAGATAAAGCCTTATCTGCCATTAACATCTTAGTAAGAATTTGTTAGATTTGCCTCAGTAGGTGGAATACAGAACTGGGAGTTTGGGGCAAGGCATGGAAGATGCTGATCTTGGTAGATGGAATAGACAGACCTAAGTGGGAATCGTGATGGGGGAAAAGGCATCAATCACCAAAGGGGTGACAGGGTTTTCGGCAGGAGAGGCAATGAGAAGGGCTAAACCTACGTCTGAGCTTCAAGGACGGACTCACCAATCACATTAAAGTCTCAGGAGGGGATGGGGCAGGAGCTGTAATGCGTGGGCCAATAGAAAGAAGTGGAAATTGAGACGAATGCTTGGCTTTAAGCTTTACTCCCCCAAAGAGCTAGAGCACAAGTTTAAATGGGAAGTGGCACTTCTGGCTCTGCTTTCCACGGCCCTTAGAATCTTTTATGGCTGAACTTCTGCAGCATCACTGTGTGAAGGGACCAAGGGCTGGAGCTGATGAGTGCTCCGGAGAACACACAGACGGATCCAACAGACTTGCAGAATTCCCCCACGAAGACCCCACCAGCCTCTATTGAATGAGATCTGTTTAGCTTATAGAGTTTACAGCAAAAAATAACCCGCATCTGTGTGGCACTTTCCAGGTAAGTTGGAAATTTGTTTCCCACTCTCGAGGGAGACGCCCAGAATCACAGACAACCAAGAGTCTGGTGGTAAGCGACAGAGAAATCTCTGCATTTCTGGTCGCAAGCGACAGAGAAATCTCCGCATTTCTTAAACAAAAATTTAATGAGCTAGGTAAGAATGATTTCTAATTATTAAATTAATTTTTATGTAAAGAGATTTTCTGTGTTAACTGAGAACAATTTGTTCTCCTAAGTAGAGATAAATTGCCGTATTTACAGTGTTCATTTATTTGGGAAATCCTTTTTTTTTTCCTCATGAAAAAAATTGAAGTAATCTTTGGTCCAGCCTCTTTCCGAATTATCACACAGTTTGAATTGTGTGAATTGAATTGAATGAGGTTTTATTTTGCTGAGAATTAAATTTGTTCAGCAAGATATATTATAAAAGGACACAGACACGTACACACACATATATGAAAATACACCTAACAAAATAATTCTTTAAAGGAGTAGATCTCTTCTCGTGTTTTGTTTGTTTTTTTTTTCAGTTTGACTCATACTGAAACTTGGACCTTTTGGGGGTTAATGAAAGGCTTAGAGTCAATGTTCTGAAACTTTGGAATAGTAGGATACCGGAAACCTAATTAGAACCATTAAATAATGGACTGGACGAACACTTAAAACCACCTAATCATAATGCCAAATTTCCCTCCCCACCTCTCACAGGAGTCCGTCTTACAGATATGAAAACTTAGGGATAGTCCGTCTTACAGATATGAAAACTTAGGGATGAAAATTTACTATCAAGATCACATAATCTATTAGTTAGGATTTGCCTGCATATAAGACAAAACCCCCATTAACAGTGGCTTAAACATCTAAGGACATATTTTGTCCCACATAGACTAGATCCAAAAACAAAAGAAAATAAATCCAAGATGGGCAGTCCAGGCTGATATGATGGTCCCATGTTCCTTAAAAGTCCAGGCTGTTTGCAGCTTCCATTTTCATGGTCCCCTCATGAGCCCCAGCAGGGGCTGCAGCATTTCATCCACCTGGCAGGCAGCAAACAGCTGGAAGATGGAAGAGCAAAAAGGGCACTACTCAAACTCTGTCCCCCCTGAAGGAGCCTTTCTCAAATTCCCAGCCAGGAACACCTCCCTGGTCACAACAGTGATATGACCATTTGTCGTTCAACTTGGGCTGAGAAATGTCGTCTTTTAGCTGAATGCTTTTGGTGGCTTAAACACACATACACAGCAACAGCAACAACAACAAACAAAAGCAGTCATTGAAAAAGGAGTTTTGTTAATAAGGAAGAGGGAAAATTTGATATTAGGCAGATTATTTTTTGCTGCAGAACCAATTCATATCAAACCTAAAACCTGGGGTTCTTTAACAGTATTTTTTAAAAATTATTTATTTATTTATTTTTGGCTGCGTTGGGTCTTTGTTGCTGCGCGCGGGCTTTCTCTAGTTGCGGCCAGCGGAGGCTACTCTTCGTTGCAGTGTGCGGGCTTCGCATCACGGTGGCTTCTCTTGTTGTGAAGCAAGGGCTCTAGGTGCGCAGGCTTCAGTAGTTGTGACGTGTGGGCTCGGTAGTTGTGGCTCGCACGCTCAGTAGTTGTAGCACACGGGCTTAGTTGCTCCGTGGCATGTGGGATCTTCCCGGACCAGGGCTCAAACCCGTGTCCCCTGCATTGGCAGGCAGATTCTTAACCACTGCGCCACCAGGGAAGCCCAAACTTGGGGTTCCTAAATAGCAATTCTTTCTCTTTTTTTAAAAAACATTTATTTATTTACTTGGTTGCACCGGGTCTTAGTTGTGGCAGGCAGGCTCCTCATTTGTGGCTCGCCGGCTCCTGGGTTACAGCACGTGGGCTCCTTAGTTGTGGCATGCGAACTCTTAGTTGCAGCATGAATGTGGGATCTAGTTTCCTGACCAAGGATCAAACCTGGGCCCCCTGCATTGGGAGCACAGTCATATCCACTGCGCCACCAGGGAAGTCCCTAGTGATTCTTTCTATGACAGAAAAATTGAGAATTCTTGAATGTAAAAATCCTTACTGGATATAGTTAGAATAAAGTAACAAGACCTTAGAGATGATGAATCTTCTCTTTCTGCGATCTCAGTGTCTATCCCAGAGGTACTCAGATGTTATTTCCTGGAAAGCATCCTGAGTTTTACAGCAGAAGATCTGCTTCAAACCCCAAGGCCACAACCTAATGGTGTGATCTTGGTCTTGTCACATATCCTTTGTGACTGTAAGTTTGTGCCTGCAAAATGGAGACACCAAGACACAGAGTGGAGGGGCCTTTAGCCTCTCCATAATTTCCATCAGCCTTCTCAACAAGGCCAAGGCAGGTAAATATACATATTTAATAAACATGTGCTAAATAACGTACTTCCTAGATAAAGTCACCTTCAGGACAAACTCTTATTCCCCTTTTCATCAAGATTTACTCACCCCTTAAACTGCTCTTATGTGGCTATTATGAAGTTGCCACTAAAAGGCCCTTTAGGTATTATTTGTGAAGGCTCTTGGCAACTTCTTTTATAAAGTACGAAAACACACGCGCGCGCGCGCGCACACACACACACACACACACACACACACACACACAATTCCTCCAAAGAAACAAGGATAGTTTAGACCTTGGGAATAGTGGCATGAGAGCAGAAGGAGGAGGAGAAAGAAAGAAGTTGCTCTGAAGAGTCTAAGCAACAGGAAACAAGAAAAGTTCATTTCTTGTTCAGAAAACATTCCGAATTAAATAATTAATTCCTTGTAATTAATGCATAACTGAGTTTTGAGAGTTTGTCTTTTAGTTAGTCAGGTGACGGTCTCCCAGAGAAGAAAGGGAAATTACTAATAGGGGAGAGAAAATTGACTATCAAGAGATGACAATGGACAAATGATGAAAAGGCAGAAAAGACCTTGAAAAACTAGAAAATGCAAACACTGGACTGACCAAATAATCCCAGATGGTAATGACTTCTGTTTTCATCCATTTATTCACTCATTATTTCATACATTCAACAGGTATTTCTGAGGAAGTTAACAACCCTATGAAAAGTTTTCTCCTTGAGGGCCTTGTAACACAGTGAGGATGATGATGATATCATGATAGTGATGTGATGATGGTGATGATGTGATGATGATGGTGATGGTGATGATGATGGTGATGGTGATGATGGTGATGGTGATGATGATGGTGGTGATGTGATGATGATGGTGATGATGATGGTGATGATGATGGTGGTGATGATGATGGTGATGATGGTAATGATGATAATGTAATGATGTGATGATGATGGTGATAAAGGTGAAGAAGAAGATGAAAATAACTGCAAATACTGATGTAGTACTTGTTATGTGCCAGAGATTGTTCTAAGCATTTTGTTGAATTATTTCATTTAATCTTCACAACAACTCCATGAGTTGACTAATATTTTTATCCCTACTTCGCATATTAGGAAGCTGAGACATAGAGGTGTGAGTCATCAGCTAAAGGTTAATTCTGTTTTTATATAGACCTCCAAGAAGGCAGAGTAGTGTGTTGTGGTAGGTCACTTCTGTGATGACCCTTGATGACCCCCCACCTCTGATATTCGTGGGCTTAAGCAGACTCTGCCCCCAGAATAACTTTCTTCCAGCCAATAGGATGACTCCATGTTGAGAGGATGCCACTTTGTGATTAGTAGAACTTCTGTCTGGCTTGCAGACTCTGCCCCTTACTGACTTTGATAAAGCGAGTTGCCAGGTGCAGAGGGCCCACATGACAGAAATCTGGGGGTAGAGTCTCTGGTTAATAGTCAGCTAGAAACTGAGACCCTTAGTCCAGCAGCCTGAATGGAATTGGATCCTGTCAAAAACCACATAAATGGGTTGGCGGCAGATTCTTTCCCAGTTGAGCCATCAAATGAGACCTCTGCCCTGGCTGACACCTTCACTACAGCCTTTGAGATCCTCTGATGTGGGGGATCCAGCCAAGCCACACCATACTCCTGACCCTCAGAAACAGTGACATTAAAAAAAAACATGCATGTAGTTTTAAGTCACTGATGTGTGGTAATTTGTCATGCAGAAAAAGGTAAATAATACGTATATACTATTTTTCAGGAAGACTCCCTCCAAAAATGTCTAAACGCAAAGGGAATACACATTAGAAGTACAATAACCCTAGTAACAAAAAGTAGAAATCAAACTACTATTAAGATACAATAATATTTTACAATTTTCCGGGAAAAGCATAGTAAATTATATAACTCACTTTGGAGAGGGCTTGAGGAAACGGCACTGTTAGTTTGAGTGTAAATCAGTCTTTTGGAAAGAAATTTTGCAAAATGTACTTAAAATGGACTTTCTCTTTAACACAGCAATTCTACCTGTAAACATGTTATCTAAAGAAATAATAAGGTTTGTGTATAGAAATATACCAGGGTGCAGCTCAGTGACTAATTTTATTTCTGTAATTAAAAATGATCTAAAATTGAAACCAATCCAAATGTTTAACAGTTTGTTATTGATGAAATAAGTTAGGAGAGCTCCAGAGATAGAATTGTATGTATTCCTTAACATGTTTAAGGTAGGGAAAACATTGAATGCCATAAAAAATAATTATGATTTATTAAATCACAAAGTATCTTATAAACTAGACCACACAGTAAATCTTTACTTGTGTAAATTACATGCACAGTTATGCCTATATGTAGCCCACATAGGAACAAAAGACTGACACAAGTTATATTAGGATGGTTAAAGACGTGCCTCGGTTGCTAGGGCTATAGTACAGTATTATGAATGATTTTTATTTTCATATTTGTTCTTGTCTGCATTTTCCACATTTAAAAAATGGTTATAGGTTGTTCTTGTAATTAGGAAAAAAATAATGTATTATTGCTAATGATATAACTCATTTCATGATGCCAGACAGATATGTTACTGTATGTTCATTTCTTTTTAATTTGTAGGCTGAAGACCCAGAAAAATACGTTAAATCAAGAAAATGCTGATAATATACCGTCTCTGGTAAGGAATGAAGTTAATCTTTTGTTTTACTCTTGGTGGCTAATTTACTTCTGCTTGTGCGTCGCCTTGTCAATGCGTCAGTGCAACAGCATGGCTGTTGGAAGCAAAATGATATCTTAACAATGTCAGCTCGGTGCTTTGTGACCACCTGGAGGGATGGGATAGGGAGGGTGGGAGGGAGATGCAAGAGGGAGGGGATATGGGGATGTATGTATACGTACACTTTGTTATACAGCTGATTCACTTTGTTATACAGCAGAAACTAACACACCATTGTAAAGCAATTATACTTCAATACAAATGTTAAAAAAAATAATAAATAAGATAGAACTAAAAAAAAAACAATGTTGGCTGTAGATAAGAACTGAGCTATTAAATATAAAGTAGATAAGGCTGAGCTATTACATATAAAGTGTATAAAGTATCAAATACAAATATAAAGTGTATAAAGTAATCAAAAACCATCCTCTTCTAAAATACTGAGCACACAGAATGCGCTTGCAAACTTCCCAGAGGAGAAACACTCTACAAAAATTGGAGCCAATTTACTGTCCATGAGAGTTTCCCAGAATAAGTCATTTATCATTCACTGAAATTTCAGTGTGATCCCTGGTTGAAATGAGCAACTGAATACAGATCAACCTTAGATGTATGATTCGGGCTCTCATGGATTCTGACTTGATTAAACCATTCATAGTATTTATTCTTCAGCAAGAAACTCTTTGTTTCAATTAATCAATCAAGGCTCTAGCAGAGCAAAACATGATTAATTAATAATTGTCTGTACACACCCATGCCTCAGGGATACTTTGATTTTCTCAGGCTGTCCACACATACGGAATGAGTAGAGCATGACAGGGAGTTAAGTTGGTGCGATGACGATGGGGAGGAACATGACAGCATTTTCTTTATCGTTGCTAAAAGACAAATTGGAGAAAGCTCTATACTCTGCACAAAATTAACCACTCTGGATAAGCTCTGTATAAAACAGAATGACCCAAATGTGTCCAAGCTGAGGAATAAGACTTTAGCTAGTAAGAACCAAAGCAATCACAGGCTCTTGTGTGAAATACATACATGTGTAAATACATACAGAGAAAATATTAAAGGATGGCATGAACAAACACTCAAAGATTTTTCAAGTCCGTAGCAAAATCCATGGCCCAGGCAACACAGCTTCTGCCCTGCGATGGGCCTGCAGCTCTGCGTTATTATTTTTTATTGGTATTTTTTTTGGTTGATTGCATGTTTTTGTGAGAGCAATCTCAAGTCCATTGTGTGGCCAAGACAGGGATGTGTTTCTCTGCGCTATAACTTGTGTTTTTTGGGCAGAGACTGCTAGGATTTAGGGATTCAGGACCAGCAAACATATTCAGTCCTCATCAGTGAGCGCTGGGGACACTGGGACACCCCCATTTTCTCTTTGAGTGGCACCATTTCTCAGAATAACTGAAAGATCCCCAGAGACATAGGATAAGGGGGCAGATCTCAAGGTAGAGCAAGGCATGGTGTGGGGTGGGTTTCACCATCCCAGTGGTCATTCACCAAGAAGACCCACGGCATCACCTGATGGTCTGATGAGAAGCATCTCGCTCCTGAGGTGAGCAGAGTGATCGTGCAGGGCTGAGAGACATCCACTGGTGGTCTCTCTCCAGGCCAGGGCTTCTGCACATCCTTCCTGTAATACCACCATGATTACAGGCACCACTAGAGCCAAATTCAGCTATGCAATTTAATAGCTTAGTAATCTTGAACATACTACTTCCTCTCTGAGCTGAGGCAGCTAAACACTACCTGTGGTACTTAGCACACACTAAAAGAGAACGTAGATGGTATAAGATATATGGTCATTGTCACTAATGTAAATGGTTTAACATTCTGGAAACATCCCCGGGCCTTCTGCACATTCTGTAGAACATTCAGCTAAATACTGACCTGCTATTGGGTTATCGATGGTGCAAGAATGGAACCTGGGAATTCGTAGCTGCTGTGTCATGGGCTTTGTGGGTGGAGTTTTGCCCTGAGTTAGTCTATGGAATTTTGCTAGGGTGAGTTTAGTAGATGGGTCAGGAGGTGGGTGGAAGTATTTCCCTGGCATCTGTTTGATATGCCCTATTTGTCTGTGGTTTGGAGGGTATTGTCTGAGGCCATGAAATCTACATTCACCTATTCAGGAGTGGAAGGGAGAAGAAAAGTAAGGCATTTTGGTGACTCCTTTTACCTCTACCCTGCACATTATGAGGTGAAATCCAAGCTCATCACATTTCAACAAATTCAGGAATCAGAAGAGGGTTCAGTAGAAAAAGGTGTCCTTTCTGAAACAGAGTGACTTAGAATCATTGGAAACTTAGAATCATTGGAAGCTTGAATGGGGACTTCCCTGGCTGTCCAGTGGTTAAGACTTCACCTTCCAATGTAGAGGGGTGCGGGTTCGATCCCTGTTTGGGGAGCTAAGATCCCACATGCCTCGTGGCCAAAAAATCAAAACATAAAACAGAAGCAGTATTGTAACAAATTCAATAAAGGCTTTAAAAATGGTCCACATCAAAAAAAAAATCTTAAAAAAAAAGAAGCTTGAATGGCCATCAATGATCAGTTAGGAGAGTGTGTGTCTCAGGCGTATCACAGGGCAACAAACTCCCCACCACTCACCCCACACACCACCTGCCCACACGTTTGCCTGCCAAGGTTTGCCACTCCCACCATCTTATCTGTGTCTGGTGAGGCAGAGAGTGGCTAGTGAACTTCCAGACACACCTGACTTCATAGTGGAGACTTCCTGACCAGTGACTGTGTACTGTCATGACCTGTGTATTGTCTAGCATGGTTCTGTGCATTGCCTATGTAGCTTATTATTATTGTGTAGATTATGGTGACCATATATCAGGGTGCAGTGGATAAGAGTTCAGGCTCTGGAATCAGACTGCCCAGGTTCAAATCTGACTCTGCTGTGGTGCCTTAAGCAAGTTACTTAACCTCTCTGATCTTCAGTTTCCTCACTTATAAATTAGAGATCATAATTGCTCCCATTTCATAGAGTGATTATAAAAAGTAAGTTAAGGTACATAATTTGTCACAGTACCAAGCACATTATAAATTATCAATAAATATTAGACCATGGGGTCAGGGATAGTTTAGACAATGAAATACCCCTGTAGCATCATATGTCAGGATGCTCTGGTCCAGCTAGCCATCAGTCACTTAATGTACTACCCATCTCCTTCCAAATAAAACCTGCCTCTGGGCTACATCCCATCAGCCAGAGTATCAACATGGTTCTAGAAAAAGATCAGCAGGTCTAAAGGGACATCTGGGTCTTATAATGACCTTCATTCACATACCCATTCAGAAAATAGTTCTTAAGTGCTTCCCAGACTCAGGTCCTTAGTAAACACCGACAATATAATGGAAATCACTATTGGCAAGTCCTTTGCTGTCATGAAGTGTCCATGGTAAGCCACCTTGAATCCTCCCTGAAATAAGCCAAAGAGCAAATAAATTAAGTCCCTACTAGCAGGAAATTCATAAAAATGTAAATAGTGAGTACTTCAGGGTAGAGTATTAAAACTGATTTTTATTTACTTGTCTGTATTTTATACATCTCTGTAAGAATGTATTCCTTTGAAGAAAACTTACCTGCGTATATATACTTCCAACTTTCTGAAAATGAAAATTCAGACTCAGGAGTGCCAAGTCAATAATCTAAGAACCCTATTTTGTGAAGATTAAAGGAAAACGAGGCAAGACATAGGAAAAGCCATAACAGCTGGTTGGAGATGGCAAACCAATGACCTAAGAGGCCGATGTCGAGGCATGAGCACGGCTGGTGGGCAGACAGCCATATTCTAACTGTTCCTTCCTAAAGCAGTCATGAGGAATTGATTGTCCTGTCCCACTGCTGTGGGGAGGGAAGAAAGTGACCAGAGACAGGACAGGAACCAGGGTTCCTGCAGCAATACTGTCAGCCCTGCCTGGTCCCTGCAGGCAAATCTGACCTCTAAGCCAATGCCCCCTCCACCCGGCATCTAGAAGTCTTGGTAAAGGAGCTTTAACACAGCTCTGGAGGGCTCAGACACAAGGAGAAAGCTGGTTCTCAGTGCCGGGCCATTACTGAAGTCAGGCTAGCTCAGGTCCTGCACCCCAACTCTAAGATCAATCTCCCCCCCATTATATCAAATGTTTTGTTCCTGGGTCAGATTTTCTGCACCTATGACCCTTTGGGACAGACATTCTCCCCTCTCTCAGCATTGGAGACCTGGCCCTGGATCTCAGGTCTGAGGGGCCACTTTGCCATGAGCTAATGGATTTCTCTGGTGATCTCCATTTGCTATGCTGAGTCTCTAAAAAGGCTTCCTAGCTCAAGCAAGTCTGAAATTTTTCAAAGTACTTTCAATGCCCTTTTGAGTTTTGAGATGACTTAAAATAGAAAAATCAATCGGACTTACAGAAATTTTCAAGAGTTCTCATTCTTATGCAACCAACTTATATGGCTATGCTATGCTCTAAGCTTATCTCAAGAGTGATTTTAAAAATCAATTTTATTGAGGTTCACTTACATACCAATAAAACACACTCAGTTTCTGTGCACAGGTCAATGAGTTTTGACAAATGTATACACCCATGTAACCATCACCATTTCCAAGACGTGGAATATTTTTATCATCCCCAAATTCCCCTCATACCCCTTTGCAGTCAGTTCTCCCCACGTTTTAAGAGTGGGCGAAAGCTGATGTGTTTCCTGTCACTATACGTTAGTTTCACCTCTTCTACAATTGCAAAGAAACTGAATCACACACTATGTCCTTTTCTGCGTTAGCTCTCTTTCATTCAGCATAGTGTTTCTGAGGAGCATCGTTTCGTTACGTATGTACATCAGTAGTTCGTTTCTTTTTGTTGATGAGCAGGAATTCCATATTGCATTGCATGGGTGTAACCCAATCTATCCATCCTTTCCCCTGTCCACGGACGTTTGGTTCTTGCTAATTTTCAGTTGCTGTGAATAAAGCAACGGCTCAAGTCTTTATGTGGATATATGTTTTCATTTCTCTTGGGTAAGTACCCAGGGGTAGAATTCCAGGATGATACAGTAAATATACTTAAATGTATGGGAAACTGTCAAGGAAACTTGAAATGTTTTCCAAAGTGGATACACCTTTTCACATTTCCTCTGGTGCCAGACATCTTTGTTTTCATTTGCTTCTTTGTCATCTTTGTCACCACTTGGTGCTGTCAGTCTTTTACATTTTGATTATTCTAGTGGTTTTGATTTCCATTATTTTGATGTCTAATAATGTTAAGCATCCCCTTATATGGCTGTGCTCACTGGCCACATACATATAATATATAATACATAATACATGATATATAATAATATTATATATGTCTTCTTTTGTGAAGTTTCTGTATAAATCTTTTGACCTTTACAAAAGTCAATTTATTGAGGTATGACTGACATATAAAAAGTTGTACATATTTAATGTATACAACTTGATGGGTTTGGAGATACACTTGTGAAACCATCACTACAACCAATGCCATAAACATGTCCATCCCCTGCAAAAACTGCCTCCTGCCTTCTTAATTATTTTCTTTTTGTGATAAGAACGCTAACATAAGAAAAATGTTAAGTATACAGTATAGTGTTGTTAACTGAAACTAAAGATAAAACTACCATATGAACCAGCAATCCCACTTCAAAGGAATTGAAGTCAGGATCTCAAGATACTTGCATTGCCATGTTCATTGCAACATTATTCACAATAGCCAAGACATGGAAGCAACCTAAATGCCTACTGATGGGTGAATGGATAAATAAAATGTAGTATTTATATCCAATGGAATATTATTCAGTCTCAAAACAGAAAGCAATCCTGCCATTGGTGACAATATGGGTGAACCTGGAGGACATTATGCTAAGTGAAATAAGCCAGACCCAGAAGACCAAATACTGCCTGATTCCACTTATATGAAAAGCTAAAATAGTTTAACTCATAGAAACAGAGAGTAGAATGTTGGTTCCCAAGGATTGGGGGTTGAGGAAATGGGGAGGTGTTGGTCAAAGGATACAAAGTTTCCCTTATGCAAGATGAATCCTGGAGATCTAATATTTTTAATTGAATTGCTTTCTTACTACTGAGTTGTAAGAGTTCTTTATATATTCTTTTTTTTAATTGAAGTATAGGTGATTTACAATGTCGTATTAATTTTCTGCTGTACAGCAAAGTGATTCAATTATACATATATATATATATACTTTTATATTCTTTCCATTATGACTTATCACAGGATGGTGAATATAGTTCCCTGGGTTATACAGTAGGACCTCGTTGTTTATCCGTCCTATACATACATCCGCTAATCCCAAACTCCCAATCCATGCCTCCCCTACCCCATGTATGTTCTTATATGATCTGGATACCGACTCTGTCAGATACTTCCTCACACTGTGTAGCTTTCCTTCTCATGTACTGAAAGATGGCTCTCAAAGAGCAGAAGCATCTAATTTTGATGAAATCAAATTTATCAGTTTTCTGTAAAGTTTGCACTTTGTGTGTCCTACATAAGACACCTTTACGTACCGTAACATCACAAGAATTTCTCCAATATTTTCTTCTAGAAATTTTCTAGTTTTAGCTTGTAGTTGAGGCTTACTTTTCACCATTTGTATATCTAGTTGTTTCAGCATTTTGTGTTGAAAAATCTCTTTTTTTTTTCTCTATTACCGTGGCAGCTTCATTGAAAATTAGTTTATTATTTACATTTGGTTCTTTTTCTGGCCTGTCTATTCTGTTCCACTGATCTGTATGTGTGTACTTATGGCAATACTACACTATCTTGATCGTGTAGCTTTATACTGAGTCTTGAAATCAGTTACTGTAACTCCAACTTTGTTCTTCCAAGATTGTTTTGACAATTTAGGATTCTTTGTATATTCATATAAATTTAGAATCAGCTTAAATTTATAAAATATCCAGAGAGAATTTTCATTAGATTGCATTGAATCCATGTATCAGTTTTATAGAGAATTGCTCTCTAAAATTGAGTCTTCCAATCCAGGGACATAGTATGTTTCTCCATTTACTTGTGTGTCCTTAAATTTATCTTAAAAAACCAACGTAGTTTTCAGTGTATAGGTTATGAATGTATTTTGTTAAGTACATTCCTAAGCATTTATTTATTTTGCTAATACAGATGTCATTATTTTCTTAACTTCAGTACCTCATATAAGGAAGTATCAATATATCTTATTACTGGTGATTCTAACTTTGGTCACATGGCTAATGTACTTTCTGCCATATTTCTCCACAGTAAAGTTACTATTTTTCCTATTTTGATTAATGGCTAGCCTGTAGGGAGATGCCATTTTTTTTTTAAGATTTCTTTTTTGGTGTGGAACATTTTTAAAATCTTTATTGAATTTGTTACAATATCACTTCTGTTTTATATTTTGGGTTTTTGGCTGCTAGGCATGTGGGATCTTAGCTCCCCTACCAGGGATCGAACCCACACCCCCTGCACTGGAAGGCAACGTCTTAACCACTGGACCGCCAGGGAAGTCCCTGTAGGGAGATGCCTTCAATCTATGCAGATACCCAGTTTCTCATCCTACTTTTGTCCACTAATTTTAACACCTATCCACCACTCTTTTCAAAAAAAATGTATTGAAGTAGAGTAGATTTACAATGTTGTGTTCATTTCTGCTGTGCAGCAAAGTGACTCAGTTATACACCTATATATTCTTCTTCATGTTCTTTTCCATTGTGGTTTTTCACCCACCACCCTTGACTGTAACAATTTCTGCTGCGGTGTTTGTCCGGTAGTGATTTCCTTTTTCATCATTCCGTCTACATGTATGAGTTAGAATTCCAGTATAAGAAAAAGCTGGCCTTGGGACTTCCCTGGCAGTCCGGTGGTTAAGACTCCGCACTGTCAATGCAGGGGCATGGGTTCAATCCCTGATCGGGGAACTAAGACCCCACATGCCGCAAAGCACGGCCAAAAAAAAAAAAAGAAAGAAAGAAAAAGCTGGTCCTTTTCCTCAATGTATTTATATTAACACAGATATTTGTGTTATTTTATAGCTTTATATCCTCAACTGTCGTTATTTACTTTCTTCCTCAAATTATTTCAGCTTTGGTCACTGTGATATAAGAGCTCATTCTCTAATAAATTCTTCAAAAGGGCTTGAGGAAGGTATAGAATTACCTGACCGCTTATATGTTGACAGGTGTTTTCCAGTGGTCTTGATGATTTTTTAAAGTGCTGCTTTATTTTTACCTCCTTTATGTTCCCTTTTGAAGAATCAGTCTAATTCTTTCATCTTTGTAAATTATTTGATCTTTGCTTGAGGACTTGAGAAAATTTTTTTCATCTTTGAAATCTAAGAGTTTTACTAGGATGTGTCTCTGAGTTGATCATTCAGAGTTCATGCTCCCAGATACCTAATAAATCCTTCCAAGGTATAGATTAAAGTAATCTTTTTTTCTAGAAGGTTTTCTTGGGTTACAGTTTTTAAAATTATCCTATTGTTCTGTTTTCTTCCTTGGGGACCCCAAAAATATAAATTTTTTCCCACTTTGCCTGTCTTCCATTTCCACTACTTTTTTCTGATGTTTTTATTTTTTTAACCTCATTTTAAAATTATTTTGATTATTTTCATCTTCCTTCAATGATTCTTATTAAATTTTCATTTGAGCCTATATCTTGTAATTTATTATTAAAATCTGAGGTAATTTTGTCTTTTCTTTCATTTCTTTCCTAAGTTCAATGAGCTGTCTTTCTGTTTCTTCCTGGTGTTTTTTGTTTGTTCACTTCTGTTCATACTTTTTGGATTTCTCACCAAGGTTCTTTTTCATACCCTCAAATGCTTGTTTGAGTACATGTCATTTCACTTGGAGTGCCGTCTTACAGTTTTCTGCTTCATGACTACTTGCCAGGGTGAGAGAGTTTGCCTCAGTTGATGGGTATGGAATTTAGTTTGGGTAGGGTTTTTGGCAGTAACCTGTGGTGACGTGTTAAACTTTTATTGTTCATTTTCGTGGGACTGGAGTGGTTTACATAATCCCGAGTTTAACAGTGCCTACTTCTTTTAGTAACGCAACGTTCAGGTACTCTAGTGGATTTTTTTTCTTTTTTGGTATGAATATGTGTGGTGAGGGAGAGGGGCTGTGTTTCTTCTGAGTTTGTGGGGCTTTGTCCTGCAGGACCTCAGAATTTCCCCCTTTGCTCTTCCCCTTCACCACTAGATCACCAATGTCCTGTCTCACCTCCTTTTTGCATTTTCTTCCCTCCCCGGGAAGTCATTCACTTGGAAGATTCCCCTTTCAACTTGTGTGTTGAGTCCCTTCCGGGAACCAGGACACTTCTTAGTACTTTCAGATTCGGGCGGACTAAGTCTTTTCGGGCAGTAGCTGTGGGTCAGTGGCCCAGGGCCAGCTCCCCTCTTCTCGCGCCTGCCCTTGTAATTGGTCTGTTTGCTTCTCACAAAGCCGGAAGGAGAGTGTGTGTGGGAAAGGTGCATGAGAAGCTGCACTCCAGAATTTCACATCCTCTCCCTTTATTATGTAGCTATTTTGAAGTTTGGGCATTTTCTGTTATGGCGAGGGTGTGGTTTTTGTATACTTTTTTCCTTTCTTGATGTTCTTCCTTAGATCTAGAGAAAAGCTGGTGGGATGGGGACCTAGACTATTACCATTGTCTTCAGCTATCCAGGCTTCGTTTATGATACTTACTTTTGCTTATGTTTCTCTTTTTTTTTTTAACCTTTTATAATTTGAAATATTCAGTCATTTATTTTTAGAACTTTCTAATTACAAGTTATAAATTTCCTCGGAAACACTGCTTTACCTGCATCTCCCAAGTTTTCCTATGTTGTATTGTTTTGGCCAAAAAGTTCATTCGGGTTTTTTCCGTAAAATCTTCAGATCAACCCAATATTTTCATTTTCATTTATTCAACCTGTTTCCTTGTGTTTTCCTTTAAAGAAAAAAAAACAACAGCAACAACTCTGGGCATTTTAAAGTGTCTTGTTCCATTCCCACACATTGGAGGAATTTGCCAAATATATTCTTATTATATTTTAATTCCATTTGATTCAGAGGTTATATTTTTGTTTGATTTAATTTATTTAAAGATGGTGCAGAAGTGTCTGGCGCCCTGGAGTATGATTTATTTTGGTGGCTGTTTCAGGTGCAGCTGACATTATGTGTATTTTGCCTCTGTTCGGTGGATATACCGTAAATGTCCGTTAGATCAGCTTGTTGACGGTGCCGTTCGTGTGTTCTGGATTCTTTGGAATCTTCTGTTCACTTGTTCTATCCATCACTGAGAGATAAGTGATGGAATTTCCGACCACAGTGGTAGACGTATCTATTTCTGTTTTCAGTTCTCTCAGATATTGCTCTGTGTATTTGGAAGCTCTGTTATGTTTGTATACATTTAGGATTATGTCTTCTTAATGGATTTTCCCAGGTTATCACTATGACATGTCTTTCTTTACCCATGGATATAGCCCTTGTTCTGAAGCCTACTTTGTGTGATATAATTGTTACCACTCCAGCGGTCTTATAATTACTGTTTGCAGTGTCGTTTCCATATTTTTTAAACTTCTAAGTTAAATGTATCTTTATATTTAAAGCATGTCTTGTAGAAGACCTATAATTGGTCATGTTTTTTTAATTAATCTAACTTCTCTGCCTTATGTCTTTTAAATGGAGTGTTTAGACCATCCACACATGCAGTGCCAATAATGTTAGATTTAAAGCTACTATCTATATGTTTGTTTATTTATTATTAATTAATTAATTTATTTATGGCTGCGTTGGGTCTTTGTTGCTGTGCGCGGACTTTCTCTAGTTGCGGCGAGAGGGGGCTACTCTTCGTTGCAGTGCGCAGGCTTCTCATTGTGGTGGCTTCTCTTATGTGGAGCACAGGCTGTAGGTGCGCCGACTTCAGTAGTTGTGGCTCACAGGCTCTAGAGCGCAGACTCAGTAGTTGTGGCGCACGGGCTTAGTTGCTCCGTGGCATGTGGGATCTTCCCGGACCAGGGCTCGAACCCGTGTCCCCTGCAATGGCAGGCGGGTTCTTAACCATGGTGCCACCAGGGAGGCCCCCATCTATATGTTTATATTCCTTATTATCCTCTTTTTCTTGTCCAATCTTGGATTAAGTGCGTTTTACAAGTCTATTTTATTGCCACTATCAGCATATTAGCTATGCTTCTTTTGTAGTGGTTGTTCTATAGTTTAGAATAGGCATTATTTATTTATCTACCGTGAGATAATAATTTACCATTTCACATTTAATATAACTACCAAATAAAAGTATACTTTAATTTCCTCCCACCCAGCTTTGGCACTATCTTTTTCATACATTTTATTTCTGTGTAAACTGCACAAAACATTATTATCATTCTTCTAGAAACACTCAGTTATCTTTCAAAAAAATCTTTTAAAAAGGAAAATGATTTTAAAAACTTTTGTGCATTTACTAGCATATTTACAATACCTTGTGTTTTTCATCTCTTTATGTAGACCCACCATCTTTATTGGAGTAAAATTGCTTTACAATGGTGTTAGTTTCTGCTTTATAACAAAGTGAATCAGCTATACATATACATCTATCCCCATATCTCCTCCCTCTTGCGTCTCCTTCCCTCCCACCCTCCCTACCCCACCCCTCTAGGTGTTCACAAAGCACCCAGCTGATCTCTCTGTGCTATGAGGCTGCTTCCCACTAGCTATCTACCTTACGTTTGGTAGTGTATATATGTCAGTGCCACTCTCTCACTTCATCCCAGCTTACCCTTCCCCCTCCAAGTGTCCTCAAGTCTGTTCTCTACATATGCATCATTATTCCTGTCCTGCCCCTAAATTCTTCATAACCATTTTTTTATATTACATATATATGTGTCAGCATATGGTATTTGTTTTCCTCTTTCTGACTTCACTCTGTATGACAGACTCTAGGTCCATCTACCTCACTACAAATAACTCAAGTTTCATTTCTTTTTCATGGCTGAGTAATATTCCATTGTATATATGTGTCACATCTTCTTTATCCATTCATCTGTCAATGGACAGTTAGGTTGCTTCCATGTCCTCGCTATTGTAAATAGAGCTGCAATGAACATTTTGGTACATAAATCTTTTTGAATTATGGTTTTCTCAGGGTATATGCCCAGTAGTGGGATTGCTGGGTCATATGGTAGTTCTATTTTTACTTTTTTAGGGAACCTCTATACTGTTCTCCATAGTGGCTGTATCAATTTACATTCCCACCAACAGTGCAAGAGGGTTCCCTTTTCTGATACCCTCTCCAACATTTATTGTTTGTAGATTTTTTGAGATGGCCATTCTGACTGGTGTGAGGTGATACCTCATTGTAGTTTTTTTTTTTAACATCTTTATTGGAGTATAATTACTTTACGATGGTCTGTTAGTTTCTGCTTTACAACAAAATGAATCAGTTATATATATACATATGTTCCCATATCTCTTCCCTCTTGCGTCTCCCTCTCTCCCACCCTCCCTATCCCACCCCACCAGGTGTTCACAAAGCACCCAGCTGATCTCCCTGTGCTATGCGGCTGCTTCCCACTAGCTATCTACCTTACATTTGGTAGTGTATATATGTCCATGCCTCTCTCTCGCTTTTCATTGTAGTTTTGATTTGCATTTCTCTAATGATTAATGATGTTGAGCATTCTTTCATGTGTTTGTTGGCCATCTGTATATCTTCTTTGGAGAAATGTCTGTTTAGGTCTTCTGCCTAATTTTGGATTGGATTGCTTGGTTTTTTTGATATTGAGCTGCATGAGCTGCTTGTATATTTTGGAGATTAGTCCTTTGTCAGTTGCTTCATTTGCAAATATTTTCTCCCATTCTGAGGGTTGACTTTTCATCTTGTCTATGGTTTCCTTTGCTGTGCAAAAGATTTTAGGTTTCATTAGGTCCCATTTGTTTATTTTTGTTTTTATTTCCATTTCTCTAGGAGGTGGGTCAAAACGGATCTTGCTGTGATTTATGTCATAAGAGTGTTCTGCCTGTGTTTTCCTCTAAGAGTTTTATAGTGTCTGGCCTTCCATTTCGGTCTTTAATCCATTTTGAGTTTATTTTTGTATATGGTGTTAGGGAGTGTTCTAATTTCATTCTTTTACATGTAGCTGTCCAGTTTTCCAGCACCACTTATTGAAGAGGCTGTCTTTCCTCCATTGTATATTCTTGCCTCCTTTATCAAAAATAAGGTGACCATATGTCACCTTATGGGTTTATCTCTGGGCTGTCTATCCTGTTCCATTGATCTATTTTTCTGCTTTTGTGCCAGTACCATACTGTCTTGATTACTGTAGCTTTTTAGTATAGTCTGAAATCAGGGAGCCTGATTTCTCCATCTCAGTTTTTCCTTCTTATGATTGCTTTGGCTCTTCGGGGTCTCTTTTGTTTCAATACAAATTAAGAAATTTTTTGTTTAAGTTCTGTGAAAAATGCCACTGATAGTTGATAGTGATTGCATTGAATCTGTAGATTGCTTTGGGTAGTATAGTCATATTCACAATGTTGATTCTTCCAATCCAAGAACATGGTATATCACTCCATCTGTTGGTATCATCTTTAATTTCTTTCATCAGTGTCTTATAGTTTTCTGCATACAGGTCTTTTGTCTCCTTAAGTAGGTTTATTCCTAGGTATTTTATTCTTTTTGTTGCAGTGGTAAATGGGAATGTTTCCTTAATTTCTCTTTCACATTTTTCATCATTGGTGTATAGGAATGGCAGACATTTCTGGGCATTAATTTTGTATCCTGCTACTTAACTAGATTCATTGATTAGCTCTAGTAGATTTCTGGTAGCATCTTTAGGGTTCTGTATGTATAGTATCATGTCATTTGCAAAGAGTGACAGCTTTACTTCTTCTTTTCCTATTTGGATTCCTTTTATTTCTTTTTCTTCTCTGATTGCTGTGGCTAAAACTTCCAAAACTATGTTGAATAATAATGGTGATAGTGAGCAACCTTGTCTTGTTCCTGATCTTAGTGGAAATGGTTTCAGTTTTTCACCATTGAAAACAATGTTGGCTGAGGGCTTGTCATATATGGCCTTTATTATATTGAGGTAAGTTCCCTCTATGCCTACTTTCTGAAGGATTTTTATCATAAATGGGTGTTGAATTTTGTTGAAAAAAAGCTTTTTTTTGTTGAAAGAAAGCTTTTTCTGCATCTATTGAGATGATCATATGGTTTTTATCCTCCAATATGTTAATATGGTGTATCACATTGATTGATTTGCATGTATTGAAGAATCCTTGCATTCCTGGAATAAACCCCACTTGATCATGGTGTATGATCCTTTTAATGTGCTGTTGGATTCTGTTTGCTAGTATTTTGTTGAGGATTTTTGCATCTATGTTCATCAGTGATATTGGCCTGTAGTTTTCTTTCTTTGTGACATCTACGTTTGGTTTTGGTGTCAGGGTGATGGTGGCCTCATAGAATGAGTTTGGGAGTGTTCCTCCCTCTGCTATATTTTGCAAGAGTTTGAGAAGGATAGGTGTTAGCTCTTCTCTAAATGTTTGATAGAATTCGCCTGTGAAGCCATCTGGTCCTGGGCTTTTGTTTGTTGGAAGATTTTTACTCACAGTCTCAATTTCAGTGTTTGTGATTGGTCTGTTTATATTTGCTATTTCTTCCTGGTTCAGTCTTGGAAGGTTCTGCTTTTCTAAGAATGTGTCCATTTCTTCCAGGTTGTCCATTTTATTGGCATATAGTTCCTTGTAGTAACCTCTCATAATCCTTTGTATTTCTGCAGTGTCAGTTGTGACTTCTCCTTTTTCATTTCTAATTCTATTGATTTGAGTCTTCTCCCTTTTTTTCTTGATGAGTCTGGCTAATGGTTTATCAATTTTGTTTATCTTCTCAAAGAACCAGCTTTTAGTTTTATTGATCTTTGCTAACGTTTCCTTCATTTCTTTTTCATTTATTTCTGTTCTGATCTTTATGATTTCTTTCCTTCTGCTAACTTTGGGGTTTTTTTGGTCTTCTTTCTCTAATAGCTTTAGGTATAAGGTTAGGTTGTTTATTTGAGATGTTTCTTGTTTCTTGAGGTAGGATTGTGTTACTGTAAACTTCCCTCTCAGAACTGCTTTTGCTGCATCCCATAGGTTTTGGGTCATCGTGTTTTCATTGTCATTTGCTTCTAGGTATTTTTTGATTTCCGCTTTGATTTCTTCAGTGATCTCTTGGTTATTTAGTAGTGTATTGTTTAGCCTCCATGTGTTTCTATTTTTTTACAGATTTGTTTCCTGTAATTGATATCTAGTCTCATAGTGTTGTGGTCAGAAAAGATACTTGATACAACTTCAATTTTCTTAAATTTACCAAGGCTTGATGTTTGACCCAAGATATGATCTATCTTAGAGAATGTTCCATGAGCACTTGTGAAGAAAGTGTATTCTGTTTTTGGATGGAATGTCCTCTAAATATCAATTAAGTCCATCATGTTTAATGTATCATTTAAAGCTTGTGTTTCCTTATTTATTTTCATTTTGGATTATCTGTCCATTGGGGAAAGTGGGATGTTAAAGTCCCTTACTACTGTGTTACTGTCAATTTCCCCTTTTACAGCTGTTATAATTTGCCTTATGTATTGAGGTGCTCCTATGTTGGGTGCAAAAATATTTACAATTGTTATATCTTCTTCATGGATTGATCCCTTCATCATTATGTAGTGTCCTTCTTGGTCTCTTGTAAGTCTTTATTTTAAAGTCTATTTTGTCTGATATGAGTATTGCTACTCCAGCTTTCTTTTGATTCCCATTTGCATGGAAAATCTTTTTCCATCCCCTCACTTTCAGTCTGTATGTGTCCCTAGGGCTGAAGTGGGTCTCTTGTAGACAGCATATATACAGGCCTTGTTTTTGTATCCATTCAGCCAGTCTACATCTTTTGGTTGGAGCATTGAATCCATTTACATTAAAGTAGTTATCGATACGTATGTCCCTATTACCATTTTCTTAATTGTTTTGGGTTTGTTATTCTAGGTCTTTTCCTTCTCTTATGTTTCCTGCCTAGAGAAGTTCCTTTAGCATTTGTTGTAAAGCTGGTTTGGTGGTGCTGAATTCTCTTAGCTTTTGCTTGTCTGTAAAGGTTTTCATTTCTCCATCGAATCTGAATGAGATCCTTCCTGGGTAGAGTAATCTTGGTTGTAGTTCCTTCTCTTTCATCACTTTAAATATATCCTGCCACTCCCTCTGGCTTGCAGGGTTTCTGCTGAAAGATCAGCTGTTAACCTTATGGGGATTCCCTTGTATGTTATTTGTTGTTTTCCTCTTGCTGCTTTTAATATTTTTTCTTTGTATTTAATTTTTGATAGCTTGATTAATATGTGTCTTGGCGTGTTTCTCCTTGGATTTATCCTGTATGGGACTCTCTGTGCTTCCTGGACTTGACTGAGTATTTCTTTTCCCATATTAGGGAGGTTTTTAACTATAATCTCTTCAAATATTTTCTCAGTTCCTTTCTTTTTCTCATCTTCTTCTCGGACCCCTGTAATTCAAATGTTGGTGTGTTTAATGTTGTCCCAGAGGTCCCTGAGACTGTCCTCAGTTCTTTTCATTCTTTTTTCTTTATTCTGCTCTGCAGTAGTTATTTCCACTATTCTGTCTTCAGGTCACTTATCCATTCTTCTGCCTCAGTTATTCTGCTATTGATTCCTTCTAGAGAATTTTAAATTTCATTTATGTGTTGTTCATCATTGTTTGTTTGCTCTTTATTTCTTCTAGGTCCTTGTTAAATGTTTCTTTTATTTTCTCCATTCTATTTCCAAGATTTTGGATCATCTTTACTATCATTATTCTGAATTCTTTATCAGGTAGACTGCCTGTTTCCTCTTCATTTGTTAGGTCTGGTGGGTTTTTACCTTGCTCCTTCATCTCTTGTGTGTTTTTCTGTCTTCTCATTTTGCTTATCTTACTGTGTTTGGGGTCTCCTTTTTGCAGGCTGCAGGTTCGTAGTTCCTGTTGTTTTTGCTGTCTGTCCCCAGTGGGTAAGGTTGGTTCAGTGGGTAGTGTAGGCTTCCCGGTGGAGGGGACTGGTGCCTGTGTTCTGGTGGATGAGGCTGGATCTTGTCTTTCTGGACTGCGTTTGGTGGTGTGTTTTGAGGTGTCTGTGACCTTACTATGATTTTAGGTAGTGTCTCTGCTAATGGGTGGGGTTGTGTTCCTGTCTTCCTAGTTGTTTGGCATAGGGAGTCCAGCACTGTAGGTTGCTGGTCATTGAGTGGAGCTGGGTCTTAGCGTTGAGATGGAGATCTCCTGGAGAGTTTTCACCATTTAATATTACGTGGAGCTGGGAGGTCTCTGGTGGACCAATGTCCTGAACTCGGCTCTCCCACCTCATAGGCACAGGGCTGACACCAGGCTGGAGCACCAAGACCATGTCAGCCACATGGCTCAGAAGAAAAGGGAGAAAAAAAAAGAAAGAAAAAAAATAAAATAAAGTTATTAAAATAAAAAAGAATTATTAAAAAATAAAAAAGAAAAGAAAGAAGAGAGCAACCACACCAAAAAACAAATCTACCAATGGTAATGAGTGCTAAAAACTATACAAAAAAAAAAAACCGACAGACAGAACCCTAGGACAAATGGTAAAAGCAAAGCAATACAGAGAAAATCAGACACAGAAGCTATACACACGTTCACAAAAAGAGAAGGGGGAAAAAAATATATATATATAAAATATATATATAAATATATATATATATATATATATCTGCTCCCAAAGTCCACCTCCTCAATGTGGGATGGTTCGTTGTCTATTCAGGTATTCCACAGATGCAGGTACATCACGTTGATTGTGGAGCTTTAATCCGCTGCCCCTGAGGCTGCTGGGAGAGATTTCCTTTCTCTTCTTTGCACAGCTCCTGGGGTTCAGCTTTGGAGTTGGCCCCGCCTCTGCGTGTAGGTCGCTGGAGGGCGTCTGTTTTTTGCTCAGACAGGACGGGGTTAAGGGAGCCGCTGATTCGGGGGCTCTGGCTCACTCAGGCCGGGGGGGAGGGAGGGGCACAGAGTGCGGGGCGGGCCTGCGGCGGCAGAGGCCGGCGTGACGTTGCACCAGCCTGGGGCGCGCCGTGCGTTCTCCCGGGGAAGTTGTCCCTGGATCCCGGGACCCTGGCAGTGGCCGGCTGCACAGGCTCCCCGGAAGCGGGGTGTGGATAGTGACCTGTGCTCGCACACAGGCTTCTTGGTGGTGGCAGCAGCAGCCTTAGCGTCTCATGCCCGTCTCTGGGGTCCGCGCTTTTAGCCGTGGAGAGCCCCCGTGGAGTCCGCTGAGGTCATTTTGCAAATGGATCCTTATTCAGCTTCTGCCACTGCCATTCGTGCCTTCACCACTCCCCCATGGGTGTTGATCGCCAGGGCATAATGCAATGAATTTCTTCCATAAAAATCTCTGTCTCATGGTCTGTTTCATGGATAATGTGATTGGTAATATTTAATGCCAGGAGTGGTCTGAAGAAACAACTTCCAAAATGAAATTTGGGAGCTGATCCCCTGCTGGTAGGCTGGCAATAAGCATTATATTAATGATAAAGCAGAGGACAGGAAGCCAGTGATTTGCAGTCGTTGTGCAGTTGCCGAAACTTTCATCGGTGATGAAATGGGATGAGACACCAGAGGAGGGAAATGCACTGGCTGGTGCAGTGTGTAACTTCTCAGTTGTGGGAGAGGCATGGGGGAAACAGCAATTACAGGGATCATCAAATCAGATGATGGATGCACGGGAGAAAAACAATAAAATGCTGAGGGTTGTTAGTCATCAATTAGAGGCTCGGTGTGAAAACCAGAGGACTTCTTGGTAATTTATAAAAAGGCTCTCGTCTTCTGTAGCCAGAGGACAGAAAGTAAATCGTGTATCAGGCCCGGAACTTAATTATAAGATAAGGAGAACTCCAGAGAAGGTCACTTCTCAACTCCAGCAGGAATGCATGGCCAAAGTCAGGGCCATGATTGAGAAGGGTGGGGCCCTGAGACTTGGGATAAGGAAATCTGGGAGTACGCAACGGAAAATCTACACCCTCTGGGTCTGTAGAAGGAGCAAATCCTCCCAGTTAGTACTAATGTTCTGTATTTGCCTAAAGATGATGTAGAGGATTTTGCCTTGCAAAAATGCATGAGCTCTCTCTGTCCCCTCCACCACCCTACTCCCACCCCTGGGGTGCCACACACTTCACCTCCTGGTCACTGGATGAATAACAAAGCATAGATCAAAACATAAGTGCAGTGGAAAAGTTATAGGTCTGCCAAGAAAGAATGCGACTGTATTCTGAATGAGCTGTAGAAATTAGTTGGCACAGAACAGACTCCTGAGGATGCTTCTCAAGGCCCAGAATAGAGGACTGGACAACGAGAGTTTATTTATGTGGGAGAACTCTACCGTGATGCAGGGTTTAGCATCCTCATAGCACCTCAAGGAGCGGGGGGCTAACAAGCTAATAAGATGGCGCTTGGAAGCTTGATAAAGGAGTGGCACACACTGAGTTAAGTATCAGTGCCAGAACTTCCGTGGCGGAAGGTGGATGAAAGAATCAGACTCAGAGGAGTTGGTATTTTAGAACGGATATATGACCACAAAGGGCCAGGTGATAAGGTTTGTAATGATAAGGACACAGCACTGTTGAGAAGCTCAATGGTGATCGTCCTCTGTCATCCAGAGCTGCTGGTGGAAGATGCTTTTCTAGAACTAGACTCACTGTTATCAGTGGGGGTGATAGGATTCCTAAATAACAGAAACATGGTGACAGTGCTTAGCCATCAGGAGCAAAGTGGGACAGTTATCTAGTGAGTAACAAGGTCAGAGTGACAGTCAGGGTCTCTGATGCCAAAAGAGCTGTGTGTGAAGAGAGTTAATAGAATATGGTATCTCTTGGGTCAAGATAGATGGGCAGCCAACAAGGGGCTTTGCCAACCCAAAAATCAAGGATAAATGACCAGAAGACTGAGGGATGAGGCCGTGATCCATGGCCCAGATTCTAGACTTGAATCACTTTTTGGACAGAGCCCATTGACTGATGGAGAGGTCTGGTGCCTGGATAAAAGAACTTTGAACATCGTAACAGCTGTACACGATAATGATTCACCCAGTCTTTCCCCAAAGGGGATCAGAGCCATTTATGTAGGTAACACATTGTGGGGGAAAGGGAATACTCACACATCTCAAAAACTGTTGGTTGGAGGGTCCCTGGGATATAAAATATCATCATAACCCTCTTCACCAGTAGCTGGTGGTGTGTATAGTGGGACAGGCAATAGGGGAGTTCTGAGGCCAAAGGTATACATGCCATCAACTAGTGGTATTTCCTGGCCCCTGAATGTATAATTGGAATAAATACACAATATATGTAGTTGGTAGAACAGCTGTGTTAATTCTTGGGCTGGGAAATGAGTTATCCTGGTGAAGACGGCCAAGTGAAAGGCTTTGCAGTTGCCTCTCAATTCCCCGCCAGGTTAGTAAATTTAAAATAATATTGCATCTCAGAGGAAATAGCAGAGATGAGTTCTACCCCTAAACACAGAAAGAGCTCAGTGGTGGCTTCCCATTATTTCTCTATGTAATTCACCAAGCTGGGCCCATTCCCAACTCACCTATGTAGCAGCTCTAATTGCAGCTTCTCTCCAGTTGTGGCATCTTTACGAGAGAAGCTTAGCATGGCCTCAGGTATAGAGTGTGTGACCACTGATGTGGGAAAGGCATTCTGTTCCGTTCCTGTTGATAAAGGGAAATCAGAAATAATTCTCAACCGCTTGGAATAGACAACACTATACGTTTATAACCTGTCTCCAGAGCGCTGTTAACTTTTCTGCTCAAAGAGACCTGCACCATCTGGCTATTCCCCAGAATGTCACACATATCCTGATATTGATGGTGTCGTGTTACCTGGGACAGAAGTAGCATGTACATTGGAGGCCTTGTAAGATGTGCGCAGTCCAGAAGTTCGGAGATCAATATTAAAGGGCCAGTCGTATCCCTGAAATGTTGAGGGGTCTTTGGCATAGTGTGACTTGCCGTACAAATTAAGGACAAATTCATACATACCACTTCTCACCACCAAGACAGCAGCACCGTGCAGTGGGTCCTGAGGCAGCATATTCCACACTTGGAATACTACTCCTACTCATAAAACAGATGGTACTAGGGCTGTCAGAGGTCCAGGATGTTGTACAAGCCCTCTCGACACTCAGGCTGTGGGACCCAGGAGACTATATGTCACTAGAGGTACTATGGTGGGAAAAGATTCAGTGTAGAGTTTAGGAAAACCCCAATAGGAGAATCACAGCATCAATCCCTAGGTTTATGGAGCAAAATCTTGAAATCCATAGCAGAAAAACATATATTTCACAAAGCAGCTCGTGAGTGCTACTAAGCCTGGGTAGAGATGGAGTGCTTAGACATGGGACATAAGTCACCTTGTAGCCAGAACTGTCAAAATCAGGAAATTGGCACTGTTATACTATTAGCTATAGTAACAGTTTTTGTGTGTACTCGTTTTTTTGATGTTTAGTTCTAGGACATTTTATCCGTGTATAAGCTCCACCACAGGCATACAGAACCATAAAAAAACCCTCCTACCTCTTTATGGTTACATCTTTCTCCCAATATTATCTTCTGGTAGCCATTGCTTTGTTCTCTATCACTGAAATTACATCCATACGATGGAATACTACTCAGCAATAAAAAGGAGCCGGCTACTGATATAGGCAACATATGATTTTTTGGCTTTCCTTGTTGAAGTGTAATTCATATAACAGAAAAATTAAAATCGTTTTAACGCAGACAATTCAGAGACATTTAGGACATTCACAGTGTTGTGTAACTACCACGTCTGTATGGTCCAAGAGACTTTCACCTCCTCAAAAGGAAACCCTGGGTACATTAAGCAGTTGCCTCCCACTTTCTGTCTCCCCAGCCCTTGGCAATGACTAAACTAATTTCTGTCTCTGTGGCTTTACCTATTCTGAATATTTCATATAAATGGAATCGTACAATATGCGACCTCTTGTGTCTGGCTTCTTAAACTTAGAATAATGTTTTTGAGACTCATGCACATTGTAGCATGTATCAGTACTTCATTTCTTTTTATGGGTTAATAATATTCCAATATTACCACAATTTCTTTATCCCTTTATCCATTGATGGACACTTACGCCTCTTCTTCTACCTTCTGAGTATTTGCTGCTATAAACATGCATGCCCATGTACTTGTTTGAGTACTTGTGTTCAATTCTTTTGGGAATATACCTAGATTGGAATTTCTGGGTCATATGGTAATACTATGTGTAACTTTCTGAGGACCAGCCAAACTGTTTTCCATAGTGGCTGCATTATGTTAGATTCCCACCATCAACGTCCAAGTGTTCCAGTTTCTCTACATCCTTACCAACACTTCTTATTTTATATTTTTTATTATAGTAATTCAAGTGCCCATGAAGTAGTAACTCATTGTGGTTTTGATTTGCATTTTCCTAATGTCTAATGATGTTGAACATTTTTTTCATGTGCTTGTTGGTCATTTGTATATCTTTTTTGGAAAAATGTCTCATTAAATCCTTTTCCCCTTTTTAATTGGGTTGCCTTTTTGTTATAAGAGTTATTTATATATTCTGGATACAAGACTCATGAGATATATGATTTGCAAATGTTTTCTATCATTATATAGGTTGTATTTTTACTTTATTAATAATGCCCTTTGATATACAAGGTTTTTAATTTTGATAAAGTCCAAATTATCTATGTTTTTGTTGTTGTTGTTGCTTGTGCTTTTGGTGGATATGGCTATCCAATTATCCCAGCAACATTGGTTGAAGAAACTATTCTTTTCCCATTTAATGATCTTGGTACCCTTGTCAAAAGGTATTTGGCCATAGATGTATGGGTTTATTTTTGGACTCTCAATTATATTCCATTGGACTATAGGTCTGTCCTTATGGCATTACCATACTGTTTGATTACTGTAGCTTTATAGTATGTTTTGAAATTAGGAAGTGTGAGTTCTGCAACTTTGTTTTTCTTTTTCAAGACTGTTTTGGTTATTTGGGGGCCCCTTGTGATTCCATATGAATTGGAGGATTGGCTATTCCATTTCTGCAAAAGAAAGGCAGTAGATATTTTGATAGGGATTATATTGAATTTATAGATCACTTCTGGAAGTTTACCTTCTTAAGAATATTAAGTATTCCAGTCTATGAGCATGAGGTTTCTTTCCATTTGTTTAAGTCTTTCATTTCTTTCATCAGTGTTGATAGCTTTCAGTGTACCAGACTTATCACAGGGATCATCTTGAAATGTATAGAAATATCTAATTACTATGCTGTGCACCGAGATCTAACACAGTGTTGCAGGTCAATTACACTTCAAAAACAAACAAACAAACTCATAGTAAAAGAGATCAGATTCATGGTTACCAAAGACAGGGTATAGGGAGAAGGAATTGGATGAAGATAGTCAAAAGGTACAAACTTCCAGTTATAAGATAAATAAGTACCAGGTATTTAATGTATGACATGACAAATATAATTAACACTGCCGTGTGTTATATGTGAAATTTCTTAAGAGAGTAAATCCTAAGAGTTTTCATCACAAGAAAAAATACATTTTTTTCTTTTATTTTGAATCTCTCTGAGATTATGGATGTTCACCAGACATATCGTGGCAATTATTTCATAATGTATGTAAGTCAAATCATTATGCTGTACACCTTCAACTTGTACAGTGTGATATGTCAGTTATACCTCGGTAAAACTGGGAGGAAAAATCCTTAAAGATGGCAATACTGGATGAAAGGAAATAATACTTTTAAAAAATGTTGATTAAACAATAGCATTTTTAAATTAATGTAAAGCTATATACATTTTAAATTAAAATTATGTTTTATTTTTATTTTTTTTACGGTACGCGGGCCCCTCACTGTTGTGGCCTCTCCCATTGCGGAGCACAGGCTCCGGACGCGCAGGCTCAGCGGCCATGGCTCACGGGCCCAGCCACTCCGTGGCATGTGGGATCTTCCCAGACCGGGGCACGAATCCGTGTCCCCCGCGTCGGCAGGCAGGCTCTCAACCACTGCGCCACCAGGGAAGCCCCTACAATTATGTTTTAAATTGCTACATAGGGAGAACAAAGATTGTGAGAAAATGAACCACATATTGAGTGGTTATTTCCAGGAGAAAGAATTGTGGGTGATATTTACCTTTTATTTTCTCTTATGTATTTTGTGTATTTAAAGAATTCTCCACAATAAGTGTACATTGCTCCTAGAACCAGCAAATGCATACTACCTCATTAGTTTGTATTAAGACAGATTACTGGTTTTTAATCCCAATATAAGTGGGAGATTAAACCAGATAAATTAGACCTATTTTAATACTTGAAACTTTTAGTTTTAGAAGAAGGTTCCCTTATAAAACTCTCGTAGAATGAAGTATTTTTCTTCTTTTTATTTCCTTTAATAGGAATGGCATTTGTCCTAGGGAATATAACCAGACATTTAAGATGAGGCTAAAGGGTAAACACATCTCTGAATTCCAGGTCCTAGTATTGAGATCCAATCATTTTTCAAAGGTTATATAGCAGTACCTTATTCAAATCCTATTAGGGGGTTTGCATCAGGGCTGAGGTTGTACTTTGGTTGATCCAGAAAAGTGAGGTTAGGTGCACTAGATTGAAGAAGGGAAATAGACATCTATTTAACTATAACCTAGACTGAGGCAATGCCTAATGCATCCTAAAGAAATCAGGGGATTTGGTCTATACCAAAAGACTTTAAGGCAAGAATCGCTACTATTTGAAATGTAGACCTCCCTGGCCAATCTCTTGAATTTTAATCAGTTTTTACAAAATGACTCGTTCAAAGGAAGAGCAGACCAGAAGGTATTACCTAGAAAATACACTGGTATCATTGCCATATGATAAAATATTTTTTATAAAAAACATTTTTATGAAAAATGTATCTTGGGCTTCCCTGGTGGCGCAGTGGTTGAGAGTCCGCCTGCCGATGCAGGGGACACGGGTTCATACCCTGGTCCGGGAGGATCCCACATGCCGCGGAGCGGCTGGGCCCGTGAGCCGTGGCCGCTGGGCCTGCGCGTCCGGAGCCTGTGCTCCGCAACGGGAGAGGCCACAACAGTGAGAGGCCCGCATACTGCAAAAAAAAAAAAAAAAAAAAAAAAAATGTATCTTAATAAAAAGTAAAAATAGTTTATAAAAATTGTATTTTCTAAAAAATATTTTTGCTGCTATTTCCAACTAACCTACAAGTAAAGATCTATCATTTGATAATTGTGAGAGTTCATACATTGCACACTGAGTTCTCTGTGCTTATATCCTGAACTGTACTGTGGAAATAAGCTTAAAGGGCAAGTGAACATTCCAGGAGGAGGAAATAACAGGAAGAAATATTTCTATTGAAATTCCAACCTATTGAACCCATTCCTTGTCACTTCAAATGCTACCTACCACAGTGAATATGAGCGTTGTCTTCTTGTTTTTCTCCCTTAGTAAACTACTCATTCTTTAGGGTAGAGGCCAAGTTTTGTTCTCCTATAGGGTTCCCTAGAAGCAGGGCTGAGACAAGGGTTCTTCTCCATGTGATTTATTGCAGGAGTCCGCTCAGGAAAAGGGAGTGAGGGAAGCATGGTAGGGCAGGGTGCACCGCTAAGCAACTCCTGTGATCTCAACGGGGCACCAGCTGGAGGCAGAGCTGAGGGAGGTGGGTGGTACCCACCAGGTCCTTACTCCTTCATATTGTTGCTAAGGAGACCTGAGCCTTAGGAAACCTTTACTGGGACGAGGAAGAGGAAGTGTTTCATCCAGTTCTTGGGGATCGTTTATTTGCACTCAATCCAAGGGTCAACTTCCCATAAAAAAGGGACATAAAATTATTGGGAACTACAGACAGTTCAGAGTTATGGGCTAGTTATGTGCAAGGCAGAGACTGATGAAAAGCGAGCCTGTGTGAGTGAAGGGCTGGTAGCTTGAAACAGCATGACGTGTCCAGGAAGTGACACATAGGTCAGTATTGTTAGAAATAACCTGAGACCGGGAAAGAGCTAGAGGGATGCAAGAGAGGCCAAGTCAGAGAGAGTCAGTGAGCCTGGCTGAGAAGCTCGGGTGTTACTCTGTGCACTGGAGAGGGTTTTAGTAAGGGAATGACATGGTTGGTCTTGTATTTGAAAACTATTATTCTTCCAGCTGGGCAGAGGAAATATTTTTGATAAAGAGTACAGATGGGTGACCCAGTGGGAGGCTATCATATAATAGTCTGGGTAGTCAAAGATGAGGACATGAAATAGATCACGTGGTAGTGCAGGAAAGGATGGGATGGGTACTTTAACTATGTACCTGAAATCTGCAGGACCTTCTAACCAATATAAGTAAGTGGTGGATAACTCCTAGATTTTGAACTTGAGTGGGTCACTAGAAAGGAAGACAATTGATGGTGAATAAGAATCAGTTAGGAAGGTAAGCTGGAGTGTGTGTGGAATAAGCAAGTGGCCCATGGACAGGTGAGCTGGAGGCAGCGGTCTGGGAGCCTTGGTCTAGCCACATTAGTGAAATGGGAGTGTCAAGGGCATAGGCCTTCCTGGTTCAATGGCTGGGAGCCCCTTATGGACCCCTGAGACTTAGAGAGGCCCAACCTGCAGTAGATGGGCCTCAGGGAACATAGATCCACTCCAGTGGGCTACTGATGACATGAGTTCCATTCATGCTTCAAAGCACAGCGTGACCGTGGCCATGGTTAATACACATGGTTGTCTTGGGCTCTCCTTTCTCCATCCTTGGCAGGATTTGGTAGAGTTTTACTTATCTTATTTTCATTCTTACCTACAGTTGTATTTATTCTATAGCTTCTTAGCCATCAAACGTCCCTTTGGTTTAGGCAGCTGCAAGACACAAGTATGCTGAAATCTGGCATTTGTTAAAATAGTTAAAACAACTCAGAAACTGCCCCAGCATTGCAGTTTATAATAAGTGGCCCCATGAAAAAAGTATAGGGTGCTGTGCTCAGAAACTTCCAAAATCCCAGGGCCACTTTGGTTGTCTGGGAAAACATGGAGCACTGAGATCTGGAAAAAAACATAGAGACAAGCCTTTGTCGTAGTCGATGTCGTTTTTATTTTATTTTATTTTATTTTTTGTCGTTTTTAACTGAAGTATAGTTGACTTACAGTATCATATGTTTCTTTTGTCTTCACCATTGTCAAAGCAGAAAGTGCCCCAAAGTTAATGAGGTAAGGAAGACTTTATTCAAAGCTATTGCCATAGGATGGAGAGACCAGAGCACAGTCTGAACTTAGCTCTGCTGACACAAATGTGGGAGAGTTTTTGTGATCTGGGGTGGGGGAAGGGAACCTAGGACATCTGTCTGAGAATTGGCTTTTCCCAAAAGAAAAATAAGCCTTCTTGTTTCTTTGTAACAGGAGGTAGCTTTACAATTTGGAGGAAAGTGTCCACAAGAGTTAGGCTGCTACCTCCACAGGGACCGGAGATGGGGCACTATCTCCCTTGATAATTACACTGTAAAGGGATGGCTGCAGGTCGTTGAGAAAGACAGCCCTGGGTCATGAAACAGGCAGGAAGCTTTTAAAAGGGTTTACATATCTAAGGGACAGAGAAAGAATTTACAAGTTTTCTAAAGAAAATGCTCTAAGAAAAGTGGAGGCGGGGGGCAGGGGCCAAGAGTCAGGAAGAGACCAGTAAAGTTTAGTCAAGCTGAGGGGTATGTGAAGGCCACCTTGGTCACCATAACTCATGACTCTTATCAAGAATGAGGTTAATACCACGGACAGCTAAGATGACGTGGAAAAGACAATGGACAGAAAACCCAAAGAATTTTCTGAACCCCGTTACAAAATCCGGAGTAAACAACCTTGTTTTTGATATTCAGATTCTACTGCTGTAAAACAGATTTTTAAAAAGAGTGGATCATCTGGGCCATTTATTTTAATTCTAAAAATATATTAAAACTATTTTTTTTGCCTTAATTTATCTAAGAGTTGTCCAGCATGGGTAGGGTGTGGTTGGGAAACACATACGTACCTGACTTGTCAGAATTCATTTTTTTCAAGGCCTCCCCAGAATGCCTGGAATAACCCTCCCCTTTGAGAATCGGGTCTATGGAGGAGTCTAGTATGCCTGGTTCCATTCATCCCTCAGGTATATTTGATAATGATCTAGAACATAATGGAAGTCTCAGAGGCACACACTAGGGCCTCATCCCTGGGGGTACTGGCTTGGCACCGAGGGAGAGAAGTCACAGCCTCACTACATCACATCTGAGCGTGTAGGGTGGTTTGGGAAGATCAGAGAATAAGAAAAGTCAAGGATCCTTACAAGCAATAATCACGCCGGCAAAAAGTCTGAGGGCTTAACCCCCTCATTCTGAGGCATCTCCAGACAAGTTCCTGTAGGGATGACTGAATGGGGGAGAGGAGACGTCTCCCAGAAGGGGTCTTCCTCCTTGACAACTATCCCCCTTGGGTACCACAACCACTATCTAGCACAATCCTAAGAACCTGAACCAGAGTCAGGGAAGCATCTATTGCTTTTCCCTTAGGTGTGAGAGTGGTGGAGAAATATTGGGAGTGACTGTTTTCAGCTGCGGACATAGAGTTACACCACAGAGAGGGCTATCCCATGCCGTACGAGTCCAAAAGTCTCTTTTGGGGAAACCATTCGAAGTTTAAACCGCCTCTACCTCTAGGTCCCTAAGGGAAAATAACCCCACCCCCTTTTTCTAAGGACACAGCAGCTTCCGAGCAGGGCGGCGTCTGATTCCATCAGGGGCTGTGCTGAATCTCTCTGAGCAAACCTTGCTCTTACTGCTTACGATGAGGGTCCCCTGCAGGTGCTAGACGAGAGTACACCGGATGGAACTCCTCCATTTCAAATATGACCCATGGCCGATCTTAAAGGAAGCGCTGCAGGGAGCACCCCAATACTATAGTCACCAGAAACAGGCCCTCCCACCCCCTACCCGCTTTACACAAGAGGTCTCAGAAATCCCTCTCTCCTCCCCCTGGAGAAGGGAGTGACTGCGTCTCCACTGGAGGAATATAATTACAGTTCACATGTCTACAGAGTGGACCAAATATTTTTTATTCATGACTCACATTAAATACACATTAAGTGCCTACCATATATTACATTAATATATATTAATCTCATTTAATACTTAGGGTTTGGGAGATAAAGGAAGGATGGAGAGGACATTTAATTTAATTTGGCAAATCAGTGCCAAAGCGAAGGAAGACAAAGCATGTTCCGTTACTAACGTGATGAGGCCAGAGATCCACAGTATTGTACGTTTACATGAAAATGCCTGTGGTGGAAGCTTTCATATCTGAATAGTGGGGCCGGTGTAGTCAACATGTATTTGTAAAACACCTATTATATATTACACAGCATATTAGATGTGTTATTATGATTAACAACTGAGTTGTTAAAGGCAAAGAAAATAAATATTCGAAAATGTCCAGAAAGTAACCGAGTGTCTTAAAATGACAGCCAGACTTATTTTCTACATAGGACTGACCTTGAGGATGGGGAAAAGCAGGGCTGCATCCACAAAGCCCAAGTTTACACTACATCCAATCCTCGCTCTTATCTGCCCTTTTTCATGAATTCTGACAAAGGGAGAGCCAACAGGATATCATGTTTTGGTTTAATTTTTGTTGCCAAAAGCTTCTCCCTTCCTTTCCACTTGACAGCCATAAGAAGAATCTAATTGATAGAATTCATTAACTTAATTAATTAATTCATTAACTTAATTAATTAATTCCTGAGAATTAACTCTCAGGACTCCAACCACCATCGTGAACATAAACTCCCAGAGTAGAAGCAGGAAACAGAGGGAGACAAAGATGCCTCTCTCTTTCTCCTAATCCTGGTTCGCATTTCTGGATTCCCATCTCTCCTTCCCTCTCCTGGTTCCTATTTCTGGCTCCTGACAGAGCCTGTTTCTCCTCTTTCCATCAGTCCCTCTTTGATGGTCCCTCAGTGTTTCAGCTGAATCTCTCCTTTTTCATGGTGTTTTCCCTGATCCTTGTCAACCCAGACTGGTCCCTTCTCTGAATTCCTATGAGGCGGGATTCAGCCTGTGCTTCCATAATACTCCACGTGGTTTTTCTGTTGTCTTGAAGAGGCAAGGTTTGCATGCTGCTAGCAATTGTAAACCCCAAAGGGCTTTATAGCCTTCATGATTCTGGACACACAGCTAGGCACTTAGTAGGTGTTAATAAACATTTCTTGGGTAGACATGGGCTCCTTGCCTCCTTGCCGGTCTTTCTTCTCAATACAAATTATTGCCCACCTGGCCCCTCCACTAAAACATAAGATAAACTATGGCGGGCCAGAGTGTCCCTCACCGGCACAAGGAGACTATATTCATTTCTGGGCCTTTGCAGAGTGTAAGACCTGCCTCTTTTCCAGCTTCTGACTTCTGTTCTGCTTCTCCTGCCTTAGGAGGCCCTGGGTGTCCAATGGGCGCCAATCAGAAAAGTCTGACAAATAAGCCGAGTAGGGCCCCGAGGGACCTTGGCGAGACGCCGGCAGAAGTGCCGAGGCCGGGTTGCCACAGCCCCAGGGCGAGCGGGATAACGATGCTGCCACCACTCCCAGGGAGCTGTGACCGCGGAGGGGGAGGGGAAATGACGTCTTGGCGACAGATAGTGAGCTGGCGGTGCAAACTGTCTCCGCGCTCCTCGGCAGATTGTACCAATGGCTTAAAAGCGGCTGATCCCTGAGCCTAGCTCAGCGCCCGAAAGAAGCGCCCAGGGGGCCACGCGGTCCACGGGAACCACCGGAAACCCAGTGCGCGGCCACATCCACACGCGCCCGCGAGAGAAGCGGGCAGAGTCCCTGGGCTCCACAAGAACAAGGAGAGTTCGACTGAAGGCTGTAGAGGAAGATGTAATAAGGCCCCGGCCAGGGCAGTGCAGGGATGGACATCAGGGCGGCGCGACCGGAGGGGACAGGGCACAGCGGCCGCGGGGGATGCTCGGCTCGGAGCTGTCCAGCGTCCTGCGCGCACTGCGCGCCCAGGGGTCTTGGCTGGACACTCAATACTAGTTTTCTTCTTCTCTTAAAATCGAGCCAGCTTTTCAATATTAGCAGTAAACCTTATCCAAGGGAAACACGCACAACTTTCTTGAGAGCCCTGCTAAGTATTTGTCCCGCCAATACATGTACATTACGTATTTAAAATGAAAAAAATGTTAAGATGCGAATGAGAAAGTTCTCCGAGAGCTTAGGTGGCAAGCTAACGTGGATCCTGTGGCCTTGCCCTTGACTTTCTCTTACCCCTGAGGCTTGAGAGACTCAGGGAGGCTACCAAGGGCCTCCTTGGTAACTCTTGGAGTGAAAAAAGCAAAGGAGAGCTTCCGGCGTGATTGGGTTCTCCCGGGTACTGTGATATAGGGAGATAAGGGCAGTAGTTTTCATTGCAAAAGGGAGAGGAAGCACACAGTTATTAACAAGAGCCTTTCCACAGAAGAATGCCCCAAACTGACAAGTGATTTTCTTAACCCAGACGAAGAGAAGGAATGGAGGAGTCTAGCACAAACACATCCCACGACCACGAGGTCAGTCCTGCCAGATAAAATAAGCCCTGAGTCAGAGGGATGGAAAACACGGGATTTTTTTCTCAAATCCATATGCATAAAAGCACAAAATCATCTTCTTACGTGTCCCTTTAGATAAAGGCAAAAGCTTAGTAATAAATATAATTAGACCTATTTTACAAATGTATTTATTAACTAGCTACTAGCTTGGGGTTCTTCCTCTCCCTTTCACCTGTGGCTGTCAGAAAAGAAAGTGTGATTCAGTTGGGAAAGCTTTCAGGCTGGCAGAGCGGACGCTGAGCCCATCAACTCATGGTGTCTGTCACCTTGAAAGTCTGCATTGGCTTAACTCCATCTTGGACGAAGAGAACTGTGTGGCTTGTGGGGACTGCTTTGATGTTACATTTGAATTTTTCTGGCTCACAAACTCAAACTGATTTGCTTTAAAGCTTTAGACTGCAACAGAGATAAATTAGATCTGCTCAGTGAGAAAAGCAAACTGAAAACATAACACCCTGTCTGGGTGACGTTATATCTCGGGGAATTGTTACCATCACCCAGTGAATCCAGGTCTTGCCAAATGGCCTCCCGACATAATCACTGATACTTTGGCGGACTTTTCAGGGAAGTTTCCAGAAGGCAACGTCGCGGTAAGGTTTCCAGTTAAGCCTGAATCCCTCATGAGACTGAACACTCAAAATTCTGACTCCGGGGAAAGGCCCAGTTTCCATAAGCAAATAAAAGAGAATATTAATATTGTAATATTCTCTTACGATTGGAGATCCCGTAATTTCCTTCAGAGTGTTTTTTTTTTGTGTGTCTATTGTCTGATTCTGTCCTCATTACAACTCTGTACAGTGCCAAGGGCAGGCTTTATCCACACTTGGGAGTAAAGGAAACAGACAGTGAGAATTTGCCTTGCCGGTTAGAGCCAGGAACGCAATTTGCTCCTGACTCCCAAATCCGGTGTCTTTCCCACCCAGCTTCAGAAACAAATCTTCCTGACTCAAGATGAGGAGATTTAAATTCAAGACAGCAGAAGAGGCCACGCGACCGTGAACGAAGAATGAAGCCAGCCCACATCATCTCCCTCCCACAAGTACCTGGTAAATAAATAAACACGCAGTCAGAGCTTCAGTGGCAACAAGCAGACAAGGAGAGAGGTCCAGTACGACACACAGTGTATCAACTATGAATAAGGTCCCTTACAGAAGGGACAGCAAAAGAGAAAGAAACAGGTGATTATAATGTGGCTCACTGTAGCCCACATCTTGCCCCATCCTCACCCCAGGAGCAAAAACGAGGAAACGAGAGTCAACAAAATCCTAAAGATTCTCCCTAATAGCTTACAATTTGGAGCAGCCCTTTAACAATACAAAGGGAAAATTGAAACTTCCGGCTACCACTGGGACAGCTACAAGAGAAGAGAAGGTACTCCAGGGTATGTCACTTTATACACAGAACCCGATTTTGAGTTGGGACAACAAGGCTGTTGACCACTGTTGGAGTTATATTGAACATTTATTACATACTACCTTTCTCATTTGGACTACCTACTGTTTCTCAGTTCAGAAAGAGTGAAAAGTACTGCAGGCTCGGTGAAATAAAGTAACTGAGGGTCTCACCTCCATTCATTCGTACATTAATCAGTGAATGTTAAGTGTCTGCTGTGTCTCAAGTCCATTCTAGGTGCCGGAAGCTCACTGATGAAAAGGAGCAATCAGTCTCCTTCCTACTAGATCTTATGTTCTAGTAGGACGTGTAGGCACAAACTAATAAATGATAGAATATATAATGTGTCATGTCATGGATCTCGATAAAGAAGGAATTACTCTGACACTTGCTAAATTGTTAGGAAGACAAGTCGAGACTATTGCAATAGGGAGAGAGATGGGGCTCAACTCTGAGCTCAGCAAGACAAGTGGGAATTTATAGCCAAGGAGCGGGGTGGGGGGCTGGTGGATGGAGAATTACTAAGAGGCGACACAAGAGTGAGAGGATTCTTGCTAAGTCGACTGAACGGGACACTTGCTGAAGGGAGGCCGAGGACTTAGACATCAAAGGTGAGGGATGAGGGCCGGGATCAGATACCACGGGGGGTCAGCTATCAAGGCCGGGGGGCAGGGGGATTCTCACTAAACTGATTTAATAGGATTCTTGCTACACTGGGCTACACAGGCAGAAAACAGGTGTCCGAGGATGAATCCTTGTCAGAAAGAGGGCTCAGAGGAGTCTGTCTGAAGTTTGGTCAAAGAGAGAATCTTTATCAGTCTCAGAGACAGAGAAAGAGATTGAGAGAGAGAAGAAAACTAAATCCCTCTTAAACAGGGCCTCCCCTGCACCAGAGCCTTTAGGATACAGAAAAGTTCATGGAAAGCCATAGTCAGCCTTTTAGCTATAGCTGGATGGACGGGGAGAGGATCTGGTTCATTTTAAGGTAAAAATTGTCAGGGTGCATTCATGTGTCAGAGCCCAAAAATGTTGTGGACAAAGTGATCAATATTAAGTATGCAAAAAAAAATTAAAGCAAACATTATTATTAGAGTTAGACAAACATACTATGGCCAAAATAAATGAGCTAGAGAGAGAGAGAGAGAGACACGCACACACACGTGCACACGTACAGGCACACACGCAGGGTGGGGGTGAACACAATACGGGAGGAAGGAAGGATCATAACATATAAAAGACAAAAAAAATGATTCTGGAAGAAAGTGTCATCCAGAGCAGGTATTCTAGGAATGATTTTAACTATAAGGGTACTTAATAAAACATAGAAAGTTGATTTTTTTAAAGTCTTATCGATTAAGGGATTAAATGAGAAATTAAATTATAAAAATATGATAAAGAGATGATAGAGCTAAGCAAGTAAATTGAGAACACAAAATATGCCATTATTTATCTAATCAGTAAGCTAGTTGTATCATAAAGAATATACGTGTGTGCTTTCTAATAAATAAATTAGATACCTCGAGGAAAAAAATAGACATGATTGAAAATCCAGTTGGTTGGATGGAGGAGTGACATGAGACAATAAGGGAATGCTTAGGTACAGAGAAAAGTATTAAAAAATTTAGAGTGAGTGCGTGGGGGAGGGATGGATTGGGAGTTTGGGGTCAGCAGATGCAAACTATTACATATAGGATGGATAAACAACAAGGTCCTACTGTAGAGCACAGGGAACTTTATTCAATATCTTGTGATACGCCATAATGGAAAAGAATCTGAAAAAGAATGTATATATATATATATACATATATACACACACACACATATATATGTACACATATATATGTATAACTGAATCACTTTGCTGTACAGCAGAAATTAACACAGCATTGTAAGTCAACTATACTTCAATAAAAATAATTTTAGAGTGAGGATAATAAGAGCGGTAAATACAGCCTAACGTAAGAACAATTCCTCAGCGAATCCAACAACAAAAAGCTGCGAAAGTCCTCATAAAATTTATAGGAACTATTTTCTTTAAATAAGAGTGGAATCTGCAGATTTAGAAAGCATGCTCTATATCAGGAAGTATTGATATCCAGACATGCTATGAATAAATTATTGAGCTGTAAGTTTTTTTAAAAAAAAGATTTATTTTTAGGTTTCCTGCTGTCAAAACCAGTCACCTTCAAAAGAAAAAGAGAAAGAAACAAAACAGGACGATCTCAGGTTTCTCCATAGTGACATTCAATGCCAGAAAGCAAGGAAAGGGACTTCCATCTGAGAAGGCAACAGACTAAGCAGCTGAACTGACCCTGTTACTGAAAAATTAAAACAAAAGAACTAAGAGAAAATTTGCAGAGTCTTAATTAAATCCATTGATGATCTGGTAAGACATAAACAATCCTTAGGTCAAAATAAAAGGGAACTATAACAACTAGGAACTAATTTTGAGCACTGCAGTCAGTTTTAATCCTGGAATATTGGATGAGTGTCCAACCTGGACCTTAGATACAAATTCCAGGGCCATCCAGAGCAGGAATCCGATAGACATTCTTCTTCCCATAAAACTAAGACACCCTGCATTCAGTGGGCGGGGTTCTCGGTTCAGTGTCATACTTATTCTGACAGCCAGTTCCCCAGATCCACATTCCTAGGTTGTTAGTTTTCATTTTTAAATAATTTCCAATTTATAAAAGATCTGTGCAAATAATACAAAGAAGTTCCTCTATCCTTCATTCACATTCAATACTTGATATAATTTTGCCATGTTTGCGTTGCCATTTTTTCTCAATAATTTGTAAATTGTGGAAATTATGCCTGGTTACTCCTAAATACTTTAGTATATATGGATTTCCTAATCACTAGGACGTTCATTCGCGTAACTACAGACCTTATTCAGATTTACCCAACCGTCCCAGGAATGTCTTTTTTAGAAATTTTTTCTAGGCTAGGAGCCAAACCAGAATCATACATTATATTTCATTTTCATGTCTCCTTAATCTCCTTTAATCTGAAAGATTCCCAAGTCTTTCTTGGTCTTTCTTAACATTATCATTTTTAAAGAGAACAGGACAGTTAGGATGTCCTGAGTTTGTGTTTTCATGATATGCCCTTATGATTCCATTCCGTTTATCTACTTTTGGAAAAATTGCAACATAAAAGATACTGTGTCCTTCTCATTGCATCACATTAGGAAGCACAATCCTATGCTTTCTTGGTTTGTCCCGTTATTATGTTAATTTGAATACTTCCTAAGGGCGGTCGGTATCTGCCAGGTTTTTTTCCATATGATGTGACTGATTTTTCCTTTTGTAATTTATTAGTAATCTGCGAAGAAATTCTTTGACAGTCTATAGATATTGTCTGCCTTATCAAATGCTCACAAACTAGTTTAGTGGCCGCTGATTATTCTTGACTAAATCAATATACTACGATGTTCAAACAATGATTGTCTCCCAACTCCTCACTGTTACACTGGTTAGTTGACATTTTACTCAAGGAATAGCTTTCCCTCCCTCCCTTCTTTCCTCCCTCCTTTTTTCCTTCTTTCCTTCTCTCCTTCCTTTCTTATTCTCATGAATTCTTACTTTATTCAATAGATTATAATTAAGCACTAATTTTTTTATTAAAGTATAGTTGATTTACATTGTATTAGTTTCTCTGTACAGCAAAGTTATTCAGTTATATACAGATATATTCTTTTTCAGATTCCTTTCCATTATAGTTGATTACAAGATATTGAATATAGTTCCCTGTGCTATACAGTAACTGGTCCTTGCTGCTTATCTATTTTATATATAGTAGTGTGTATCTGCTAACCCAAACTCCTAATTTATCCCTCCCCCTTCCCCTTTGGTAGCCATAAGTTTGTTTTCTATGTCTGTAATCACTAATATTAAGGTTCCCAGGTTTGGCCACAAGTGCCCCGTCAAGCCAGCCCTGTGTCATCGTCATGATGTGTTCCCATTCTCTTATGAGCACTTCCTTACTTCATGGAACAAACAGTTGTTCCAGGCTCATCTTTTAAAAACTTTACCTGGACCAGTCCTGGAATAAGTGATTTTTCCAAGATTCCCCAGATCGTTTAAATGGAAAATGGTGTATAAAAGCCGTGATCTGGGTGCTAGATGTGTGGACTGAATCATTAACACTGTATCGTACTGTGCGCGTGGAGTAGGACCAGTGCATCCCCTTGTCTTTTGCTCCTTGCTGCACCTCATTTGCCATAACCTGCTCCCTGGGACTGAGGTAAGGTCATGTGGAATATCAGGCAATGTGTAAAATCTCAAATAGTGGTGCTGGTGGCAGAGAAAGGAACGGAAAACTGAAATCTGAAGTGAGCACAAGGACTGATGTCCGCCCCCCTCCAGAATGGAAGTTTGGCGCAGTTTATCCGCCACCAGGTGGCCAGCCGCTCGTGGAGAAGTGGTGCTGTATCCGTACGCTCAGCTCTTGACCCTTTGGGCCTTCAGCTGTGACAGTAGCTCCATCTGCCTCGGTGAGACGGCACCCATGCTGTCCTTCCACGCAACGCTCAAAGCCTCTGTCTCTGCCCCCATGGCCGCTATATGCACAGGCCCATTGCAAGCTTTGGAGCAGCCAAAGAGGGAGGCTGAGTGACATCCGCAGGCCAGATCGTCCTGTTCAGTGTGGTGTTTAGTACCTTCTTCCTGGGGGGCACTCACTCTCCAGTGGGTGTTAACGTGAGATCCAGGGATCCCCATATTTCGGGTCCATTCTGTGTAGGTCCAGGCATATACCCCACACTTACTTTTCCCGCACTTCTAGCCGTGTTCGTTCTAGGCCCCTGATGTAGTCTGAGACCTAAAATTTAGGGCCAGTATTATGTGCTGCCTTGACCTTTGATAGGAAAATAGTGGGAACTATTTCCGCTACTTCCATCAGAACAGATCTTGGAAGTAAAAACTTCCACTAGGTCCCTGCAATTCTGGAGTCGTCCTCATTGATTCCATGGAGCCCATTTTCACGACGGCACTTTCCAGCATCAGCTCTGGAAGAGCTTCCGAAAGATCCAGATGCCCTCCTGTGAATGCATTCCTTATTACCTTAGTGAAGAGATGTCCTTGGGGCCCTCTTGGGAAGCATTTTTGGTGGTGGGTTCTCAGATCTTGCATAATAAATCCATTCTACTATTCCCATTTTCCTTTATACTCTAACTCTTTCTTCAAAAGTCAAGGAAAATCTAACATCTCCATCTCATTTACTGTGGGATAATATCATGTTAAACTTCCAGGATCCATCCCAGCAGATACTAGATGACCTACAGATGTCCTGGCCAGAGCACTGGCTCATGTATGTCGCAATCGCCCCCATGTCAATAATTTCTCCTCTCACCAGCTTTTATACCCCACCCCACCCCCCATGGTCCGGCATCCTTAAGAGGGACTCCCACACACGTTGCCCAGTTTCTCCTGGGAAAACTAGCCAGCTCCTGCAATCCCTTTTAGCACATAATTTATTTACCTCCAGGCCAATAATTGCATTTAGTCCTTAGCATGACCCAAGCCAGGAAGGATGAGCGTTGCTCTGGAATGTAGAGAGAGTGGTGATGACACGTAATGAAAACGAGTGTCACCTGGCTTCAGGTGACGTCCTGCTTTATTCTTCACGCCAGGAGAAACTGCCCTTCTCTGACAACAGGGAAGACTCTGCTGTTGCATACTGAACATTTAAGCAGAAGTGGGGGTTTAAGGATTCTCAGGCTCATGCATCCAGATGTCCCCATCCTACACTTCAGGTTCCCGCTATTTTCCTATCAGTGGCTTGTCGAGGCTGTGTATTTGGTCTCTTTGGCAGTCTGCCACTTTACAGTGAGATCCCGGACCTCATTTTCAAACAGTCTCTCATAAGAGTGTAGGAGGTGACAGCTTCCGAGTCTAATGGTAAAGAGATCCTTTGGCTTTCAGAGGGGGTGTTAAGTTAGCATTTTGATGCCCTGAGCCTATTTTACTTACTTTCAAAATGTTTCCAGTGTCATTAATGAAGCTGAACCACTTCACAATCCTTATAAAAATTATTTCCTTGATACTATATGTTACAGTCCCAATGCCTCACCTTCCATCTATACCTTGTCCCAACTAACTACATGTGATGCCACTGCATGCCCGGGTTATGAGTACCACTCCCCTTACCACCAGCAGCGGGATCCTTACTGCTATCAGTAAACTCAAGAATATCCAAACACTGTCTTGAAGATCTGCTTTCCTAATGACCTAGGTCCACTTCTGGTATGAATATCTTAGAATGAATTCAACACGAAAAAGCCCTGTAGTTATTATTGGAATAAGTACAGTTCCAGAGAACTAGACTTAGGAATATGATGAGTGAGGTAGGCAAGATGGGGAGGCAGTGTACAAACGTGTCATCAAGTGGGCTGTTGCTAAGAGTGAGGACTGCGCGATTCATAGGAATGTGGCCCTGAGAAGTATTTAAACTGCATCTCAAGTCTCCCCTGCTTAGGGATCATGGAGAAAGGGGGGAAATTTTAACATTGGCTCTCATTTTCCATTGGGCAAAAAATCTTCCTCTGGGTGTTAACTCCTCTGCCCTTTTGGGTCATGTATGTGCTGAGTAGGATCCTGGTGTGACATTCACAGGAAAGCCCCAGACTAGGAGTTGAAAGCCACAGCATGGCAAATAGTGACACACCGTCATATCTTTATAACATGGGTCCATACCCATGCAAAGTTGCCACAGGGGAGAGGTGAGGCCAGAAAGGTCTGAGAGATACATAAGAGGCATTTGATTCTCTAATGTTTTTTAGGTCTTGAATAAACTTTGAGAAACTAGTTCCAAGGGAATTAATTAATACTCATAAGAACTTGAACTCTTCCTTGACTCTTTTTTCTCTAGATAAAATCAGGGATTTTTAAATGTAATACTTTTCAAATTAAAAATAATATGTAGGGCTTCCCTGGTGGCGCAGTGGTTGAGAGTCCGCCTGCCGATGCAGGGGACGCGGGTTCGTGCCCCGGTCCGGGAAGATCCCACATGCCGCGGAGCGGCTGGGCCCGTGAGCCGTGGCCGCTGAGCCTGCGCGTCCGGAGCCTGTGCTCCACGATGGGAGAGGCCACAGCAGTGAGAGGCCCGCGTACCGAAAAAAATTAAAAAAAAAAAAAAATGTATGTGCTGAAACTATACTGAAAAATCTCTTTATCTTCTTCCTCATCCTTCTGTTTCTGTATCTGAGTAGAGAAATATCTGAAATGATATTCACAAAATGACAACACTAGTGTTTTTGAGGATTCGAGATGATTTATTGCTTTCTTTATACTTACCTGAATTGCTTGGATGTTTTATAGTGAGCATGTATCATGTTTATAAATGCAGTAAATTCACCATTCGGATAATAATGTTGGCACCGGAATCTTTGATGTCACCATGGTAAAGAATCTCTGCTCAATTCCTATCCAATAAGTAAATTCACCTAAATTCATTCACAACAGAAGAAATTCACCTAGTATTTATAATAATAGGCAACATTGCAAGCAATTCTCCAAAATTTATTCTGCATGCCTGGAAACTTTCTGGGATGTTTGGACTAATAGCTGGGCTAAAAGTTTAGAATAGGGACTTACAAGTCAAATAATCCATTATTCCTATTTCTTTTCTTTTTCTTTTTCTTTTTTTTTTTTTGCGGTACGCGGGCCTCTCACTGTTGTGGCCTCTCCCGTTGCGGAGCACAGGCTCCGGACGCACAGGCTCAGCGGCCATGGCTCACGGGCCCAGCCGCTCCGCGGTATGTGGGATCTTCCCGGACCGGGACACGAACCCGTGTCCCCTGCATCGGCAGGCGGACTCTCAACCACTGCGCCACCAGGGAAGCCCCATTATTCCTATTTCTTAAACTAAGGTTAGGAACTACCTACTAGCTTATTAGTAAAATAAAAATATATCTGGCTATTTTTTGACAAAGAGAGTTGAGATATATACCAAGTCTTGAAAAGATTAATATAAATTAGATACAGTTGAAACAACGTTAAAAGAATCCCTCTTTGAAACAAAAATGTATCCAAAATGCATACCAGTGAATCTCAGAAGTGACCATCATCTGTGTCAGTTAGGTACTGTTGCACAATCAGCTCTAAAACTTAATGACTTAAGTGTATCATGTGTTATTTCTCAAGGGTCAGTGGGCCACCTGGAGGGTTGATCTGGCCAGGCTCTCTCATGCCTCTGGGGTCAGCTGGTGAGTTGAATGGATCAGCTGATTGGCTTAGGATGGCCTTGGCTGGAATGATATTGTTGTGTCTCTCATGCTCCGGTTGGCTGGCCTGCATGAAAGCTGGACAGGTTTCCAAGAGAAAAAACAAAAGCATGCAAATTCTCTTGAGGTCTAGATTTGGACCTAGCACATTGTCACTTTCTCCGCATAAACTCAAAATGGTTTAAAAACCTAAATATAAGATAGGGGCACCATAAAACTCCTAGAAGAGAGCATAGGCAAAGCATCCTCTGACATAAATCATAGCAATATTTTCTTAAGTTAGTCTCTTGAGGCAAAAAAAAAAAAGAAAAAGAAACAAATGGGACCTAATAACACTTAAAAAGCTTTTGCGTAGCAAAGAACACCATCAACAAAACGAAAAGACAACCTATGGAATGGGAGAAAATGTTTGCATGACCGACAGGGGTTAATTTCCACAATATACGAACAGCTCATACAACTCAATACAAGAAAAACAAACAACCTAATCAAAAAATGGCAGAAGGCCTAAATAGACATTTCTCCAAAGAAGACATACAGATGGCCAACAGGCACATGAAAAGATGTTCAACATCTCTAATTATTAGAGAAATACAAATCAGAACTACAATGAAGTATCACCCCACACAGGTCAGAATGGCCATCATTAAAAAGTCTACAAATAATAAATGCTGGAGAGAGTGTGCAGAAAAGGGAACCCTCTTGCAGTGTTGGTGGGAATGTAAATTGATGCAGCCCTGCAGAGAACAGTATGGAGGTTCCTTTAAAAACTAAAAATAGAGCTACCACATGATCCTGAAATCCCACTCCTGGGCATATATCCGGAAAAAACAAAACCTCAAATTCAAAAAGATACATGCACCCCAATGTTTGTAGCAGCACTATTTACAATAGCCAAGACATGGAAACAACCCAAGTATCCATCAACGGATGGTTGGCTTAAGAAGATGTGGTCCATATATACAATGGAATATTACTCAGCCATAAAAAAGAATGAAATAATGCCATTTGTAGCTACATGGATGGACCTAGAGATTATCATACTAAGTGAAGTCAGTCAGAGAAAGACAAATATCACATGATATCACTTACATGTGGGATCTAAAAAATGATACCAATGAATTTTTTACAAAACAGAGACAGACTCACAGACATAGAAAACAAACATGGCTACTAAAGGGGAAAGGTGGGGAGGGGGACAAATAAATTAGAAGTATGGGATTAACAGATACAGACTACCACATATACAATAGATAAGCAACAAGGATTTACTGTATAACACAGGGAACAATGTTCAATATCTTGTAATAACCTATAATGGAAATAATCTGAAAAAATATATATATATAACTGAATCACTTTGCTGTATACCTGAAACTAACACAACCTTGTAAATCAATTATACTTCAAAAAAAATATGTCATGTAATGCCCTTCTATTATAGATGAACAAACTAAGTATAATACTAAAGTAGCTCTGTATCTTCTTCAATGTTATGAAGCTAATTAAGGACAGAACTAGAATAGCTGCATATTTATGCTATTTCTGTAGTTACTCCAACAGAAGGCAGACTTTTACTACATTACTTAAAACGTAGATGAAGTACCCAAGACAGTCAAATCCAAGTAGCAATATTTTCTTAGGTCAGTCTCTTTCTAGAACTTCTAATGAAGCAAAGTCCTTGACGGCCCTCACTTTTTGGGAGGTCCATGTCTTCTGTTGCCAGGCCTCCTGTAGGTCTTCATTTTGCCCCATAATCATGCAGAATTCCTGCCTTCCCCCCACACACATGGTGGCCACTTATCACTGACCCTTGGGTTTGACCGTCTTCGTCAATGTACATATCCGTCATACTCTATTTCATCAGGACCGTGTTTTACGTCTCCAAAGGTAATAATGTCGTGGAAATATGGTATCACTTCATGCCTTTCGGTAGTGAATGGTCTGCCCTGTGTCAGAGGGGAGAGACTGTTGACCAACATAAAGTGATGGATGACTCTTGTTCTTGTTTGAAAGAATTTCTTCCCTCAAGGCAGCAACCGCCAAACGGGATTGACGAAAACATTCTGAAGACAGAGTTCCGTAAAGGGAGGATAAAATAGGGGGGAAAGGGAACAGGAGTGTGGGAGGGGGAAAGGCTTTTAGGGGAGTCCTGGAGAGACCCCAGGTAATATTTCCATGCATTAATACCGCACCTTTTCATATTGATAGTAAAGAAACTCAGAATTTGACCATTGTGGTATATTTACCCCTTTGAATAGCCAATTTAGGATTTGCTGTGGGGTTTTCTTGTTTTTGAATTCCATTCTCTTTAATGGTAGTTTTGATAAATGGTGATTTACGTACACACTATAAAAAAGGGTGATTGATTTTATAATGGATTTTTTAAAAAGCAGTACATTCAAATGCAAATTAAAATGTGTTGCAGCTGCAGTTCTCACAAAGGACAAAAAGTCCAGAGAATTCAAAAATTAATTTCTTGTTTTGCAAGTGTTTGGCCGAGGCCTCGGTCTCTGCTCTTGACCCCAGCTGCCACCATTTACCAGGCCACCAGGGCAGAGGAAGTCTTCCCATCTGCATAGCCTTGGGAATAAAAAACTCATCTCCCCCGAGAAAAATATGAAAGGGAGGAAATCACCACTTTTCTTCTCTATTTCAACCCCCAAGCCCCCAGACTGTCCTCTGCTTATCCCTGGCCACTTGCCATGATTACAGCAAAAACAAACAAACAACAGAAGAGGAGACCCCTTTGCTCTGTAGATGAATGGCTTACAATCAGGCTTTGAATGAAAGAATGAGAGAAACATCTGAGAACTAGTCATTGTGTGTGTTACTGTCCCAGACATTCTAGGCATTAGCAAACACAACAAAAACCCCTAATTTCCTGGGGTTTATATTCATTTGGGAAGACTGCAAAAATGTGAACAAATAGTTATAATATCTGATAGTGATTATGTTATTAAGAAAAACAGAGCAGAAAAGGGGGGTAGGGAATGCTAGAAATGGTAGAAATATACTGGGGGGAAGGGACCTCTGATTCTCAAAGAGTAAAGCCCATCCCAAGACCGAGACACAAGTCCATCTGTCTCTCTGGACAGGAGACTTAACTGGACAGGCTGCCTTCCCACCGGAAGGAAGTGTCAGGAAGAAAAACCAAAGTCGCCGGTCGTGGGGAAAATTTCCCCAGAGGGATGGGCCTCCACTGAGAATCATGGATCTTGGGTCAAACTGTCAACTGAACGTCCAAGTTCATGAAGCTGGTTCCTAACGGGGGAGGAGCAGGGGTCCTGTGGTCAGTCTTCTTCCAGAACTCCTTACAGCTGTGAACATTAATGACACCATTACATCATTAGCTCAGGTTTTTGTGTAGGACAGAAATACAACTGAAAAAAATGGAAAAGACTCTTGCATCTCGATCTTTTTTCCAAAATAAATTTATTTATTTATTTATTTATTTATGGCTGCGTTGGGTCTTCGTTGCTGCCTGCGGGCTTTCTCTAGTTGTGGCGAGAGGGGCCTACTCTTCGTTGCAGTGCACGGGCTTCTCATTGCGGTGGCTTCTCTTGTTGCAGAGCACGGGCTCTAGGTGCGCAGGCTTCAGGAGTTGTGGCACGCGGGCTCAGTAGTTGTGGCTCGCGGGCTCTAGAGCGCAGGCTCAATAGATGTGGCGCACGGGCTTGGTTGCTCTGCGGCATGTGGGATCTTTCCGGACCAGGGCTCGAACACGTGCCCCCTTCCTTGGCAGGCAGATTCTCAACCACTGCGCCACCAGGGAAGTCCCTTGCATCTTAATCTTGGTGTCAGTTGTTTTTTTAACATTTTGGAAGCTCAGTGGATGGCTCTGAGGTTTTACTGGCTGAGTCAATGACGCCCAGGTTATAATCTCCCACAAAAGCAATTAAGGAAAAACAAACTCAGAGAGAAAGCGCACATCCTACATAGAAGGGCTCATGACTCCGTTTGCTAAATGCTCCTGAAACAGAAGCCGCTGGTTCAGAAGGGCTCGTTGAAATAAGCTTCCAAATTGTCATCTTAGTCATATATCTCACTTAAGCGTGTTTGTTTCTCTTAGCTCATAGACTTCATGAGAATGAGTGAAAAAATTTCCAGTTAAATCTATTTGTCACCTTAAAATGTACACGCAAAATTTTTAAAAATATTAATTTAAAGGTAACATATGACTAATGTGTAATAATTTCTAGTTCAAATAATGTCAGACCTATGGATTTTAAACTTAGATGTTTCCAGAGAGCGCTATCTCTCTATCAGATTGTAGTTTTTAATTTTTTAATCTTTAATTTAAAAATTTTATAGTTTTTAAAGGTTACTTTCCATTTACAGTAATTACAAAATATTGACTCTATTCCCCATGTGGTACAATACATCCTTGAGCCTATCTTATACCCAATAGTTTGTACCTCCCACACCCCCATCCCTATGTTGCCCCTCCCCCCTTCCCTCTCCCCACTGGTAACCACTAGTTTGTTCTCTAGATCTGTGAGTCTGCTGCTTTTTTATTATATTCACTAGTTTGTTGTATATTTTAGTTTCCACATAAAAGTGATATCGTACAGTATTTGTCTTTCTCTGTCTGACTTATTTCACTAAGAATAATGCCCTCCAAATCCATCCATGTTGCTGTAAATGGCAAAATTTTACTCTTTTTTATGGCTGAGTAATGTTCCATTGTGTATCTATACCACATCTTCTTTATCCATTCATCTGTTGATGGACCCTTAGGTTGCTTCCATGTCTTGGCTATTGTAAATAATGCTGCTGTGAACACTGGGGTGCATTTATCTTTTCAGATTAGTGTTTTGGGGGTTTTTTGGATATATACCCAAGAGTGGAATTGCTGGGTCATATGGTAGTTCTATTTTTAGTTTTTTGAGAAACCTCCATACTGTTTTCCACAGCGCCTGCACCAATGTACATTCCCACCAACAGTGTACGAGGGTTCCCTTTTCTCCACATCCTTGTCAACAGTTGTTATTTGCATTCTTTTTGATGATGGCCATTCTGACAGGTGTGAGGTGATACCTCATTGTGGGTTTGATTTGCATTTCCCTGATGATTAGTGATGTTGAGCGTCTTTTCATGTGCCTGTTGGCCATCTGCATGTCCTCTTTGGAAAAATATCTGTTCAGTTCTTCTGCCCATTTTTAAATTGGATTGTTTGTTTTTATGATGTTGAGTTGTAAAAACTGTTTATATATGTTGGATATTAACCCCTTAGTGGTCATATCATTTGCAAATATTTTCTCCTATTCAGTAGGTTGTCTCTTCATTTTCTCGATGGTTTCCTTTGCTGTGCAAAAGCTTTTAAGTTTAATAAGTTTCCATTTGTTTATTTTTGCTTTTATTTCCTTTACTTTAGGAGATGGATCCAAAAGATATTGTTATGATTTATGTCAAAGAGTGTTCTGCCTATGTTTTCCTCTAGGAGTTTTATAGTATCGGGTCTTACAGTTAGGTCTTTAATCTATTTTGAGTTTATGTTTGTATTTTTATTACCTCTCACATATAGTTTTGACCCCATGACCCAATGCTGCTGGGAGCTTTTGTGTCATTGGAAAGTTGATCACTCTAAGGCATAAGTTGATCACTCTATGCCTAGGGCATAGCTGCGTACATTGTCACGAAATTAACACATCCTTGTAACCAGCATCCGGATCAAGAAACAGCATCACCAGCACTTCGGAGCCTCCTTTGTGGCCTCGTCCACTCACACTGTCTGCTGGGTAACACTCTCGTAACTTTCAACAGCGAGATTAGTTACATCTGCTTTTGTACTTTAAAGAAATGGCATGTTTGGGCTTCCCTGGTGGCGCAGTGGTTGAGAGTCCGCCTGCCGATGCAGGGGACGCGGGTTCGTGTCCCGGTCCAGGAAGATCCCACATGCCGCGGAACGGCTGGGCCCGTGAGCCATGGCCGCTGAGCCTGCGCGTCCGGAGCCTGTGCTCCGCAATGGGAGAGGCCACAGCAGTGAGAGGCCCGCGTACCGCAAAAAAAAAAAAAAGAAATGGCATGTTTATTGGCCATTTGAACACCTTCTTTTGTGAAGCAACTGTTAAGGAGTTGTGTCTATCAGTTTGCTTGTTTCCTTATTGATTTAAAGGTGGTCTTTTTTTTTTTTTTTTAAATCAAAATGTACCCTTGGACAGGTTCTCCAGAGAAGACATACACATGGCCAACAGTCACACGAATTGTCACTAAGGTCAATGTCACTAATCATCAGGGAAATGCAAATCAAAACCACTAGATATCACCTCACACCTGTCGCAGGATGGCTAGTAACCAAAAAACAAAGACAAGTGTTGATGAGGATGTGGAGAAATTAGAACCCTTGTGCACAGTTGGTGGGAATGTAAATTGGTGCAGCCACTATGGAGAACAGTATGGCAGTTCCTCAAAAAAACTGAAAAGAGAGCTACCATACAATCCAGTCTAAGTTTTGAAATGACCATTGGTAAGGGCTCAATGAAATATTTAGCCTTTTAACTTCCCATCCAAGACAATGAGAAGTTTTATTTTTTCCAATTCCATCTCATTCTTCCAGTTTTATACCTTTACCCAAACACTAACAAAAACACACATAGGCTTAGAGAGATATCTGGGTAGATGTTCACCAAAATATTAACAATGGTTTCTTCTTCATGATGGGATTTTAGTAATTTTATTTCTCTTTACTATTTAATTTCCCTCCTATTTGATTTTCAAGTAAGCAGGGAGTATCTTAGTCTCCTAGGGCTGCTATAACAAAGTACCACAAACATGATGGCTTAGAAAAACAGAAATTTATTCTCACAGTTCTGGAAGCTAGAAGTCTGAAATCGAGGTGTTAGCAGGACCCCACGGCCCATGAGACTCCGGGCAGAATCTGTCCTGGCCTCTTCACAGCTTCTGGTGGTGGATGTCCATCCTTGGCCTTCCTCTGCTTGTAGCTTCATCACTCCAACCTCTGCCTCTGTTGTCACAGGGCCTTCCATATGTATGTGTGTGTGTGTGTGTGTGTGTGTGTGTGTGTGTGTGTGTCTGTGCCTGTGTATCTTCTTATAAGGACACTAACTGGGTTAGGGGCCTACCGTGCTCAAGTATGATCTCATATTAACTCATTACAACTGCAATCGCACTATTTCCAAATAAGGTCACAGTCTGAGGTGGTGGGAGTTCCTGTGTTTTCCCATAGGACTGTGGTTGGAAGGCACAGTGTAGCTTTTGAGTCAATGGTAGAGATTATAAAGTCACTTACAAACGATTCCTGTGAAATGATTTTTCCCATCACCGGAGAGCTAAATTGGAATACCCCAGACTAGGAATACAAAGTCTAAAAAAGTGTTTTGCTGTTGCCAGGGTAGTTGCCTTTCCAAGAAAGACTTGTCCATCTGAGCATGTAGTAGTCAACACAAAGTCAGAATCCATGGCTGAAGGCAGTTGAATATAATCCATCAAAAGGTACTTAAATGTAACTTGAGAAATTGGTTCTTGTCATTGTCCCACTTTTACAGTTTTTCCAGGGTAATGAGTTTGACAGATGGGACAAGTGCCAGGAACAGCCTAGGAATCTGAATGAAATTTCCTCACTGAAGACCGAAAAGCTCTGGATAATGTATTATGTTAGACAGCATTTTCAGCGTGAAAGAGTGAAATCCTCTCTTGAGGTAAAATACATAATTAGTTTATGAGTGGCAGACAACGGGGATAAAAACATATTAAGAGCAGCGAGAACACTGACAAACCCACATAAAGAACACTGTGACCATCTCGGGTTGGATCTGACTGAAAAGGGCTTCGAAATCTACAACTAAATATCAGTTCACAGATGCAAACTATCATATATAGATTGGATAGGCGACAAGGTCCTACTGTAGAGCACAGGGAACTCTATTCAACATCTTGTGATCAACCATAATGGAAAAGAATCTGAAAAAGAATATATATATATATGCATAACTGAGTCACTTTGCTGTATAGCAGAAATTAACACAACATTGTAAACCAACAATACTTCAATAAAATAAAATTTTTTTAACTAATAAAAAATAAAATAGGTAAGCTACAAGGACATATTGTATAACACAGGGAAGTATAGCCATCATCTTGTAATAACTTTTTAAAAATTTAACTTTAATTTTTAGAGTATAATCTGTAAAAATACTGAATCACTATGCTCTATACCCGAAACTAATAAAATATTGTAAATCAACTATACTTCAATTTTAAAAATAGACCATTATTAATTAAAAATTAATTCATAGACAGTTATTGTACCAGTCTTTGGAACCATATTGAACTACAGTAGTGAACTTATTTCTATAAGGTAAAACAAGAGACTAAAATCCCCTCTTAATTTGTCAAGTTTTTTTCCCACAGTTTATCTCAAGTTTGGTTTTAAGAAAAGGTTATCTCAATAGCTCAATAATTAAATACAATTTGAATGTCAAGTCTATTTTTATGATCCTTATTTTAATAAGATAAAGAAGCAAATCTTGTGTTACCTCTTGGACATTATAGCAAACACAATGATAGCTTTAGACATTTTTTAAAAAAACAGTTTAGAATTCTTTCCTGGGGACCTGAATTTGGAAAACGTGAAATTACAAAGAATTGTTAGGGGAGACAAGTCATGAGCATAAGTCATAATTTTTTCTAGGATAAAAAGTAATTATAGGAAAACCACAGCAACAAAAAACAATGATTACTTTAACCTTTTCAAAATTAAGTAACTTTTTTTTTTTTTTTTTGCAGGACGCGGGCCTCCCACTGCTGTGGCCTCTCCTGTTGCGGAGCACAGGCTCCGGACGTGCAGGCTCAGCGGCCATGGCTCACGGGCCCAGCCGCTCCACGGCATGTGGGATCTTCCCGAACCGGGGCACGAACCCGCGTCCCCTGCATCAGCAGGCAGACTCCCAACCACTGCGCCACCAGGGAAGCCCAAAATTAAGCAACTTTTAAACATGATTCAAGAATATACCACAGGCACAGAGAGTTAACAGAATTTTTGATCCTTCCAAAAAATATTGTTCTACATTACCGACTGGCCTAGATATCCGTAGATTGTTTTAGTGTTGTCAGATGATAAATATAGCACATAGTAAAAAGTGTATGGCGTACAGCTAAAGCTGCCCTTAGAAGAAAACATATAGCTATTAAAGCTTATGTGTAAATAAAAGAAAGCTTAAAAGTGAATGAGCTAATCAATTTAAGAAGTTTTCTTTAAAAGTAAGTAGAAAGGTATAGTACAGATAAGAAAAGAAAAAATGAGATAGAAATAAAGGTACAGTTGAGAATGTCAACAAACCAAAAGTGATTTCTTTTCTCCTCCTTTTTTTATTCACAAACTCTTGTTTTATTTTTCTTGTTATATAGTATGCCAGTGGAGAAATAAAATGCTGCACAGGTACCACGCTCAAGGATGAAGTTTCCCTTTATCTTTCCTACTCAGTTTATGCAGGACAATAATTGTGGCCCACTAAATTTATATCTATAAAAACACTATAAAATGGAGTAATCCTCAGTGAAATAGAAAGAGGAGGTAGAGGAGAAAGGGGAGGAGAGGAAGGAGAAGGAGAGGAAACCACACAAGAAATAACATTGGGAATGGTAAAAGGTTTCACAACTGCAGATTTCTCAGACACTTTAAAGATGTTAAGAGAATACGTTGAACAACTTTAGCTAATAAATTTGAAATTTAGATACGTGGACAAATTTCTCAAGAATATAACTCACTTATGATAACTCAAGGGGAAAAATTAACAAACCCTGAAAATACTGTAACCACTAAGGAAATTGAATTCGTGGGTAAATAAGTTTCCCTAAAAAAGGCACTCTTGTCTTATCAATACCGTACATTCTTCCAACTTTCAAGGAAAATTTCATCTCAACCTTATTCATTACTCTGCCAGTGAATAGAAAAGAATTTCTAACTCCTTCTATGAGATCACTAAAACTCTGAAACCGAAACCAAATAAGGTCAGAAGAATGAAAAACATTAGGTCAATCTCTTTCCTAATCTTAAATGCAAAATTCTTCAAAAGATTTTCGGCAAAATGAAATCCAGCAGTGTATTACAAAAAAGGTAACCATATGGTTTATCTCCTCTAATTTCAGCTAATGAATTAAAGAAGATAAAGTATATGAATTTGTGAGGGAAATCCCACTTGGTCATGATGGATTATTGCAACACATGCCCAAAAATGTTAAAACCTTTGGTACCCACTCACAATTTCAAAAGTCTTAGTGTATGAGGAATCAGAGAACTTCACTAACTATACAGTTTACCAAAAGGTCACATCAGATATCATTGTTAATGGTAAAATGTTAGCAGAAATACCCCGTCTTGTTCCTGACCAAAAAAAAAAGCTTCTAGTACTGCTTCTATTCAATATTAAAAGGAGGTCCTAGGTAGTGAAATAAGACCAGGAAATAATTAAATTATAAGATTTGGAAAGGAAGAAAACTGATGTATAATTATAACTGTTTTCACTTAAAACCCAAGAGAATCTATAGACAAATTTATAGATGACTTATAAAACAGTTTAGCAAGCTAGCTGCTAAATAGAGCAATATAAAAAGTGATTTTATGTGCAGGGTTCTTTTTTAAAATCTGGGTGCTAATTAGATGAGTGTGTTCACTTCGTGAAAAATCATCAAACTGTACACTATGAATTGCACCTTTTAAAAAATATTTAAGTGATACTTCAGTAAAAGTTTACTTGACTAATTAACCCTCATGAGACATCTTAATTAATAGTGAAACTTTATAAGCATGTCTTTAATCAATGATTACAGAAAGATCCCTGCCAACTACACTCCATTATAATTTTCTTGGAGACCCTCCTGGCAAGGTTTGGAAAAGTTCAGACTGTTCTTGAAACATGACAAAGGTGTGTAGTATGACTTTTAGAGCTTACAACAGAGTTTAGCAAGCTGACTGGATAAAAGCAGCAGATTAAGAAAGAACTGACAGCAGCCCATCTTTCCAGCAATGTGGCAGGAATGAGCATCTGTGTCAGGGCGGGTGGGGAGGGGGATTGGGAAGAGGCTGTCTAGCCGGGACCACGTGTCCCTGGTCCTGTACCACACGGACAGTCATAGGCAATGAAATGTACACAGAAGCCCACATTTCATTGCAGGAACAATGTGGTTAAGAAGCAGGAGTGCCTTCTCTGCTCTTCCTTTCCCTTCTATGGTGATCTTAGAAGCCACATGTTGAAATTAAAGGGCCACTGATGTAAGCCCCCCATGTAAACCCAGAGGGAAGGCCACCTGCAAGCGCCAATGGTGGCCTATTCTGGGAGTATCCAGGATCTTGGAGGTGGAGGTGTGTGCCGGAAGCTGAGTAGGGAGTGCTCACACAGGAACCACACCTGTGCGGGAAGCAGGTCAGAGCAACCAGGGCATTGAACTGAGATCGGTTGTTACAGAGAGCTCAGCTGATTCCATGCGGATCTCTGGAGCTGGCTAGGTTCCCATTGTTTTCCTGAATTGGGTTCTCGCTCTCCTGCTATAACACATATTTGTATATGGTGAGAAGGTTCACACAGCCTTATCACCAATTTCTATATAATTAATTTCCATACACAAAAATTCGTTTTTATAAAACTACTTTGCAAAATGAACAAGTCGTGATGTTAATTACTTACTAGTGATGTGAATTATTTACTAATTAATACTTAAGACCTGCCCCCCTCCAGTTTTCATGCTGTTTAGGTTCTGAAACAGTTTCCTTGTGGAGATGAATAAGTAATTTAGAGCCCCCTTTCCTTTGCCTACATTAGAGTATAACGGGCAAGAATGCAGGGCGTGCATGCTGAGATGCAGTAGAAATAGTTACAAGGATAATTCTTAATTTTTACAATAATAATGATATGAGCTTAGAATTTTTAAACTGTCAGGGTCTCATTAAAAAGCAGTACATATTTTTTAAAGTGCAGACAATCGCAGCTTGGTGAACATGTCAGAACAGGAGAACCAATTTAATATCTATAGATAGTGAGTGTGGAAAACGTATTTTCTTTAGGTGGTGTGGATAATTCATGCCATTTATCTATTAGATAATAGATAATAAATATCCAGGAAGGGGCTTCCAAGGACCAGAGTAATATTTTCATAAAAATCTTCAGAGGGTTATTTTCTCAACCTTTCTTTAAAACATATGACCTCCTGTGATAAGCATGACACTCACCACCTCCTCTCCAAGATCTTGCTAGAATCTTGGCATCTCTTTAATAATAGCGAATCTAAAGTCAGGTATACTTGGTAATTGTTAAAAGATGGCTTTGGGGTCCACGGAGTAAAAGAATCACTTAATTATCTTGATAATGCAGACTACTTAAGCTTACAGAGAAACCCTGAGGGATCCCATTTGGACATTTAACGTTGAGTAAATTATATTATTATGCACAGTCTGGCCCACGGGACTCAGGATCCAATAGGTGAACGTTTTACATTGACTTTATAATTCAGTCCTCACAAGAGCACGGCAAGATCACTATTACTACCCCCGTGTTTACAGATTAGGAAACTGAGACTAATAGGCAGGAGAGTAATTTATCCAAAATCATATAGCAAAGCTAGTCATTTACGTTTTTTGCCCAAGCGGGACTGGTGGTGGTGGAGGTCCCTATACAAGGTAACAAGAAACAGCACATATAGACACTCCAAATCATAATGTCCGGGAAAAAAATAGTTCCTGTTGGTTTATCCCCTAATTTCCACCCCCGATGTCTGCTTCCTACCCCACCCCAATTATAGATAGTAGACACTCTCATCTATACATATGCTTGTTGAGTAGTCCATATAAAACTTATTTTTTTAATAATTTTTTTTTTCGGTACGCGGGCCTCTCACTGTTGTGGCCTCTCCCGTTGCGGAGCACAGGCTCCGGACGCGCAGGCTCAGCGGCCATGGCTCACGGGCCCAGCCGCTCTGCGGCATGTGGGATCTTCCCGGACCGGGGCACGAGCCCACGTCCCCTGCATCGGCAGGCGAACTCTCAACCACTGCGCCACCAGGGAAGCCCTTAAATAATTTTTTTTATTGAACTATAGTTGATTTACAATGTTGGGTTACTTTCTGCTGGACAGCAAAGTGACTCAGTTATACACATACATACCTTCCTTTTTTATACTCTTTTCCATTACAGTTTATCACAGAATATCGAATGTAGCTCCCTGTGTCATACAGTAGGACCTTGTTGTTTATCCATCCTCTATGGGATAGTTTGCATCTGCTGACCCCAACCCCCCAGCATGTTAACAGTTATGATTACTTACTCCCTAGCCCTAACCCTACTGTTCCCTTGAACTACCTTGGAAAAAATGTGAAATGGCCATTGGAACTTGGAAACAAGGGGAAAAACCCTTTGAATTCTAAAATCCACACAAAACAGATCAGAAGTATGCTACATAATCTTCAAAAGACATGCTAACTCTCAGCCTGGCAAGACAAGAAGATAATCTAGGTAAATGAATAAATCTAAATAAATAATGTGTGAATTATTCATAGAATGACACACTCACTCAGGCCAAGGTCATGGCTCCCATGAAGATACTGAGCAGGGAGAGCAGGTTATATATTTTATATATAATTACATATGCACAAGTGTATATACATTGATCGTACAATTATATTATTGTTGGTTTTCCCACTAACAAGTTTTGCCTATGGAGTAAAGATGTCTCAAGTTTCTCTAGTTGAGGAACAAATTTTAATGAATGATTTTTATCAGTCAGTATTAAAATATTGACTGCCTTATTGTTAATTAATTAAAAAATAACAAATATTAAAAGTCATATAATAGAAGTATTAAAAGTCCTATAACACATTCCTCAGTCCCATTCCAGAGTGTAACCAGTTTTAGCCACTTGCAGTTTTAATTGTTCTGCTAGTTATTTTCATATTGCTAAACAGTACGTTGTATCACTATTTCTGGATTTCTCATTGCCTTCTAGTTGTAAGAGCTAAGGATTCAGCATACTTATACTGATTTCTATCTTCTACTCATTTCAAGTTGTTATAATTACACCACCATTTTTTGTTCCTCTACTTGGTCCCATTTGAAACTTAAGTATATTCAGTTTGAAGACTCAGGTCTTACTTGGCCCTGGATAATTTGAGGCGGGGGGTGGTATTTGATTATTAGCTCTTTCTACTTCCCTTGGTCTTGCTTTCTGTAACATCTATTAATTAAATATTAGAACTTCTGGATCTGACCCTCCTATCTTTCTTCATATATTTTCTCACACTATTTTTGTGCTCTAAATCCTGCATGGTTTTCTCAGACTTTGCTTTGACCTCTTACACTGAATAATTAATGCCCTATCCCATAATACACATGGTCCTATTTCAACTTCCAAGAGCTAATTCTTGTTTTCTTACTGAACCTTTTTCATATCGAGTTTTTGGTTCTGATTTAAGTGTTTCTGGTTGTTCTACTTACTTCAAACTTTCTTTTTCATGCCACAGGATTTCCTCAAATGTCTGGTTATTCTTTGTTGCCTTTTTCCTTTGCAGAATGAGGCCGATAGAAGGTCCAAACCCTTATGGGATCCCAAGGGCTGGGGTGATAGCCTCTGGGGATTCAAGTGAATTCGAATGCCGTCACCTCCTCTCCTGAGCCCCTTGTGGAGACATGGTTTCTTCCTGTTCTGTGCCTTAAAAGAATCGCATTTTTTCCATGAAGATGGGGTCTGGTTTTATTCACCTTTATTGCCCACCCACCCCCACTTTAGTGCTTTGGGCAGAGTAGGCCCTCGATAAATACGTGCTCAGTGAATGGATGAATTAATTAATTAACAATAAGGCAGAATTGTGTTAACTTGTCATTTTTCCAAAATAAAGAATTTTTTATGCATTATTGCTCTTCACTTGAGAATCACAGCTTGAATCAGCAAAAAATCACAACTTTTAATTAAGGAAAGAGTAGAGAAATTAATGGACAAAAACATTACTTTTAACGGAAGATGGCCTAAAGACAGAGGGAGGACATTAACGTAGGCACCGCAAACATTCCATTCAACTTTAAACCAGAGATTGAACTCTTTTTAGGTTTCAATAACTACATGTACTAAAAGCAGAATAATATAAAGAGATATATCCATGGATGACTACCACTCCACCTGGTTGAAAACAGTACAGACTTTGAGGACAAAACTGACAGAATTTGACGGTTAAGCTATTGAGATTTAATTATCAAGTACTCCTTAGGTCTGGACAATACGGATAATAAGTCCAGGAAAGAGAGTACATTTAAAACGTTAAGCCTTTGTGCTGGTTAGTCCCTGGAACGCATTCTGGTGGAACGCTTTTTTTTCTTTAATTGAAGTAAGGTTGCTTTACATTGTTGTGTTAATTTCGGCTGTACAGCAAAGTGACTCAGTTATACACATACACACCTTCTTTTTTATATTCTTTTCCATTACGGTTTATCATAGGATATGGAATATAGTTCCCTGTGCTATACAGTAGGACCTTGTTGTTTATCCATCCTATATATAATTGTTTGCATCTGCTAATCCCAAACTCCCCATCCATCCCTCCACCTACATTCTCCCCCGTGGCAGCCACAAGTCTGTTCTCTATGTCCGTGAGCCTGTTTCTCTGTGGTGGATAAGTTTATTTGTGTCATATTTTAGATTCCACATATAGGTGATACTATATATTTGTCTTTGTCTGGCTTACTTCACTTAGTATGATCGTCTCTAGGTCCATCCATGTTGCTGCAAATGGCATTATCCATTCTTTTTATGGCGGAGTAATATTCCATTGTACTTATATACCACATCTTCTTCATCCATTCATCTGCTGATGGACATTTAGGTCGTTTCCATATTGGCTATTGTGAAGAGTGTTGCTGTGAACATTGGGGTGCATGTATCTTTTTGAAGTACAGTTTTTTGGGGGTGTATGCCCAGGGGTGGGATTGCTGGATCCTATGGTAGCTCTAGTTTTAGTTTTCTGAGGAACCTCCATACTGTTTTCCACAGTGGCTGCACCAACTTACATCCCTACCCACAGTGTAGGAGGGTTCCCTTCTCCCTACACTGACAGATCACGTTAAAAGCTGGGGACTAAGTAAGTACAGAATTCAAAGCGGGGAGAGGGAAGTCACTGTTAAATTGTCTGCGCTTAGACTTCTCCTGGAGCTGGTGGCAGGCCAGGAAGCTGGGCCCTTGCTGCCCGCGGGCGTCTGAGCCCCACAGTATGATTTGGAAGGAAACCTGTCCGCATCACGGCGGTGGCCCTGAGACTCCTGGTTCATTCCTGGCTTGCGCTGCTGTCCCCCCTCCACGCTCTCATTCGGAGCTGTGATTGTGTGATTGTCATCAGCAGAGGCAGGCTCCTGGGGAAGCCTGTTGAGAAGCAGCTCTCTCAAAGCCCGTCCTGCCTTTTGTCTTCTGGCAGGATGGGGGAACCAACCCTCTCCGCACCCTCCTAAATTTCTGCTGAATGGAATCCATATTTCCCTAAATCATGCTTGAAAAAGCACAGCCAGGAGATGAGTTTCACCTCCTCAATTCAAAACAGAGAAGAGCATCTGAAGAGTCAGAGGCTCCAAGGAAGGAACTCAGTCACCAGCAGCTGCAAAGGCACCGGGGCCCGTAAGGCCCAAGGATTCGGGGAGTGTCTAGAAGGTTGAGCTCGTGCCAGGAAGGTGACTAGCGCCCTGGTTTCCCTCTGACTCGCGTCCCCACTCACGCCATCTGTGGATCTCAAGGCCGAGACCCCCAAACTGCAGAGAGCTGAATACTTATACGGCCGTCTTACCACGTCCGACTGACTTTTATATGGTAGAGGGGGTCTGAAATCTTGCAGATGCTCTAAGACCCTGGCTCCCAACCACAGCCTTGCTGGTCAGATGCTTCCGTATTATTCTTGTTCTTGGAAGCATCGATGATACCGTTTCTATCACAGAAGCCTCTTTTTGCCTTAAAGCACTGTCTCTAGGAGATTCCTAAATTGCACACATTCAGGGATGATGGATGACTCCTGAATTCCTAACTCTCCAGGGAGTGATGGATTTCTCATTTACTCAAAAAGAGAACTCTGATAAATGACCTCCTCTCAGAAGTCATGGGGGGGGGGTAATAATGGGAGTCACATGGGTAGAGAGGCATGACACACAAAATTAATAGAGGAGAAGCAATCTGGGTCAGGAATCATAGGGGGAACAGTGAGAGCTGGGGGGAAAGGGGCAGGGTATGGAGCAAACAGTCCTTAACTTAGCAGTTTGGCTGCCGCATCAGGTCCCAATAGTCCCTAAAGCCCTTCCCCAAAGGGAGAGCCAGGGACCCTTAGCTATGGCGGTTAGAAGGTCTCAGAAAAGGCAATGACTTCAGATAGATGATTTCTTCCTCCCAGCTAATGCCAGAAATCACTTAAGATTGGGGGAACGATGGCATAACTGTCTGAGTCCCCGTTCTCCACTTAATTTCTCCATGGTAGTTTCTTCTTCCTCACATGCTTATCTCACATGGTGTTTCTGAGAACCAAATAAAATAGTATGTAGGAAAACGCCTTATAAACTGCATACAAATATATGGATTTACTGTGCAAAACTTCAGCTGCAATGGCTCTTTGTTGCTTTTGTCACGTGGCATCCTCTCTGCGGGGGCAGTGCTCTTATATGCCTTTGTTGGGACCATCAGACACACCTGTTCCCTGACTACAGAGTCACGGATACGGCATTTCGTCCCCCTATACAGAGTGATTGGCCCACGGGGTGGACACGAACCAGACAGAGCCCAACAGAAGCCTTACGTGGAATTAGGCAGAAGGAAAAGCTAAGAGCTGGAGGGTTGTGATGGTTAATTTCACGCGGCAACTTGACGGGCCATCAGGTGCCCGGACATCTGGTCAGACTTTATTCTGAATGTGTCTGGGAGGGTGTTTTGGATGAGATGAACGTTTGAATTGGTGGACTGTGTAAAGCAGGTTGCCCTCCCCATGTGGGTGGGCCTCACCCAACCAGTTGAGGGCCTGACTAGAACCAAAAGGCTGACCCTCCTACAAGTAAGAGGAATGCCTCTTGCTTTGAGCTGGGACATCATTTTTCCCTATCTTCAGACTCACGTGAAACATTTCACCTCTTGTTGGGTCTAGAGTGTGCCGGTCTCTGGACTAGAGCTGCATCCCTGCCCTCCTGGGACTCCAGCTGCCAACTACAGACCTAGAGACATGTCAGCCTTCATATCACATGAGTTAGTTCCTTATATTAAATACACACACACACACACACACACACACACACAACACGCACGCATGCACACAGTCTGTTGGTTCTGTTTCTCTGGGGAACCCTGACTAGTACATGGATCTCTTTTCCTTTTGAGTTATGAGCTGCAAAAATATAGGTTTGGGGCTCACTGTGGCTATCTTTCCCGCCACATGCAGAGAGCCTCTAAGTACATCAGTTCTTAAAGCTGTTCACACTGATTGGTGACAGTATTTGCCCAAGCACACCCTCCCTCTAGCACCTTCGTGCTTCTGTCAGAGTGCCTTGGCACAGACCTAGACCTCAGCGTGTCTGGGGAGAAAGTCAGTCACCCCAGTGGCACCTGTGATCCCGGCAGGCACCCATGACACCCACCTGTGACCTTACTGTCGGCTCTAAGGGAATTCCGTTTTCTCCGCGGGGAGCCTGGGAAATGCTGTCCTGAAGGCTTGCATTGGTGAAATGCACAGCCACACATATAAAGCAGATTCTGACTCACAGAATAAAAGTTTGGGAGGGAGGCCAGCGAACGGTCCTACCTCCCGCCGCAGTAAGAACCTTCACCACACCCATCCTACCTGGTGATCAGAGAATTTTCAGATGGGCAAATTCTCCCAAGGATGCTGAGTAAACACAGACGCACGTTTCAGAAAGGTCACGGGCAAGATAGACGTGGACAGAAGGACCACATTGCGGTTTGGTTTAGGGGTGAGACATAAAGACATTCCCTTCTGCAGGGTCTGGAGCTCTACCATGAGAAATGTTTCCCTTTGGATCAAGGCATTACTGGCTTCAGAAATAAAAAGTGCTGTTATCATTAAGAATTAATATGCACTTTAGTGCCAGGGACTGTGCTAGAAACTTTGTATACATTATCTCCGTACGATTCATCGGACGCCTCATAGAATCCACGAACACACGTTACATGCAGCAAAGTCGCACAGGTTGTAGGCAGCCAAGTGGGCTGTGCCTTGAGGTCTGCGGCCAAATACCCAGCACGTTCTATGGCATCAGCATCTGGCGTCCACACCCTCCCGTTCCTGCCCAGACGTTCCGGAATTGGGCATTACTCTCAGCTGGGACCCATCCATTTACCTTCAGGGCATTCACCCTCTGTGTTTTAGCAGAAACCAAAGTGACCACCCCAACAGCCCATATCCACAACCCCAATCAGACTTCATGTAAGGAAAGAACAGAAAGTGAACAGCAACTAATTTTTATAGACTCAAATGAAGAAGAAGAAGGACAAAGACAAGGAGAAGCATTACTGTGGCCTGATTAGGATCTTGGAACAGAAAGGAGTTGCCCAACAGCTCGTACGGTCACATCTGACCAGGAACATGTCCTACGAAACCCCAAACAGAGGGTCAACGCTCTGCCTTGGCTTACCCTTCCTGGAGCCGGCAGGACACTCCTCACCCGTGCATCTCCAAGAACCTCTGGACAGGCTAGATGGCTCTCCCTGGGGGAGGACCATGCCAGGTACGCCACGCCGGAGATGCTCACCCCAGACGTCTACATGAACAGTTCTCCCACCTCCTTCGAGAGCTGCTAAAATGACAGCTTCTAGTGCCAGCTACTCTGATGTCCAACTTAAAACTGCAACCACCCCTCCCCATACAGGTGCTTGTGACCACCTGTACCTGCCCTAAGTTTTTCGCATGGCATTTATCACCTTCTAATACACTACATACCACATGCATGCACATATATGCACACACGAAGGTATCTATAGGTACTGTATAGACTACCTATATGATGCCATGTATACTACATGTGTGTGCATATAGTATGTCTATATATGTACACACATTACAGTATGTAGTATGTATATATGTAAATTATATATGTACTGTACAATCTTAATTATGGTTTTATATATAAACTCTTTGGTATATTTGTTGCTTATTGTTTGCGTCTCCTTCTAGAGTGTAAGGTCCATGAAGGCAGGGAGATGTGGGCTAGATTTTCACTGCCCTAGCCCAGCCCTCAATTTGGTGCCTAATCTGGAGTAATCATCCAACAAATACTTGTTGACAGATCAAATTTATGTTTTAGGTATTTAGCCGTGTAAGGCATTAAATGACACCTTTTAATGTGCATCTCTCCCTTATTAGCTGTCACACACCTTAGTGTTTTCAACATGTTTGATGGGACTTCCTGGGTGGCCCAGTGGTTAAGAATCCGCCTGCCAATGCAGGGGACACGGGTTCGAGCCCTGGTCCGGGAAGATCCCACATGCTGCGGAGCAACTAAGCCCGTGTGCCACAACTACTGAGCCCACGTGCCACAACTGCTGAAGCCCAGGCGCCTAGAGCGCATGCTCTGCAACAAGAGAAGCCACCGCAATGAGAAGCCCGTGCACTACAACGAAGGGTAACACCCCCTCGCCGCAACTAGAGAAAGCCCGTGTGCAGCAACGAAGACCCAACACAGCCAAAAATAAATAAATTCAATAATTAATTTTTTTTAAAATTTTTTGCGGTACGCGGGCCTCTCACTGTTGCGGCCTCTCCCGTTGCGGAGCACAGGCTCCGGACACGTAGGCTCAGCGGCCATGGCTCACGGGCCCAGCAGCTCCGCGGCATGTGGGATCCTCCCGGACTGGGGCACGAACCCGTGTCCCCTGCATCGGCAGGTGGACTCTCAACCACTGCGCCACGAGGGAAGCCTGATAATCAATTTTTTAAAAAGTTTGATGAATAGTTCTGAGGGAATGAATGAAATATAGACAGCTTCTTGCTATCGTGACTCCTAACGCCACCGATAGGAGGGCTGTTGTAAACAGTTAGAAGTTTAAGCTCCTCCCCTCCAATCAGTCATCCATTCACTAACTCATTCTTCATTCATTCAGCAAATCTTCGCATCCCTGCTACCTGCCAGGGCTGCATAAGGCAAGGTTCATCCACAGCAGTCGCACCTAAGTTGGTCTCAAACTGGTGAAACCCTCCATCTCTGTCTTTTGAAAATTCATTAGGAAAACGAAGCTGTGAGGACTTGAGGAAGGGCCGGCTTTGGGGGTGGGTTCCCAGAGAAGGAATAATTATAACCTCCATTGCAGTTAAGACTATGTCAGCATGCATTCGAATTACTTTACCAAGCAGGTCGCGAGTTCTCATGTTACTTCACAGAATTAATATTTTCCCCTCAAACAAGGGAGAGAAATGAGCCTCACGAGTCGAAAGCGCATACAGCTGCTCTTCACAAAGGAAAGAGGCGGGTCGCGGCCGGGGGCATCCCTGATGAGCCCCATTTTGTGCCGCTGCATTTGGTATCTGTTCCTATTTCCCCAGTGGTACCAACATTAGGATCACAAGAGACACTTGTACCAGCAAAAGGTTCATTTCTGTGTCACGTGGGCCCGGCTGTGGAAGAACCAGGGAAGCTGAGAGGGAAGAAAAGCCCCTTTAGAAACGCAAGTAGACGGGAAGCGTTATTGCAACGGAAATAACTTTAAGGGACTTATTTCATCAAATTACCCTCAACCTCCGCCCAGCTAAAGTCCCGAAAGGCGTGTGCTAAGTCTGGAAGCAGAAGCAACGAACTCCGACCAAGTAACAGGAAGGGCTATGCGCGTGCGCAGTGTGTGCGGTCTGTGCGGTGTCTTGTGCCATTGCGTACCGTGTGTAGGGCGTGTGCTCAGTGTGTGTGAGATGCTGCACGGCGAGGAGGGGGAGGCGAAAGGGAAGGATGGCAGGGGCACCAGGACCACCGGCCCCAGGGCAGCCCAGCTCTAGGTGGAGGTTCCGGGTCCAGCCCTGGGCATGGCTGCCAGGCGCACCTGTGGGTGGGCGGGTGTTGGGGTGCCGGCCTTCGCGAGCACAGATGGCCTCGCAGGTGGTGATCAGTGCAACACTTTGCAAAACAAGCTTCAAAGGAGGCATCAAGCTGAGATGTGGGCGGTCAGAACAAACCAGCCGTGGGATGGGAATGTGGACGGCCTCCAACCCGCGCACCCCGCCGGTCTGCTGGCGGCTCAGAGCCTCGCAGACCAGGCCCTACAGTGTCCGTTCACCCTCCTGCATCACTGTCCCGCCAGCATCCTACCCCCCACCCCCCAGCCCCTCCCCCCGGGCCCCGTCATCTCTGCCCGTCCGTCCATTTCTGGGATCTCGGTGACTTTCTCCTCTTCCCGCAATCCTTAACCTTCTCCTTTCCCTCCCCCCAAACCCACGTGTGTTCAGGTCATGGTGCCCGGTGTCACATTTCAGCCAAGTGTCCCCCAGCTCCCTCCAAAGGCCCTGCAGTTATGGGACTGCCTGTGGTGCCAGCTGAGGCCTCTCCCTTCCCCAGTGCAGCGTGTCGCCGCGTGTCTGCCGTCGGGGCCACCGTCTCGTTTCTGCCATTAAATAGGAAACGCAGGGGGAGGAGCTGAGTCTCAAGTGGTCCATGGCCTGCAGCACCTTCTTGCCGGTGCCAAGCCCGTGATTGCCCTGGGGAATGTGGAGGTGTCTGTTCCTCGTTAGAACTCATTTCAGTTCTGCTAGCAGGGCCAGTCCGCTCCCGGGGGAAGGTGACTCCGGGGCCTTGTGACCTCACCTCCACGCCAGTGCATCCCAAGAGCCTGGACGAGGGGTGGCCCACCTCCCCCCAGGGGCCGGGAGAGGGATCCCCCCATCCCCGAGGCGGGGGGTCGGCAAGGCTCAGATGCTTCTTTGTCCTGCAAGGAAAAGGGAAACATGCAGACGGAGGGAGAACGTAGGTCCCGGAAAGCTGTGAAACAGGCAGCTTGGTGGGGCTTGGGAGGGAGCCAGACAGAGGCCCACCACCTTCAACAAACATCATGTAGAGTGACCCTGAGGGAGGGACGCTGGGAAGGAGGGGCTCTCACGAGCGGGGCGGGAACTGCGGGAACAGTTTTCACTGGAGCAGCTGGGAGCAGTGAGATGAGCGGCCCCTACGTAAAGTGCATCCCCCCGCCCCCCCCGAAGGAAGTACCCCCGAGACCCGGGCGGCCGTCTGGTCTGTGAGGGTCCCCCGGGCTGGGGGTCAGAGCCTGAGCCCGGAGGCCCGAGGCTCACGTTCCGCCCCCTGGGGTGCCCTGAGTCGCGCTTACTCTGGAATTCACAGAGTGTTGGTGGTGGGTCTCGGTTTGCACACTACTTCCTGCTTCCCATTACATCGTCCTGCCCCAAAATCCAAACCCGGTGCAGATTGCTTTCGAGAGGGGATGATTCTGCCCGGCTCTGCAGAGGCTTTAGCTCCCACGGGGCAACCGGCAAGTTCCCAAAACGCTGCATTATTCAGTTCTGTGCCCCTTCGTTGAACGGAAGTTGTGTCCTGCGCAGGACACCTTCTGAAGTCGCAGTGCCTCAGGGGCTGGGACCAAGGGCATGGGAGGCCTCAAGGTCGGCACTGATTTGCCCTCATGGGCAGGGCGGCAGACGTGTGGATGGCAGCATCCCCGGCAGTGCACAGCCGGGGAGAACGGAGCCACTGCCCCAGACACTGCAGCTGGGGGACGCCCCTGGAGCAGAAGCCCTAAGTGAGGTCTGCGGACTTTCTGAGATGCCAGGTTTCTGGGCGCCTGCAAGGCCGGCCCTGGTGCGGCTCCATCCCCTGTCCCCCATGGCTCTGTCAGATTGGCTGCGTGTTCCATCAGAAGGCACCAAAGGGGACCATCCACAAAAGCAGAGCCCCCAGAAAACACAGCCCCCGAGAACCGACCCTGTGCCCTTCCCTGCAACTCCATCCTCTTAGGATTTGAGGACCAGTGAGCTGAGGGGGCCTTTATGTCTCTAGCTCCCTTACACATTCCCTGACTTGGTTGTCACCTGCGTGCTTTCTCTTCTGATGTCTTCATGCGACTATTGCTGGTGGGCTGCGAACACACCTGAAACCAGGGCTGACCTGTCCGCTCCCTCGTTGCAGGACTGGGCTCCGTGACAACACTGTCCCCCAGCAGATGCCCCAGAAACGCAGCTGACAGGCCAACTACAGCTCGCCCCGCCCACCTCCCCCTTGGAGAGGCCTCTTAGCTGCTCCCCAGGAAAACAGTCACTCTCCAAGCAGCTCTGTTTCTGCAGTGCCTGTGTAAACAGACTCCCTCACAGGCGGAATTCTCCTTATCAGTCTGCCCTGTCGGCAGCTGGAAGGGCAACGTAAACACAGAACTAATGGTGCCCCACTAGCCTCTGTCCCTGGGTCTCCCTGCACCCAGCGAGGGGGCACGAGGAACAGGATTAAGTGAAAGAAGGATGCTCAGCTAGAGGCACAGACTCTCCTGATGTCTCGCACTGAGACCCTGAGGCTGGCCGGGTGTCCCCTCCTGTCCCTCACTCTCCTGCCCTCGCTGTCTGTAACGAGAGGTCACTGCCGCCTGGCGGCTGAGTCCTTCCAAGTTCATCCTGGGATGGGGACAAAGCCAGGAGGGCAAAGTCAAGGGGAGCGGGGGGTCTGACTGCGGGGTATGGAGTCATCATCACAGGTGGGTGGAAAAGGTAGTGGGATGGCCTGAACTCTGTCCCTCAAAAGGCATACGTTGAACCCACCCCCCGGTCCCTGGGACCTCAGGATGTGACTGTGGCATAGGGCCTTTAAGGAGGTAATTGAGGTGAAACGAGGCCCTGTGGGTGGGCCCTGATCCACTATGACTGGTGTCCTTGTGAGAAGAGGAGATGAGAACACAGACAACACAGGGGGACGACCTGGTGAGGACACAGTGAGAAGGCGGCCACCTGCCAGCCAAGGAGAGAGGCCTCAGAAGAGACTCAACCTGCTGACACCTTGATCTGGGGCTTCCAGCCTCCAGAGCTGTGAGCAGCCCCCCACTGGTGGCAGGAGACTGCCCACACCTAATGCACCCAGGACAGCTTGCTTGGGAAGCAAATAAAACTCTACCTGAAACTCTCTAAGCTGATGTAACAAAAGGGATTTCCAGGAGGGCCATTTCTGAAGACTTTCAGAAATGCTCCTTACGTTTTGTTGTTTTCGTTGTTGTTTTATTTTATTTTATTGACGTATAATTGGTTTACAATGTTGTGTTAGTTTCAGGTGTACAGCAAAGTGATTCAGATATATATATATATATATATAATTTTTCATATTCTTTTCCATTATGGTTTATTACATGATATTGAGTATAGTTCCCTGCACTATATGATAGGACCTTGCTGTTTATCCATTCTATATATAATAGTTTGCATCTGCTAATCTCAAACTCCCAATCCATCCCTCTCCCACCCCCTTCCCCCTTGGCAACCACAAGTCTGTTGTCTATGCTGTGAGTCTGTTTCTGTTTCATAGGTAAGTTCATTTATGTCATATTTTAGATTCCACATATAAGTGATATCACATGGTATTTGTCTTTCTCTGTCTGACTTACTTCACTTAGTATGATAATCTCTAGGTCCATGTTGCTGCAAATGGCATTATATCATTCTTTTTTACGGCTGAGTAGTATTCCATTGTGTGTGTGTGTGTGTGTGTGTGTGTGTGTGTGTGTATGTGGCACATCATCTTTATCCAGTCATCTGCTGATGGACATTTAGGTTGCTTCCATGTCTTGGCTATTGTAAATAGCGCTGCTATGAACATAGGGGTGCGTGTATCTTTTTGAACTATAGTTTTGCCTGGATATATGCCGAGGAGTGGGCTTGCTGGATCATATGGTAACTCTGTTTTTTGTTTTTTTGAGAAGCCTCCATACTGTTCTCTGTAGTGGCTGTACCAATTCACATCCCCACCAGCAGTGCATGAGGGTTCCCTTTCCTGCACACCCTCCCCAGCATTTGTTGTTTGTAGACTTTCTAATGATGGCCACTCTGACCAGTGTGAGGTGGTACCTCATTGTTGTTTCGATTTGCAAGAGATGCTCCTTACAGTTACGGTGACTAAATGACCCTGTTTTCCCAAGGCAGGTGCGTCTTACTTCTGGAGCCCGGGAATAATGATTAATAGTGTTTCCTTTCACTCTTTCATCTGGTTTGACTGAGAAATTATTTGGCAAATTTATCCTACATGCTTGCGCTTATGCACACCTGAGTGTCATGTTACTAATAATAAAAATGAATAAATCATCCCACTCACTTTTTGGGTACCAGCACTCAGTTTCTTTTCAGTGGGTTAAGAAATGCAGCATATGACATTAATCACGATATTTAAAAATTCTCTTTTTTTTCCACTGGGCCATTAGTTCTGTTATTGCAACTGAGTTTCAAGTAAATCCTCTACGATCAAGAAGACAAAGCCCTCTTTCCTAGAAGACTCTTCAAAGAACCTTTGACAAGAATCAAAGGACAAGAATAGTCTCCTTCAAAGTTTCTGGGGTCTTGTCTTAGGTCAAGCAGTATCAGGTCAGAGCTGGAATTGTTGTCTTCACCACACTTCTGGGAGCGTTCAGCATGAATTTTTCTTTCTTTGGGGGTATGGGTGGGAGGCAGTGGTTTTCCTTTTTTTTAATTCCTGCTTTTTTTAAATTAATTAATTTATTATTTTTGGCCGCGTTGGGTCTTTGTAGCTGCTCATGGGCTTTCTCTAGTTGTGGCGAGAGGGGGCTACTCTTCATTGTGGTGTGTGGGCTTCTCATTGCGGTGGCTTCTCTTGTTGTGAAGCACGGGATCTAGGCACGCAGGCTTCAGTAGTTGTGGCACGTGGGCTCAGTAGTTGTGGCTTGCGGGCTCTAGAGCACAGGCTCAGTAGTTGTGGCACACGAGCTTAGTTGCTCCACAGCCTGTGGGATCCTCCCAGACGAGGGCTCAAACCCGTGTCCTCTGCATTGGCAGGCAGATTCTTAACCATTCCGCCACCAGGGAAGTCCAGTGTTTTTTCTTTTTGGTTGTTGGTTGGTTTTTGGTTAAATATTTGAAGGTAAATGACAGAGAACCAAAGATAGCAGATCTCACTCTGATAGACTCGGGTGTGGGAAGGCTACTTCTCTTCTGTCCCTTCTAGAAAAGAAAGGAAAGGGCAAATTCAAGCTTCTTCTAAGCATGAGCCCAGTCATAGAATCTGTCCAGTTTTTTCTTTGCTCCTTTGCTTGCCCCTGGTTTTTCTTCCTGATGACGTGTAGGCCACGGGCCTGTGTCTTAGTCCATTTGGGCAGCTATAAAAATACACCATAGACTGCATGGTGTATAAACAGCAGACATTTATTTCTCACAGTTCTGGTGGCTGGAAGTCCAGGACCAAGGCACCAACAGATTTAGAGTCTGGTGAGAGCTCTCTTCCTGGTTCATGGACCTTCTCTCCATGTCATCACATGGCAGGGGGCAAAGGCTTTCTTGGGCTTCTTGGATAAGGGCACTGACTCCATGTATAAGGCTTTGCCCTCACAACCTAATCATTTCCCAAAGGCCCCACCTCTAAATAACCCTCACATTGGCTATTAGGTTTTCAACATATGAGTGTTGGAGTAACATGAACATTCAGTCTATAGCAGCCTGTGTGCAGATTCCTGTTGAGGAGTTAAAAGCTGCTGTCCTGCCATTTTTTTTCTCTGCTGTTTCAAATCGCAGAGGGAGGAATAAGGTCAGGTTTACATCAACTCTGAGTGGAAGAAGCAGCCTTGAGTAAAGGACTACAGACTGGAAGGCAGGCCCAGGACGGGATGCTCCTCTACTATATAAGGCAGTGAAGCCTGCAGAGAACAAGAGATGTGTCGCCTTGGTGATGAATGGCCCAAGAACACGCAGACTTGTAGCCAACTAGTGTGAGAGATGGGCTTGGACGAGAGTGGTTCAGAATTACTGGAAGGAAAGCAGTTTTCAGAATGAGGAACATCATGTTCTAGTGAAGTATTTGATGCCTGTGAACTGAGCTAGAAATTGAACAACAAGGCTGTCCAGAAATGGGTAGGAAATCTTCAAGAGCAACAAATATGGGGCGGGGGGTGGGGGAGGAAGGTTGGAGATAATGTGATCATGTCAACAGAAGGGGGTGAGTCCAAGTCATAGCAACAAGATATATTCTGTGCAATTTTTAATAGTTTTATTGGAGTGTAGTTTAACCCTGCTTTAACTACTGCAGGTGTACAACCCAATAATTTTTAGTAGATTTGCAGAGATGAACCATCGCTACCACAGTTCCACTGGAGAACATTTCCATTGTCCCTCAAAACTTCCCATGAAGTCAATCAATGCTCCCTTCCCAATAACCACCAATCGGCACTCAGGCTCTATAAATTTACATTTAATAAGGAGTATTCACTTGCTTGTTAATATTAATATTCATCGCCTGGCTTCTTTCAATTAGCGTAACATTTTGAGGTCCACGCATGTTGTAGCGTGTACCAGTCGTTCATTCCTTTTTATTGCTGAATCGTATTTCGTTGTGTGACTCTACCAAATTCTGAGTTGACCAGTTGACAGACATTTGGGTTGTTTCCATCTTGGGGCTGTGATGAATAAAGATGCTATAAACATTCATACATATAAGTCTTTGTGAAGACATGCGCTTTCATTTCTTTCAAGTAAATTCCTAGGAGTCTCATGGGAATTTTAGTGGGGACGAAGTGGTTTTGATTTCATTTTGCTAAAGATTAATGGTGTTCAGCATCCTTTCCGTGTGCTTCTTAGCCATTCATGTGTCTTCTCTGGAGAAATGTCTACTCAAGTCTTTTGCCCATTTTTGAGTTGGGCTCTTTGTGGTTATGACTGAATTGTAAGTGTTCTTTATGTATTCTGAAGACCGGTCCTTCGTTAGAGTTTGATCTGCAAATATTTTCTCACGGTCTGTGACTTAACTTTTGTAACGATGTGCTTTGAAGTACAAAAGTTATCAAATGTAAGAACTTAAATTTTAAAACTTAAATATAGAAAGAGCTGTGAGCCGTTACTAATCTCTGGTGTCTCACTGCCTTGCGTTCCGTTTCTTAGCTTTCTTTTTCTTTTTTTTTTAACCAAAGTAAGCAGTTCCCTCTATTAAATTCCTTCTGGTTAAGAACTACAAGTGGTTTCTGTTTCCCTGGTTGGACCCTGACTGATACACCTAAAAGTCCTGAAGTTTTATTTGCTCCTGATATTGGCTCTTTCTTCATGAGGTCCTTCTGTCAGGAATGATCTCTCCAATTCCTTAGCCCCACCCCTGACACACACCCTTGACCAAGCAAACTTTTATACATTATTGAGATCCCAGAGCCAAGGTCACTTCCCTCAGGTGTATTCCCTCACCCCCAGTCTAGGTCACATTTCCTTCTCTTCTAGAAACGTCAACTCCAGGAGAGAAGGACTCTTTCCTCCTTTCATTATTTTCCCCACCACTCGGCACAGTTCAATAAATCGGTTTGAATGCTTGAATGTGGCAGAAGTTCATGGGTCTTTGAACCTGACATTTCATATTTTAAGAGGATCAGGGTGAGGGTGAGAGCTGTTGAAAGGAAGAGAGCTGAATAGATTGACTTAATGAAGTAAATGGAATGCTCTCCAGGGGGCCAGGAGCTGTTCTCATGTGGATTGATGAACAGACCCTGGAAAGCCCACACCACAGACGTTTTGAAGGACCTGGGGCTCTAGGCATCAGGGGAAGAGAGAAGCTACTTGGAAGCCTGAATGGGACCCCTAGTTACGTTGATAAGAACAGAATGAGACATGAGTGACGGTGCCCCTGTGGCAGGAATCTCGGGACTGGAACCAGGATGTCTGATATGAACTTTTAAGTTTTTCCACTTTCTGTTTGGAACATGCGTCTGTTACGGACTGAATGTATGTGTTGCCGCCAAATTCCTGTGCTGAAGCTCCACCCCTAGAGTGGCTATATTTGGGAAGTAATTAAGGTTAAATGAGGTCATGGCGATGGCGCTCTGATCGGATAAGATCAGTGTGCTTATAAGAAGAAACAGCAGAGCTCTCTCTCCCTCCCCCTCCCCTGCCCCCCACCCCATATGCACACCCTGAGAAAAGGCTGTGTGAGGATAGCAGGAACGGGGCTGTCTACAAGCCAAAATGAGTGGTCTCACCAGCAATTAAACCAGCCAGAACCTTGATCTTAGACTTCTAGCCTCCAGAACTGTGAGAAAATAAATGTCTGTTGCCTAAGCCACCCCGTTCATGGTATTTTAGGGCAGCCCTTGATTCAATCGATGGCTTGATTCAATGAGGGAGGGAGTTTGTCTCTGCTTGAGTGACAAAGTGAGGAGAAAATAGAGCATCGTGAAGAATAATGATGACAGTGGCTTAGCTCCCAGAGCGCTTAGTAAGCCCGGGTCCCGGGCTAAGGGCTTTACATGTATCAACCTGGTTAAGTCTCGCGACAACCCCAAGAGATGGGGGGAGCCAAGGCACAGACTAGTTGTCACACAGTTAATCCACAGTGGAGCTAGCGATGCCAAACCCAGGCTCTGTACCCTGACACCGAATTAAATCTCAGAGACAGAGTTTGGGGTGAAGTAGAAAAGAACAGCTTTATTGCTTTGCCAGGCAAAGGGGGCCACAGTGGGCTCATGCCCTCCAAACTGCGTGTCCCGCCCTGGAGGGGGTCGTGAGGAGTTTTATAGGAATGGTTCAAAGAGGGCGGTCAGCTTGCGGACATGCTTCTGATTGGTTGGTGGTGAGGTCATCGGGAGTCAGCCTCATCAACCTTCTGGTTCCAACCGGTCTGGGGTCTGTGTGCTTGTGGGCAGCAGAGAGTTAACTTCTCCCGCCTGGTCGTGGCTTCAGAATCTGCAAAACAGCTCAAAGATCTTGTTATGTATCAATATATCCCTTGAGGGGAACCAGGACCCCGCCCCAAGCCTGCACTATTGTTTCTTAGCTGCTGCTCCCTTGTCTCCGCATCCCCTCCGTTCCCTGGTTAGCAGCTGAACCTGCCTGTTGGAACTCAGGGAAGGTCATGGAGGCTGAGTGGAGACCATTTCCCATAATCAAGAAATGGGGGACACAGAAAGGCTTTTGTGCCCAGGAGCCCCACAGGGTCCTGCTCGGTTTCACTAGGGGTCCACACCCAGGCATGCCCTGCATCGCAATGACTCTCAGAAGTGTGGACCGGAAGGGGGCAGGTCAGAGGACAGAGGAGAAACGAGGAGCAGGAAAGCTCCTCGAAAGCAAGGTCACCTTGGGAACCTGAGGTGACCAGTGGCCCGGCCCATTCTAATTCTGATCCCACTGTTTGCTGAGACGGGTTTGGGATGAGTAGACAAGAAAGTGTCAGCTTCTTCAGGGGGTACTGAAAGGTGGCTCTGTCCGTCCCTTCTGCTCATCCTGCAACCATCCATCTCCAGCAGCAGCTGTGGAAGTAAATGAAAACCCACCAAGTGAGAACAAGCAAGGGCTCTTCATTCAGAGGTTGCTTTAGCGCAGGAGCCGACTGCCATCCCTTGGGCTCCGCAGAGACTCAAAGGCAGGCAGGGAAGCAGGACAGCTTCATGGTGGTAGGAGGAGCTCTGATGGAGGCTGTGGTAGGAGGGTGCTCGGATGGAGGCTGTGGGCGCCAGGGAGCTGGAAGCGGGGCTCCTGTGTGATCAGTTAGGGGTACATATTGGGATTTCTTTGTCTTCCTGCAAGTCTGACGTATGGATGGTAGGCTGGTTCCTGGGCTGGCCACTGTAGGTAATGGGTTTGTCTCCTGGGCTGGCTGCTGAAGATTTGGTCAGTGTTCTAATTTTTTTTTTTTTTTTCTGGCCATGCCACTTGGCATGCAGGATCTTAGTTCCCTGACCAGGGGTCGAACCCATGCCCCCTGCAGTGGACCTGCAGAGTCCTAACCGCTGGACCGCCAGGGAAGTCCCCCTGTGTGCTAATTTTATATACGGTCTTGCTGTTGTCCATTTGTATATTCAGTCTCTCGAAGCTAAAGGAAAAGATTTATCACTGGAGACATTGATTTCCTCCAGCATCTTTTGCCTCAGGTGGGGAAGCACTCTTTAAATCAGTAGTTTTCAACCAAGACTGCACATGAGGACCACCTGGGAGATGAAAGGAAACACCAATTCCCAGGGCTTACCCCAGGCTGCCTAAGTCAAAATCTCTGAGTGTGGCTCAGGCCTCAGTAGGTTCTAAAACCTGTTCAGAGGATTCAGTTACCGCCAAGAACAAGAACCACTGCTCTGAAGGTGAAACATGGCGGGAAAGACTCCCTCAAATGTTAATGTGCAAACACACCACTTGGGGATTTTGTTTAAAGTGTGGACTCCGATGAAAGGTGAACTTTGTTCTTGCCTGTCTAACAAACTCCTAGGTAAGCTGAGGCTGTAGGTCCTCTGGCCACACTTTACATACAAAGAACCAGCATTGAGCTCAGAAAAGGAATGATTAAAGGGCAGTTATGGATGGATCGTTCCACTCACTGGGAAAGTCTACCTGGAGCTGCTGTAACCAGTGAGACGTAGAAAAATCAGCAGCGAGGCATCTGGAGCTTTGAGTTTTGTCTCTTGGGAAATAAAAAAACAAAACAAAACAAAAAAGAACCCATGTGTGTGTTCTTGGGTATGCAGCATAAACTCCCCAAGCCTCAGCTTCCTAATATACTATGTAAGTGGTTTGTACTAGATAATCGTCTTTTTTCGATTGAAGTAGAGTTGATTTACAATGTTGTGTTAGTTTCGGGTGTACAGCAAAGGGATTCAGTTATATATACATATATATCTTTTTTTTTCAGATTCTTTTCCCTTATAGGTTATTACAAAGTATTGAGTATCGTCCCCTAGATAATCTTTATAGAATAAAAATCGTGGTAATTACTATTTTAATGCTTGCTGTGTGCATAAAATATGCTAGCATTTTACTATGAGAAGCATATAAGATAATAAACGTAGCCTTGTTAGGATTGCCAGATTAAATACAGGACACCCAGTTAAATATCGGATTAGCAACAAATAAATGATTAGTTTAATTATGCCCCGTGCGACATTTGGAGTATTCTAGCTTATCTGAAGTACAAACTTAACAGGGCATCCTGTATTTTTATCTATTAAGTCTAGCAACCTGAAAAGGTCTTAGACCCATTTCACAGATGAGGAGACCAGGTAGTAAGTGGAGGAGTTGGTACTTGAAGACACAGAGTCCCCGTCTTAAGCCCGGACTCTTAGCTGCTGGCTCACCCCGCTGGGATGATATTACTAGTTGAGGCTTAGTCACACCACCACGGGACAGGAGACATTAGGAAGCAGATGAAAACAGGAACATCATTACCTGCTTGAAGGCATTGGCACGGAGGTTTACTTTGTTCATCAGCCTCTCCTTGTTCGTAACAGGTCAACCTCACTGCCCGGCTTTCTCACAGCAAGGGTCAGGACGGGACCCGATGGAGGAAACTTCTTCTGTCTAAGTCGGGGTCTGGGTATCGCTCCACCTCTCTTTAATCCTCCATCTGCCATTTCAGAAATGGGGCCCTTCTTCTCCTGGATTTGTTGCATGCTGAGTACAATAAGAGCCTCTTAGTTGGGAGAACTTTTACTTAAGATCTTGGAATGCACAGTTTTCCCTTGAACTGACTTCCTTTACGAGATGCGTGTCTTCTGTTGTATAAAGGCAACACCAGGATTCTGACTTGTCTTTGTGATCCTGTATCCAACATCCTTTCCTACTCACATTCAGTGTCCCATCCCTCACCCGAAAATGAACCCAGACTGCACCCTCACTTGCCAAAACCATTGCCTGTAGGACCTCTGCCTCCTCTCTGCTACACCTTGCTTCGCCCTGGGTTCCAGCAGAGACCTCGCCCCGATGCTCAGGTCTCCCATTCCTTCCTGCTAAAATTAAGAGGGCTGGGACTCATGGTCTGGGTGCAGGAAGGTTCCAACCCTTTTCAGAAAAGTGTCTCTCTTCTGTGACCTTGCTCTGGTTGTTCCCCCACAATAAACCCTGGGCTAGAATGCTCTCTCCACTCCTTCATTTGTTAGAGGAGGCTCTGAGGGAATGTGGATGGCTTTAGGGGTAGTCTTTCTGGTCGTCTCAACAAGCCATTCTCCAGCCGTCCCCAAGTCTGGAAGAATATCATCTACCAGCCTTGGAGTAAGAGCCCAGGGTCTCGACAACATGGCGGCCTGATCTGACCTCGCTTCCACCTCCAACTAATGTGCTCTTGCCTTAGCCCTTGTGTGGGGAGCTTCGCACATTTATGGATGTGCTTTGTAAACTCTGACACACCCTTAAATCTAAGTTCTGTTCACTGGATCTCCATCTTACTTAGCCAAGGCAGCCATTCCAGGCCCCTGCAGTACACCTCAGGGTCACTGAAAGCCAGGTTTGGTTAGAACTTAGTAGCCAGGTCGGGACCTGGGAAACCACCCTGCCACCTGCCAACAGGTGGATAAGAGACCCGCCTCTCACCTCGCCCACGTCCCAACAGCACTGAGTAATTTTACCTATTAAGTTATCACTTAATAATGAAAGAAAAACTCCCCGAGAGAAAATCTTCTGCTTCCAGAATTATTCGGCAAAGACAGGGACCCACTTTTCTAGACAGTATACAAACTATCACTTGTGAAGTTAATTGGGACAGCATCTGTGGACAGTGGATTTTAGAAATGTCCTATAGCATTGTCAAAAAGAAATCCCCAGCCCTTCAAATTCATTATTCACCTATTTGTAATGGAAAGCACCTGCTTTCCATTACATACTAAGTGAGCAGGAAGGAGAGGTTTACCACAGTGGATTAAGGTTAATGGTGGGAAAAAGGCAAAACCTGCGTCCAGATTTGTCACTGAGGGAGGAAGGGAGACCAGAACAGCCACGAGCCCAGTAGTGATGGCATTACAGGTAAATCACAGGGAAGGGGACCCTGGGGGAAGGCAAAAATTATGAGGAAATCCAGGCAGAGGATGGGTGTCCCAGCTGGGGAGTGGAGAAGGGTTTAAATAAATTCCAACAGGCAAATCAATGGTCCATGTCAGGATCTAGGACTGGACTTGGGGCTCAGAGACGATGTGGAGCCCCAGTCTTAGAGTCCTAAAGACATCCCTGACCACGTGAAACCAGAAGGTGCAAACCTACTAAAATGAAATTAACACCTACTTGACACCCAATAGCTATTTTTAAAAGACTGAGCCCCCCAATAATGATTTCACCGGACACAGAAAGTGTGTTTTCCTATCATTCTGCGAGGGCGTTTTCCTTTTCATCAGAGGACTGTTCTTCAAAGTGAATCACGTTCATTTTCTCTTCCAAGTTCAGTGTGTAAGAACGCACGCAAGTCATGGCTGTTGATACTTGGACTTCATTAGCAGCAGAAATACTTTTCAAATAGTTGAAGGACAACAGTTTTTTTAATTATTGTCACCAGGTACTTCTAAAAGGAAATCAGCCGCATGAATTGTAATCGTAGCTCCACTTTTCTCCTCCTATTCTAGAATCAAAGAAGAACTTTGGGGAGTTCCTCCTGTCAAAGTTGAAATGGCTGATGCTACGCTGAACGCCCGTTCCAAATTCAATTTAAAGGTAAACGTTAAACATAAAATTATTTGGTTTTGAGCTGGTAATATAAATTTTGGTAGAGCAGAGTCACATTGTAAAGGCAGTTTCACTAAATTAAGGAAACTGGGACAGCTTCTATCTGGATTGGTAAAATATTGCAACTTATTTGGGTGTATGGCCAGTACGGGGGGCAGGGTGTAGGGGAGAGAGAAGGGTGGGGAAAGAATAACTGAACTACAGTATTTTGGGGGAAAAATCTGACTTTGGATACAGTAAAAATACTTTAGCACGGCAGCGCGCGCTCTCTCTTTTTGAAGCTGCCGTCAGATGGCAGAAATGTGTGAGCCTTTGAAGTACTTCAATATAAACAACCTAAGCAATGGTATTAAACTCGTTTTTTTAGGACTAAATGAATCCTCTAAATTTTGACTTCATGTTTTTCAAGCTCAGGTGGAATCCTTTTTATTCAAATAATGTCAATACCTGATACGACAAGAGTAACTTTAGATTTGACACTGTTCAGTGAACTGTAATTATTCAGGAAGGAGGCACTGAAACGCACCCCTTCAAAAGCAAGGAGGCTGATAAATTAAATGAAAAAATCCCAAATAGTCTGAAAATTTTACTTGGAAATTTCATAATTGCATTTTGGAATGTCTCAACCTTTTAACTTGATAAATTACATTCTGTAGTGGAATAGAATAAAATGGAGAAAGTCAATGATTTTTAGCATCCAAATTTGACAATATTCTAAACAATTCTGTACGGTTTAGTCCTGTAAACATTATTTTTGAGAAAATCTAGTATAAATAGAGGCAATAAAAAGCACCTGTGAACATATTTGATATTTCTGCTGATTTAAAAAATACATAGGACTGAGAATATCCTCCACTTAGCAGAATTTGTTCTGTGATCACTAGGGCCTCAGGGAAGAGGAAGTGGCTTCCATGTTCCAAGAATAATTATCCTGCCTATGTTCATTTTTAATATTTATTGAAATAATATAAAGAGTCTTATTCCATTTCAATGTATATTGATATATCATTTTAAATTTTGAAAATAATTTTAGTTTTAAAAATGGTTTTAGATTTTAGCTAATTTATCTATCTACCTATATAGTAAAGGCAACTTGTCAGACACAATGTAAATTCCAGGATCACCCTATGTATAGGCCTTTCTACTTTCTCCGAGATAATGTTTAACATCCAGGCTTCTCAGAGGAGAAAGCATGTACTCCTTGAGTTTACCCCTGACAGCAGGAATTCTAGAGCACAGGGAGATGGCACAGAGCAGGCAGAGACAGAGCAGAGAGTCACGGCCACCCTGGAGGAAGGGTCTGACATTTAGTATCTACAGCCCTGGTTTCTGGCAATAAATTCATTGCTCGGGTCTGCAAACAGTTGAGAGAGGAAAGTCCTTGAAGACACACCCTGCAGAGTGGCCCTGTGCGTTTTCTTGAATAGGAGGGACCGTCCAATCAGCACTGTTGCTGGAGAGTTCCAGAAAGGCTCCTCCCTCCCAGTTCTTGAGAATCTCCAGGCCTGTCCACTTCCTTGTGGTGTAGAGTGAGGGGAGGAACAAGTCGTCTTGTATAAAAGTCATAGCTTTGTTCTCCACTCAGAGCCATATATTGGGAACAGCAACTAATATCTTACAATTCAAAGCCCATTCAGGTTAGATTAAGCAGCTCAGGCTCAAATACATGAAAATTAGACTGTTTGAGTTGGATGTGCTGGGACACCTAAGTGAACGATGATCAGTAATCATACTCCCAGGACGACTGATTAGACTGCTTGGTGATGGATTTTGTAAGTCACTCATTCTTGTAATCTGCCAAGAAGCAATTTTATTCCAACGGAGTCAGTAAAATCAGTAAATAAATGAACAAGGAGGAGCTGATTAAGGCGTTCCCGTGGACATCCTCGGCATGCGTGTGAAGGTCCCATCACACGGAAAAGACTATTTTAATCTGAAAAGTGGAGAGTGCATTACCTTTAAGTCCTGCAGATCCCCCTGCAGCCCACTGGGTCTCCACCTGACTAATTTCACTCACTGGAACGACAGCTCTCCCTGCAGCGTGCGTGGTGTTGAAAACATAAGACTCATATTAATGAACCCCGATGAGTGTGCTGCAGGCGCTTGCTAGAGAATTCAGATCTGAGTAGATAGAAATCCATGCCGGCCAAGGCTCACTTGAGACATCTGATATCCGAGAAAGGCCGTCTAATGCCCAAGTTCACTCACAGTCTAATAGGGTTTTTTATGTCCTTTGGCTACAGGAAGCCAGAATGTTAGATTGCAACGAACACAGACTATTATAACCTAGTCAAAGCCGTTTCACAGGCAACTAAGATAAATTCGTGGTGTGCCTCCTTCCACTTGAACAAGACGTATGCATGTTTTCTAAAACTGTATTTAAATGCATTGTCTATTCTCTTACCAAGGATTCTCTGACTCATCCCCATTTGAATTCAATAATGGGAAAAAGCTTGATAAATAAACCAGAATGTTTGCCTTCAGAAAGTAGCAGAAATATAAATCAATGCCTTTCTCTTTTGCCTTGGTAACAAGGAAGGTAAGAAGAATACAGTCAATTAACAGAAGGCAAAAAAGTTCTTACAGGACAATAAGAGAATTATTATAATTTTTAAATGTTTTGTATTCTACACGGTGCTTAATTTTGAAGATGTCTCAAAACTGTTTCAATACCAGATGGAGTATAAATTCTAGTGAAGATACAGAAACAAACAGGATAATGGGCAAAACAAAAGTTTTGCAAGCTTGTTCTGGTTGTTATATTTTGGTATCAAAGGCTTGAGGGATTAGAGGAAATGTTTGCCTTCTCAAATCTTTTCTGGTCCATCTTTCTTCAATGGATACATTTATCTATGTATCCATCTGAAATAAAGATAGGCTTTTGGAATTGAATATTAATTCTTCAAGATATATTTCTCTTTTTTTAAAACATCTTTATTAGAGTATAATTGCTTTACAATGGTATGTCAGTTTCTGCTTTATAAGAAAGTGAATCAGTTATACATATACATATGTCCCCATATCCCCTCCCTCTTGCGTCTCCCTCCCACCCTCCCTATCCCACCCCTCTAGGTGGTCACAAAGCACCGAGCTGATCTCCCTGTGCTATGTGGCTGCTTCCCACTAGCTATCTATTTTACATTTGGTAATGTATATATGTCCATGCCACTCTCTCACTTTGTCACAGCTTACCCTTCCCCCTCCCCATATCCTCAGGTCCATTCGACACAGACCTCATTGTAGTTTTGATTTGCATTTCTCTAATGATTAATGATGTTGAGCATTCTTTCATGTATTTGTTGGCAATCTGTATATCTTCTTTGGAGAAATGTCTATTTAGGTCTTCTACCCAATTTTGGATTGGGTTGTTTGTTTTTTTGATATTGAGCTGCATGAGTTGCTTGTATGTTTTGGAGATTAATCCTTTGTCAGTTGCTTCATTTGCAAATATTTTCTCCCATTCTGAGGGTTGTCTTTTCGTCTTGTTTATGGTTTCCTTTGCTGTGCAAAAGCTTTTAAGTTTCATTAGGTCCCATTTGTTTATTTTTGTTTTTATTTCCATTTCTCTAGGAGGTGGGTCAAAAAAGGATCTTGCTGTGATTTATGTCATAGAGTGTTCTCCTATGTTTTCCTCTAAGAATTTTATAGTGTCTGGCCTTACATTTAGGTCTTTAATCCGTTTTGAGTTTATTTTTGTGTATGGTGTTAGGGAGTGTTCTAAGTTCATTCTTTTACATGTAGCTGTCCAGTTTTCCCAGAACCACTTATTGAAGAGGCTGTCTTTTCCCCACTGTATATTGTCGCCTCCTTTATCAAAGATAAGATGACCATATATGTGTGGGTTTATCTCTGGGCTTTCTATCCTGTACCATTGATCTATATTTCTGTTTTTGTGCCAGTACCATACTGTCTTGATTACTGTAGCTTTGTAGTATAGTCTGAAGTCAGGGAGCCTGATTCCTCCAGCTCCGTTTTTCTTTTTCAAGATAAATTTCAAATGTTATGTCCTCCACAAAAAGTTCCAGATTCATCCCACAGTGATTCTTCTGGCTTGGGGCATTATGCAGTAGATTTTGTGTATATTTCAAATTATGTCACTTAACTTTAATCTGTATTTTATTCTTTATATACTATCTGAGAGTAGAAATTATATCCTATTTTTCTCTTTTAATTGTATATATGTAAGGGGTTCACCTGTATCCACTGTGAAAGAATTAACACAATCAAGCTAATTCACACGTCCATCACCTCACAGTTACCTCTGTGTGTGTGTGAGAACACCTGGGATCTACTCTCTTAGCATATTTCAAGAATAAAGTACAGTATTTTTACCTATAGTCTCCATGCTATACATTAGATCCCCAGAAGTGTTCATCTTGCATAACTGCAACTTTGTACCCCTTGACTAACATCTCCCTCATCTACCCCTCCCACAGCTCATGGCAACCACCACTCTAATCTCTGCTTCTATGACTTTGACTATTTTAGATTCCACCACATCTGAGTGAGATGATTCAGCATTTGTCTTTCTGTGTCTGGCTTATTTCACTTAGTAAAATGTCCTCTAGGTCCATCTGTCTTATTGCAAATGGCAGGATTTCCTTCTTTTTAAGGCTGGATAATATGCTACTGTGTGGATATACCACATTTTCCTTAACCATTCATCCATTGAGGGACATTTAGGTTGTTTTCATATCTTGGCTGTTGTGATAATGCTGAATAAACACAGGAATGCAGATGAGCCTTTGAGATCCTGATTTTGTTTCTTTTGGATAAATACCTAGAAGGGGGATTGCTGAATCATACGGTGGTTCTATTTTTAATATTTTGAGAAACCTCCATACTGGTAATGGCCTTACCAATTTGCCTTCCCACCAACCGTGTACCACTTCTCAACAATGTGTCACTTCTTGCTACATCCTTGCCAACACTTACGTTTTGTTTTCTTAAATAATAGCCATCCTAACAAGTGTAAGGTGATGCCTGTTGTGGTTTGATTGGCATTTCCCTGATGATTTATACCTTATGCTTCTGCCCTGCGTCTCCTAAGGGACCTAGTGAAGACTGGATAGGCCAGTAGTAGATGCTTAGAAAGGCTTACTGTACACCAGTGATGGCAGCGCAACATTTCCTCTAGTAAGACCTGTCTATTCAGCTTAGCCTAAGTCAGACTTAGGGGTTTAAAACTCTCTAAACCGCACCGTGGGGTTTTCTGGACGTATCCTGGGTTGACCAGTTATACATAAGCAGACCTAGATGTTGAGTCAGATTGTGCTTATGAATTGGCACGTGGAGCCATTCACTTCCCGTGCCCAGGACTGAGGCTTCCCTTGGCACTGGGGTACCAGGAAACAATGAAATACGGAGAAGACCCCCGAAGCCCAGTTGACCCCCAACGCCCAATTTCTCTCTGCTCCCTCTTGTCAGAAGCCAAAGTAGGAAGGGAGGAGTTTGGAAGGACAAGCAGATGGCGCAGTAGCGACCGGGAAGGGGGGCAGGAAGGAGCTTCCTCACCAGTGCTGAGCCATCTGTCTTGGAACCGGAGAGGGTGCCCCGCTGGGAGCTCTGGAGCCTTGCATCCTCGGCAACAGGATCCTGGGCAAACAGCGGCCACATCCAGGCTCAGGCCAAGGACAGCACCAGCTGCAGCTATTTTTAGGTTGGGAATAAAATAACTGAAGCATGAAGGGCTGGCCCTACTTAGAGTTCCACTGAAGCACCCCCTACTCGATACCTAAGGGGGTTTGCAGTGGAGATAAGCAAGTGTCTGATTAATCCGATGGAAAACCAGGTGTTTCCTCTTGTAAAAAAATTGTCCCTTGAAAGAGAGCCCCGTGTAGTCACCTTGGTCCCACCTCTGGACACCGGCATGGTGCCAAAGGCATCACGTAGGAGATCAAGAGATACAACTTCACCTCTCTCAGCCTCAGTTTCCCCAGCTGCAAGGAGAAAAACATTGTCCCTGGGTTACTTTCCTTTTGTTGCATAACTAATCCCCACGCAGTGAGCAGCTCAGAACAGAACCCATTTATTAGCTCACAGCTCGACAGGTCGAGTCCAGGCTGGCCATGGTCAAGTTCTCTGCTCATCCTCATCTGGAGCTTAAATGGTTGTGACACAACTCAACTGCTGGTGGTTACAGCCCTGAGGTCCCATTTCCTTGCTAGGGGTCAACAGGGGCTGCTCCAGCCCCTAAAAGCCACATACGCTATCTGCCACATGGTCCCTCCACCTTCAAATCCAGCAAAGGAGACCGTCTCACATATCCAATACCCTTCATGCTTTGAACCTCTTTCTCCAGGAGAGAAAAGTCTCACCTTTGTTTAAGGGATCACTTGATTAGGTCACCTTGATAATCTCCCTACTTTAAGGTCAACTAATTTGGGATCTTAATTACATCTGCAAAATCCCTTCAGAACAGCACCCAGATTAGCATTTCAATAAGTAGGAGAAAGTGCGTGTACACCAGGGGCTGAGAACTTGGGGACAATATCGGACTTCTGCCCAGCACAGGTCCTCATGGGTCCAGTGGTCTATGGTTCCACGAAAAAATAAAAATAGAATTTTCATTAATTGAGAAGCAGAGATGAAGTAGATCTTGTCAAAGAAAAATTAATCAGTCGATCTATGAAAGAAATGGAACATTTTATTCTAGCCAGATTTGAGGATTATAACCCAGGAAGAGCATCTCAGAAAGCTCTGAGAACTGTTCCACCCGTTAGAAGTCAAGACATAGTTTATGTAAATTTTATGAGACAGAGGGCTGTACATCAGATGACGTATCATTGACGATTTACATAATCCAGGTGTAGGCACCATCGAGGTGGATCATGTGACCCACACAAGGTCAAGGAGGAACGTTATCTTTAAGGAGTTGTCTTATTGATGCTGGGAGGATGTTGCTCTTCACGGTTGAGCAGGCATTTCTTTCCGTGGGGGAGGTCTGGTCCATGCATAATGCAGGTGCACAAGGCACAGTAGGGAGAGAGGAGGCCGAAAAGCAGAGAAGACTTCTTACGTTTAGATTTTTCTTGTCTTGCCATAAAATATGAATTTTATTTCACAGTCTCCATTGAAGGTTTAGAACTCAACCTCAGGCTGGCAGGAAGGGAAAGAAAGAAGGAAAGAAGGGATGGGAAACGTGAGGTCTACTGTGAATCATGTATTTTTCATATGATGACAATATTTCTCAGTGTATATTATGGGAAATGCCTTTCCACTGGTTGTTAATAGATGTGGCACAAAAGGGTAGCTATAGTCAGGTAAGTTTGAGAAATGGAAAAAGTTTTTTAAACTTAATAGGAATAGGACTAAACACCTGAGATGTTCTGAGAATTCCTGCAAGGATTTACATCACATATTCAACCTTCGCAAGGGGAAATCAACATGGCACTAAGGATGGGATCCTAAAATAGACCATTGTTTATGTTTTAATATTTCTGAAACCATGTCGTATTAAACCTGATAAATGCAGTATAAGCTGCATTATGTGAAAGTTGACATATGCGTCATATAGTGTGACTTCACTTATACCCAAAGGCTGCTGTATAATTGATGGTACAGAGGACAGTCAATGAAGTCAGAGCAGACAGGGAGGGCACAGTGAGGGGCCCAGACAAGAGCCATCCCGGGAACTGCCCCCACCCCCGGCTAAGGTGCAAAGAGAGGAGATGGTCACAGTGAGCCCCCCTTCCCCAGGTGTGCAGTTCTTCAAAAGCTGGCATCTCAGTGAGAGGCTCAGTACCTGAGCTGGGTTCCTAGACAGAGGGGCTGTCTGGCAGGAGCGGAATCCTTGTGGGAGGAACAGCACTGTCATAGACACTGCCTGAAACCGGGGGGGACGGAGGGGAGGATTGGTCCCCAGCACGAGTCTCCCAGTGGCTGAATCAGGCCAGAGATCACTTGACAAAAAAAGCCTGGGGAGTCAGAGCACAGGATCCAACAGGAGGGCAGGAAAGGACAGGAAGGGCAAACAGGAAATGCCTGGAATAGCAGACAGGAAATGCCTGGAACAGCAGACAGGAAGTGCCTGGAACAGCAGACAGGCAGTGCCTGGAATGGCTAGGTTAGGTAGAAGGAGGGAGCTCTCTCTGTACATTCCCTGTTGGATTTTTGTCTTGTGAGGGAAGGTGGGAGGGTCAGTGGGGTGGAGGGGAAAGGCTGCCCTTTCTTTATCCCATTAGCTGCAGTGTGGCTCCCCTCCTAGGGCCCATGGCAGGTAAGCCCAGCAGATGAACAGTAGTGTCTAAAAAGACAAAAGGCAAAGGGAGTTTGAGGTCAAAGCCGTAGACGAACCTCCATCAGACACCCCGATGGAGACAAGGAACAGCCAGACTTAGGTGAGCACGAAAACCAGCAGCTGCCTTCCCTGTAAACACTGTTCAGTGCGCAAATCAGAATCAACCTGGCGGCAGAAGGCCTGGGAGGTTCAGAACCATGAGACGGCCAGCCACTCAGGAGGAGGCATGGTGGCCACTAGGCAGTCACACTGGGACCATCAATTTTGGATCAGTGATGTAGTTGGAGATTTCCAGGAACTGTGCGTGAAATCAAGGAGTCAGTGCAATAAAGAGCATGCAGGAGGGGCTGGAGGCATATCAGGAAGAGCAGAGGACGGAGCAGCCTTGAATCCAGCAGAAGCCGAGCAGACGGTCCAGCCCAATCCCGAGCCACGGGCTCCAAGGAGACCTGGGGAGCAGGTATGGAGACTAACACCTGGGAACCAGGAGCACAGCTGGGGCACAAGGTGAGAATCCAGTGTTAGGACCCTGGAGAGGAGACCCCGGCAGGACCAGAGGTCTGACTCAAAGTTCAGCTGAGGAACAAACGCCAGGGGTAAGGACCCTTGTGACACTCTGCTCCAGGCAGTGGTAAGGATGGATCCTGGAGGTCAAGTTTCAGATGCACCCAAGGGGTAAGAGTCAATTGCATATTACTGCCAGGTTAGAGGGAGCAGAGATTAGGGACCTCGAAACCTGTACAAGGCTCTGGGACCCTCAGCAAGAGGCTGTACATCTTGTTCTCATCTGTAAGATAAAGCTGTTGGAGATCATGGGCTGCTTGAAAAGACTGGTTTCTAAGATGAGTTCATTGCTGAGACACGCACTGCGTTGTAGCCGTGTGGCCATCTGGAATTAGATGTATTCCTCGTGGCCAGTATTGTTTGTTAGGAACCAGAGTCGTCAAGTCCCATCATATTTCTCATACTCTCCTTCCATTATACCAGTCCAGGCTTCAAAAGGTCCCTTCTGGGGCTTCCCTGGTGGCGCAGTGGTTGAGAGTCCGCCTGCCGATGCAGGGGACACGGGTTCGTGCCCCGGTCCAGGAGGATCCCACATGCCGCGGAGCGGCTGGGCCCGTGGGCCGTGGCCGCTGGGCCTGCGCGTCCGGAGCCTGTGCTCCGCAGCGGGAGAGGCCACAACAGTGAGAGGCCCGCGTACCGCAAAAAAAAGAAAAAAAAGGTCCCTTCTGTTGAGTGCAGCTGGCCTCTGTCCCTGCTTCACCAAAAACATCATCTACATGAAGATCTTCTCATAAATGTAAATAAGGAAATAAGCAGTAGATATTTTCCTATACCTAAGTCATTTGCCAATCATTGAATGAAAAACACACAATATTTAACTATTAAACTTTCATAGGATGCAGTAACTATGCATTTCTGATGCAAAAAAAAAATGCATTTTCATGCTTTAAATGAAATTTTTTATGGTAATAGCTTGAAGCACTTGGAGCGATACCTGATAGATAATACTCAGTTTTTTATTATTTTTTAAAATAAATTCAATTGAAAAATTAATAAGAAGAAACCTTCGACTGTATAATGGAGTTTAATTTGGAGAATATTCCTTAATTCTACTTTACCAGAACAAAGTTATAAGTGGTTCATATCATCAAAAGATTACCTTTTCAGGGTTTAAGATTAGTACATTTAAACTTTATAATAATCTGCTGGAATAGTCTCTGCTTTTCAGAGGAGGGAAGCAATGTCAACTCACATAGATGAACTTGCTTTGGGAACATCTGGCTTCTTAAACAGCATATATTTCCTCATTTGACTCATTCAAAACCCCTGTGAAGACTACTATATATAAAATTGATTGGGCCTCCCTGGTGGTGCAGTGGTTGAGAGTCCGCCTGCCGATGCAGGGGACACGGGTGCGTGCCCCGGTCCGGGAAGATCCCACATGCCGCGGAGCGGCTGGGCCCGTGAGCCATGGCCGCTGAGCCTGCGCGTCCGGAGCCTGTGCTCCACAACGGGAGAGGCCACAACAGCGACAGGCCCCCGTACCGCAAAAAAAAAAAAAAAAAAAAAAATTGATAACTATAAGGACCTCCTGTCTAGCACAGGGAACCCTACTCAATCCTCTGCAATGACCTATATGGGAAAAGAATCTAAAAAAGAGTGGATATGTGCATGTGTATAACATTCTCTCTGCTGTACAACAGAAACGAACACAACATTGTAAATCAACTCTACTCCAATAAAAATTAATATAAAAAATAGCAATTTTTACTTCACTTACTTGGAAGTCAGTAAGAACATATTCCCAGTCCTACACCCCATCCCCACGTCACCGAGGCCCACCCTCTTCAAAAATGAGGAAGCTGAATACCCAGCAGATCTGTTAGATGCCTCCTGCCGGGTCCTGTTACGGGGTAAGGCCCGGGAACGGTGTCGGTGGAGGTCATCACACGTTACTCCTGCTTTGCGCCCCTGTAGAGGGCTGCCCCTCTCGGCCTGAGACTGAGCCATCTTCAGGGTCACTAGCTTGTCCTCAGGAGAAAGGACTCAGTGCCAACCTAAGCACATCCCGCCGGCCCACCACAGCTGACGGCCACCTTTCCTCGCATCTGATGCAATCCACAGCAAACACATTCTGACCCCGAGTACCTGCCAGCAGGCCCAAGACCTGGACCAAGAAAATACAGCATGGCTGGACTTGGGACAATGTCATGTAAGTGAGGACTTCACGTCCCTAAGGCTCCCTGGAAGCCTGGAGGACGCCCACTGGTGCCTTTCAGCAGCTCCTCTGCCCACCGAGGTCAGTGGCCCATCGCTCGCCGCTAAAGCTGATCAGTTTGTCCCGGAAATGTCAGTTTCCTCTCGGATTGCCAGGGAAGCAAGGGCAGTGGCGATTTTCAGAAGTGAGTATTTTTGTTACCCTTTGGTATGCATTATCAAAAATTGGCGAGAATCACCTGAAAGCCCATGGCTGTGATTAGCCGAGGGCAGGAACAGGAGTGTCTGGGGGACAAAGCGTAGTGGTTTTCACTGCGGGGGCCTCTGCCCAGGAACTCGCCCTTCCTCTCCCTTCTGGCACACCCTTCAGCACCACTCCCAGCGGACAGGCAGCACCGGACCCCAAAAGGAGCTCAACCACAGCTTCCTATGTGCTTCTAGGTCTGTTCCTGGTGTCGGTGAAGCTGCTTCCAACTGACCAATGTTTAGATTAGTTGTTGAAACGCAGAGATGCGGCAGAGGAGGTGCGCCGGAAACAAGACGCTTAGAAATGGGCAGACCGTTGACAGGTGCAGGACAGACCTTCATAGAAATTGTCGTCTCCCTGGCCCCTCACAGTGCCTGGAAATACACCAGTTACATTTTTAAAGGTATGAATCGTTTCAGGCACACCGGGAATAATGGAACAAGCCCTCACCATGCGCCTGCCCTGTAGCAGGCGCTTCCACGCACCTTAGCCCTTTGCTTGTGCAGCCTTCACAGTGATGCTGAGGGGAGAAAGTAAGAGACCTGTGACATGTGACACCCTCAGCGCAGGTGTGGGCTGGCAGGGCTGCTCAGGACAGACCCGGGAGTGAAGCTCGTCTCAAGATCACGGCTGTTCACCCTGCCGTTTCGTAACCTGGATGACACAGTGGGATCCCGTACCCTCTACTGACCTGAGTAAAAACACAAAATCTCCACGGGATGCAAAGGCCTTTTCCATGCACAGGAAGCAGAGGCAAAACGTTTGCTAGCAAGAAACAGTCTCCTCCAACAGGGGGAGGAGGGGCGTGTTTGAGGCCACATCTCACATGGATCAAAGGGTCACAGAGCAAGAAGCACGTGTCACATTCTCCACAAGCGCGTGTCGTAGTTTCTTTTGAGTTTGGAGGGATGGATGGGCACGAAACCATGATTCCCGTTGATCAAAAGGCATGGCGTTGCACTGGAGAGGCCCCCTATCTCAGATGTCGTCATTTGTCTTTCTGAGGGAAGAATGTGAACCCCAAAGCGCAGTCTGGTCCCAAACAGCACACATGAGCAGTGCACAGATAACGCAACCCTTGTTCTTTGAGGGCTTTCTGCGTGCTGGGTATTGCGCAAGTACCACGAGGAGTTCAAGATGAAATCTAGGGTGCAGATGGTCCCAGGTGAGACACTAGAGGACAGCAAATGGTCACAGTGGATGAAAACAGAATGCGCAACCAGGTACTGGTTAAAGGACTTTGTGAAACCACAGGGAATTAAAACTAAGATAAGCAAATAATTTAGAATAGAGGAATTTTAAAAGATATAGCATGCAATGACTAAAAACTGAGCGAATAAATACAAGAGAAAGATTTGATTAATTGGACTCCATCAAAATTAAAAACTTCTTTTTTTATCTTTTTTAAAAATTTATTTTAGTGAAGTATAGTTGATTTACAATGTTGTGTTAACTTCTACTGTACAGCAAAGTGATTCAGTTATACCTATATATACATTCTTTTTCATATTCTTTTCCATTATGGTTTATCACAGGATATTGAATATAGTTCCATGTGCTATACTGTAGGACCTTGTTGTTTATCCATCCTACAGATAATAGTTTGCATCTGCTAATCCCAAACTCCCAATCCATCCCTCCCCCCAAAACGCCTGCTCTTCAAAAGGCATCATTAAAAAAAACAAAAAGACAAGCCTCGACTGGAACAAAATATTTTCAGATCCTGTTTCCTAGAAAAGTATACTTATAATACAATCCAGCAATTTCACTACCAGCTGTATCTCCAAGAGAAATAAAAATATATATCCACACGAAACCTTGGCCATGAATGTTTATAGCAGCATTATTTATAATAGCCTAAAACTGGAAACAGCCCAAATGTCCCAACAGGTGAATAGATAAACAGGTGAATAGATAAACAAAATGTAGTATATATCTGTGTCTGTAGTAATATCTCTCTATCTATCATGTGATTGTACTCAGCAATTCAAAATAATAAACTGTTGATACACTGCAACCTGGATGGATCATCAAATAATCAATCATGCTTATTTATTTTTGCTTTTACTTATGTATTATTTTTGAAAAATAATCATGCTGAGTGAATTTAGATTAAACCAATACACTGTAGGCTTCCATTTATATAAAATTCTAGATTATACAAACCAATGCCCATGGACAGAAATAAGGCCAGGGATTTTATGTTGATGGGCGGGGATGGGTGGGGAGACAAAGGGGCACACTGGTGCTTTCGTGGGTGTGTACATGTCAAAACTCACCAAATTATAAACCTTAAACATTCACAGTTTATGCCAATTTTACTTCAATAAAACTGTTTAAATTATATGTAAAAATGAACAGAGGAAGAAAAATTACACACTACAAAAATTGAACACAAAAAAGGCAGTAAAGAAAGAACAGAGGAACAAAAATACATGAGACCTGGAGAAAACAAATAGCAAAATGAGTGAAACCCAAGCACTTCAATAATTACATTAGACGTGAATGTTCTATACACTCTAATTAAAAGACAGATTTTCAAACTTGATTAAAAAAAGCAAATCCAATTATACGTTGTCAACAGGTGAAACACTTCAGATTCTAGAGCACAAAGAGCTTGAGCATGAAAGGATGAAAAAAGATGTTCTATGCAAACAATGACTGTGAAAGAGCTAGAGAGATGATATCACTATCACAGAAAATAGATTCAGAGACAAGAAACATTGCTAGAGTTCAAAGAGGGACAGTTCATAATAAAAAGTGTCAATACACAGGAAGACATAAAAATTACTAACGTATAGACAACTAATAGCAAAGTCCCACCTCTAATGTTAATCACAGGAAAATAGAGTAAAAGTGTGCATAACCTTTGCCCTCTGCTTTTCCCCATCTTTAGAGGTGAGCGTAAGATAAGTCCCCTGTGGTCGAGTTTGCAGAAGTCATGGCTGAGGCATCAGGCCCACCAGTGCAGATGGGGAAGCGCAGTGAGTGTGAGCCAGCAGCACGCAGGGCAGGGACAGATGTGGCTGTAAAGAGGGAAGCAGGCGGGGCTTGGCCAGGGCGGGGGGGGGTGGGGGGACCAGGCACTGGGCTGAGAAGACGGATAGCGAGGAGGATGGACAAAAGGGCTCTGACTGCAGCGTCACGAGCCAAGTTCCAACACTGACTTTACGCTCATGTGGGCGATGAGATGGAGTTATTCCCCACCCCACAGATGGGAAGACAGAGGCCGTCAGAGGAGAAGCACTTCTCCCAGAGGCGATTTTGGGGCTGAGCTGGGCTCCCGAGCTGGTGTCCGCTCCACCGGTCACACCAAGCTCCGTGTGGGGGGCCCCTCCTGCCATCTCTTGGGTGACTCCAAGCTCGAGCGGTCCCTGGGACCAGCTTCTCATACAGTTTGAGGTACAGGAAATGCCTCTTGCCACCAGCATCTGTTTTTGAAGGGTCAAGTTTGCTGATTCTGCCTGGGAAGAGCCCACCAGGCAGAGCTCAGTGAGGAAATTGCCTGTCGGATATGGAAAGAGGGGTTTGAAGGGCAGGTGACATCTGGGAGATACAGAGGTTCATCTCTCCTTCACCCACCTGGGGTAGCTGGCTCAAAATGACGTGACCTACAAGGACTAGCTGGGTGAGTGATGTCTCTGCCTCTGACACCAACTGTGTGAGAAGCCAAAGAAATAGGGGTGACAACAGAGAGCTCCAGGCACCACCAGGAGAGATAGCCCCCTCCCTTTCCCCAGTGGATGCCCTTGACCTCATTAAAAATAAGATGAGGCAGAAATCAGAGAGGGCACAGCCTCAGCCCTGGAGCCTCTGCTAAGATTAGCGGGAGCTCTGAACACCCGCTCCCCACCCCCTTGGACATAGACTTCTAGGGAGGGGCCAGAGACAGCATGCTCCGTTAAAAACCCATCAACCACAGAAATTATTTTTAGCAAATTGATGACTTCATGAGGGCTGGGAATACTACATAGAGGGCTGGAATGGTGACAGGGACAGTCAGGTTAAACAGATGGCAGGAGCTGTATCTGGAAAGCTAGGAAGCATATGTACCGCAGCCCGGTCACACCCCAGCTATGCAAATGTAGGCAACGTATTGGACTCCTCAGTGCTTCAGTTCCCACTTTTATAATAACGATGTTGCAAGGGTATGAAGAATAGTGACACAATATGTAAAATGCTTAGTGTAGTGTCTGCTCCTGGAAGGCACCCAGTGCATGGCCGCCGATCATTATAAATTATAAATCAACGTCCACACATTCAGTGCTTTCTTATTAGTCTGCATAAAATTCCTGACCTACAGGTAGGATATGTTGCATTATTAGTCCTATATTAGAAACCTGTTTATGTCATTGTTGTACCCAAAACACACTGTCTGCCTTTCACAGTGAGGTGGTGGTGAATAGCACACATTCTGGAATCTACTGAGGTTTGAATCCTGGCTCTGCCTATCACGGGCTGTGGACCCCCAGCCAGTCATAAGCCCCTCTTGGTTTCAGTGTCTTATCTGAGGATAAGAAACATATAGGGCTGCTGTAAAGATGAAATGAGCTCCTACTCTTATGTGTCACCCTTTGTTCCTGAAAAGTCTTTCTCACGGGAGTGTGCGTGCAGGGTGGGCATGGGGACAGGCGGCCGAAGGCTGGAGGGGAAGAGAAGGTTTCCTTCTATACTCCTGAGCGTCCCTGGTCCTGTCATGAGGCAGATCGAGGTCCAGTTGAAGGCTGCACCTGGGGCCCCTGTATCTCAGTTATGACCGTGAACAGATTGATTTGGCTGTAAGCAGTGTCAGGGGGCCTTCCATGTAAGGCTGTCTCTTTGATTTTGCAGTTGGTTTGATATCCCAAAGGCAGGGAGGGCTTGCCAAGAGGATCCCAGCAGCAGCGTGCAGTTTGAGAATTTGGGAAGTGAAGCGGCGTCAGTGCCCCCTCGTGACGCCGCAGAGCCCCTCCCTGCCGCTGCCGATGGTCATTGCACGGGCACGAGCACTCGGGCTTACTTGCTGTTCTTGAGGCAGTTCCTGAGCTCCAAGGGCAGAAAGCCAACCGCGACAAGGAATTGTGCTACTTGGGAACAGAAGGGAGGGATGTCGAGGTTTGATTGTTCTGAAACATTAGAAAATCTGCAAGATGATGTCTCCAGAGCATTTAATGTTTAGTTAGTGCTAAGCACCATGAGGGGTAAAAGGGGATGGGTTTCTGTCTGCAGGGCGCTTGCACTCTGTAAGGAAGTCTCTTTCCTGCAGAGGGTGGGAGCTGAGGGTGCTGTGCTGGGCAAGCCAAACTCAGGGGCTTGTCTGCACCTGTACCTAATTAGATGGTGATATCATGAGTCGAGTCCCATGACAGATGAGCCTTTGGGAGATCCTGGGTAGAAGTGGGCCTGTGAGATGAATGCAAATAACTTGTGGCCAGAACATGGAAAATATGCTTTTAAAAAGAAGACCAAGTAACAACCGAAGAAAAATTATTTGAGGACTCAGTAATGATACTAACTGGTATAAATCAACATCTTGAAACTACAATAGAAAAAAGCAAAAACAGAACACCCCTGGCATCTGGGATTAGGGCAGGAACAGACTGGGAAAGGGCTGAGGGAACTTACAGAGATGATGGTAATGTTTTATATCTCTTGATAGCGTTTAGAGTATATAGATGTATTCATTTGTCAAAACTCAACAGATGTACATGAAAGACTTGTGCATTTATCATGTGTAAGATTTGTTTCAAAAGAAAAAAATGTAAAAAAAAATTGAACTCTTGTTAATGATAAAAAAAATTTAAAAAGAAGCGTATAAAAGAAAAATCACCAAAACATATCTGCACATTTTTGACCCTCCATAAAAAGGAGGGCTCCAATTCACCTCTCCTTGAAGGCAAGCCATCTTTTTTTTTTTAACATCTTTATTGGAGTATAATTGCTTTACAATGGTGTGTTAGGTTCTACTTTATAACAAAGTGAATCAGTTATACATATACATATGTTCCCATATCTCTTCCCTCTTGCATCTCCCTCCCTCCCACCCTCCCTATTCCACCCCTCTAGGTGGTCACAAAGCACTGAGCTGATCTCCCTGTGCTATGCGGCTGCTTCCCACTAGCTATCTATTTTACATTTAGTTTATATATGTCCATGCCACTGTCTCACTTTGTCCCAGCTTACCCTTCCCCCTCCCTGTATTCTCAAGTCCATTCTCTAGTAGGTCTGCATCTTTATTCCCATCTTGCCCCTAGGTTCTTCAAAACCTTTTTTTTTTTTTAGATTCCATATATATGTGTTAGCATATGGTATTTGTTTTTGTCTTTCTGACTTACGTCACTCTATATGACAGTCTCTAGGTCCATCCACCTCACTACAAATACCTCAGTTTCATTCCTTTTTATGGCTGAGTAATATTCCATTGTATATATGTGCCACACCTTCTTTATCCATTCATCTGTTGATGGACACTTAGGTTGCTTCCATGTCCTGGCTATTGTAAATAGAGCTGCAATGAAGATTTTGGTACATGACTCTTTTTGAGTTATTGTTTTGTCAGTGTATATGCCCAGGAGTGGGATTGCTGGGTCATATGGTAGTTCTATTTTTAGTGTTTTAAGGAACCTCCATACTGTTCTCCATAGTGGCTGTATCAATTTACATTCCCACCAGCAGTGCAAGAGGGTTCCCTTTTCTCCACACCCTCTCCAGCATTTATTATCTCACACCAGTCAAGAACGGCCATCATCAAAAACTCTACAAGCAGTAAATGCTGGAGACAAGCCGTCTTAATGGCTCATTTCTAACGAGTAGGATGTGGCAGAAGAAAGTCAGAGCGACTTCCACAGCTGGGTCTTAAAAAAAGATACAGCTTCTGTCTCTGTTGGGATGCTTGCCCTGGGAATCTAGGTTGACAGACGCCCATTGGGAGTAACTGTAGGCGGTTCTGACCAGTTGCTATTAACTGGAGCTGTCGGGTTGTTCCTCTAACCATAGCGTCCAGAAGACTCAAGACAAATCCAACTGTCCCAGACTCTTGTACCAAGCACGGCACCTTTCCTCCCTGGTCCTTTCTCCTGTCACCTGTTCCTATACGGCCCCATACCGTGACTTTGCCCCCTGTGACCCACACTATGACCTCGGTCTGTGTGCCTCTCAGCCGGCCGCATTCACTGACCATCGCAAAGGCAACACTAACATGTAAGTTACTTTTCCAGGGTATGACTCCTAAGTGAGGTGGAAGGTCTGCCCATAGAAATGCTATTCTTTACAGTGATGTCCTGTTCCCGCTAATTCCCGGTGGTATCACTTAATGACGATGAACTTTCTCTGTGGCTGCCCGTGGCTCCCTGCCCCACCAACGGATCCATCTTTGCAGTTGGAGGCATTTAACCATCAGCCCCAGACTCTGGGTCTAATCCTTTTCTTGGAGGGGGAACCACGAGGACTCCTGGACAGTAGTAGAGGGGCTGAAGGCAGCTGGGCCACTTTCTCCGTTCTGATCAAATACCCCTTAAACTGGTTCTCCACCAGATCACAGGGGAGCAGGCCACACGGAGCACCAGTTTCTGCCAGTTCGTCTTCTGACTCGCTCTCTAGGAACAGAGACTTGCCTTTATCTGTTGGCCATATCTGTCCCCTAAGGCTTGAGGGGCAAGGCTGTCCTTTCCCCAGTACTTTCCTCACAGCTGTAATCCTACATGTGAAATTCATTCTCTGCGGGTTGTTCTATACTATTTTCCAGATAATAATGACCACTTTTATGGAATTTCTCTTTTTTTCTACCATTGAGGCAAATGACTCCTGTCTGCCCTGTCCTTGTGCTTTGTGAAGTCCCCTCATCAGACCTCACGACACTGGCTACACCCTTCTTATGAAGCAGAGGGAGCCCCTAGGACACGTCCTGGCTCATAGCAACCACTCTGTAAATGTCGCGGAGGGAACGAGTTACAGGACAGAGTGAAAGCTTTTCCTGAATGAGGAAAGGAAGCCAGTGGGGCTTCTCTACTCAGAGAGACGCCCCCTCCTCCCCCCAGGCCCCAGGGACAGTCAGCGTTGCCCTTCTCACACCCTGTCCCCCACCTGGCATTGGGAGTGAGCCACAGGCCATCTGCCTTGGAGTCACACTCCTTCCCCCACATCAACCACCTGCCAGAGCGCATGAGCATATGATCCCTGAGAATACTTGATGAAGGTCATTAGGAGCTCCCTCCCCTGAAAGAGCTTCCAGTCCTGTCGGTGAACCAAGAACCTGTTAATAGACGGAACCCATCTTGCTGGGTTAAGTGCTTAGGGAAGAAAGGCTTCTTGATGTGTGGCAGGGGCAGGGGGACACAGTCCAGATCTGGCGTGGTAGAGACTGCTGCTCCCTACCAAGTGTCCACATGATCCTTGAGGCAAATACAAGCACGTGTGTCTTCTCTAGGCGTGCGCTCTCTCTCTCTCTCTCTCTCTCTCTCTCTCTCTCTCTCTCTATCTATCTCTTTCCTCCTCCCTTTCTCCCTCCCTCCATCTCTCTCTCTCCCCACTTGCCTGGAAGGAAAGAGTCTAAGGTGGTGTCGCTGCATTATGAAAACAATTCGGATCCCAGAGTCACTGCCGAGGAGAGGACCCAGGTCTGTGAGAGACGCGAAGCAGAGCGGTGCGGGGAAGCTGGCTCAGGGGGCCCATGCAGGAGATCCGCTCAGCCCACATCAGACCGTGCTGTGAGTGAGAAGCAGGGTCTTTACACGTCCCAGGGTTGAGAGGCCGGGGTTTATTTGCTACAACAGCTAAGCTTATTCTAGTCCATCTAATACACATGGGGTATTGTTGTGAGGTGATTTCTTTCATGTTAGGTTTCCTATTCGTCTTCTGTGAAACTTACAGGATTTAAGCACTGTCGAGACATGTTAAGTAGTTCAACATGGAGTCACAGTGGCCAATGGGAACTTCCATACTAGTTGTTTTGAAATGTCCTCTGCGGGACTGCGGGAGTCTTCAAGTGATGAACGAAGACTACTGCTTTAGATGAGAAGTTTGATGGGTCACGCGTGTCACTGGAACAGGAGCAATGGATAGAGCCAAGATCCCTTCCCCTGGGGTAACCGTGACGTCTTCAAAAGAGATGCTAAGCAGAGTGACTTGAAGGCTCTTTGCGGGAGGACCCAACCCTTAGTTACCCCCTTTCCCTACTTGACTGGCCTGTGTTGTGTTCTAAACGTGTGCACTATGGGAATCGTGATTCGTGACTATTGACTACCAGTTCGTGTATCTCCAACCCCGTGACTCTTACCCGCCCTTACTGCTGGGTCCTGCAACAAGCAGTTATTTCGGATGGAGAAGATAGCGTGTACCAAGAACTCTAAAGTGGGATACAGAGAAAACAAATGGGGGCCATTTAAGCCTCTCCTCTGAAGTCACCCAGACTTGCCAGCGCTAAGGCTTCAATTACGAGCTGTAAATCATTTTTGCATGTTATCAGGCCCAGTGATTTTTCAGTCTGATGTGACATATCTCAGGCCTTCCCATCAAGTGTCAAGAAATGAAATGTCAAATTCTGAGCTGTTTTGTCTACTGGATAGCAGGGAAAGGGCATCGTGTGCAAAGCTTACCAGCCTGGAAGGAGCTTTGGCCAGGGAGTCAGCCTGTCAGTTCTAATCCCAGCGCTGGCCAAGGCCACAAACACACAGCAGCTGGGCCATTACTGTGAACAAGAAGATTGGAAAAGATGATCTGAATGGTTTCCACTAGTTTTGATGATTGTGTACTATTGTGATTCTAACAAGGTTTGTCACACTGCGTTGCCCCAAGAAAGCGCAACAAATGAAACTGATTGAACACATCTGTAACCACGTGATCACAACTCAGAAGGGGGTTTCCACAAGCCTGGTGGGGTGCAGGGCATGCTGGCTTTGGTCTCGCGAGGTCCTGGCAGGCACGCTGAACTCGGCCTTGGTGGTAGATCTTCTGAGAGAGGAGAACCTTCCGCCTTTGCTCATAAGAATGCTCTGGGTCAGCCTAGTAGACATCTGGCCTCATGCTGTTGTTTGTAAAGACCACTGGACTTTGTTTAAGGCTTGGAGTTTTTAAACCAAGCACTAACACGACCTGTCAGCCAAATGAATTTGGACGAGTCACTGAACCTCTCTGAGCCTATAACTCCATCTGTGAAATAAGATATAACAGTATCTACTTTGCAGGATTGTTATGTGTATTCAATGAAGCCCTGCATACGAAAACCTCTAACAAAACCTATTTCACAGAGTAGACCCTTACAAAGTTTAATGAACAGATGTACAGGTGGGTGGATGGATGCACAGATGGAAAGTATTCTATCTAAAACCAACGACTGGCGAGGCAATCAAGGTGGCAGAGTAGTAGGACCTGAAGCTCACCTCCTCCCACAGATAAAACCAACTACTTACTAGGGAGATAGGGAATGTTTTAGGATATTGTAAGAGGTTAGGGCTTAAACCGAAACATTGCCTGAATCTCTTTGCATTATATCCTTTGCTATCCTAGAGGGAATGGGTTCTCTGAATTCTGTATCTGCTGCCTAAAGAATTCTTATTGTTTTCTCATCATCTGTCTTAAGGCGAGTGATTTCAAGCTATCCAATAGGCTCCATTCTTCGGCTAAGTTTTGGATTTCGAAACGTTCCTGTTCAGGCTTCCATTTACTTCATGACTTTACAAACTTTGATCACCCTGGCTTTTCCACCTTCTTTTTCTAGCTTGAAGCGCTTTGTTCTTTTTAGGTTATCCTCCTCAGGCAGCCTCCTTAGCCCTTTGATGGTGTGAAGTTTTCTTCACTGAGTCGTCTCCGGCACTGTTATGTCATTATCCTTAAGAAGGCTTGACTCTCAGTTTAACCACATAGAGGATGGGAGGGGGAGAAAACAGAGGAGATCAAATAAGTTATGAAACTGATGTTCTGAAAATAAGAATATGTGGTAATTGCCAACTGAGTGATAGATGCTTTGATGTGCCCCCCACACACCTCGAAATTCTAATAGAAAGTGAGAATTGGGAGCTCCCCGGGGGAGCATCTGGCCTAGCCTCTTCCACACTTGCTGAGACATAAGAATCATCTGAGCCACTTGTTCAATGTACAGATTCCAAGGCTCTGTGGGGACCAGTGCTGTCCCAGATGGTGGCCAACAGCCACGGGTGATGAGTGAGCACTTGAAAGGTGCCAAATCCGAAAAGAGTTGTGTTGTAAGTATAAAATACACACTAGAGTTTGCATCTCATGACTGTTTCCTATTGACTACATCTTGAAATGACAGAAGTTTGAATTTATGGGATTAAGTAAAAGATATGGACCTCCCTGGTGGCGCAGTGGTTAAGAATCTGCCTGCCAATGCAGGGGACACGGGCTCGAGCCCTGGTCTGGGAACATCCCAAATTCCGCGGAGGAACTAAGCCCGTGCGTCACAACTACTGAGCCTGCGCTCTAGAGCCGGCGAGCCACAACTACTGAGCCCGTGCGCCCAGAGAGCCCGCGCTCCGCAACGAGAGAAGCCACCGCAATGAGAAGCCTGCGCACCTCAGCAAAGAGCAGCCCCCCTCACCTCAACTAGAGAAAGCCCGCGCTCAGCAACGAAGACCCAACGCGGCCAAAAATTAATCAATCAATACATTTATATTTAAAAGAAGATATTAGAATTAATTTCACTTATTTCTTTATACTTTCTTTAAAAATGTGGCTGTGAGAACATTAGAAATGACATGAATGGCTCATATTACGTTCTGCTGGACAAGGCTGGTCCAGACATACCGAATCAGAGTCCCTGTGGGGGAGGGGCTTATGCTTGTCAAGTATTCCTGGTGACTCTCAAGACCAGGAGAACCGGGGAAGCGCAGATAGCACAATGAACACATTTGACAGATGAGGAAATTCACATTCAGAGAGTTTTATCAGCTTGTCCAAAGTCACGCCGAAATCCATATTGTAAGGGCCAGGGAGTCAGACGATGACCTCATCAGAAAGTAAGCTGCGTTAAGTGCAGACATTTGGACTGTTTTGTTCACTGATGCGTCCCCAGTGCTGAGAGCAGTACGTGGCATAGAGCTACTTATAAATATATGTTGAACGAATGAGGCCACTTAGACCCAATGTTCATGAAGTTAAATGCGTAATTTCAGTCCCCTAACGGCCTGGTCTGCTTTGTTCTCTTCTTGAGGCTGCAGATAATAAGAGCGTTGTTATCTACAAGGGAAAGGAAAACACATTATAGGTCATCTAGAAACTGTCCTTGAAAATCACAACACAAACCACATTAGCATCTCCTAGAGAGCATGTCCTTTGCATGTAAATTTGACTTTCAACTCATCCATTCAAACAGTGTCCGAAGAGTAACTTGTCCCACTAAGAGAAACATAGTCGCAACAGGTTTTTCCCCCCCAGCTCCACCTGTTGGAAATACTACCTCCTCTACCAAAAATAAAGAAGGAATATTTTTTTCCTAAACCACCTAAGCTGAAAGCACCCAGAGGATCTACTCCTAACTCCCTCTGGGGCTCATGGTTTCTATTTTTAATCATGCAGCGTGCAGAGAGAAAAACAGCTCTCAAAGGAATTGCTTTGCAGAGAAACTGTAAACACCCTCTGGCTTCTACATGGGAATGTGGGAGAGCAGTGGACTTTTCAGAAATCAGGAATGACAAGGGAACAACGGCATTTGAATCAGCCACCAAAACCAAAACCAAAACCAAAACCTAATTACTGGCCTCATCCTCTGTGTCCTATAAATTGCTCACCAGGCAGCTGCAAGGAGGAAGCCCGATTTCATACCGAGGGATGGAGCAAATCTTCCGTGTGGGCAAACATTCAGTCAGATGGGAGGGTGACTCATAGACCATTCTGCCCACTGTTAGAATGCGCGCCCACCTGCCTCTTCAAGGGCTGAAATAATCCGTTGTCACGCTACTGCAGGAAAATCTACTTGTGACCTTGGTCCCCCAGCCCCTGTTGAATTGCTTACTCACAGCCTTGGCTTTAATTACGTAACACTTGGAGGCAGAAACACAGAAAAGACAAAGCCTACGTTGGTCTTTTAGTAAAACTGGAAATTGATCAGAGTTCAGTCACATGCTTGGTGGTCTGGGGACCATGTGTGGTTTCCCCCGATCGCCCGGAAACTTGCTTCTCTGCCCATTGCCAGGGCCCACCCCAAACTCTCTAATTACCGAGTGCAACCCCCAGGAAGATGGACATCGTGCAAGGCCTGATGACGCACAGCCGTGAATCACGAATCATGCGAGCTCCAATCATCACGTTCTATTCTGTCCTCCGAAAGGAGCAACAGGTAAGGTGTACCCTACCTGACGATGGGAAGATGTGCATTTTAATCGGCTCTCCTAGTGATGACCTGTGCCTGCAAATGTTTGAAAATACCGGTCTAGAGTCACATCTGCCACACTGAACTTTGTGAAAGTCAAACTCAGCTATATGGATGAATAAACACGTGTCACATTCCAGTGCATGGGACTCTTTCCTCAGGCCCCAGACTCTGCTTCTGAATCCCAGCCTGTAGTAGCCACTGTCTGGCGGGACCATCGGTGTGATAGCACCCAGCAGACAGCCTCACCAAAGACTCCTCGTTCCCAGAGTTCCTGATCTGGACCCAAGCTCTGAAACCCTCACAGGGCATTCTGCTACTAACTACAGTCGGAATCAAATGGAGCCGGTCATGCACTTTGGGCCGTATGCCCTGCCCACCTGGTAGACCCTGATGCCCAGTCTAACGCCCTAGTCTACCATGGGGAAGCATCCCCTTCTTCTGCCCGATGTGCTATGGGGACCTCTGTGCCTTGTGTCCCATTCCTAGACGTGCTGGGGCTCACTATCCTCGCGGAATCCCAGAGATAGAAACCGTTCAGGGAAAGGTTTATCTTCGATGTGCGTGCGGGCTGAGTTCAGAAGGCTGGGTGTGATCACAGTAGGGGGAGGAGGAGGCGGTCAGGGTGGAGCCCGTGGAAGGGGGCCGGCAGAGCTGAGGGGTACTTACTGCGGTGTCACCAGGCAAGGAGACACCACAGAGGAAAGGACAGTCAGCTGTTGTTTCTTCATGCCAGTTCATCCCCAACCCACGAGCTCCTGTCTCTGACCCTTCCAGGATTAGATGGAGGGGGAGGAGCTACAGAAGCAAAGGTGATCTTACATCCACAAGGCAGGTGCACTGGAGGATTTGGCATTGGTACCGCTGGCTTGTGTGAGCAGCGAAAAAACACCTCTGTGTGTGTGTGTGTCTGTGTGTGTGTCTGTGTATATCTGTGTGTATGTGTCTTTGTGTGTCTCTGTATATCTGTGTGTATGTGTCTGTGTGTGTCTTTGTGTGTGTCTCTGTATATCTGTGTGTATGTGTCTGTGTGTGTCTTTGTGTGTGTCTGTGTATATCTGTGTGTATGTGTCTGTGTGTGTCTCTGTATATCTGTGTGTATGTGTCTGTGTGTGTCTTTTGCGTGTGTGTCTCTGTATATCTGTGCGTGTCTTTGTGTGTGTCTCTGTGTGTCTGTGTCTGCCTGTGTTTTGCTCCTTCCTCGAGATTCTTCCTCGGGGAGGCCCGCCTGCACTCTGTTCAGCTGAGCGGCCCCCCTCCTCCGGTTGGCCCCTTGCGTTCTCCCTGTGCCCCTGGGCTTCTATAGCCTCCCTTCTCCCTGGGGTCCCCCTCCCCTCCTAGTGGTCCCCTTGGCATGCATCAGTTTTAAGACAATGTGGAATGTTCGGGAAATGTGTAGCTTTGCCTCCCATCGGGGAGCTCCAGACACATCCTCCTGCCTTTCAGCATCTGAGGGATATCAGACACTAGGCTGTGTGCTCTGCACGTTCCATGGAAACTTCTGAAGCGTCCTCCTGGTTTTCTTGACTACAACACCCTGTCCCTCATCCCCATAGGGGTGGTGAAGTGGCAGAGTAGAGGGGAAATGCCGAGCTCTCTGAAAACCCTCCCCAGAGGGATTTTTTTGCCTCATCCTCTTCAACCTCATCTTTTGAGAGGGCTGGAGGTTGAAGATTAACTAACGTTGACTAACCAGCTTCAGCTCATTCCCCAAGCAATTCCTCCATAAGTCAACTAGCTCCTCTCTTGAACATGCCGTGTTGCTTTCCGTGCTCCCAGGCTTTGGGGCCTCAGCCCAAACTGACAAGCATCTCATTTTAATATCTTGTTTCTCATGTACAATTATAATGCAAGGTGGTATTTATTCTAATGGAAACATGCCTATATTGCAATAGAATTATAAGGTAATCTAACAGCAAACGAAGGAGGGAGTGTCTAACCTTGTCTGGGACAATTAAGAGGATCTTTGCAAAGGAAGTGATATGTGAGCTGCATCTGAAGGTCGAAGGGGAGATACTCAGTTCTGATGGAGACGGTGCTATTCTAGGTTTGACACAGCCAAGTGCTTCTCTCTCTGTGACAGCTCGTGCTCGTTAGACAGTCTCAGAAATGGTTTCCAGAGCCTGACATCCAGTGGCTGTCAAACCATCTGTAGGGAAAGGACAGGGAGATGGGAATAGTAAAGATGGATTTGAACAGGTAAGTTAGAGAGAAGCTACACCCCTACCACACATACGCTTCGCTGACCTGGGAGAAGGGAGGGCTTTAAGACAATGAACATATCCACATTGCTGTGTGTGTGTGTGTGTGTTTATGTATCCCAGTATACACACACACACACACACACACACACACACACATATAAATAGGCCATGGGTTTAGAGTCCATGTTTTGGCCCCTCTATCCAAATCTATTCCAGAAGGTATAGGTAATGCTAGAAAAAGGGAGAAAAACATGAACACAAGGCCAGGAACTCCCATATAATTGTCTGCCAATGTCCTACACAGCTTTCTAAATGTGCCAAAGGGGAGCAGATAGCAAGTGAATTCTAGAGACAGACACACAGGGCCTGTGAAACGTTCTGCAGAGTTAATACAAGCTGACTCCAGGCCCCAGAGAAGATGAAAACTCATCAGTCCGGGCATTTCCTGGGGAGGCAAGTACAGAACATGGTCCCCTAAGCCAGAAGATCAATCCAATTCTGCCCTGAGACACTGACCACTGGTAGTTTCTGGGATTCTCCGAGGGCCGAAGGTGGAGCTGGAGGGGTCAGAGGTCAATTCACACAGCAGATTTCACAGATGAGGAAACCGGGGCTCCGAGGCATTCCACGTCTTACCCCAAATCTCACCATTAATCACCAGTGACGCAGAGCCAGAGCACAGAGTTTTTGCTCTTTATGTCACACTAGGTGACATGAAGGGAAAACACCAGCTCGCCTGTGAGCAGGGCACAGAACACGTGTGTTTTCTCTCCCTACGGTCCCTCTGGAAGCCCCACTAAAAAGAAAGCACACGCGTGATGTTATATTACAAACCTACAAGGACACAGAGACCCATCGAGGAGCTGATCCCAGACGAGAGATGCCAACAGATGCTGGAAGAGGCAAAGCAGATGTTTAGGTGGTAAATAATACGTTCGTGGGGAGAGCTGAAACCTGATCTCCTGCAGAGAAAGAGAGCAACAGAACGCAAGGCGATTGACACCCCTGAACTGTGGAAAAGCCCCAGGAGGTGAATGCTCCAGGTGCCGCTGAAAGTGGGGCTGAGAGAGGGGCTGGGGGACATCCGTGAAGGACTTCAATTCCCTCTGTCCCTTCACTCGGCCAGCTCACCCTTCAACACCCACACAAAGACACAAAGGCCGACCTCTCCATACACGTACCCCAAAGGCAGAGCTGAGACAGGCTTGCTTGGGAATACTTTATTTAGGAATCTGATCCCAGGAAGCGGGAGTGAAGGACGAGCAGAAGGAGAGAGAGTCAGGAGCAGGTGCCTTATTCTGTGGACCAGCGCGTGGGTGACCAGTTGTCCCAGCTCACCAGGCTTTCTGAGGAGGCGTGTGAATTTGTTCACAGAACCCCCTGCCCTGGGAAAGGGGCGGGGAGAATACACGTCCATCACCTCCACCTACTGTGACTGGTGGCATCAACTTCCCTGTCCCTCCAGGTTGCACACATGTGATACCTAGTGAGTTTCCCCTCCGAGGCACCCAGGAAGCTCAGGGGCAGAATCAAGAGTTGCTGGCCAGGTGCTGTCAGGGTAAACCTGCGTGGGGCTGGTCACCCCTGCATGGAATTTGTCACCACAGCAGTGATGGGAACGAAGTAGATGGGGGGGATTTGAAGTGCTTCAAAACAGCTCGTAAATACAATTATGAGCTGGAGGCTCTGGGCTTGGGAGTTCCAGGCCCAGGGGAAGGTTTTAGCAAAGGGGAAGAAAACAAAAGCTTTCATTAAAAACCCAAACGCTGGAAAGGGACTTCCCCAGTCCACTTCCCTTGCTTGGTCTCAGGAAACCGGCGGCCATATTTATATCCTCAGGCACGAGGCCAGAGGATCTTCCCAAGAGAAACGGCCTAGCAAAAGATACAAGACCTGCTATTTCAGGGCGCCTCTAACAAAATGACCAGGTCTCAGCCCAATAACCGTAAATGAAATCCTGCTTTAACCATGCTCACAGATCTCCTTTGCTGCTGACTCTTAAATAAAAACAGAAAGCAAGAGACCACCGGAAAATTGAGGCAAGCCTGTATCACTAAAGACAGCTCTGGTTTTTAAAGTTTTCTCTTAAACAGATTGACTCTTTCCCTTCAAGTGCATTTCAATGTTTGTTTGGCTTTCCTTTCGCTGTTAACAGTAGCCTCGGAGGGACAAAAGAATCTTGGCTTTCAAGAAGCAGCATTAAGATTAAGAGCACATGCAAATGCCGGAACCAAAGCTGGTTCCGTGAATGTCAATTGGTGCAGCCACTGTGGAAAACAGTATGGAGGTTTCTCAAAACACTAAAAATAGAACTACCTAAGGACCCAGCAATTCCACCCCTGGGTATATATCCCCCCAAATTCCACTAATTCTAAAAAACACAGGTACCCCAATGTTCATAGCAGCATTATTTATGATAGCCAAGACATGGAAACAACCTAAATGTCCATTGACAGATGAATGGATAAAGGTGTGGTGCATATATACAATGGAATACAACTCAGCCATTAAAAAAGAACAAAATTTTGCTATTTGCAGCAACATGGATGGACTTGGAGGGCATTAAGCTAAGTGAACTAAGTCAGAGAAAGACAAATAATGTACGATAGGACTTATATGTGGAATCTAAAAAAATACAACAAACTAGTGAATATAACAAAAAAGCAGCAGACTCACAGATCTAGAGAACAAACTAGTGGTTACCAGTGGGGAGAGGGGAGGGGGGAGGGGCAATATACGGACGGAGGGTGGGAGGTACAAACTGTTGGGCATAAGATAGGCTCAAGGATGTATTGTACCACACAGGGAGTATAGCCGATACTGTATAATAATTGTAAATGGAAAGTAACCTTTAAAAATTGTATTAAAAAACAGGGGCTTCCCTGGCGGCACAGTGGTTGAGGGTCCGCCTGCCCATGCAGGGGACACGGGTTCGTGCCCCGGTCCGGGAGGATCCCACATGCCGCGGAGCGGCTGGGCCTGTGAGCCATGGCCGCTGAGCCTGTGCGTCCAGAGCCTGTGCTCCGCAACGGGAGAGGCCACAACAGTGAGAGGCCCGCGTACCGCAATAAATAAATAAGTAAATAAATAAATAAAAATTGTATTAAAAAATAAACTTTTAATTTTAGAAAAACATCTGATTCCCTTAACAATAGCAGCATGAAATTGGGAAAGTCACTGAACTTCTCTGTTCCTCAGTTTCCTCATCAGTTACATGAGAAATACTGATGAGCCCCACGTGCTGCTGGTGCCACTGGTCTCTGCGGAAAGAGCTGCCACAGGGCACCACTCACGTGGAACAGATGGAAATGGCTTCCCCCGGGGGCGTGCAGCGGGGGAAGAGGCAGGACCACATGACATAGCCCTGTTCCGCAAATGTGCTAGCGAGTGTCCCCAGGACCGTGCACACCGTGGGCCATCTACCAGCCTCTGTCCCGCGATCAGAGTGATGGGGCTGGAGACACCCAGAACCCTGCTTGCTTTCGGAGAAGTCTCCTCCCTGTCCCCGGCGTGCACAGCCTCACCACCCCAATTTGCACAACACTCCTGTGTGCACTTCATCGTATACACATCCATCACTGAGTCACACCTCATCCTTTACTAACTGGAAACTCACCCCACTTAGCTTTGCACATCTCTGAACACTCACGCTCCCCTATAGCCCAAATCCTCCCACCGGGCCTTCTAGAACTCAAGGTCATCAGCGAGCTCTTCTCTATTTCAGCGTCTTCTTGGAACAATCTCTTCACCTTCTCCTCTGGCAGGAACTGGCTGACCGTGGAGGACTGAGCATCCCCTTCAGCCTGTTCTTTCGAACCCCTTGCACAGGTGGTCTGGGACGTGAAGTAGGGGTTTCCAGTTCCTCATTGTGGTTTCTAGACCGTCCTCCCTCCTCACTCATGAAATGAATCTGGGTCTTTGAAGCTCTTGCCATTAGCCAGCCTCGTTAGCTCCCTGTGATCATGACAGCCATCTGGATCACTAGAACAGTCCCCTCTTCTCTTAAAGATCACTGTTTTGATCTGTTTGCCTGTATCTAAGCACAGTTCCCACCCACCCGCCTCCCGCCTCACTTGTGTCCTGAATTCGATCCCCATCTCATCTGCTCATCTGTGGCAATTTTCCATCCTCTCTCACATCATAAATGCCCCTTTCTGTGGATTATTTCCCTTGATCGTACAAAGATGTTCTCATCTTTAAAAACAATAATAGAAGAACCTCCCTTGAACTCAGATGAGTCTCTCGCTTCTCCATGTGTCCAACTCGCCTTTTATCACGACTCGGCAAAAGAGAGCCTACAGTCCCTGAATCCACATCCTTTCCCATCATTACCTCGGGAAACTACACCAGTTAGACTGTTATCTCCACAATAAAGACCAAAACCACCTTCATCGAGGTCAGTTCCGTGTCAGCATGTCATCTAATAGTCATTTCACCAGGATCATTTTTCTCAACTAGGTATGCCACCCATCAATGCCTTTCTTTTTCATGAAATGAAATGTTGCTTTTACTTGGCTTCAAGGAAGTTCCGGAATGTTTGAAGGACCCGCGGAAAGAGCAGCACAGACTGGTCTGGGTCTCTGTAATTTGGGACCAAGTTGAGGATTAAAATAGGCACAGTATCTCTCGGGGCCTCTGCTACATTCTACATCCAATGACTGTTTCCTACACTCAGGGACGCACCGTGCTAACCTCTGTGTGGTGGAGGCCGAGACGGAGACCGTGACCTTGCCTTCCAGGGCTCACAGTGCAGAAGGGAGACGTTCTCCTTGGTCTAAGAAAATAACTCTCATTTTCTTCTTTTCCCCCTCTGCCCAAACTGACTTCTGCTGACGCCCCTCTGCCTACCCAGTGAGTCTGTTGCCAATATCTTAAATCCTATTTCCTCTGCTCACCCTCGAGCATCTCACAGTGACAGCTGGGAACAAACACTGCTGAATAACTTCATTCATTCTTAGGGCAAAATGATTGGGAGCCCCCTTTAAACGCCTGTGTTCTTTGAATTCGATAGCGCTCCTTATAGGAAAGCAGGAATTAATACTGAGCAGCTGAAGGAACTTTGTGAAGTGCGAAATGTGTAGACCGAGAATGGCATTAAAGCGAACGATAGCTTTTCAGGCTGAGAGGTCTGTACTCCTTCCAAGACTTCCCTCCTCTCATGCTGTGGACGCTTACAACAGACAGCATGACCCGAAGTGTGGACGCTCGCGAGAGGCTTGACTCTCTGTGTTATGTTTTCCCTTGAATGTCTTGTTTCCACACCAGAGCACCCGACGCGTTCTGAGAATGGTATCTGCCGAATATACAAGGCATCCAGAGAAGTTTTCTAAAAAGCTGAGGGATTGTCCTTTCTCCTTCCAGAGTCAGGAACCACTGTTTGGAGAAACAATGGATGCCACTGGGGACTTTTTTTGATGCTGTGATTTCCATAGTCTGAATTCTGAGAAACCATGGAAATGTATCTATTCAGTAAACATCTATCAGTAACTCCTGACGACTTTTATTTGAGAAAATACCATACACTGAAGAAAATTCCCTAATAGCTTGACTAAAGACCAAAACTATCTTTGAAAATACCAATAAGGCCCCCAATTTTTGTTTTCTAAGACTTTTTTTTTTTTTTTTTTTTTTTTTTTTGCGGTACGCGGGCCTCTCGCTGCTGTGGCCTCTCCCGTTGCGGAGCACAGGCTCCGGACGCGCAGGCTCAGCGGCCATGGCTCACGGGCCCAGCCGCTCCGCGGCATGGGGGATCCTCCCGGACCGGGGCACGAACCCGCGTCCCCTGCATCGGCAGGCGGACTCTCAACCACTGCGCCACCAGGGAAGCCCCTAAGACATTTTTTTTTAATATAAGGGCGTGAATACATCATCATCTAAAGTTCTTCTCATTCCCAGTATCGCCTACATATTTTGTATTTGGTTCTGTCTTTCAAAATGTAATCCCTAGCCAGGATCTGTGTATAGTTAAGCAGGGTGAATTGCCCGGGCTTGAATTCACACCAGGTAAGGTGACTCGCCTGCTCCTCCTCTAGTCTTCACCGTCTCTGTAAACAGATGCTCAAACCCAGGACCTGGGACTCACTTTGGTCTTCTCACCGTCACTCACCTTCATACCCATCACCAGGTCTTGTCATTTCCATATCCGCATCTGTGGATCTGAATTCTCACTATCATCCCCTGTCCGGGGTAGCCATAACCTTTCACCTGAACTGAAACCACAGGCTGCTAATGGGTATCCATTTCTGATCCATTCTACACATAGCTGACAAAGTCTTATTGGTATATCACTTCCTGTTCAAAGCCTACATTGGTTTCCGTTCACAAGCCAGGATATCCGACAGAATCCTTACCAAGGTCCAGACAGCCCTGCATGATCTGTCCTCACGCTCCCCTTCATCTGACTCACTATTCTCTAGTGATAGTAATATTCTTTCGGGTCCAGCAGAGATCTCTTCGGAGTCAGGACCCTTGCACGGGCTACTGCCTCAGCCAGATGTTAAGTCAGAGCAGCCTCTGCGAATTATAACTTTAAATTGTGGAGTCAGAGGGTCCTTTCTGAGATCTGAAGAGTGAGTCCCACCCTGTTCACTAGCTCAGAGCACATCCCTTGAACCTATTAAAGCCACGCTAATGACCTATCTGTTTTTAGTCTGCCTCCCTACTGGACTGTAAGCCCCATGAGGGCAGGGGTATGTCTGTTTTCTTATGAAGAACACCCCCTTTGCTTGCAAACTTCCAAAAGAACTAAGTGCCTACTTAATAAATATTTGTTAAAGAATAAGTTAATGTTACTTTTCCTTCTAAAATCTGGCTTGCCCCAGAATGTGTTACTTTTTCTTTTTAATCTAAACTCAGGGTTTTTTTTTTAATGCAAAAGACTGTTTCTGAGAAACAGAGCGCTCTCTCTCACTCAATTCCATGTGTTGCTGTAACAAATACATCTCTGTGTTGAGCTATCACATGTTTTTAGATTTATTCCTCACTCACGTGAAACTCATGTGAGTATTCTTGACCTGCAGGCAGCTTTCCTTCTCTAGAAGGAAACCCAAGCCCCTTCCATGTGGGAGGCAACCTGTTCAGTTGAAGCTGTGAGGATGTGCTGCTCATTTGCATCAGGACCAGAGGAGGAGCGTGGTGGGAGGGGCGCAGAATGCTGTGCACCCGACCTGCACTCGCCTCCACCTGGTGGAAATCTGTGACCTGGCACACAGAACCGCAGGAGAAACGGGGAAATATGTTCTAGCCCCAAAGGAAGAGAAAGTGATTTCATGATCAGTTCAAAGACAATCCCAAGCTTATCAAAGAATTGTGTTTCAAGAATTCCTCTCTCACTGAAGTTGTTTATTCTTTGGAATGCACTTGATTCTGCCGCTCCCTCCCCTATACCACACAGGCTGGGTCTTTAAGCCAGTGCACAGGAAACAAACCCAGGAGAATGACGGCTGAGTTGGCCAAGATCGCCACCCTCTCCCTCTGCGGGACAAGGTCGCTAAGTCACCACAGGCCTCTGTGATCCAAGGCAGGAGCGACAAAAGGAGATGCCCAGGGACTTTAATGTGAACAGACCTGGGACTGGGGCCATGTGGAGGGGAAAGCCTCTCACAAATAGTAGCCTTAACCTTTATTCACACGCACCTTTCAGGAATGGCTAAACCTCCAGGACCCCTACCCCGCCAGCTCTCCCCACTTGTTCCCATTTTCCTCCTTCCCCTTTCAACTTTTAACAGAAATACAATTTGTTTTCCTCTGAAGTGTGGGGGAAATCTTTTATTTAAAATTCAATAGCTTGCAAAAAATTCTCTGAGTCTCAAGGGTCCTGCATGCGCCTTTGGGTTTCCCTACAAGGACTCAGTGAAAAAAAAGACAGAGAACTCTTGTGCCTGTGTAGATAACTTTTTAGATGTACTGTCTTTTCTGAGATTTTCCACAGTTTGAAACAAAAGTAATGTGCTTGCTCTAGGGCCATCAATTATCAAATGTTGTTCCATGATGGACCAAAAGTGAGAAACCTCAGCTAGAAGGAACAAATTAGAGAAATAAGAGACTGAAGGCTGCCCCCTGTGAGCCAGGGAATAAATCATGTAAAGGTAAGGGGCTGAGGAGCCCTGTGAGGCCTGAAGGGTTCATCAGGCCCTCGCACCTGCAGGAGACAAATTACCCATGAGTGACACCTGATGGAAGCAGGTGCCTGCTAATGGCAGCGCCATGTCCTTTCCCAGAGGGAAGGAGGGCAAAGACCTCAGTGGACAGGTTGACAAAAATGAACAGCGCCTGCTCAGGGAAACTCGTGGCACTTTGATTTGCAGCGCATACATTTAATTCAGAACCACCTGCATCAACCCATTTCTGTACTTCAAAATGAAGGTGTAAGAAAGCCATTACCTATCTTAAGGCGATGACATGAAGCCCACTTTTCTCTTTTTTCTTTTTTATTGAAGTATATTTGACCTATGATACTGAGTAAGTTTAAAGTGTACGACATGTTGATTCGATCCATGTATATATTGTAGTCTGGTTGCCATTGCAGCGTTAGCCAGCGCCTCTATCCGGGCACAGTTATTACTTTGTCATGGTGGGATTAATTAAGAGCTGGTCTCATAGCAAGTTTAACAATTATAATGCAATAATGTTGTCTATATTCACTAGACTGTGCATTAGATCTCCAGGACTTATCTACTGGTTGCAAGTGTGTGCCCTTAAACATCTCCCCTTTTCTTCCCCCCAAGTCTGCCCCCAGCCCCTGGGACCCTCCGTTTCACTCTGTTTTTAGGAGCTTGGCTATTTTTAGATTCCACCAATAAGTGAGATCATACAGTGTTTCTAATGTCTAGCACTCACTTCTGTTAGTTGCCTCTGCCTTTTCTCTCTACTTTCTTAACTCATTCTGATTCATCTTTTCCACCTTCCCCCATTTCTCCCTCGTTAGTTCTTGGTTGCCTCCCCATCCCACTCTCCTCTCACCGTGTCAGCCCCAGGACCTCCACGAACTCAGATGATCTGGTCCAGCTAAGTTCCTTCTCATGCCGGGCGGCAGATGCCATACTTCCAGCCTCATTCAATTCGTGATCAATCAATCCAAAAATATTTACTGAGTGCTTGTACATGCCAAGCAAAGAGGTAGAATTGGCGGGGGTGGGAGGGCAGGCAGAGAATTTCATTCCCAGGATGTCAGAGAGCTGGCAACATCAGTGAAACGCTTGGGTTGGTGCAGACTTTGGTGTGATCCGGGAACGATCATTTGTTAGTTCTGTGGCTTTATTCAAGGTGTTTACCTTCTCCAGTGTTGAGTTTTCTCATCCATAAAATGGGCATTAGAAAAGTGCCTCACTGCAAGGTGCTGGTGCAGATTAAACAAGATAATCTGGAAGGAACATCTATTAAGGAGCCAGCTAGCTTCGTGGCACCAACCCCTGACGCGCACTAAGATCTTATCACCTCCTCAAATTAATGCTGAACTAACAGAATGACAACACTGATCCCCCGACAGCTGTAGAACACTTGACGGCTTTTGAACCTCATCTGTCGTTTAAAGGCTGATAATTCCCAGAGTTACAGTGACCGTCTGCTCCGGCAACCCCACCACCTTCGGCCCTACATCTCCGGCCAGCATCCGGGTGAGAAAGACATGGGTTGTAGTGCCAGGCAGCCAGCAAGATGCTTGGAACCCCACCTGCTAATAGGGTGTCTGCTTGATTGAAAGTCACAGGGTCGGGGTGGGTACCAGTCCCCTCAGCATCCGTCTGGAGCTTGGAAATGGCAGCGCGTGTGGGAAGCCAGGACACACGGTGGCGGCAGCAGAGCGCTTTGCAGAGTCTTCGCACAGGCTGTGATTTTATCTGGCGTTTGTGTTTATTGTGGCCGGTGGAAACGTCCTCCCCTAGCAGGGGGACTGAGGCTAATGCTCGTGTACCACATAAGGTGACGCCTCAGTTACGATTTTTATGAGAATCATGTCTTCGGAGACTAGCTCCTGGGGAGAGATTGCTCTTTTTTATTGTTTTGCCTGAAAATAGGAAACTCCCTTCCTGCCGTGAGGCAAGGCAGTCTTCTGACCTCCCTCCAGAAACACACAGATGCTAGCGCACTGTACCGCCCCCAGATCCCTTGATCTGGGCACGACTTGCAAAATTAATGAGTCACAAGAATTCCAGTTGCACGGGGATATTAATCATGATCCTGATTTGCAGGATCGTCCTAACCTTTCAAAAATGTATTCTTCTCAACTCTTATTTCACTCTCAAGGAAATTTGAGAAGCAAGGCCTGAAATTATAGTTGCTTCTCTCATTCAGGAGTAAGAGGTGGTCCAGAGTTAGCTCGATTTCCTAGGGTCACTAGAGAAAAGTCTTGCGGAAGCACTGGTCTCCTGATTCCTGGTCCCATTGGTTGATCTTTCCCCATCACAGTACATCAGTAATGCTTCCTATTTGTTCTTCTCTCCGCAGTCAGGGAGTACGTCTCGCCCAAGCTTCCGTTGTGACGTTTCTGACTTTCCTGTCCATTCCCTTGCTACTGTCACCGGTTACATCTGGTCCTGAACACTCACAGTGACTCCCTCATGTCTTCACTTCTTCCACGTCCCTTGGTTCCAACAGGTGTCCGACATCTATGCATTCCTTACGACCACATGATCCCTCATAAAAGTAATCTCTGAGCCTCTATTATCCACAAGATAAAACCAAACTCTTCCCTCGGGCGCGAGACCCCTGCCTGCTTGTCTAAGCTTCCCTCCAAGAAGCATCCTTCTCTCCCGTCAGCTCGAGAGACCCAGTGTTCTCAGAGGGTATGCGTGTCCTCGGACCTGAGGCCTTTCCCTGACCCTCCCAATCCCCTCCATCAAAGACCGGGTGAGCCCTGCTTGCCCTGTAAGCCTTTCTGACCACGCCAGCCAGCTGTGACCTGTCCTTCCTCAAGTCGCCTACCTCTCACCTGCCACAGGGCAAGTTCTGCCCCATGTTCCTTAAGCAGGATTTTGTTTGTTCACTCCCACCCCACCCCCCCCCACAGAACCCTAGGGAACTTGACTGCACTACTTTCATTAGGCTCTAAACATATGGTGTGATCCTCTGCACATAATAGACAAGGGCATTTGTGCCCTTGCTGAGCTACTGAGAGCTCTAGAGCCCTTGGAGAAGATGGGCAAAGGGGATTAAAAAAAAAAAAGCAGCCAAGAATTTCAGTGTGGACCTCCCAGATAGCCACAGCAACAGCAGCTAAGAAGGTTCTGCAGCGGATGTAAAGGACTTAGTGGACTGAGTTTTTGCAGTAAGTAAAGAGAAGGCCATGAAACGCTCTGAAACCTGGAGGAGGAGAACCAAGGTTCCCCTGGGGTCCCTTGGAGGGGCATTTTGTTTTGTTTCGTTTTGTTTTTGTTTTGCGGTACGCGGGCCTCACACTGTCGTGGCCTCTCCCGTTGCGGAGCACAGGCTCCGGACGCGCAGGCTCAGCGGCCATGGCTCACGGGCCCAGCCGCTCCGCGGCATGTGGGATCTTCCCGGACCGGGGCACGAACCCGCGTCCCCTGCATCGGCAGGCGGACTCTCAACCACTGCGCCACCAGGGAAGCCCTGGAGGGGCATTTTTCAAAGGCATTCAGTGTGGCTACCGGTTTACAGAGAGGTGAGCTTCAGAAGAGAAAGGCAGGGAGTCTCCACGTCTAAACTCGTTTTTAACGGAAGTGTGTATTTCCTGTAGCCAGTTACTCTCAAAGACCTTGCTGTGCCCTATGACACACCCCCGGGGTGAGCCCAGTCCTAAGCCCGGTAAAGGAGGCAGAGCGGCAGCCAGCTGTCTGATGCTCCCCGCGGTCAGGCTGGGGTTCCCCGTTACTGGGAAGAAGGGAACAAAGGTGCTGTGCCCTCCTCGGGGCATCACTCTGGAGGCCACTGCGTCTCTGCGGCACCAGGGCTGTCAACCTTCATCACTGGTCCCCACGCCCTCCATCCTCTCCCCAACCTCTGTCCAACCAAGGACTTCTAGGCCCCTTCTTCATTTGCGGGTTATTTCCGTGTGATCTATCATCACACTGGTGGGATGTCAGGTGTACCGATGAGCTCACCGGGACATCCTGTGACACCATTGCTAAGAACCAGCTTTAAAGATGGCAGGGAAGTCTCCTCCCTGCCGGAGTCCTCAGCTTTGCTCTGTGGCTTTTATCACTTGCATCCTCTTCTCGTCGTTTTGTGTCTCGTGGCCTCTGTCCTCTGAGTCCCCTTCCACTCCCTGGCTCTGACAGTCCGGCGTAAGGAAGGATGGACCCTAAGTGAATCCTCTGAATGGAGCACACCCTGCAGCTCCCTTGTAAAGCACTTCCTGGCTCTTCTACCGTGATGACCTTCGCCATCTCTCCCTCCCCAGCACTTGACATTCAGAACCTCCCTCTTAGCCCTTAGTTGTAGCAGCCGCCGCCACTGCAGGGCCGTCCTCATGCCAAGCACTGTGCAGAGAGGACCGGGTGATAAGCACGGGTACGGTGTCAGGTGCCTCACACAGCTAGAGGTGTCCATACCTCGTCCGGGCTGCTGTCTGATCTGCCTTTGTGTTGCTTTGTGCTTGGAAGTAACAAAAACTAAGAGAAGGCCAGGTCCTCCCACTGTCTCATTTCTAGACTGACAACAGAGGCGTCTGCCTTCCGGAAATGGGGACCAACGTCAAATCCCTCCCTGACTTAACACTCAGCACAGGGCTGGAGCATCCTGCATCCAGCTGCCATTCAGTTTCCATTCCGCAGCCCCCTCCAGGCAGTTTATGTTGCAGCCCAGAGATCAGAGCCCAAGCACCTCGCGGGAAGCCTGCTTGCCTTCGGAATCAGGCATTTACAGAGGAGCATCTCCTCAAAGGGACTGAGAAAAGCGAAACAGTGTTGCCACTCAGCCCGTGAGGGCTCTCAAGGCGCAAAGCGTCCCCAAGTCAGAACCCAGAGTTCTTTCCTTGGGTAGCAAAGACCTTCTGTCTTGGGTGACCTTTTCTTTCAGCACTCCTTGCCCTGTCCCTATTTCACTGGGTCTCTTCTCCCCTGATGACCTGATCTCTGGTCTTGAAGACGAGAAGTGCTTCTTTTTATTGCTGTTGAGTTACTCTCTCAGGCAGGTCTAACCTGAGGTCCCTGCGGCATTCACAAAAGTCAGAAAAGCAAGATGTTTAAACTGGAGGGACCTAGCAGTCACCTCATCCAAGCCCCCACTCGTAGATAAGAAGCCCACGTCCAGTCTGCTGGAATTATTTGCTCAGGTTCACGCAGGCTCTTGGTGATGAAGCTGAGAGAAGGTATTTCCTCGGTTCCCCATATTATCCCTGATTCAGATTGTGAAACCGAACAAGGAAGTATATTCAAACTGTGTCTAAAGTGAGACTAAATAAGGGATTGGCGAAGGTCTAAGAAGCTCTGTGTGATAAAGCATATGGATTGGGGGGCAGCTGACTGAGGAGGGCACCCTCAGTCAACTGAATGTTTCCAGGATCACTTATCCTCACCGGGTTCTGAGCAGGTGAGCCTGCATGATTATTATCCTGCCCACCTGATGATCCCCAGATCCCTGTTCACTGACATTGTCCCTCAATGGAATGCACGGTCTCCTTTCAGGAGATACTGGCATGTAGATTGCAGGGAGAGTGAATATTTCACACCTCCTAGAGGAAAGGCAAAGATGCGCTCCCACCCCCAAGAAAGCAGGGGGCAGAGTCAACCGAGCTTGTCCTGTTCCCCACATGGAGGAGAGGGAGGGGGTGAGCTGTGTATCACAAACGCCAAAGCTTCTCTAATTTGCCAGCCTCTGCTCTCATTACTAACCCAGAAGGGCATGACAGAGCCCGGAGTTGCATTAAAATTCTCCAACAGGGGTGTTCACCAATAAGCAGCAAGGATGAAAATAACCGAGGGTGGAAATAATCCCTCAAAGATCATAATTAGACAACACAAAACCCCCAACAAAAAACAAAGCAGAATCACTGGGTTAATGAGTGGCAGACTGGTAATTAAATGTGAAAACCTATGCCTTAGGATCAAGTGTGCCCTGGAAGAATGTCTGAGTTCTCGGATGTGGGGAGAGGCTGCTTCCAGATGGCAAAACAAGGAACACAGAGCCCGCGGGAGTGGGGAGAGCAAGGTGGTGAACTCAGTAAACTGGGATCTCCCACAGGTCAGCGTGGGAAGGTCCCAATTCCCACAGTTGGAAACAACCTAAGGGTTTCTCCATTCCAACGTTCAATTTAAAACACTGAGTGCAATATTGGTTTTTGGTGAACACTGGTTATTTTCTAAATACTAACAAGTCACTAATTTAGGAGTTCATACAGTATTTTCCAATAATGTTTCTTTTAATCCTGTTTTATTATTGTGGCTACCATGCTAATTAACGTGCGTATACAATGCAGGCATGGGTGTGGGTGTTTATGCCATTGCCCTCGAGAATTTACAGTAAAACAAGAAACATAAAATACTTTGATATTCCTGAAGAGTTCATCATTTCCTCATGAATGACTTTTGATTACTGCAAGCCCCTCTTCGTATATAAATAAACAAAATGATATTTTCCCATAGACTGGAAATCAGGAGAAATTATAAACTTTTTTCCCCGTGCTAGATCACCTCAAATTCCTTTAGATTTACCCTATACTAAAAACTCCCAAGGTCATTTGACTTCACAACAGAATTTTAAAGGGCATGAGAGTGGAGAAAGTCTCTTAGAAACATCATTATGGGTTTTGAAACAAGTTCTGTTTTTTCTACACGCCTCATGTTAAAAAGAAATAGGAGACATGCGGGCTGGATAAGAAGCTGGGAACTTAGTTGGGGTGGGGGCAGGGAGAGATGAGTTATGACCTAGTAAAATACAACAAACTAATTTCCAAGAAACAACGTCCACAAGAATGAACAATGCCCCAGAGACAAAGTGAAAGCATTTATTAGCATCCCTAAATAGGGCAAGGCTGAGACACGGCAAGGCACACAGGAGAGCAGGACATGTTAGAACACAAGATGCAAGGGCTTCCCCGGTGGCGCAGCGGTTGAGAGTCCGCCTGCCGATGCGGGGGACACGGGTTCGTGCCCCGGTCCGGGAGGATCCCGCGTGCCGCGGAGCGGCTGGGCCCGTGAGCCATGGCCGCTGAGCCTGCGCGTCCGGAGCCTGTGCTCCGCAACGGGAGAGGCCACAGCAGTGAGAGGCCCGCGTACCGCAAAAAAAAAAACAACAAGATGCAAAAGTCAGTGATCAACACTTGGAGATTGTAACTTGAAAATCATATTCACAGAGACAGAAAGAAGCAAAGAGCTAAACAGATCTAGAGAAGATAAAGAATCTTTGTGGGTTGTAAAGAAAAGGAAATTCCCATGGGTTAAGAATTCTGAAACTACTTTGTGTTTTAGGGTCGAACAAATAAGTACATTGCAGATAATGAGAACTAAGTGTCTCACTGGCAGAGAAAGAATTTACAAATGAGGAGAGGGAAAAGCCTAGAAAAACTTCTCTGGTGCTGGACTGGGGTTGGAGATATCAATATGGACTCATGACAAAAGCATAAATACAGATGTGTGTATGCATGTGTTATATGAGTACATATATTCTTAGCTATTTCAACTGAAGACAGCTATAGAAGCAGCAGTGACACCCCAGTATCAATGAGCACAATTATCTTCCATGGTTTGGTTTCTAAATACCATTCTCAAAAACAAACAAACAAACGAAAACGGAACTGTGGACAAAAAAAAAAAAATGTTGCCTGCCATTTCAGTAAACAAAGAATGTCGCCTGCCATCCCAGTAAACAATAAATTATGCTCACCGTCAAGCCAACAGCCACTGCAGCCTACCCCCACCCCTGAGGGTAACTCAAGATGGAGAAAAACAGGACACTGGCCCTAGATAGTTAAGATGCATATCAAAGGAATAATTTCAGTAACCCCAGACTCTTGCATCTTCTCATACGTAGAAAAGCACTAAAATCATTCACCTTAGATGTCTGGTTTTTTGTGAGTAGCAGTAATCTTTTGATCTTTAACCACATTTATTTTTCAGCAAAAACACCCATTTATCCCGGCTCCTCCCTCACCTCTTTGGAGCAATTCCTCAGAGTTAGCTGAGAGGCTGTCTCCCCAGCTATATAGTCCTCAGCAATGTCTCCAAATAAAACGTAATTTTCAACTTTTACGTTGTGTGTGTGGTTTTTTTTTTTTTTTTTTCAGTTGACAGAACCAAGCCTCCTTAGTAGTTGATTTCAGGACTGGAACAAAGAAAATACCAGATGAGCCTGGAGCATCTTGTGGAGCTAGAAAATAAGAAATTGCTGAACAGAAAAGCACACATATTGAAAAGGAACAGAAACCAACCTGAAAGGTCTCCCAATGGGCAAAGTTACAACAACTCAAGACATAGATAAACAAAATAAATAACTATAGTGCTAGACTGTAACTCAAAGAATAAAATAAATATCTGTGAGTCCATACTGATAAAAATAAATAACCGGATAAATAAATCAATGGAAGAAGTGGCAGTTCTTCCTCACAGGAGAATCCCAATTAATAAATGTAGAAACAAAGGGAGAAATAAAAAATCACCATTAACATAGGCAAAATATTCTTAGGCATAAATTGTAACAATATTTTCTTAGATCAGTCTCCCAAGGCAAAAGAAATACAAGGAAAAATAAACAAATGGGACCTAATCAAACTTAAAACCTTTTGCACAGCAAAGGAAACCATCAACAAAAAGAAAAGAGAACCTACAGAATGGGAGAAAATATTTGCAAACGATGTGACTGACAAGGGGTTAATATCCAAAATATACAAACAGCTCATAGAACTGAATAAAAAAAAATCTAACAAACAACCTAATCAAAAACTGGGCAGAAGACCTAAACAGACATTTCTCCAAAGAAGACATACAGATGGCCAACAGGCACATGAAAAGATGCTCAACATCACTAATTATTAGAGAAATGCAAATCAACACCCCCAATGAGGTGTCACCTCACAGCCATCAGAATGGCCATCATCAAAAAGTCTACAATAATAAATGCTGGAGGGAGTGTGGAGAAAAGGGAACCCTCCTGCACTGTTAGTGGGAATGTAAATTGGTGCAGCCACTGTGGAAAATAGTATGGAGGTTCCTTAAAAATCTAAAAATAGAGCTACCATATGATCCTGCAATCCCACTCCTGGGCATATATCCAGAGAAAACTCTAATTCGAAAAGATACATGCACCCCAGTGTTCACTGCAGCACTATTTACAATAGTTAAGACCTGGAAGCAACCCAAGAGTGCATCAACAGATGAATGGCTTAAGAAGATGTGGTGTATATATATATACACACACACACACACACACACACACACACACACACACACACACACACACACACACACACACACTACTATACATAAAATAGATAAGCGACAAAGACCTACTGTATAGCACAGGGAACTATATTCAATAGCTTGTAATAACCTATAATGAAAAATAATCTGAAATATATATAATATATATATAAAACTTAATCACTTTGCTATATACCTGAAAGTAACACAATATTGTAAATCAACTATACTTCAATAAAATAATGTTTTTTTAAAAAAATGTGCTTTCCCTTTGGTTCAGACAGCACAGTTGTTCCCCTTACTAACCCCTAGGAATAGAAAGGTCCCCTGTGATTCATGAAAGGGGTAGTTTTGTGGCTTAGACCAGAGAAAGAAAGAAAATGAATTTCAACTTGCTTCCCCAGGGCGAGGGGCGCTCACTACCACTTGCTCTCACTCGTGCCATTCCTTCTAAATTGGCATCTCATGCACTATTTACAGTCACCCAGAAGATGGTCTAAAATGCAGTGCAAGGACTGTCTCCTCGTGGCTGGCAGCACACCTCACTAGCCTTGACTTTTTCAGCCTGTAAATCTCATCTTTGGTGCTTCCTTCTACCTCTTCCATGCTGAAGAGTCGTGATCATCTCATAGCAAATACAACAGTCTTATATCTGTCGGATAACCACTCAACATATATGTGCTGATTATCTATTGCTGCATAACAAACTATCCCAAACTTCGACTTAAAGCAGTGAACCCTTATCTCACAGTCTAGCAGGGGTTTGTGGCACAAGGGCCATCATGAGGTTGCTGCCAGATGTCAGCCAGGGCTGCATCATCTGAAGGCTGGACTGAGGCTGGAAGAGGCTCTTCCCAGGGGGCCCACCTACATCCCTGGCAAGATGGCGCTGGCTGTGGGTGGGAGGCCCCCTTTCCTCACCGTGTGGACCTCTCCACGGGACTTCTTAAGGGCCCCCACCCTATATTGTGGCTGGTTTTCCCAGAGCAATGCTCCAGGAGAGAGCAAAGAAGAAGCCACAGTGCCTTTTATGATCCAAGCTTAGAAATCCCATCCCATCCTTTCCACCATACCCTGCTGGTTACACAGGTTGTCTCTACTCAACACGGGAGAGGGAATAGATCCTAGGAGATTACAATCATTGGGATCATTTTGGAAGCTACCTGCCCCAATTTTTCAGAAAAGGAAGTAACGGTAAAGCTAGAATTCAGTGGTTTATAAGATGCCCACACTCTCTATCTTCATGTTGACTTGTCCTAAAAACTTCACGATCAAAGCACAGGGACACAAGCACACTTTGTTCTCTCACCCACAATGCCATGATCATTTTCCCCCATCCCAATCCTTCTCTTTTGCCTATTCAGAGACTATAATCATTTGACTGAGAGCAGATCTTAATTGACAGGTGGGGAGAGTCGATAGATGGCAGTGTGCATTAAGAATTTGAATCGTTGATGAGTAGATTTCTCTAACCTCCGAAGTTCTCCTAATACTCAGGGTGATGGGATCACCCCATTAGACTTTGTGAGAGACAGAACATCTGTATGGGACTCACACCAAGCAGACTTGAGCGTTGCAGACAAGTTGAAGGCCTCCCATAAACCTGATTTGGTGAATCACTTTGACTCTATTGCTGAGTGCACTCAGCTATTGAACAAAAGTGGAATAGATCAGTGATTGTTGAGTTGGACTGATGACCTCGTTCTTCTGGGTCAAAATCAGATTGCCAAGCCCTATCCATGAACATTATGATTTGGTGGGTATATGGTGAGATCTCAGAATCTATATTTTATGGAAGCTGCTTCAGAGCGTTTAGGAATCATTGAACTAGTTCAGATTTTCTTGACTGTAGACGGTAGACCCTCTTGCTTTGGGGAAGGAAAAATAGTGAGCTTCTTTTTACTTGAGAAGAGTTTCTGCATTATTGAGAGTGGACTAAATGATCTAACAGATGGTATTCCAGATATACATATCTAAACTTTTATGCTTCTAGGTAGAAAGAAACGTTTGTGTGTGGTGACACAAAATCTTATTACAGTAAGTTTGGTCTAATCTTATCTATAACTTTATATTCGTTATCACTTTCCTCTAGGGCAGTAGGTCTTGAACTCCAGTGTCAAAAAGAATCACCCAGGGCTTCCCTGGTGGCGCAGTGGTTGAGAGTCCGCCTGCCGATGCAGGGGACACGGGTTCGTGCCCCGGTCCGGGAAGATCACACATGCCGCGGAGCGGCTGGCCCCGTGAGCCATGGCCACTGAGCCTGCGCGTCCGGAGCCTGTGCTCCGCGACGGGAGAGGCCACAACAGTGGGAGGCCCGCGTACCGCAAAAAAAAAAAAAAAAGAATCACCCAGCCTAGATTCATCCTCTTAAACCAGGGTTTCCAAAATTTCCTTGATGATAACAACCACTGGGTGGTGTTTGTTAAATGCAATGCATAAGAGTTAGATCTCTTCCCAGATTCTACTTTGGAATATCTAGGCCATTTTGTAAACAAGTGTTCCAGGCAAGTTTGGGAGCGTCTGTTCGGAGGACCTGTAGGTGGAGAAATCTAGAGATAAGATATCCCCATCTTGTCCTTGTGCACTTAAGGTGACAGAGGCCACCCACCTGGCTAAGGTTACACAGCTGGCTAACCTCCACTTGAAGTTTTAACTTTTTTGAATACTGGGTCTCTAGAAGCAGTATGGGCTTAACCACTTTTGGTGGTCTCATTGGAGACAGATTGAAACAATAAGATTAATGCAAGTGAGGAAGAGAAAACTCGCAAATTCATTTTATGCCATGTCAAAATTTTTTTAAAGAAGAAGGAAAAATGAAAGCCAATAAAGGGTCTAAAAAAAATTGTTATTTAACCCTATGATCCAGATAGCTCCTGGAGTCCAAGAACTGACAGTTCCAGTGGTAATTAAGGAAGACAAATAAGCTATTCAAATTATAAATAGGAAGCATGCTTTCTACCCACTGGCTACTTTCTCCATATTATTTCAAGGGTGATCAATTCCAGCAGTCATCACCGGAATACCTAATTTGGAGGAGAGCCCAAATGAAGTGTGTGTTATTGTTTATTATGACGATAGAAGCAGGTACTTGCTAGATGACTCCATGGAGACCATAACTACAGAACAAGAGGATATTGAAAAGTGTTCTAGTGATCCATGAGAAAATTAGATGGATTCCGGACCACGTTAGGGGCTTCATGTGGAGAGGATGCTAAAACTGGAGCCACTGCCCGACCCTGGGTGGGTACCAGTCTCCTGGGCTCTGCGTTGGTACTGACATCCAACAGCCTGATGTAATGATTCCTGATGGATATTCTAATACTGAGGCTTCCTCTGCAGACCAAAGAGGACCCCATAAGCCTAGAAAACGGTCCAGGCTGGGTGGGAGAGAGCAGACCAGCAGGCCGCCTCATCGTCTTGTCCTTGGTTTCTGCTGGAGGCCCCAAGGAGCTCAGGTCTGCTGCACTTCCCGTACTCACTCAGCAGCAGCTGCCTCTTCGAAGGGAAGACCCACCCCGCTTCCCACTTTTCTGCCTCCGCTCCATCCCTGGCTCATGCATCCCCAGGGAGGAAAGAGTGGCTAATGTGATTGGCAGGCGCTTGACATTATTGGACTTTACTTTCAAAATAGGTGATGTCGTTGTGTTATAAGTTGTGCTTCTGCACAGAACATTTCCGTACATGTTGACCTTTTCTGTTGCATTGTCTCAGGCAAGCAGGTCCCCTCCACTGGCTCTCTCCATGGGGTAAGGAAAGAGGAATGCCCTGCTCTGACTACCCCCTACCCTATTTTCTCTCTTTTCTGTCTGTCTTCAAAAGAGATAGAGAGTTCCAATTTCTTGTCCACATAACAGATTGAGGAAATGGACTTGGAATCCACTGTGGTTCTCTGTTACCAATTCTTGCAAGCCTGCCTTTGAGTTATTACAGGATTCTTGCTCGGTAATATTATACTCACACGATTATGAAGTTTAGGTGTATCCTCCACTGCTCCAAGCCCTGAAGGGCAGAAAGAGAAAGGCGTAACTTGAGTCCTTAAAAAATAGCGTCTGAGGGTGTGGGCTCTGTAGACGCCCCCCTCGGTGTGAATCTTGACTTTGCTTCTTAGTGGTTCTGTGACCTTGAACACATTTACCTTCCCTGGCCTCGGTTTCCTCATCTGCATATTAGGAGAAATAATGGTCACTAACCCAAAAGATTCGTGTGAAGATTAAATGAGTTAAAACCTATAAGTAAAGCTGATGTTCAAAGTTCCTGGAACATAGGAAAGAATAGTTCGATTTTTATTACTTTATTATTATTAACATCACGATAAGAAATTATCACTTTAAGAATCAATGTTGATGTTGACGGTGCATCGCTAAGGCCTCTCACTGTTGTGGCCTCTCCCGTCGCGGAGCACAGGCTCCGGACGCGCAGGCTCAGCGGCCGTGGCTCACGGGCCCAGCCGCTCCGCGGCACGTGGGATCTTCCCGGACGGGGGCACGAACCCGTGTCCCCTGCATCGGCAGGCGGACTCCCAACCGCTGCGCCACCAGGGAAGCCCCATCGCTAAGATTTTAAAGGAATAAAGTAGACGCATGGGATTTGGCTGACATTAAACTCTATGTTAGTCAACAACCACAAAAGCTAATCTGACCTTAGATGGTCTCAGTAGAAGTGTCTCATTCAGATTGAAGAGGAATCATCCTCTATTCCTCTCATAAGGTAGCAGTGCACCTGAGGGAGCACCTCTGTGATGCCACACAATTAAGGAGCATTAGCAAATGGGAGCAGGATCCCATGAAAAGGACAGTAATCCGGGTCCTAAACACTGGAAAACAAGACACATAAACGGTTGGAAAATCCGGAAATTTTCTTTTTCACCTCGAGAAAAGAGCAGATCAACAGCATATGGTTCAGAGTCACAGGCAGCGTGAGTGAGAGAAAAGGCCATTAAACTGCCCCATCCTGAGTCCTACTTGTGTCTCTTGCACGGACATGCTGTGTGACCTTGGGTAATTTACTTCATCCAGCTGAACTTCATTTTTCTCATCAGTATAATGACTCTCAATTCCTTCCAGCTCTAATATTCCAGGATGCTGAAGGGTAACATTGGCTTTGTATCCCAACTCCTCCCATTTACTGGCCCCCTCTTCTTCTCCTGCTCCAGAGCTCTGGCTGCTAGAATATAAATACAAACAGCTGAGCCCAATGGGAAATATGATAGCAGCTATACTGATGGCCAAGTAGTTTGGAGAAAAAACTTGGCACTGGTATTGAAGCAAGGGTTATAACAACTCCTTTGCCCCCTGAACTGAAGCCAAGGGCACAGACCAGACCTGATCTTTCTACTGACCTATCCACAGGCTGACAAGCCTGAAAACTGGGAGAGTCCAAGGGCCCAACGACAAAGAGCAGGGACATTTATAACCTCCCTCTCTTAACAGACTGTGCATTCTCACAAGAGGGAAGACAATCTCCTTCCGTTCCTGGGAACATTACAATGTCTTACTTTTCTGAGTCCTTTTTCTGGGAAAAGTGTGATGATGTAATGGTATTTTGACTTATTTCTGAGATTCAGCACCGCACTTGCCAAAGACTCCATCATTGCTTTATTAACCTCTTGAGGATTTCTTATACACGGTGGTATCGCTGTGATCAGATCCAGTGCGTTAATTACGCACCCTTTATTCATGGGTGCGGTGTAACGTGAGGAGTAATTGGAAGAAATAACCTATTCTAGAGAATCCCTCTAGGAAGAGTGTAAAAACAACCTAGTAAGTTAGTAAACCTTTAAATAGATGCTTTTCTCTTCTGTCTTCTTTACAGGAGAGCTTCCTGACTATTTAAAATTCTTCAGCCCAGGTAAATTTATCACAGTGCAGTGAAAGAAATAGAAAGCTTGGAATGCGAAATGAAGACTTACTGTCTTCTCACACTAGGTATTTTAATACAAGTTCTCCATCAATCTTTCCAACGATCTCATGATGTAAATAGCATTTGCAACATTTACAAATGAGACAGCGGTAGCTCTCCCGTGGCCAGTAAGTCAAAGAGCTACATCTGAATGTGGCTTTCCCTGATTCTAAAACCCATAGTCTATTTCACCAGCGTTTCCCCGATTGCATCAATACGTATTTCACTACTCACAGCACAGCCGTGAAAGAAAAGTTGCAACTCAGGATAGAAGTGTGTATGAGGCACCAGAATACCTCAAAACACATGCACAAGTGCTGCTTTGAAAACATATCTAAGATGCAGTGCTTCAGTGCATGCCCCTCGCTGGTTGAGTCATCAGAGGCACCCGATCTGTGTTCCAATCTTAAGTCTTTAGCACAGTGCCCAGCACCTTACAGGTCCTCCAAAAAGGGTTTGAAGGGTACAATTGTTAGACTACCTTGATCCTAACAAATGTCACTGTGAGTTTCTCATGCTGCCAGCGTTGTCTCCCATGACTAACCAAAATCAGTCTACTTGCTAGAGGGAAAATGGACAAAGTGCTTCTGTTGAAATACAAATGAAGCTTCTGTGATATATTACATGGCAGGATTATCCTATTAATTCAGAAAACTTAGAGAGCTGTTATAGTCCTAGAGATGTGAGGAGTCACAGGCCAGGCTGAACAGCCTTGGCTGCATCGGAGCACGGATGGTGAGCTCTTCCCGTGAAGCCCTACATCTATCCGTGATCCGGGCAAGAACTTAAGCTGTCTTTATGAACCTCTCTGTTTCAGTTCTGTGCACAGGCCCCTGATTTGCTGTATAATAAGTGGTAAGACATTCTGGGCTGGAGGGAGAATTAAAGAGGAAGTGACAGTGACTTGCTTTCAAATTCTTAGACTTAGAGCCTCCACTGCCATCTCCATTGCTGATCAGGATTTAGTGTCATTTCCCAAAAGAGTGAGTTTCATCCCTACCCTTCCCTGCCCCCAGTACTTAGTGGTACCCCTTTCCCTTCATAATCAGAATCAAATCACCCAACCACAGATCACCCCTGAACTCCCTTTTGCGTCATTTGCCCAACGACACAAAGATTCCAAGATTGCCAGGTATTAGTCTCAGCCTCCAAATGAAAAGAACCATAACTTTGTCTTTTGTTGAAACGTGTCTTACTTTCTAAAACCTCTAATTCAGCCAAGTTCATAGTAGTGGAGCAAGAAATACAAAATAGCTGCAAATGGGGCTCCAGAAATAAGTGTGTGAGGACCCACCTTAATGTTCATCATTTGATTCCTAGACCAACATATTGTGGCTGTGATGGAAAGGTCACTACCTATTCGCCCCTGTTTCACTGTATCAGAGTTTGTGTGTCATTCTGAAGGACAGTACCTCAGACTTCTACGGTAAAATCTCCTTGGCATCATGCCTAGGTCTTTTTTTAATTTAATTTTTATTTTCCATTGGAGTTGAGTTGATTTACAACGTTGTGTTAGTTTTAGGTGTATAGCACAGTGACTCAGATATATACATATTCTTTTTCAGATTCTTTTCTCTTATAGGTTATTACAATATATTGAGTAAAGTTCCCTGTGCTGTACAGTGTGTCCTTGTTGGTTATCTATTTTATATATAGTAGTGTGTATGTGTTAATCCCAACCTCCTAATTTACCCCTGCCCCTCTCCTTTCCCCTTTGGTAACCATAAATTTGTTCTGTATGTCTGTGGGTCTATTTCTGTTTTGTAAATAAGTTCATTTGTATATTTTTTAAGATTCCATATATAAGTGATATCCTATGATATTTGTCTTTCTCTGTCTGGCTTACTTCACTGAGTATGATAATCTCTAGGTTCATCCATGTTGCTGCAAATGGCATTATTTCATTCTTTTTTATGGCTGAGTAATATTCCATGGTATATATACGCCACATCTTCTTTATCCATTTATCTGTCGATGGACATTCAGGTTGCTTCCATGTCTTGGCTACTGTAAATAGTGCTGCTATGAACATAGGGGTGCATGTATTTTTTTTTAATTATAGTTTTCTCCAGATATATGCCCAGGAGTGGGATCGCGAGATGATATGGAAACTCTATTTTTAGTTTTATAAGGAACCTCCATGCTGTTCTCCATAGTGTCTGCACCCATTTACATTCCCACCAACAGTGTAAGGAGGGTTCCCTTTTCTCCACACCCTCTCCAGCATTTATTATTTGTAGTATTTTTGGTGATGGCCACTCTGACCGGACTGAGGTGTTCATTTATTCCATATATTTCTTCAGGCAGAGCCACACTGGGTTTGTCACTCCATCCCCAGATGGTGCTTAGTAACATGCTTATTGAATGGCTCAACTCCCTGTGTTTTTTAGAAAATACATGGTCCATTGTAACCAGTATTTCTGGGTGGTGAAGGTTTTCCATGTAAGTTACTCCACTGTGTTCCCAGACACACATGAACGCTCACTTTGCACACCCAAACCTTGAACTCCCTTTTGTGATTCCACTGGTGAGTCAATGCCTGCGTCGCTAAGAATAGACTTCTCAAATGGCTCTCATTAATACATAGGTGACAGATGATGAATCATCAACTCCATTATTTCATTTATCCCTGAAGAACAAAACCCACTTCCATCCCCTTCCACAGTGTTTCTGGGAAGGTATTTTGTAGATGTGATTAATCATTAATCACTGAGTGTCCAGTCTGCCAGCACAGAGACCAACACTGAGCCGTTAACATAGCACCGTTCCCTGGGGTCGTCAGTCAGCAGGTTGACCGCACTGGACCACTTCCATCCTGGAAGAGGAAGTGCTTTGCCCTTACTGGAATAGACCTTTAACCTGGATACAGATGTGCCTTCCCCATGCAGTGCTTCTGACAAAGCTACCATCTGGAATGCCCTATCCACTGTCATGGAACACCACCCAGCACTGCTTCTGGTCAAGGAACTCACTTCGCAGAAGACAAAGCATGGCAACGGCCCCATGCCCGTGGAAGTCACTGGTCTTCCTATGTTCCCCACCATCCTGAAGCAGCTGGCTTGACAGAAAGATGGAATGGCATTTTGAAGACTCAATTACAGCACAAGCCAGACGGCTGATACCTTGCAGGGTGGGGCAAAGTTCTCCAGAAGACTGACTGTGCTGAATCACCGTCCAACATACGATGCTGTTTCCCCCAGAGCCGGGATTCACATGTCCTGTAATCAAGACACAGAAATAGGAGTGGCTCTAGTCATTATTAACAGAGGTGATCCACTAGCAAAATTGTTGTTTCCCATCCTTGTGACCTTAGGCTCTACTCATCTAGAGGTCTTAGTTCCAGATAAAAGATTGCTTCCATCAGGGCGAAGAAAACAATGATTCCATTGAAATAAAAGTTAAGATTGCATCCAGCCACTTGGATCTCCTCATCCCTCTGAATCAACAGGCAAAGAAAGGGTTTGCTATACTGATGGGGTGAATGACTTTGACTCCCAAAGGGAAATTTGGTAGCTCCTACACAACAGAGGTAAAGAAGAGCACATCTGGAATACAGAATATCCCTTTGTGCCTCTTAGTACCATCATGTCCTTAAAGTCAATGGAAAACTACCACCGTCCAATTCTGTGGAGAGTGCTATCAGCCCAGATGCTTCTGCAATGCAGGTCTGGAGCACTTCACCAGGCAAAGGCAAAGAACCACAACCAGCTGAAGTGCTCGCTGAAGGCAAAGGGAATGTGGAACGGGTAGTAGAAGAATTAGTTATAAATACCAGCTGCAACCATGGAAACTGTTGCAGATACAAGGCCTGTAATAGTTGTAAGAACTTCGTTATTTTGTTCTCTTTGCATATACATTACCCGAATATTTTCTTTGCTTTCTTCTACTGTCCCCTTATCACCTCACACAAAATGTATTAATAGTAGTGAAGGTTACAGCATAGTGTTTATGCTACAGGATGTCGAGGAATAAGAGTGGGCTTCACTCAAGGACTGACTCTGCATCCCCTTCTGGGGGAAGGGTTGGCCTGATTTTGTTGTACACAGAATAGTTGTATCGTGTAGGGTCGAAGTATGACTTTGTTATTGTCTTTAGTTAGAAATTAAGCATGGTTTAAGGAATTTGGTATGGTACCAAGTTCACAAAGGGGTGCACTGGACAGTGATGGTCTATTGGTGTTGGCTTAGCTGCAGTCCCATCACGCAATGAGACACCAGTCTAGGTGCTCCTGGGAAGGTATTTTGGTCACACGGTTTTAGCTGGTATTTATAACTACCTTCTTTTACCGTAAGAACTTTTTATTCCAACATGCTTTTCAAATGACTTTGATATTCACTGTGGCGGTGTATCCTGGATACGTCCTGAGTTATCATCCTCAAGTGATGGGTAGGTAGACAGGAAGGAAAAACGAGTTTCTCAGAACTGCAGAGACTGAGACCTAAAAGCAATAAATATATCTCTATAATTTTGTTCATTCTGTTCATTGGCAACTTTAGCTAAACGTGAGGGAAGCGTGATGGCTCCCCTTCCCTCTCTGACCCTCCCTCGAGCCTGACAATCTCACCACAGAGGGTAGTTTGCCTTGACATTAACTATCCTTCAGGAAACATTTTTGTGTAATTAAGAACCTTTAATGCTTACTTTGTTAGCTACGAAACCAAATGACTGTCATTCGTAACACTTAACCTCATCAATTCTGACATTCTCTAAGGCTTTGATTTCTGTAAATGCCTGGTGACACAACGGTATTCGATAGAAAAAGTTGGCATAACAAAGTTGCCGAGTCTGGGATTGTGTTAAAACTGACAGTTCTGAATGTAAGAGTTTGATCCAAAAGTAGAATTAACAGAGAGCCGGCAGAAAGCAAGGGAAGTTGAACAAAAAATGGGAGATGACTGGTGAAGGATAATCAGTTGATTCTAATTTGAGGGAAAACTGACACAGAAAATCAGGCGACCACAGCAAGCCTTTGAAGACGGTAATAGTCACATAAACATGGGCTCCTGTGAAGAAGAGGAAATTCAAAGTTCAGCCTGGGGCTCTCCCCACTCAAGAGGCAGCTCGTCACCAATGTGATGACTTGTCAACTCCACTACTTTTGCCTGAGAAAGTGAAATGAGCAATTAAATTTTCCCAGCATGTATACTCACACTTCCATCCATGTGCATAAATGGTACCTAATTTATCTCCCCACTAAAATTAACTAGAAAACTGGGCAAATATATATGAAATAGTAATTTTCAGCCATAGGACACTGACAGCACAGGAGTATGATTCCTCAAAGAAGGAAAAAAATAAGATGAGCCTGACAATTATCCTGGATTACAACCTGAAGCAGTTTCCGGTTCACAGCACAAGAAGGGAAACTAAAGAGACCCCTGAATGAGGTGGTGGAGACCCTAGGGCTACAAATGTGATAAAATTGCATAGAATTGTGTGCCCCCCAAAATGAGTGCGTGTAAAAACCAGTTCAGTTAATAGTATTTTTGTAATGTCAGTTTTCTGGCTTTGCTCAACCTGTTATATAATATAATGTAAGAGGTTGTCATCGGGGAAAGCTGGGTAAACGGTATATGGAACTCTCTGTATTAAATTTACAACTTCTGTGTGAGTTTAAAATTATATCCAAATAAAAATGTTCTTTTAAATAGAAGCTAAAGGTGTTTTAGAGGAAGAAACATTAAGTGAATTCTCATTGCTACCAGATTTTTGTTTGTTTTATTGAAGTATAATTGCTTTACAATCTTGTGTTAGTTTCTGCTGTACAATGAAGTGCATCAGCTCTATGTATAAATATATATCCTCCCTCTTGGACCTCCCTCCCACCCCACCCCCCATGCCACCAATCTAGGTCATTACAGAGCACTGAGCTGAGCTCCCTCCGCTCTACAGCAGGTTCCCACTAACTAACTATTTTACACAAAGTAGTGTGTATATGTCAATCCTAACCTCCCAGTTCATCCCACCCTCCCCTTCCCCCACGGTGTCCACGTGTCCATTCTCTACGTCTGCATCTCTATTCTTGCCCTGCAAATAGGTTCATCTGTACTATTTTTCTAGATTCCACATATATGCGTTAATATACGATATTTGTTTTACTCTTTCTGACTTACTTCATTCTGTATGACACTCTCTAGGTCCATCCACGTCTCTACAAATGACCCAATTTTGTTCCTTTTTATGGCTGAGTAATATTCCATTGTATATATGTACCACGTTTTCTTTATCCATTCGTCTGTCGATGGGCATTTAGGTTGCTTGCATGTCCTGGCTATTGTAAATAGTGCTGCAATGAACATTGGGGTGCATGTGACCTTTTGAATTATGCTTTTCTCTGGGTAAATGCCCAGTAGTGTGATTGCTGGTTCATATGGTAATTCTATCTTTAGTGTTTTAAGGAACCTCCATACTGTTCTCCATAGTGGCTGTATCAGTTTACATTCCCACCAACAGTGCAAGAGGGTTCCCTCTTCTCCACACCCTCTCCAGCATTTGTTGTTTGTAGATTTTCTGATGATGCCCATCCTAACTGGTGTGAGGTGATACCTCATTGTAGTTTTGATTTGCATTTCTGTAATAATCAGTGATGTTGAGCAGCTTTTCATGTGCCTCTTGGCCATCTGTATGTCCTCTTTGGAGAAATGTCTATTTGGTCTTCTGCCCATTTTTTAAGTGGATTGTTTGTTTTTTTGATCTTGAGCTCCATGAGCTGTTTGTATATTTTGGAGTTTAATCCTTTGTCTGTTGTTTCATTTGCAAATATTTTCTCCCATTCTGAGGGTTGCCTTTTTGTCTTGTTTATAGTTTCCTTTGCTGTGCGAAAGCTTTTAAATTTAATTAAGTCCCATTTCTTTATTTTTCTTTTTATTTCTGTTACTCTAGCAGGTGGGTCATAAAAGATCTTGCTGTGGTTTTTCAAAGAGTGTTTTTCCTATGTTTTCCTCTAAGAGTTTTATAGTGTCTGGTCTTACATTTAAGTCTTTAATCGATTTGGAGTTTATTTTTGTGTACGATGTTGGGGAGTGTTCTAATTTCGTTCTTTTACATGTACCTGTCCAGTTTTCCCAGCACCACTTACTGAAGAGACTGTCTTTTCTCCATTGTATGTTCTTGCCTCCTTTGTCGTAAATTAGGTGCCCACATGTGCGTGGATTTATCTCTGGGCATTGTATCCTCTACCATTGAGCTATATTTCTGTTTTTGTACCAGTACCATACTGTCTTGATTACTGTAGCTTTGTGGTATAGCTTGAAGTCAGGGAGCCTGATTCCTCCACTCCGTTTTTCTTTCTCAAGATCGCTTTAGTTATTCAGGGTCTTTTGTGTTTCCATACGAACTGTAAAATTTTTTGTTCTAATTCTGGGAAGAATGACGTTGGTAATTTGACAGGGATTGCATTGAATCTGTAGATTGCTTTGGGTAGTAGAGTCATTTTCACAATATTGATTCTTCCAATGCAAGAACATGGTATATTTCTCCATCTGTTTATGTCATCTTTGATTTCTTTCATTAGTGTTTTATAGTTTTCTGAGTACAAGTCTTTCACCTCCTTAGGCAGGTTTACTCCTAGGTATTTTATTCTTTTTGTTGCAGTGGTAAATGGGAGTGTTTCCTTAATTTCTCTTTCTGATTTTTCACTGTTGGTGTATAGGAATGACAGAGATTTCTGTGCATTAACTTTGTATCCTACAACCTTACCAGATTCATTGATTAGTTCTAGTAGTTTTCTGGTGGCATCTTGAGGATTTTCTATGTATAGTATCATGTCATCTGCAAACTTTTTCTTTTCCAATTTTGTTTTTGTTTTTCTTTTTTGGCGGTATGCAGGCCTCTCACTGTTGTGGTCTCTCCCGTTGCGGAGCACAGGCTCCGGACGCGCAGGCTCAGCGGCCATGGCTCACGGGCCCAGCCGCTCCGCGGCGTATGGGATCTTCCCAGACTGGGGCACAAACCCGTATCCCCTGCATCGGCAGGCGGACTCTCAACCACTGCGCCACCAGGGAAGCCCTTCTTTTCCAATTTTTATTCCATTTATTTCTGTTTTCTTCTCTGATTGCTGTGGCTATCAGGACTTCCAAAACTATGTTGAATAAGAGTGGTGAGAGTGGACTTCCTTGTCTTGTTCCTGATCTTAGTGGAAATGGTTTCAGTTTTTCAACATTGACTGTGATTCTTGCTGTTTGTTTGTAATATATGGTCTTTATTATGTTGAGGTAGTTTCCCTGTTTGCCCATTTTCTGGAGAGTTTTTATCATAAATGGTGTTGAATTTTTTCAAAAGCTTTTTCTGCATCTATTGAGATGATCGTATGGTTTTTATTCCTTAATTTTTTAATGTGGTGTATCACATTGATTGATTTGCATATATTGAAGAATACTTGCATCCCTGGGATAAGTCCCACTTGAAACTTTTAATGTGTTGTTGGATTCTATTTGCTAGTATTTTGTTCAGTATGTTTGCATCTATGTTCATCAGTGATATGGGTCTATAATTTTCTTTTTTTGTGGTATCTTTTTCTGGTTTTGGTATCAGGGTGATGGTGGCTTCATAGAATGAATTTGGGAATGTTTCTCCCTCTGCAATTTTTTGGAAGAGTTTGAGAAGGATAAGTGTTAGCTCTTCTCTAAATGTTTGATAGAATTTACATGTGAAACCATCTGGTCCTGGACCAGATAATGCTTGAACTTCACCTTGATGCCAACCAATCAAGGAACTGTGCATGAGCTGAGAACGCACCCTGCAGAACCCCCCCCCGTCCCACTGCCTTAAAAACCCCTTCTCTGAAAGCCATCAGGCACTTCAGGTCTTTTGCAGATGAGCTGCCCATTCTTCTTTCTTGGCACTGGCAATAAACGCTGAACTTCTCTTCACCACAACCTGGTGACAGTAGACTGGCTTTACTACGCACGGGTGAGTGGACCTAAGTTTGGTTTGGTAACACGGCCTTCCTGCCCTCATCCTTCTTACGACCCTCCTTCTGACCCCGACTTCCACCCTGAGGTTTAACAGCTCAAAGTCCACTTGGAATCTCTCTCAACCTTTCACTCAGCGCTCAGCTATGTCACCTGGTCTCTTCTCCTTCACGGCAAACTTTCCCATCTCCAGAGCCACTAGGAAGCCATGCAGACCCCTCTGGGGGGCTCGCACAGGAGGGCTGAAATGATTTCCCTTCATGGGGCCAGTGGGACCCGCGCCCCAGGTGGGGATGAGGTGTGAAGAAGAGCCAGTCTCTATGGGAGAGAAACGGAAGGGAAGGGAAGAAAGCAGGGACAGGAAGGGGGAAACGAGACCAAAAGGTGAGGCTGGAGGAGAGGAAGAGTGTGCCGTGACCTCAAGTTCAAGCTTTCAAATATTCATAAATTCTCTCCTCACCCTCTAAAATCAAACAGGTGCATTGGAACTTAACTTTGGAATTCAAGTAGGAGCTCAGGCTGAAAGAGGCAACATGTCAGAGTTAGTGGGATAATCGTTTAAATCGCAGGAGTAACCCAAACTCTACATTTTAAAAAGCAAAGAATTAAAACAAAATGTCAAGGCTTCTCTTTTCTGAATTGTAGATTTAGAATAGTAGATACCTAAATTGTACCTTCATGCTGTTTTTAATCAGAGAAGTGAAAATAATCACTCTTTCCTAATAACAGGCTTTCCATGGGTAGGTAGAGGACATTTTCTGCTCCATTCAGTAAGTGGAAGAGGGAGTAAAGGGCGTTCTTGACAAGGGAAATAAAGCCTCTGGAAATTGTCTTCATAGCAGGCTGGGAGTTCAGGCAACAGGGGTGACCTCAGCCCTCCTGGGGCTGCCCTCACCCCCTCCCACCCCTGATCCGTTTCACCCTGACTCAAGGCTCCCCAGATACTCCAGCTGCTGGTGCCTCTTCTCCAGATACAGAGGGTGAAGGTCATTAGCAGCAGATGACACACTCGTGCCCACTCATCCTGTAGGTCCCACCACAGTTGCCAACTTCTTCGCCAAGTTTCCCCAGGTGAAGGGCACACTTTCCACTTTCTATTACAGGTTTTTGCTTGCGCGTTTGTGTCCCCAGCGGACTCCTTTCCTGCAGTTACGGGAAACAGAGAACTCAGTTTTAACTCTCAGCCGGAACGGAAAAGAATCTAAGATTTCAACTGTCTCTGAAGCTGAGATGCTCCAGAGTCAAATGTATCCTTTGGGGGGGGGGGGGAGGGTTTCTGATCTAAAATCAGAAATTGAGAGTGATTTTAAAGAAGTGACCCCTTGAAGCTGGAAGAAAACCAGGGTTAGTTAGGCAATAACTTCAGGTGATTAAGGAAAAACGGGATACCTAAATCATACCTTTGTGCTCTTGTCTCCCTTTAAATAATTATTTTTTTTCTCAAAACAGTAACGTTTTATATTCGATGCTTAGTTACTTAAATAGATTACAATATCAGTCAGGGGCCCACCTGGAAAGAGAAGGCATGTTCCTAGGGGATTCTGGAGAGAGCTGCCTATAGGGACTTATGAGGGGCTGCGGGGTTAAGCACATCATCTGAGAAGGTCGGCGCACCCAGAAGTAGCAGTCCTGGGGAGGGGTTGGCATTCGCAGACCCCAAGGGTCAAGAAGAAGAAACATAGCACCCTGGTGAGGGCTTGAGCTGTGTGGGAGGCGGAGGGGGTGGGGTGCAGGCGCCCAGCAGAGCTGAGCTTCTCTGAGAGATGAGCTGCTACTGGGACAGAAGCCAAAAGTGGGCGTAAATCCCCGGCCTCTCCCCAGCTGCGCCTCTGGCTGAAGCAGGGGGTACAGCCTCAGGGCAAACAAATACATCCCCAACAGGCATGCGGAGAAGAGCAAGAAGGAAGAAGAAGAAGTGGGGGTGGGGAAGGCAGGGATGAAGAATAACGAGCATGAATAATTTATTTTATTTTTTTAGAAAGTATATTGGTAGGAAAGGCTGCTAATCTCCCTCCTATTCTGTCTGCCACACTTATCACCTCAATTCAGATCAAAGGAAAAAGTCAAATGCAGCAGCAGTTACCTAATCGGAGTTCACACCTGTACCAAGAACATAATCAGAGCCAAGCACTGATTTTTTCAATGGAAACCTACAAGACAACATCAAATATGCAAGGTGGGGGGAGAGAGAGAGAGAGAGAGAGAGAGAGAGAGAGAGAAACAGAGAGAGAGAGAGAAAGAGAGAGAAACAGAGAGAGAGAGAGAGAAAGAGAGAGAAAATGAGAGGAAGAGAGGAGTCTGTGATGGCCAATAGAGTATAACCAACAGTTTTCTCAGATCTGAACCTCGGTGCTGTAGTTTACTTGGCAAAGCCCTGAATTAGCAGGAGACCTGTATTTTAACACCCTCCCATGAGGAAAAACTAATTTGCATTTGGTTAAAGCTATTTAAATGAAACAGGTTAATTTTTTCTAACCAATGTTTAAATAAGTGCAGCAATCTTGATGGTTTCCCCTGGGAGGAGTACAGTCCTGGGAGGCTGACGTTCACTTCCTGCCCCAGAGAGGTGACTGCCTGATCCTGGATCACAAATATTCAGTCAACGGGATGTGAGCTGCGTCTCACGGTGAATCTCTACGGAGTCTCCGATCACACTAGATCACACATCCCTGTGTTGTTTTCTTGGCCGTCTTCCCCCATAGAATGTGAGCCCCCCTAGGGCAGAGATGGCTGTCTCTTTCACTCCCTGCTGTTATCCACACCAAGAACAGCGTCCAGCACATAGAAGGTGTTCAAAATCTATTCATTCGGTGAATGAAGCAGTGAATGCGTGATTAGTGAGCCCTCAGGTCTAAAGGAGACACACTGTCTGTAATATGCGTTACGGTAGATTAGATGCGGGGTCCATTTCCCAGACCCCTGGTGCTGACTCCCCAGCATCCCATCTTTGGGTCCATGTCACCAGCAGCCTCTCCTCCTCATTAGACCCAATAAGCATGTGAAGAACCAACAGAATCAGGCAGTCAGGCTTTCTCTGGATGGGACTTCCTACCCCCACTAGACGGAGGACGATGGAAGACCCTCTGCTTGTTTACACGCTCATAACTTAGATTTCATAAAGAAGACATTGCGAACGTTTTGGAATAGGAAACATGTTGGAGGAGGTCATCGAGAGGACGTGACCACCAGCTGACCCTCAAGGCGGACCCAGGCAGTGGAGGTTCCTCATCCCATCCCCACATTTGAAGGTGCATCTGCCCACCGTTCCACAGCGAGAGCCCTTCCGAGGACGCAGCCTTGAGAGAGCGAGCCAGTGCTGAGACCACCTAGTGTGGACATCTAATCATCTGTGGCCCCCAAGACGAGCCTCATAGGTAAGTCCCCTTGCTTATTAAAGCTGCCGCCTGCCAATCTGGAGTGTCTGCCTCCTCCTTCGGTCTCTCTTTGCCTTCCGTATATGGGGAAGTTTGCAAACCAGCAAAACATTTATTCAACAGTTTTTGAGCATCCACTTCTGGTGAAGCTCTGTGGCCCTCCTGGACTGGCCACTGGCTTAACTGGAGAGAAAAGGCAAGTGCAAAAGCAATTCTTATTCCATAGGATTGTAAGACTGTAATAAGGATCGTAATCCATGTGCAAATTTCTGCAAGTTCTATTCTGGTCTCCTAAAGCGCACACGTACACACGTGGTTCAGATTTTTACCCATCTCCCTTCTAATTTGTCTCATATATTTCACATCAATAGGTCAACGAGAAAATAACAAGACACAACAATATGTTCCTTTGCAAATGTAATTAGGGAATCTTCCGGCAAACAAATAAACTCCTAGCTAATGCAAAACTTGTTTTCAAAATGCTTTTTCTCTTTTTCTGCCCGGTGCAGGCTTACAAATAAATATTGAGTGTGTCAGGAAGTTGTTCAATTATTCATGTACTGAACTTTTTAAGCGTAGCTAAGAAAGACAGTCTCCTTGAATTTACCTACTTGCCTGAAAGCTATGTGTTATTCATTGGCAGGGAAGAGGTTTCTCCATATTCATTTCATTTACCTGTCAGTAGCACGTCTTCAGGAGAAGTATCTCAAAAGCATTTTAAACCACTTAATTTTACCCCAGTTAGTGTCTGTCTTCCTTAAGCCTGAACTCAAAGGATTCTGCCCCATCAATTATTGGAGAGGTCAGAGATATCCATTGTAAGCATCCATGAGCAGATACCCATCCATCATTCACTCCACAGGTCATGAGGGAGGAGATACAATGAAGAAAGGGCACTGCGGTCAGGGCGGGGAGATCCTATTTCTTGCCAGACACAGTCATGACCTTGGCAATCACTTTACACCTCTGAGGCCCCATTTCTTCCTCTTACAACTTAAACCTCAGAAAAGCAATATTTGCTCTGCCTGCATCACCAGGCTGAGGTTATATATATTAAAATTTTCTATCATTTAAGAGATGATTCAATATGCCTATGAAAATCCCAACTTCCCCTAAAGTAGGAATTTGCACGCATCTCCCAGCAAAGCAGTAAACATCCCTGACTGAGGGAGTTTTCACGACTCAACGTACGGGCCATTCTTTTATCTGATCATGTCACAAACGTTGATTTCAGGGCTCCTTATGGCCAACACCAGCGGAAGATACTGGGAACGCAAGACCCTCCCTGCCGTGGCTGAGCTCACAGAATGCTGAAGGAGCTGGACAGGAAGGAAAGAGGGTGGTAAGATGGTAAGTGACAAGCTATTCCAACATTGGCGACGCCAAAACGTGAAGATATGACATCATGAAGGTGATGGAATGGAAACGGAATGTGGAGTGGAGGGGAAAAGTACCAGCTGTATTTGAGGGTGTTTCTGGCTTGGCTGGGATGACGCGTTGGATAGTGGCTGATCCTGGGTAATAGAAGAAAAGGTGTAACTGAGGTGAAAGAAACATGCAGACCTAAGGTTCGTGTTTGCTGGTGCAAACCTATGGCTTTTATTGAGTACGGAGAGGTTACCATGGGGACACACACACCCAGAGGACACAGTCTGGAGGACCCAAGAAGGCAAGTGGACGAGGAGTGTGTAGGGGATATTGAACAAGTTACTGGATGAATGAAGCATAGTTCTTTTTTTTTTTTTAAACATCTTTATTGGGGTATAATTGCTTTACAATGGTGTGTTAGTTTCTGCTTTATAACAAAGTGAATCAGTTATACATATACATATGTTCCCATATGTCTTCCCTCTTGCGTCTCCCTCCCTCCCACCCTCCCTATCCCACCCCAAGCATAGTTCTTACTCCCGAGAACCTTACTATCTAGCGCCCCCTGACGGGGGTGGTCAGGGATAACTGGGGAGGGTCAACGTGAAACTAACCAGGCCACATCCCTGAAGCGTCCACAGACAAGCCTCCTCGTCCACGATGCAGGCCGCTGTCCAGGTTGTAAATCGAGTGGACGGGCTCTCCACCCATTTTGCACTCTCAGCTCAGACAATGTGTTACTATTATTTTTAATTTTTATTGGAGTATTGTTGATTTACAATGTTGTGTTAATTTCAGGTGTACAGCAAAGTGAATCTGTTATACATACCTCCACTCTTTTTTTTTTTTTTTTGCGGTACGCGGGCCTCTCACTGTTGTGGCCTCTCCTGCTGCGGAGCACAGGCTCCGGACGCGCAGGCTCAGTGGCCATGGCTCACGGGCCCAGCCGCTCTGCGGCATGTGGGATCTTCCCGGACCGGGGCACGAACCCGTGTCCCCTGCATCGGCAGACGGACTCTCAACCACTGCGCCACCAGGGAAGCCCCCTCCACTCTTTCTTAAGATTCTTTTCCCATATAAGCCGTTACAGAGTATTGAGTAGAGTTCCCTGTGTTATACAATAGGTTCTTATCAGTTATCTATTTTATACACAGTAGTGTGTATACGTCAATCCCAATCTCCCAATTTATCCGTCTCCCCCTTACCCCCTGGTAATCATGACTTGAGGGCCATGAGGCAAATCTCTAGGTGCCTTCACATAAGAAATTTACTCTACCCTATAAGATCTAAAACAGTCAAGGAAGAAACGTGGATTTCACATTCACAACCATTTTTTCCTTTCAAAAACATGCATCCGTAACTGTGTCCCTGCCTTCAGCAGAGTTCGACTTTACATCTGCGAGTGAGTTACACACGGGGAGTGGAGGCTCAGACAGAAGTTATTTCTCAGCGACAGACCGGTAGGAGGGCCGACATGGAAACCTGGTTCCTCGCCTCCGAAAGCAGCGTCTTAGCAAAGGTCAGATGCTTTATGTATTAAATCACTCACTGGACGACTTGTCAGTTAAGCACACGCCGGACGCTAGGAGAGAGATGAAGAGGCAGTAGCCCTGCCTTCAGGGAACTCATTGGACTAAAGCATTGGACGTCAGGTGTTTTCTGGTGAACCAGGCAAATACCTTCTGGAGGGAAACTTCAATCCCCACCTGCCTGACCGGGGCGGGGGTGGGGATCCTCTAGGCTCCGCTTAAATGCTTGCGATCAGAACACCCCAGGGTGGCGACAGGTTCCTCCCTACATCAGAGTGGGAGAGTAAAGCCCTCTTTGTCTCCACCTTTCTCTGTCTTCACACCTCCCACAGGTCACACGAGAACTCGCCTCCGATCCAGGCGGGACCTTCTACCCTTGCGTCTGAGAAGAGACAGCACTGCCTCCTGGTGGCCAACTCGAGGCTCTACAGAGTGGCAAGCCGGCCAGGGCCACCTTCTCTGGATCGCTTCGGAGAGGGAAAGGGGACAGGCTTCCCCCTGTTCTTCAGCAAATAAAGGTGAGCATAACTGAGACCGAGTGTGGCTCTGGCGGCCAGCATCCTTGCCATGACCCTCACCTGCACCGGTGATGCTGCAGCGCCCTCCTCCCACTCAGGGTTCATGCCTTCCAGCCCTCTTTCCCCCATGTAGGAAGCTTCTCCCAATGAGGACCTAGGAGCTGTCACTTCTGGTTGCTATTGAAGCCATAACCCATGCGGTTCACACCAGGAGAACTCCGTCACAGGGATTTTTTAAAAAACATTGTACAAACAGGAGGAAAACAGGAGTCTTTATTTGTTACAATATTGCTTCTGTTTTATGTTTTGTTTTTTTGGCTCTAAGGCTTGTGGGATCTTAGCTCCCCAACCAGGGATTGAACCTGCACCCCATGCATTGGAAGGCGGAGTCTTAACCACTGGACCACCAGGGAAGTCCCTCTGCCTTACCCGTTTGAATGGTGCAAAACCCAGATGAGTCTTGGAGGATGACTGTGGGTTATCGCACACTTAATCAGGGGCTCATGTCCATCATAACTGTAGTTCCACATGTGGTATCTTTACCGAAGCAAATCAACGAGTATACGGCTGTTGACCTGGCATATATTGATAATTTTCCCCGTTTCTATCAGTAAAGATGATCAGAAACAACTCATTCTCTTGTGGCAGGAGCATCAGCACCCCTACCTCATCCATCTCTCCTGCTTTGGTCCTAAGACAGACCAGAGGGAATTGAATGTCTTAATATCACATCAGGTACCACATCACGTTGATGACGTTTTGCTCACTGGAGCTGATGAGAGGAAGTAGCAAGGGTGAGAGGGTAAGAGATAAGCCCCACAAGAGTTTGGAGACCTAAACTCTTTCGCTTTCACTCTAAAGTGAAAATATACTGTGACACTTTGTAGCACCCATTTCAAAGAAATAGACGTAACTGTTGATGGACGTTTTGCTTTCTGAAGGCTACATATAGGATATGTAAGCATGATCTTGTAACATGATTATTGAGTAACGCTTAAGATGGCCAGTTTGCGGGGGGGAGCGGGTGGAAAGAGTAAAGAACAAGAAGGTCTACTGCTTAGACTTCCGTATCATGTCCAGGAAGTAGTTCAAGCTGTCTTGTCACTTATGCTGTGTGTCAAGATATGCTACGGTATTTCCTGTGTGTGAGGCAGATAATATATTTTAACAGCAACTGAAAAATCCCAAAGAAAGAATCACTGCATGGCCCCTTGGGCTTGGGAATGAAGCCATGCCGTCTCCTGCCAGTAACTAGCCTCAAGTTGGTAAGCGTTCCTGGCCTCCTATTGACCCTGGTGGAAACTTAGTGCTTGACCCCCAAGTGATTGCCCGTCATCACTGATTTTTTCCCAAATCCACCATCCCTGTGTGGAGCTGTAATACATTTGGTTATCTATGTGTGTATTATGCAAATCCATCTGCAAACCAGACCTACCCTTTCTGTTAACTTCTCATAGGGAACCCTCATGAGGCCACAGGTGTGTGTTGAGGGCAAAGCAGTAGACATAGAAATAGGCACAGTTTCCAGGTGAGTAAATGACCCAGCTACCTGTGCAATTAACTTGTGCCTGTTCTGATATATACCATTTCCAAGGGATAATTTAATATTACTGTTAATATCCAATCTTATGATTTGGAATATCAGGAAAAAACATTCAGTTGATGGTGGGCAGCTCGGGGTGGCTAACATTTTTTCTTTCAGGTATTGACATCACTCAATCTATACGGCAGCTCGTGGAACTTTGTTGTCCCCGGCATTGAGAACACATTTATTTTACCTGAATGCCAAACAGGTGAGTGAAGCTTTGGAGGGGACAGAAAGAATGAACAGTACTGGACACTTTCATTATACCATCCAAACCCACCCTCTGCCTTTCTTCCATCTATCTGCCTCTACCCTGGGAGGCTGAACTGGCTGGACTTCGTCCATGGTTCCCTTTGCCATCTGGCTTCTGGTTGTTTCGCATAAATGGGAAGCATTGGTGGAGACTGGACTGGAGAACAGAGTGAGATCAGGGTACTTATTTCCTGGTTTCCTCTGTGATGGGTCGTTATATGTTGAAGTAAGTTTCTCTACCAAGACCACAGCCCCTGTCAGGAAACCCTCTGCTACAACAACAGCTACTATCTCTGGGTTCTGGTCAACTTTGCCTCTCCTTAACCTTCAGTCCTGAGGGTAGTAATGGCTCCTCCATCTTGCTAGTTTAGAGCATTTCAACCATCGCTCTTGGTTTCCTGTAACCCTGCTTACGTATTTATGAGCAGCCTCTTCATTAAACCTTCCTCCATTACCCACTTGAGTACGGCATCTGCTTCCTGCTAGAGTGTGAGTGATACACATTCAGATCAGATTCTCAGAGCGAAACTCCAAGTAATTAGAAATCAGCAACAAGCACAGACTTAAATGGACTCAAATTACTCAAGATAATAAGTTATTCACGTAGGAAACTAAGACATATTTAGAATTGAATAACAAAAAGTGTACTACATCATAGTCATCTATAGTAGGACCAAGAAAAAGGGAAATATGTGCATTAATAAAAGAAAAAGATTAAAAGTAAATGTCTGAAGAACTTAAAAGCTTAGAATAAGCTTTTAAAAATAGGGCAGACATAATAGGTAGGAAATCAATAAAATGGAAAAAGAAAAAAGCAAATGAGCTTCAACAAAAGAAAAATTTGCTTTTTAAAAACCTCTAAGAAGAAAGATCAAGAAGAGAGAAGAAAAGGAACAAAACATTTCTTACTAGTTATCAAGACTTACAAAACTGTAGTAGTGAAAACACTATGATATCAATGCCAATGTATATAATAGAAAAGAATGCTTATTAATTATAGAACATTGATAAATGACATTGCAAATCAGAGAAGAAAAGCTAAGCTATTCAATAAATAGAGCTGGGAAAATTGTTTACGCATACATAAAAAAATCTGATACCTACCTCACACCACAAAAAGAAAACAATTTTAATGAATTAACTATCAATATATAAAAATCAGACCCCCCAACTCTTACCAAAAAATAAAGACAATGCCTTGGGGAAAAGAAGCAATTATTAAACAAGTGACAAAAATCACAATCAATGAAGAAAAAGATGGGTAAGTTTAAATTTATATATGTACATATAAAGCATGACTAATATATATAATGTTTACAGAACTGTACATGTATTATATAATCATCATAAAAAGGTATTTATTCACCCAGGAAAGTAAGCCACTACCATGTGCCAATAACTCTCCAAACTGCTGTAGATACTACAGCAAAGCTGACGTGATCTCTGCCCTGGACCGTACGTTGGCAGGTAAGCAAACAGGTTGAACAACGCTGCACTTAATAACACAATGAAAATATTACTTTTACTGTCATCCACACCATCATAAAGGAGCTTCTTTCCAGGCAAATTATTAATCAATGTATCAATGTAGTTGGGGTGAGATATGGCAGACCGGAGGGTGACCGATTCTCCTAAGGCATTTACCCTGTTTGTTTAGTCATTCAGTAAGTATTTATTGACTGACCCTTGAATGCCACTGTAATAAGCCCTGGGATAAAAGATGAATAAGAAATAATTTCTCCTCCAAGCAGAAAAATCCCTGAGCTCACCGCTGGGTAGACGCAGACGCATAAACTGGAAGGTGCAGTATCTTGTGATGGGCATTATGGCGGGGGCATCTTATGGTGCTATGGGGGCATATTGAAGCACCTACCCCAGACTCTGGGGAAAGGGGTAGGTGGGTTTACGGGGGTACTTCAAAGCCCAACAGTGAAGGCAAGGAAAATATTTTAATTCAGATAACTGGGTGAATCATAAGTCAGAATTCTAAATACATACATTGCTATAAAATGATAATCATGTGTTAAAGGCGGTCATTCCAATTTTGAGCCAAGAAAGTTCAGAGGTTCAGAACAAAACAGGTATTTCAGAGACCTCAACAACAAACTTTGCTACAGCAGGAGTTTGCTGAGGTAAGGATAGTGCAGCAGCAGAGTAACTATTATTTCTTGGAAAAGCATAAACTAAGAGTCAAAAATCTTGGGTCTCTGTCCTGATTTTGCTGCACACTCACTTTCTAAAGCCTAGAGTAAGCCAGTTATCCTCCAGAGTTTGGGAATAACATCACAAACGTAATGTGTTTATTATGAGAATTAGAGCGTAAAGGTTAAAGTGCTTAATAAAGCAGTACACGAATATCATTATTAAGTGGCGTGTGCTTATGAAGACTCTAGCAGCATTTCTCACTGATGGAAATTACATCATCTTCATAATTGCTCCATTTTGTCTTTATTGAGGTATAATTTTCATATAATAAACTGCACACATCGTTAGTGGATCATTCATTGAGTGTGGCAATTTTATACATCATATAACTACAAACTTCAAAACATCAAAATGTAGAACCTTACCCTACCCGTCTTCCCATAAATTAATTCTAACGAAAAAAAAACCCACTACTGTCCTTATATGTAGAATCTAAAATACGACACAAATGAACCTAGCTACGAAACAGAAACAGACTCACAGACATAGAGAACAGACTTGTGTTTGCCAAGGGGGGAAGGGGGAGGCAAGGATTGGGAGTTTGGGATTAGCAGATGCAAACTATTACATATAGAATGGATAAACAACAAGGCCCTACTGTATAGCACAGGGAACAATATTCAATATTCAATATCCAATATTCACAATGGAAAAAATATGAAAAAGAATGTATATATAGGTATAACTGAATCACTTTGCTGTACAGCAGAAATTAACACAACATTGTAAATCAACTATACTTCAATAAAATAAATTTTTTTTTAAAACTACTGTCCTGTTTATATCACCATGCTTATGAAGAATTTTAATCTGTATTTTTCTTTTCTAGTAATATCCCTGTCAGATTTCTGGCCTCATGGTTATACTGGCCTCATAAAAATACTGAGAAGTGTTTTCTCCTCCTCCCCTTCCTGGAAAAAAAATGTGCAAAAATGGTAATATTTCTCTCTAAATGTTTGAAGGAATTCACTAGTGAAGTCATCCTGGGCTCAAACTGTCTTTGTTGATGTGTCTCCTTTAAAAATGTAAATATATAAGTATATATATGTTTTCAGGTTTCTTATTTCTTCTTGCGTTCATTTTAATCAAATTTGTTTATTTCACTTATATTGTTGACTTTATTGGCATATTTTCATAATATTTCATTTTTGTCTTTATTTTGTCTATATTTATTGGTAGGTCCTTTTAAATTTTCTCATATTGATTACTTGTGCTTTATTTCTGTTTTATTGATTAATCTAACATGGAGTTTATTAATTTTGTAAATCTTTTTTAACATATCCACTTTGATTTTGTTGGTTTTTGTCTAGTGTTTATTTCATTGATTTCTGCTCTTAATTATTTTCTCTCTTCTATTAATTTTGAGCTTAAGATGCTCTTCTTTTCCTAGCTTCTAAACATGGACGTTTGTTGGAAATGGGGGAAAGTAAAAAAATCAATACTATAAATTTCCTTTCCTTATAAATTTATTGGAAAACTATGAATTTCATTCTCAGCACGGCTTTAGCTGAATATAAATTTTGTTATGTTGGGTTTTCATTATCATTCAACTCCAAATATTCTTAATTTCCGTTGTGATATCTTCTTTGACGCATAGGATTTTCTTGTTGTTGCATAATTTTCCATTTGAGTTTTTCTAGAGATTGTATTATTGTTGATTTCTAATCAACAATAATGTGTGGTCAGAGAATATACTTTCTATGATGTCGCGCCTTTAAAACTAATTGAGACTTATCTTACGGCCCAGCATATGGTAATGTTCATGAATGTATCTGTTTTTGTACCCACTGTTCTACTCATGTTAGGTTAAGTTGGTTGAAGCTTATGTTCAAATCTCCCACATCTTTATAACTTTTGCCTAGTTGTCTTATTAATTACTGAGAGGGGTTTAAAACCTCCAACTCTGGTTATGGATTTATATATTTCTTCATTACTTCTGTCAGTCAGTATTTGTTTTACATATTTCGAAGCTCTGTTATTAAGTGCATTCAAATATAAAACTGCTATGTCTTATTTCAACCTTAGAATTTCCATCATTTTTTTATGGCTTTCATTTCTGATGAAATTCCTCATCTGCTTATGTATATTGTTCACTTCTTCTAATATATACTTTAACACATTTATTACGGTTATTTTATAGCCTCTGTCTGCTAATTCCATAATCTATATCTTTGGCTCTGAGTCTACTGACAAAAATTTTCTCTTGATAATGGATCACATTTTCTTGCCTCTTTGCTTGTCTCTTTAATTTTTAAAATTTCACTCTGTACACATCCCACGTAAAAGAATAATTGAGAATTAAACAGGTAGTATTTGCCCCTGAAAATGGTAGGACGCTGAGTCAAACGTATCTGTAATTGGGCTGAGTCTGGGCTTTGTTGCAGCTTTAATTAGACTCATGCCACCCCTGGCTTCACATACTCTGAGGGCAGGGTCAAGACTGTCCCTTCAACAAGGCTTAAAACCTGAGCACTGGAGAGATCCTGAGGCTCCAGACTTTACACGTGAGCAGCCACTTCCTGAGCCTTTGGAGACCTCTCTCCGTTCTTCTACAAGAGGAGCAGGCTCTGATTTGCTTCTGCCTGGCATCCAGGAGGAGCCTCCTGTGCCCTAGGAAGCTCCCTTGGCCATCCTGCTCATCCCCAAGCCTCCAGAAGGGCCCGGCCACGTACTTGGTCCAGGTACCGCGCACATCGGGAGGGCTTACCTGCCTTGGTGCTGCTACCATGCACCCAGTGAAGGCCCCGTGAGAAGGATGTGGTACGTGGGTGTGGATTCACTCCAAGCCTGGGAATCCTCAGAATTCCAAACCTTCCTCTCAGCCCACACGCGGCTGATGAAGAGTTGCCTAGAAAGATGCACAACGTGAGAGTTCTGAGTTAAGTTTTATTTGGGGCAAAATGAGGACTGTAGCCTGGGAGACAGCCTCTCAGAGAGCTCTGAGAAACTGTCCTGAAGAGGCAGGGGGAGGTCAGTATAGATGTGATTTTTAGTGAAGGGGGAACGTGCAGTCAAACATGCATTTTGGGGGCCTCCCTGGTGGCATAGTGGTTGAGAGTCCGCCTGCCAATGCAGGGGACACGGGTTCGTGCCCCGGTCCGGGAAGATCCCACACGCCGCAGAGCGGCTGGGCCCGTGAGCCCTGGCCGCTGAGCCTGAGTGTCCGGAGCCTGTGCTCCGCACCGGGAGAGGCCACAGCAGTGAGAGGCCCGCGTACCGCAAAAAATAAATGAAAAAAGAAAACCATGCATTTTGGCAGAAGGTGGCTGCTCGTCACGAGGAGCAGATGTCTCTGTTAATGATTTTAGTGCTTTTCTAGATACAAGGAGATGCAAGAATTGGGCTCATAATATCTCCTGAGAATATCTAACTATCTGAAGGCCTGTTCTGCCGGGTTTTCCCAGAGCACAGAGGGCCTCCTTCCTGCTCTCCACCCTGAGCTCCTTTCAGGGGGTGTGGAAGGTCAGCGGCTGCAGCAGTTCATGATTTAATCCTCGTAGAGGCTGATGGCAAGGGCCAATCTGTAGTTGGCAGACGTTTAAAAGACAGGTGGGTGCCACATCCCACACACACTGAGTAAAGAAAAATGCGGCAGGGATGAAAGTACCCATGGTCTCTGCTAGGAAGGGCTTGTCTCTTACTGGAATTCAGTTCAGTGGGGTTTCCCTGTGTTCCCAGTCCTGGGTTGCCTTTAAACATGCATATGATTTTGTCACTTCTCTGAACTATTCTGATTTGTAAGGTGGGATCTCCTGCAACTCACTACATCCCAGCTGCTGAAGTGTCCATTTGAAGCTGTGTTCGTGTCTGGGGTGTGGATGGGAATAAATCACCCTTGGGGTCAGAAAGAAATAAACGCCAATTTAAATAGTTCTCTGGGTAAATTTTGATTTCATCGGTTTTACACACACTGGAAATAAATGGTCTTTGCTACCGCCCATGTTTCCACATGAAGTGATGCAGACTGTGTACTGCCCGAAGCTGTCAAGCCTAGGAGACAAGTGGAGGTTGAAACGCAACCTCAGCTTTTTTCTCCCAGTTTATCCTCTCAAAGGAAAAATCTGTTCCTAATTCATCCATGGCTCCGTGTGCAAAGGCAAGCAGCGACCCCAGTATCGTTGTTCTGTCTACAGATCGATAAACTCGTCCCCCAAATCTGGGCATTATAGCTACTTGCAAGAATATTGCCTAAATTATCTCGAATAACTTGTCATATTCTAAGGCCAGTGTTGAAAAGAAAAAAATTGACAAAGATACAGAGAAGACCCCAGGTACTAATGGAGGAGTCGCTGACCTCTTTAGGAAGTTTCATGCAATGTAGCAGAAGCGACCTTTCTAAACAAGTTTCTTTTTCAATTTGAACTTTTTGACAATTTCTTTGCAATCTCATTCCTCTGAATGTGAGTTTTTCCCTATTTACATATTTTTTGGAGCATACGTCCACATAACTATGAAATAAAACTTGATCCAAAATCTTCACTTAAGATAAAAATGAACTTATTTACAAAAAAACAAAAAAAACCAGACTCACTGACACAGAAAATAAACTTATGGTTACCCGGGGTGATGTGGGGGGAGGGGGAGGGGGAAGGATAGATTGGGAGTTTGGGATTGACATGTACACACGGCTATGTTTAAAAACGATAACCAACAAGGACCTACCGTATAGCACAGGGAGCTCTGCTAAATACTTTGTAATAACCTAAATGGGAAAAGAATTTGAAAAAGAATAAATACATGTATAACTGAAGCACTTTGCTGTACAGCTGAAACTAACACAACGTTGTTAATCAACTGGACTCCAATATAAAATAAAAATTAAAAGAAAAACAAAAGAACACAAAATCATCACTTCAGTTCGTTTATGTGTCTGTGCACAAACACATTATATGAAAGCCTGTCATTCGTTTTCTTTAACTGGTTCCATCAAAAAATACTGAATGAGTTCTCATAATCTGTATTCACTGTTGCCTCCCCAGTGCCTAAATAATTACCTGGCACAAAGTCCCTGTGCCTACTTTCTAGTGAAGAGACATCTACGAAGGATACGGAAAAATAAATAAACCTCATTTCTAGAAGTGATAACTATGATAATGTTATAGTTTCGCATTTCAACCAGAACACTCTTGAGAGTAATTAATGATTACACGAGGAAAGCAAGTGTCCCCAGGGATGGCCTGGGTGTAAACAAGACATAAGGAACTTAGGGGAAAGTTCTGTGAAAAAAAGGACATTGGGGTTATGGCTTGGACTTGAGAGGGAGTCAGATGGAGTCTGAGTGGGTGGGGAGCAGACGTTAGCAGGGGCTCAAGGGAAGCCCCGTGGAGGGGTGGCATTCAATCCTAATCAGAATGATGACAGTGCGTCACTAACCAAAGCCTGGAGGAAGGGCAAGTTCGGGCAGGGCCATGGCAAGTGCAAAGGGTCTGAGGAGGAAACAAACCTGGTGTGTTCAAGACAGAGACGGAAACAATGGGCTGCCACCAAGTGAAGGAGGCTGGAGGTGATGGGACATGGATAGAGTCAGAGAATCGAGCTCTGCTGTCCTTACGGGCCCTGCTGGGAGCTGGCAACTCCACACAAAGGGGTGACTCGGCGAAGATCCAAATGAGAGAGATAAGTTCTCATCTAATTAGGGGGAAATATTCATGAGAGTCACGTGCTAAGGTGATGCTCTTAAAGCAGTCTAAACTCAGCAGTCAGCTAACTTGCTATCTCAAGAAGTGTCAAGGTGAGGTTTTTCCCCCCCACTAAAGTGAATTATTTTACAATGAGAATAATGCCTTACCTTTGCAAAAGTTTTCTTGCAGCGTTATACGGAACTACATTTTTATCTTCTGTGTGTAAAGCGTTCTGGAAGATGATAGGGCTTTGGAAGGCTTTGGAAGGGTTGTCTGGGTTTCCAGGTCCAGTCCAAGTTCAGCACAGAGTGCTGTGAATGCCTGGCGGGGAGAGGTAGTTACAAGGAAGAGGAATCAGGACAGGTGGACATTTCATAGGCCAGAAAGCATTTTGCCTATTAGTAGAAAGGCCCGCATGAAGTTAACAAAATCAATTGCAAAACACAATAGAGGAGGCGAACCTTGACAACAGAATCAACTAAAACCTCCCCCGTTTTGGCGGTAAGTTCAGGATGTGATACCTTTCCCTAGATGTCAATGCTGCCTCAGAGGGCAGTCCTTCACTCGGACTCCAGTGAAAGGCCAAGCAACCAGGTATCTTTTTCTGTGGTTGCAATATCTTCTCTCTAAGGCCCAAAAGGAATTTTTGTCATTTTATATTTCTCACTAACAAGTAAATAAAACAATTTCCCTCCAGAGAAATCCTCATGGATTTGGCCCATAGATACTACCTAGGGCTTAATTCAATCACAACAATCCTTAGAGAATTGTGCAGGCCAACTGAAAAGCAAAGATATTGCATTTATATGCGTAACATCTATCAAACCTATAGCTCTTAAGATATTAAAAGCTCTATCCTTAGTAATACAGTCTCAGATGGATTTTAAATAAACATTAAAGATGTATGTAGACAAACTTCCAGTTATAAGAGTAACAAGTCCTGGGGATCTAATGTACAGCACAGTGATTATAGTTAATATTGTAGCATATATTGAAAATTTCTAAGCGAGTAGACGGTAACTGTTTTCAACACAAAAAAGAAATGGTAATTATGTGACGGGATGGAAGTGTTAGCTAATGCTATGCTGGTAATCATTTTGCAATATGTAAATGTACCAAATCGACCCGCTATACACCTTAAACTTACCCAATCTTATGTGTCAATTATGTCTCAATAAAGCTGCGGGCAAACCTAGGGGCAAGATGGGAATAAAGAGGCAGACCTACTAGAGAACGCACTTGAGGATACGGAGAGGGGGAAGGGTAAGCTGTGACAAAGCGAGAGAGTGGCATGGACATATATACACTACCAAACGTAAAATAGCTAGCTAGTGGGAAGCAGCCGCATAGCACAGGGAGATCAGCTCGGTGCTTTGTGACCACCTAGAGGGGCGGGATAGGGAGGGTGGGAGGGAGGGAAACACAAGAGGGAAGAGATATGGGGATATAAGTATATGTATAACTGATTCACTTTGTTATAAAGCAGAAACTAACCCACCATTGTAAAGCAATTATACTCCAATAAAGATGTTTTTTTTAAAAAAAAGCTGTGGGCAAATAATTTAAAATACAGAAATGATTTAAATATATATGTAGAAAAGAAAGCCTACAAGAAGTTATAAACAGAGAAGATTTGAGTAGGTGCTGATTATTTTTAAAATGGATAATAAACAGTCCCTATTCCAAGGCAACGATTAAGCATTAAAAATGGTAGCTTAGGTGGAAAGCATGTCTTTTCTAAAAATGGCCAAAAAAGTATCTCCTGTTTGAAATGCTCTTGTAAAAGAGGTAGAACCTGCCTCTGCTCCCCTTGAACCTGGGCAGGCTCGAGGCTCACCCGGAACCAGCAGACTCACTCAGAACCGAAGGCTGGCATGGAAGCTTCCAGGTGATTTTTTCTGCAGTGATGGATAACTGGGCCTGGAGGTGTTGTCCTCACTCCCCACAGAGAAATGAAATAACTTTCCCAAGGACACACAATTTTGTTAAATGCCAGGTTAGAAACCAGATCTCTTGATACTTAAGCCAACGTTATTTCCACTACGGCCTCCCCTGCCAGGAAAACCCTTTGCAACTGATTCCTCCGATGTTTACCACTGAATTAACTGGATTTTAAGTTGTTACCTGAGCGTTTGAGCAATATATTCTCTTGCCATACTTTGTTGGCCGTATGTAAATTTTATGCAATGATAATCCATTATAAATAGGGGGGATTAAAAAAATACGTCATTGCCTTAGTTCTTCCATACATTTTTCCCCAAAAGAGTCCCATGTCCGTCATTCACAATAAAGCTCCGTTTTGCCTTTATCGTAGTTCCAGTGAGTTGCTATTAATTTTTAAAAAACAAGACATTAACCTCTCATCTTTTGAAATGAAAGAAATGGGAAGGAACTTCAAGATTGAAAATGACCTCGATGGAATACATTAAACAGAATGTGAAATGGCCAGACTTTAACAAATGTAATTTAGAGAAAACTGCTGATCAAAACATATCATTTCTCCTCTTGATTTCTTCCTTTCTTGATGCTCTGTTCAGGCAAAGGAAGGAAAACTGGAACAGGAGAAGCAGAGATTTCAAAGAAGGGCTAGCTTGAGGCAGAGGTGAGCTACAGTGTGTTATGACAGGTGAATGTCAACAGAGAACAAGCAGAAAAATAGCCAGAAACTAAGAAGGAAAAGCAACAGACCCGGAACGAGAGATGAGAAATGTCAACTCTATGCTTTGTTTTCTTATTTACAATAATTACAGACATATATACGTATACACATATATATGTGCATATACACAGTCTATACCACATAGACTGAAGTTTCCTTTTTTCATTTTTACTGATTTTCATTTCACATACATGTACACATACATGTACATGTACACATACATGTACTGTAACTTTATATACGGAAACCTGGAGTGAGTATTGCTTGTTTGTATCAACTATTTTTTTTAAACTTCCTTGATTTTATTTTTTTTAATTTTATTGGAGTATAGTTGATTTACAATGTTCTGTTAGTTTCAGATGTACAGCAAAGTGATTCAGTTATACATATACATATATTCATTCTTTTTCAGATTATTTTCTCATATAGGTTTTTACAGAGTATTGAGTAGAGTTCCCTGTGCTATACAATAGGTCCTTGTTGGTTATCTATCTTATAATATAGTAGAGTGTGTATGTTAATCCCAAGCTCCTGATTTATCCCTCCCCCCCAAGTTTCCCCTTTGGTACCCATAAGTTTGTTTTTGATATCTGTGAGTCTGTTTCCGTTTTGTAAATAAGTTCATTTGTATCATTTTTTAAAATTAGATTCTACATATAAGTGATATCATATATTTGTCCTTCTCTGTCTGACTTACTTCACTTAGTATGATGATTTTTAGGTCCATCCATGTTGCTGCAAATGGCATTATTTCATTCTTTTTTATGGCTGAGTAATATTCCATTGTATATACGTACCACATCTTCTCTATCCATTCATCTGTCAATGGACATTAAGTTGTGTCCGTGTCCTGGCTATTGTAAATGGTGCTGCAGTGAACAATGGGGTGCATGTATCTTTTTGAATTATGGTTTTCTCCTGATATATGCCCAGGAGTGGGGAAGTTTCCTCTAAATCCCTTCATTCAATGAATGAGGACACTGGGCCTGCAGGTGATTTGAGTCAGCGGCCCCCAATCACACTGCTATTCAGTGGCAGCCAGAGAAGATCCCATTCTCAGACTGGTGTGCTCTTGGCTTCACCGTGGTCTGGCCAATTGTGTTATCTGTTACTAGAAAATGCTCCAGCCCTGCTTCCTCCACTGGCAGTGCTCCAGCCCACTTCCTCTGTGGGCGCCCTGGGCACAGGACTCCATCCCTGAGGGGAGGCTGTATGTGCCTCAAGCCCATTGTTCTTACCCTCATTGGTGAGGGTCCATCTGTGTGTTTCTTTTTCTGCACCAGGGCTACCACACTGTCCAGCATGGTAGGAGCTTGATAAGCATTTGCTTAATGGACTATTAAAGGAAACAGCTCTTTCATCTCTATTAGTGTTTGGCTGAATGTCTGACACCAAGTAATGGTGGAGGAATAGAGTTATGACCAAGACAGAGTTGCCCATAAATGTCATCTTCTGCCTCTGGCCTTACAGTTTTTCCAGCTCAGAGCCTTTCCATGTGCATCCTGAGGGGAAGACTGAAATTCAGCGATAATGGAAATAAGAATATTACTTCGGAAAAGACAAAATCTCTAATTCAAAAAGATACATGCGGGGGGACCTTGAAGATGGCGGAAGAGTAAGACGCGGAGATCACCTTCCTCCCGACGGATACACCAGAAATACATCTACACGTGGAACAACTCCTACAGAACACCTACTGAAGGCTGGCAGAAGACCTCAGACCTCCCAAAAGGTAACACACTCCCCACGTCCCTGGGTAGGGCAAAAGAAAAAAGGAAAAACAGAGACAAAAGAATAGGGACGGCACCTGCACCAGTGGGAGGGAGCTGTGAAGGAGGAAAAGTTTCCACACACTAGGAAGCCCCTTCGCGGGCGGAGACTGCGGGTGGCGGAGGGGGGAGCTTCGCGGCCGCGGAGGACTGCACAGCAACGGGTGCGGAGGGCAAAGCGGGGAGATTCCCGCACAGAGGATCGGTGCCGACCGGCACTCACCAGCCCGAGAGGCTTGTCTGCTCCCCCGCCGGGGCGGGCGGGGCTGCGAACTGAGGCTCTGAGGCTCGGGTTTCGGTTTCGGACGGAGCGCAGGGAGAGGACTGGGGGTGGCGGCGTGAACACAGCCTGAAGGGGTTAGTGCACCACGGCTACCCGGGAGGGAGTCCGGGGAAAAGTCTGCACCTGCCGAAGAGGCAAGAGACTTTTTCTTACCTCTTTGTTTCCTGGTGCGCAAGGAGAAGGGATTACGAGCGCTGCTTAAAGGAGCTCCAGAGACGGGCGCGAGCCGCGGCTAACAGCGCGGACCCCAGAGACGGGTGGGAGACGCTAAGGCTGCTGCTGCCGCCACCAAGAAGCCTGTGTGCGAGCACAGGTCACTCTCCACACCCCCCTTCCGGGAGCCTGTGCAGCCCGCCACTGCCAGGGTCCCGGGATCCAGGGACAACTTCCCCGGGAGAACGCACGACGCGCCTCAGGCTGCTGCAACGTCGCGCCGGCGCAACGTCACGCCGGCCTCTGCCGCCGCAGGCCCGCCCCGCACGCCATGCCCCTCCCTCCCCGCCGGCCTGAGTGCGCCAGAGCCCCCGAATCAGCGGCTCCTTTAACCCCGTCCTGTCTGAGCAAAAAACAGACGCCCTCCAGCGACCTACACGCAGAGGCGGGGCCAGATCCAAAGCTGAGCCCCGGGAGCTGTGCGAACAAAGAAGAGAAGGGAAATCTCTCCCAGCAGCCTCAGGGGCAGCGGATTAAGCTCCACAGTCAACTTGATGAACCTGCATCTGTGGAATACATGAATAGACAACCAATCATCCCAAATTAAGGAAGTGGACTTTAGGAGCAAGATCTATGATTTTTTCCCTTTTCCTCTTTTTGTGAATGTGTATGTGTATGCTTCTGTGTGAGATCTTGTCTGTATAGTCTTGCTTCCACCATTTGTCCTAGGGTTCTATCCGTCCATGGTTTTTTTTTTTTAATTTTTTTCTTAATAATCAATTTTAATTTTAATAACGTTATTATACTTTACCTTCGTTCTTTCTTTCTTTCTTTCCTTCCTTCCTTCCCTCCTTTAGACAACGAATCATCCCAAATTGAGGAGGTGGTCTCTGACAGCAAGATTTAGGATTTTTCCCCCTTTACCTCTTTTAGTGAGGGTGTATGTGTATGCTTCTGTGTAAGATTTTGTCTGTATAGCTTTGCTTCCAACATTTGTCCTAAGGTTCTATCCGTCCCTTTTTTTTTTCCTAAATGAGAATTTTTTAATTCAATAACTTTATTATACCTTATTTTATTTTTACTGTATCTTTTTCTTTCTGTCTTTTTTCCTTCTTTCCCTCCTTCCTTCCTTCCTCCCTCCCTCCCTCCCTCCTTTCGTTCCTTCTTGCCTTCTTTCCTTCTTTGCTTCTTTCTTTCTTTCTTTCTTCCTTCCTTCCCTCCTTTCCTTCTTTCTTTCCTCATACTTCTACTAATTCCCTCTACTTTTTCTCCCTTTTATTCTGAGCCGTGTGGATGAAAGGCTCTTGGTGCTCCAGCCAGGAGTCAGGGCTCTACCTCTGAGGTAGGAGAGCCAACTTCAGGACACTGGTCAACAAGAGACCTCCCAGCTCCACATAATATCAAACGGCGAAAATCTCCCAGAGACCTCCATCTTAACACCAGCACCCAGCTTCACTCAACGACCAGCAAGCCACAGTGCTGGACAACCTATGCCAAACAACTAGCAAAACAGGAACACAACCCCACCCATTAGCAGAGAGGCTGCCTAAAATCATAATAAGGCCACAGACACCCCAAAACACACCACCAGACGTGAACCTGCCCACTAGAGAGACAAGATCCAGCCTCATCCACCACAACACAGGCACTAGTCCCCTCCACCAGGAAGCCTACACAACCCACTGAACCAACTTTAGCCACTGGAGACAGACATCAAAAACAGCGGGAACTACGAACCTGCAGTCTGCAAAAAGGAGACCCCAAACACAGTAAGATAAGCAAAATGAGAAGACAGAAAAACACACAGCAGATAAAGGAGCAAGATAAAAATGCACCAGACCTAACAAATGAAGAGGAAATAGCCAGTCTACCTGAAAAAGAATTCAGAATAATGATAGTAAGGATGATCCGAAATCTTGGAAATAGAATGGACAAAATGCAAGAAACAGTTAACAAGGACCTAGAAGAATAAAGATGAAACAAGCAACGATGAACAACACAATAAATGAAATTAAAAGTACTCTAGATGGGATCAATAGCAGAATAATTGAGGCAGAAGAACAGATAAGTGACCTGGAAGATAAAATAGTGGAAATAACTACTGCAGAGCAGAATAAAGAAAAAAGAATGAAAAGAACTGAGGAGAGTCTCAGAGACCTCTGGGAAAACAATAAATGCTGAACTAACGTTCGAATTATAGGGGTTCCAGAAGAAGAAGAGAAAAAGAAAGGGACTGAGAAAATATTTGAAGAGATTATAGTTGAAAACTTCCCTAATATGGGAAAGGAAATAGTTAATCAAGTCCAGGAAGCACAGAGAGTCCCATACAGGATAAATACAAGGAGAAATACGCCAGGACACATATTAATCAAACTGTCAAAAATTAAATACAAAGAAAGCATATTAAAAGCAGCAAGGGAAACACAACAAATAACACATAAGGGAATCCCCATAAGGTTAACAGCTGATCTCTCAGCAGAAACCCTACAAGCCAGAAGGAGTGGCAGGACATACTGAAAGTGATGAAGGAGAAAAACATGCAGCCAAGACTACTCTACCCAGCAAGGATCTCATTCAGATTTGATGGAGAAATTAAAACCTTTACAGACAAGCAAAAGCTGAGAGAGTTCAGCACCACCAAACCAGCTTTACAACAAATGCTAAAGGATCTTCTCTAGGCAAGAAACACAAGAGAAGGAAAAGACCTATAATAACAAACCCGAAACAATTTAGAAAATGGGAATAGGAACATACATATCGATAATTACCTTAAATGTAAATGGACTAAATGCTCCCACCAAAAGACATAGATTAGCTGAATGGATACAAAAACAAGACCCTTATATATGCTGTCTACAAGAGACCCACTTCAGACCTAGAGACACATACAGACTGAAAGTAAGGGTATGGAAAAAGATATTCCATGCAAATGGAAACCAAAAGAAAGCTGGACATATCAGACAAAATAGACTTTAAAATAAGGACTATTAAAAGAGACAAAGAAGGACACTACATCATGATCAAGGGATCGATCCAAGAAGAAGATATAACAATTGTAAATATTTATGCACCCAACATAGGAGCACCTCAATATATAAGGCAAATACTAACAGCCATAAAAGGGGAAATCGACAGTAACACATTCATAGTAGGGGACTTAAACACCCCACTTTCACCCATGGACAGATCATCCAAAATGAAAATAAATAAGGAAACACAAGCTTTAAATGAGACATTAAACAAGATGGACTTAATTGATATTTATAGGACACTCCATCCAAAAACAACAGAATACACATTTTTCTCAAGTGCTCATGGAACATTCTCCAGGATAGATCATATCTTGGGTCACAAATCAAACCTTGGTAAATTTAAGAAAATTGAAATTGTATCAAGTATCTTTTCTGACCACAATGCCATGAGACTAGATATCAATTACAGGAAAAGATCTGTAAAAAATACAAACACATGGAGGCTAAACAATACACTACTTAATAATGAAGTGATCACTGAAGAAATCAAAGAGGAAATCAAAAAATACCTAGAAACAAATGACAATGGAGACACAACGACCCAAAACCTATGGGATGCAGCAAAAGCAGTTCTAAGGGGGAAGTTTATAGCAATACAAGCCCACCTTAAGAAGCAGGAAACATCTCGAATAAACAACCTAACCTTGCACCTCAAGCAATTAGAGAAAGAAGAACAAAAAAACCCCAAAGCTAGCAGAAGGAAAGAAATCATAAAAATCAGATCAGAAATAAATGAAAAAGAAATGAAGGAAACAATAGCAAAGATCAATAAAACTAAAAGCTGGTTCTTTGAGAAGATAAACAAAATAGATAAACCACTAGCCAGACTCATCAAGAAAAAATGGGAGAAGACTCAAATCAATAGAATTAGAAATGAAAAAGGAGAGGTAACAACTGACACTACAGAAATAAAGAAGATCATGAGAGATTACTACAAGCAACTCTATGCCAATAAAATGGACAATCTGGAAGAAATGGACAAATTCTTAGAAATGCACAACCTGCCAAGACTGAATCAGGAAGAAATAGAAAATATGAACAGACCAATCACAAGCACTGAAATTGAAACTGTGATTAAAAATCTTCCAACAAACAAAAGCCCAGGACCAGATGGCTTCACAGGCGAATTCTATCAAACATTTAGAGAAGAGCTAACACCTATCCTTCTCAAACTCTTCCAAAATATAGCAGAGCGAAGAACACTCCCAAATTCCTTCTATGAGGCCACCATCACCTTGATACCAAAACCAGACAAGGATGTCACAAAGAAAGAAAACTACAGACCAATATCACTGATGAACATAGATGTAAAAATCCTCAACAAAAGACTAGCAAACAGAATCCAACAGCACATTAAAAGGATCATACACCATGATCAAATGGGGTTTATTCCAGGAATGCAAGGATTCTTCAATATACGCAAATCTATCAATGTGATAAACCATATTAACAAATTGAAGAATAAAAACCATATGATCATCTCAATAGATGCAGAGAAAGCTTTTGACAAAATTCAACACCCATTTATGATAAAAACCCTGCAGAAAGTAGGCATAGAGGGAACTTTCCTCAACATAATAAAGGCCATATATGACAAGCCCACAGCAAACATCATTCTCAATGGTGAAAAACTGAAAGCATTTCCACTAAGATCAGGAACAAGACAAGGTTGCCCACTCTCACCACTCTTATTCAACATAGTTTTGGAAGTTTTAGCCACAGCAATCAGAGAAGAAAAGGAAATAAAAGGAATCCAAATCGGAAAAGAAGAAGTAAAGCTGTCACTGTTTGCAGATGACATGATCCTATACATAGAGAATCCTAAAGATGCTACCAGAAAACTACTAGAGCTAATCAATGAATTTGGTAAAGTGGCAGGATACAAAATTAATGCACAGAAATCTCTGGCATTCCTATATACTAATGATGAAAAATCTGAAAGTGAAATCAAGAAAACACTCCCATTTACCATTGCAACAAAAAGAATAAAATATCTAGGAATAAACCTACCGAAGGAGACAAAAGACCTGTATGCAGAAAATTATAAGACACTGATGAAAGAAATTAAAGATGATACAAATAGATGGAGAGATATACCATGGTCTCGGATTGAAAGAATCAACATTGTGAAAATGACTCTACTACCCAAAGCAATCTATAGATTCAATGCAATCCCTATCAAACTACCACTGGCATTTTTCACAGAACTAGAACAAAAATTTTTGCGATTTGTATGGAAACACAAAAGACCCCGAATAGCCAAAGCAATCTTGAGAACGAAAAAAGGAACTGGAGGAATCAGGCTCCCTGACTTCAGACTATACTACAAAGCTACGGTTATCAAGACGGTATGGTACTGGCACAAAAACAGAAAGATAGATCAATGGAACAGGATAGAAAGCCCAGAGATAAACCCACGCACATATGGACACCTTATCTTTGATAAAGGTGGCAGGAATGTACAGTGGAGAAAGGACAGCCTCTTCAATAAGTGGTGCTGGGAAAACTGGACAGGTACATGTAAAAGTATGAGATTAGATCACTCCCTAACACCATACACAAAAATAAGCTCAAAATGGATTAAAGACCTAAATGTAAGGCCAGAAACTATCAAACTCTTAGAGGAAAACATAGGCAGAACACTCTGTGACATAAATCACAGCAAGATCCTTTCTGACCCACCTCCTAGAGTAATGGAAATTAAAACAAAAATAAACAAATGGGACCTAATGAAACTTCAAAGCTTTTGCACAGCAAAGGAAACCATAAACAAGACCAAAAGACAACCCTCAGAATGGGAGAAAATATTTGCAAATGAAGCAACCGACAAAGGATTAATCTCCAAAATTTACAAGCAGCTCATGCAGCTCAATAACAAAAAAACAAACAACCCAATCCAAAAATGGGCAGAAGACCTAAATAGACATTTCTCCAAAGAAGATATACAGACTGCTAACAAACACATGATAGAATGCTCAACATCATTAATCATTAGAGAAATGCAAATCAAAACTACAATGAGATATCATCTCACACCAGTCAGAATGGCCATCATCAAAAAATCTAGAAACAATAAATGCTGGAGAGGGTGTGGAGAAAAGGGAACACTCTTGCACTGCTGGTGGGAATGTGAATTGGTTCAGCCACTATGGAGAACAGTATGGAGGTTCCTTAAAAAACTACAAATAGAACTACCATATGACCCAGCAATCCCACTACTGGACAGATACCCTGAGAAAACCGAAATTCAAAAAGAGTCATGTACCAAAATGTTCATTGCAGCTCTATTTACAATAGCCCGGAGATGGAAACAACCTAAGTGCCCATCATCGGATGAATGGATAAAGAAGATGTGGCTCATATATACAATGGAATATTACTCAGCCATAAAAAGAAACGAAATTGAGCTATTTGTAATGAGCTGGATAGACCTAGAGTCTGTCATACAGAGTGAAGTAAGTCAGAAAGAAAAAGACAAATACCGTATGCTAACACATATATATGGAATTTAAGAAAAAAAAATGTCATGAAGAACCTAGGGGTAAGGCAGGAATAAAGATGCAGACCTCCTAGAAAATGGACTTGAGGTTATGGGGAGGGGGAAGGGTGAGCTGTGACAGGGCGAGAGAGAGTCATGGACATATACACACTAACAAACGTAGTAAGGTAGATAGCTAGTGGGAAGCAGCCGCATGGCACAGGGATATTGGCTCGGTGCTTTGTGACAGCCTGGAGGGGTGGGATAGGGAGGGTGGGAGGGAGGGAGACGCAAGAGGGAAGACATATGGGAACATATGTTTATGCATGACTGATTTACTTTGTTATAAAGCAGAAACTAACACACCATTGTAAAGCAATTATACCCCAATAAAGATGTTTAAAAAAAAAAAGATACATGCACCCCAATGTACATAGCAGCACTATTGACAATAGTCAAGACATGGAAACAACCTAAATGCCCATCAACAGATGAGTGGATAAAGAAGATGTGGTACATAGATACAGTGGAATATTACTCAGACATAAAAAAGAATGAAATCTTGCCGTTTTCAGCAACATGGATGAACCTAGAGATTATCATACTAAGTGAAGTCAGAGAAAGACAAATATATGATATCACTTATAGGTGGAGTCTAAAAAATAATACAAATGAACTTATTTATAAAACAAAAATAGACTCACAGATAGAAAACAAACTTATGGTTCCCAAAGGGGAAAGGAGGGGGTGGGATAAATTAGGAGTTTGGGATTAACAGATACATACTACTGTATATAAAATAGATAAACAACAAAGACCTACTGTATAGCACAGGGAACTATGTTCAATATCTTATAATAACCTATAATGGAAGAGAATATGAAAAAGAATATGTATATACAGATGCACACGCATACACACATAACTGAATCACTTTGCTGCACACCTGAAGCTAACACAACCTTGTAAATCAACTGTACTTCAATTTTTTAAAAACGAAGAATATTAGGCTGCTGCAGCTCTAGCATCAACAGGCAAATCTCCAAATACTTGAAAATAGCTTAAGGAATTTGTGGTACCCTGATGACATATAAACACAATCACAATGTATGTAGAGTGTACGAAAAAAATACGAAAACAGATACCCTGCTATTTCCTCCAGTTGGCTGTGTATCAAAGAGACGGATATTAGGCTAAAACCCATATCTACCGTTTGCAGCGCTCTGTTCCTTACCTACATCTTTATTATACACCTACAGCAGGCAGCTCGGAGAAGCTCTGACCTTGGAAAAGAGACATCACAGAAACTACACACATCCACACCAAAAACCCAACCACAAATAGATTCTGAATTTCCTTTTGAAAGTCATTGCATATTTTCCCTGAATCCCCTTGACATTATATTTACACTTGTAATTAACATGTTATAATGTGCAATTAATTGGAGAAGATGGGAAAATGGTTTCCCCAAATCCAATATATTAAATTGAGCATTTCTATCTAGTTAGTGCAGGAAGAAATGTTACTTATAACAACCGGCATCGTATCAAATAATGGATTCTGCAACATCTCCAAGTAGGAGAAAAAAGTTCTTTCGGGAGAAAGTAGAAGTTTAAAAGTGTGATGGAATAACCTCCATGATTACATTTCCAGGAGAAAACATTTCACTTTCTTTAGGTTGACAGAAGCAAGATGCATTTCTGGGAGTAATGAATCTCTCCTCCATCTGCCAGACGCTTGCCTAAACAGGGTTAATTTTCTTTCTTACCTGACAGTTACATGGCTGCATAATTAGGCAGAGAGATGCTCCCAAAGGATCAGAGACACTGCAGAGGGGGATTAAGGAGATATTACCAAGTCCCTGGCTCTGGAATGCCATGCGGGCCAGCTTGGCTGCACTGTTTTGCCTTCACCCTGATTTCCACAATCCTCTTCTTGTCTTTTTCCAGCCCACCATTCCTGTTTTAGCCTTTATTTTGCAAGCTCAGGGTTATTCCTTATTACCTTGGTCATGAGCCCCTGGCTGCCTACTTAAGCATCTCTAAGATGGCTGTAAGAGACCCTTTGTACAGGACACGTTTTTATTCCATAATATTCCACACTATCAACCTCATTCCTCAGCCTCAGCCATCCCTAGTCTCCCTTTCTTCTATTGAGGCAGATTTAATCTCCATAAACTCCTGACAACTCCAGCTATGACACCATGTTGCTCAGGTGACTTATATCACCATGTTGCTCAGGTGACTTGGGTCATTAATTTCTGAAACTGTTTTGGTGCCTCAAGCCTCTCTTGATTCGCATTGCCCCTCTTTAGCCCATCCTTTCCATCCACATGGGAACGTCAGCTCATTCTTACCTGCTTCCGGGTACCGATGCACAAACCTTCAGGCAGACACAGTACTCGCCACCCTGGCAAGGCATCCGTTCTTTCCACACAGCCTTCCTATGTGCCCCCTCCAAAAGGCACTGTCTGGGTGCTGCATTAGAGAACAACATGCATAAGTCTTGTTTTCTGATTTTTAGGACCTCATGGTGCAGGAGGAGAGGCAAGTCACTGGAGGAAACACCCGCTAACACTATCAATCTTAAATGCCGTGGAAGAGTTAACCACCTGGTCACTCTGACATGAAACCAAGAACTACTTGTCCAGATTGTGAAACACAAGACGGAATTATTTTTAATTTTCAAATGAGACGGTTAGCCCCACTTTACTCTCCAGCTTCATTTCATGTGGTGGCTTATTCCCATCAAGCAATGCTCATTTTTCTTACTCTGTTCCCTAGAAAACACCTGGAGCCCTCTCTCCCATCAATCAAGTAAAGTCTAGCCTCCTTTGGAATCTAGTTCAATATATTCTATAAATAACTTCTATAAATTTAGTCATTACTTCAGCACATACCATTTTCCCCTCCCTTTAATTTATACAGCACTGAGTAAATGCAGTATAACATTAAATTACAAAGGTTGCTTACAGCAAGAATATAAAATTTGGGGCTTCCCTGGTGGCGCAGTGGTTGAGAGTCCGCCTGCCGATGCAGGGGACGCGGGTTCGTGCCCCAGTCCGGGAAGATCCCGCATGCCGCGGAGCGGCTGGGCCCGTGAGCCATGGCCGCTGAGCCTGCGCGTCCGGAGCCAGTGCTCTGCAACGGGAGGGGCCACGGCAGTGAGAGGCCTGCATACCAGAAAAAAAAAAAAAGAAAAAAAGAATATAAAATTTGGATCAAAGGTCCCAGGATATGGTCCCTACTGATTGTTAAGCTAAATTGTTTAATATCTGAACTCTAGTTTTCCCATCTTTAAAATGCTGATGGCTTTAGCCCCTTCAAAGGAGCATTTATTTACCCAATTATTTTTGAATCTTACTTTCTCTCCAGTCAGCATCCTAGATCCTGAACTTGCAGTCTCTTCCTTCAATGAACTCAAGTAAACAACAATGAAAATATAGTGTGAAAGACTTCCAGCCTCAGATCAAATATGTAAAGGGCTTGGAAGTCGTCACTTTTGTCCTTATAACCAGAAAAAGCTGGACATACTGAAAAGTCAAAGATTTTTACTGGCCCCATTAGAGAACTGAAGTGGCAGAGAAAACGCCCCCTCCTCCAAATCTGTGGATACAAAGAGTCACAGCTGAGATCGTTACCTGCAGCCATAAACTGGCAGAACACCTAAGTGTAATTCTGATGGATTGCCGGAGGCTGAGCGTTACTGGCATAAGCGTAAGAGACTCCTTTGGGCTGAAGCTTGGAGGGAGGTGCAGCCACACTTCCATGGGCTTTTCCTCCAGAAACTTCACCAGGTTCTCACAGAGAAGATTTGAGAAAGTTCCCCTCACAGCTCTGACGGGGGGAGAGGAGTAAACATTGCAAAATATGCCCAGACTGGTTTCACAACAAAAGCCTACTCTAGGGGAAAAAATTTTGTCAGAAATTTATCCCAGCAGGTGGAAGAGAATTCTTCCCACTCCAACCCCCTCCAGCCTTCTTTCTCACCTAATAGAGAAAAATAAATAAACATAATTGGAATGCTGGAAGAGGAGAAAAGGGAACAGGAGCAATATTTAAAGTAATATGGCAGAGAAATTTCCAAAATTAATGGCAGACACCAAACCACAGTTCCTGGAAACACACAAAACAAGATAAATACATTCAACCTGGTAATATGATGACTCCAATACAGGTGACAAGCTTTATATACATACATATATATATATATATATATAAAATGCAATACCTAAAGCAACCAGTAAAAACCTATATAAATTGTTACACTCAAAAGCATCATAGATATATCAAAATGAAATCCAAAAAAAAAAAAAATTCAATAAACCCATTGGAAGGCAGGAAAATGAAAACAGAGAAATGAAAAACAAAGAGAACAAATGAAAAACAAAAATAAAAGGGCAAGTTTATGCCCTAACATATCAATAATGACTCAAATGTAAATGCTCTAAATATAACAGTTTAAAGAAAGAAGTTGGCAGTGTGGATTAAAAAAACATTACCCAACTATATGCTGTCTGCAATAAACTCACTTCAAATATAAACATGCAGGCAAGTTGAAAGTACAAGAATGAAAAAAGATGTACTATGCAATCATTAATCAAAAGAAATCAGGAGTCTCTATATTAATATCAGATATTAGTAAACTTCAGACAAAACAAAATTAATAGACAGAAAGAGACATTATACAACAGTAAATGGGTCAATCTACCAAGAAGACATATCAATCCTAATTGTGTATGCACCAAACAACCGAGCTGCAAAATATGTGAAGCAAAAACTGATAGAACTAAAGGAGAAACAGATAAATCTCTACTTATAGTTGAAGACTGCAACACCCATCTCTCAACAATTGACATAACTAGACTGAAACTCAGGAAGGATACAGAAGAACTCAACAACACCATGAAGCAACAAGATCCAATCAACATTTATATAATACTCCATCCAATAACAGTAGAATACATATTCTTTGCAAGTGTCCATGAAAAAAATGTACTAAAATAGACCTTATCTGGGACTTCCCTGGTGGTCCAGTGGTTAAGAATCCACCTTCCGATGTAGGAGACGTGAGTTTGATCCCTGGTGAGAAACTAGGATCCCACATGCTACGTGGCAACTAAGGCCCTGTGCCACAACTAATGAGACTGTGCACCACAACTAGAGAAGCCCACATGCCATATCAAAGAGTGCATGCACTGCAACTAAAGATCCCGTGTGCCGCACTAAGACCTGATGCAGCCAAATAATGATAAAAAAAAAAAAAATAGACCTTGTCCTGGGCTGTAAAACAAACCTCACAAAATTAGAGGAAGTGAAGTCATAGACTGTGTTCTCTGACCACAATGAAATCAAACTAGAAAAAAATATCAGATAAAAGGAAAATCTCCAAATACTCAGCAGCTAAATGGCACCATCTAAATAATCCTTGGGTGAAAAGGAAGTCTCAAGGAAATTATTTTAAAATACATGGAACTGAAAGAAAATGAAAATGGAACAAATCAAAATTCGTGGCGCACAGCTAAAGTAGTAGTAGAGGGGACATTAACAGCACGAACGTCTGTATCAGAAAAGAGGAAAAGTCTCAAATCAATAATATAACCTCCCACTTCAAAAAGCTAGAAGAAGAAGAGCAAAATAAACCCAAAGGAAGGATAGAATGACTCTAAGAACAGAAATCAAGGCAATTCAAAACAGGAAAACGATAGAGAAAATAAATGAAACAAAAAACAAGGACGTGGAGCTGTTTCGGTTCCATTTACAATCTCTCTCCTGACGGTAACTACCAGACTCCAATTACTCGCAAAACACCAAGTGCCAGAAACTCTTGTTTCTGACCATGGACCTTGCCTTAGCCAAGTTGAAGGAAATTATGCACACGAACCTGTCTGAACTATCACTCACCTGCTACACCTACTTTTAACAAACATTCAGACTTCAGGACAACAAGAGATGACTGAGGAGTCTCTGAGGCAGAGAGCTAGCTGGCAGGTGCAGGCAGCGGAAGGATGAAAGGGAAGCTTCTTAAGACAAGCCTCCATCCTGCCCATCCAAATACAGCTAACGACCCATAAGACAAACAAGTGTCCTGAACGTGAGCCTGTTAGCAAACAGTGCTTCCAGAAAGAGAGGGTCTTGGCTAAAGCCAGGGGGCTCCCCAGCATGTAAAACTGTGATGTCCAGGCCTGGGTCAGACAATGGTGCCCAGCAAGTAACATGACAGCAGGGAACTATGACAAGTGTTTTCTCTGTATAACACGTGCAGTTTAATCTTTGCTCAGCCTACTGAGACATCACCACGGTACCACGTCAAGATGCAATAATTCCAGTCTGGCTACCACTGATACTAGAACATAATCCCCTGATGTTTTCATAACCTACCATAAATCTTTTTGACCATAGGATGCCTACCTGTCACGGAGAGTCAGCAAGACTCCTCTGGTGAAGCTAAGTGGGAAGTAAATGAGGGGTGTTGATTCAGGCCACATTTGGCATGCTTTCTGAGTTTTCATCACTGGAGTCTATAGTCTCTGAAGGTGCCAGGGCCAAAAGAAGTCTTAATCCCAGCAAGAGAACTGTACTGTTTAGACGACGTTTTATTCTATGTCTTATATCGTATGGATGCTTTGTTTTCCTTCAGCACCCGTCACACGCCTCCCTCTTTTACTGGACTTGTGTATCGCAGTCTTTGTTCTCCCTCTTTCCCAGTGTCATAGGCTGAGTTGTGTCCGCCCCCTGCAAATTCCTATGTTGAAGTTTTAACCCCCAGCACCTCAGAACACGACTGTATTTGGAAATAGGGCCTTGAAAGAGGTGTTTAAGGCAAAACGATGTCCTTAGAGTGGTTGATAATCAAGTCTGACTGGTGTCCTTATAAGAAGAGGAAATTTGGACACACAGAAAGAGAGCCAGGAGTGCTGTGTAAAGAGGGATGGCTCTGTGAGGACCTGGTGAAGAGATGGCCATCTGCAAGCCAAGGAGGCCTCTGGGGGAACCGACCCGGCTGATACCTTCATTGTGGGCTTCCAGCCTCCAGAACCGTGAACAGATAAAGTTCTGGTGTTTAAGTTCTGTGCCATTAGTGATGGCAGCCCCAGCTGACGAATACCCCAGGGTTCATTCCCAGAGAGGATAGGCAGAGACATCCCCTTTGATAAGCTCAGTAAACTTGCCCTGACGCTCTCCCCACAAGTCTGAGCCCTTTCTCCCAAAACCATTTCAAGAGTAAATCCCAATTCCCAGTGGTACTGGGGGACGGGGGGGAGCGCACCTCGAGGGCCTCATTAGTTGGGTTTTCCATTAATCCGTTTCCCTCCGACGTAATTCCTTTCCCCTCCCCTGCCCTTGTTCCCATCTCTCTCGACTCTTCTACCCCTTCTCCACTGTACCTCTCACTTAGCATTTCTATTTGTGGCTGAAATTTGTAGTTTGGTTATGATGGGACATTTTCAATTTTCACCAAATGTCTCTAAAATGATTTGAGGATTCTTTTCACACGTTGTATACCTTTAGCCTTCTGTAAGGGGTCTTTTCTCACAGACTCGTGAATATTGTTAACTGACTTTGTTCATCGCTTCCAATTACCGTTCTCATGGCCAGAATCAGAGGCACGGGTGACTTGCATCCTCTTCTACCAAAGTCCCAGAGGCTGGCACTCTGCTGAGATGACAGCCCTGGGCTTCCCTGGTGGCGCAGTGGTTGAGAGCCCGCCTGCCGATGCAGGGGATGCGGGTTCGTGCCCCGGTCCGGGAAGATCCCACATGCCGCGGAGCGGCTGGGCCCGTGAGCCATGGCCGCTGAGCCTGCGCGTCTGGAGCCTGTGCTCCGCAACGGGAGAGGCCACAGCAGTGAGAGGCCCGCGTACCGCAAAAAAAAAAAAAAAAATAATAATAATAATAAAATGAAATGACAGCCCTTTCCTCGCCAGGCTAAGGTGGTCCACCACCTGTCCACCCCGAGCTGCCACGTGAGCTCCCCATCGGAGCCTCCTCTCCCCGGCAAGAAGGGCCATGCTGCCTTCCCCCCAACATGCATCTCTCTCTCACGCAGCTCCCATGCACGTGTCCCAACGTCAACCCAAAAACATAGTCATGTTCATTCAGAGTAAGTCCATTTTCTAGAGTCTAGGCCAGAAAAATGCTATGACTTTGCCCACGTTCACATAGCTCAGGAGTGGCAGATTGTGGGTTAAATCCCAGGTGAAACGTTTTAAAAAGACCCATTAGCTCTCATTGTGTATTCACCTCGCCTTTTCATTAATAGTGCTGATTGACCCCTAAAGAACTATAGGATTTTTCAGACTGATTTAAGATAAACACTTACCTTCACTCCAGCCTCAAATCAGATGACTCTCTTCACATCATTCCCCTCCATTCTATCACAAAATAGCTGAGAAAGCCACAAAGAGCCAAAGTCTCTGGTGGCTTTGATATTTGCCCATAACACAGGAATCTTAGCAGGTGTGAGTCATCTTTGAGAATTATTATGTTTCTTGCTTTGCTTTCTATATCAAGGGGAAAAAAGAACTCTCCTGGCTGAGACTTGCATGGGAAAACAGCCTAGCTCTCTCTTTCCATAACCCTTTGAATAATTAGGACACCGAAGATAAACATATTAACATTCCTTCGGCCCACAAGGCAACAATGAGGAGAAAGAAATGATTTTTTTTTGAGATCCTCAAAGGATCTTAACATTGGAAAGAAAACCATTTCGAGCTGATACATAGTCAAACCTTGATTTGATGTTGCCTGTTGAGCTAAGGTCTATCTTTCCAGATGGAGATATTATATCTCAAGGGCCGACACCTATATACCTGCTTGTAGCGTGGAACGGTGGAGATGACAGAGCATGGGGGCAGTTGGAGCATGGACTCTGGGGTAGAGCTGCTGTGCTCTCAGGGCACACAGCCTTTCACAAACTCTGACCTTGCAAGTCAGTAGCCTTTCTAGGGCTCCTCCTCTGTGGCATGGGGATAATAATAGCACTGATTGACTAGTGCTAATACTTGCTAACATTGCACCTGGTGCAAATGTTAGTGCTGACTGTATCTGCTTAATAGAATAATTAAGAATGTGCATCCCTGCCACGTGTGGGACGAAAGCAGAAGTGAGATCCGGGAGAGCCAGCTTCGAGACCCAGGTCTTCTGCAGGAAATGGAGTATCTTTGCACCAGTCACTGTATCCTTGGGGGCCTCGCTTTTCCCATGCGTAAAATGAAGAACTTGAACTGGAAAATCTTGACTATTTCTTGTTCCTCATCCAAAGAGGCAACGCCAATGACTTTTATGGATGGTGTCCCATGAATCTTTAAATGGCCGTCTAAAAGGTTGCTGGTAGCTGAACAGCCCACAGACGTTGTAACCTAGTAAAATTTGGACCCGGAGCTGAAGACTAATCAAACACAGTGGACACAGAGAAGAAAAGACACTAAGTTGTGATGTAGTTACTTATTTTTCATGCCTCTTGGAGAAACTCCACACATAAAGAAGTCGTTGGGACAGAGGCAGCTTCGGTTGCCATATTGATACAGAGTGTCTGCCGTGAGTCAAGGGCAGGCCTCTGTGGAGCTGGAGGGATTGGCTGTCCGGTAGGAACTTCTGCTTCAGGGAGAATGAGAGTGTTCTGTGCCTGCCTTCACCCCAAGTGTTCAAGTCTAAGCCCGTAGCTCATTTAAACATACCAGAAGCTTCTAGTGGGCAGGGGACCCATCACGTCATTCAGAGGAAATAGAGGGGTGGGGGCGGTTTCCCTCAGCACCACGAGTCAGGGAGCTCACTAGGCTTGACCGTCAGGACGATGAGTTACCATCCAATGTTCCGTGGTAACCACTGTCCAACAGAAGATGTGTAAACACAACTTAAAGATTTTTTTTAAATTTATTTTTGGCTGCGTTGGGTCTTCGTTGCTGTGCATGGGCTTTCTCTAGTTGCGGCAAGCGGGGCTTCTCTTGTTGCGGAGCACGGGCTCTAGGTGCGAGGGCTTCAGTTGTTGTGGCTCGAGGGCTCTGGAGCGCAGGCTCAGTAGTTGTGGCGCATGGGCTTAGTTGCTCTGCGGCATGTGGGATCTTCCTGGACCAGGGCTCAAACCCACGTCCCCTGCATTGGCAGGTGGATTCTTAACCACTGCGCCACCAGGGGAGTCCTAAACACAGCTTAAAGATTTTTGTTTCAGCATGCTCTGAGTGATGGCTAAGGAAAAACATTAAAATTTTTGCTTTGAAAGGGTGTCAAATTATTAGCCCATTGGGGACGCGCACGTAACCAATCTAGTCCTTACCTGTTTCACTAGTTATATAGGTTACTTGGGTCGTTTTGTTGTAAATCTCAAGTTTTCGAACAACTTGAAGCCTCAAGTCCAAGCTTAATTAAACCTATTGAAGAGCAAAGGAAAACAAGCTTTAAAGATCGCCTGTCTGGCTCATAAAATCTCAGTACCACAAACAAGGAAACGTTCAACTATTCCTAGGATGCCATAAAATTTTTATGGCTCAATCCTAGGATTCCTCTTAAGTCTCCCTAAGGCCCGGCTGTTTGGTCCGCAACCTCCTCTCCTCCCCCACCCTTGCATTTGATCTTTTTTATGTGCTTGTAAGGTGAGTTTGCTTTTGAATTTACTCTCATTCCCTTTGCTCCAGTGCTTTCGGGGAAGGGAGGTGGGGAGGGGAGGAAAGATGCTTGCAGAACTGGCCGTTGTTTGCCATGTTTGTGTGGCTTTCCCTCGTCTCCAAAGAAATAGAAAACATCGTGACTCCCTAAGTCCAACCCGAGATGATGGAGGAACTGACACATGCCTGGTGGACTTGCACCGAGTGGCTCCCAACGAGGGAGCATCGTTGCCCCTGGGAGAAGCGATAGTCTGAGACACACTCCACGCTCCAGCTGCCAAGTTGGGAGTTTTCTTCCCCCGCCACCACCACGCCCCCTGCCCACCGGCCTCTCCTCAAAGCCTTGGATCAAGTTCAACGTCCAAGCAGAGAGAACGAGTCAAACTGGCTGAAAACTTGGCCTGACCTCGGGCCTTGGTTCCAACGACTGGCCTTCTGCTTTGTCCTTAAGTGAAAATAGCAGCTAACATCTGTGTCTGTCACTGGTTAAACCTTAACTTGTGTTATGTCACCCTCCCAACGACCCTGTGGTGTGGCTGGTTCACGATCCCAGTTTGCAGAAGAGGTCATGGAGGCACAGAGAGGTTACACCCTGTGCCCTAGATCACAGCAGTCGACAGAGGTGGAGCCCGAGCTCAAGGGCAGGAAGCCAGCCCCGGGCTTAACCACTGCGCCATCTTACCAGCTTACCCGGGTCCCACTTCCGGTAACCGGGTCTTGTTACATTCCCATCTCCTAATCTGAGTTCCTTTTTTTTTAAATTGAAGTGTAGTTGATTTACAGTGTTGTGTTAGTTTCAGGTGTACAGCAAAGTGATTCATATATATGTATATATATATATATATATATATACACATATATATATATATATATATATATATAAATTCTTTTCCCTTACAGATTATTACAAGATATTGAATACAGTTCCCTGTGCTACATAGTATGTTCTTGTTGGTTATCTATTTTATATATAGTAGTGTGTATCTATTAATCCCAAACTCCTAATTTATCCCCCCTTTCCCCTTTGGTAAACATAATTTTGTTTTCTGTGTCTGTGAGTCAATTTCTATTTTGTATATAAGTTCGTTTGTATCATTTTTTTTTTTAGATTCCACATACAAGTGATATAGGATATTTGTCTTTCTCTGTCTGGTTTACTTCACTTAGTACGGTAATCTCTAGGTCCATCCAAGTTGCTGCAAATGGCATTATTTCATTCTTTTTTATGGCTGAGTAGTATTCCATTGTGTATATATATCAATACCACACCTTCTTTATCCATTCATCTGTCAATGGACATTCTTTTCTTAACAATCCCAAGACCTCTTGCCTCTCTGAGGTCTACTCCTCCCATTGTTTCCCTCCTGGGGAAGAAGTCTCTGTCTTTAGTTTCCCCCAGCCATCTGGGCCCCACTGGACCTGATACCAGCTCTTTTCCTGTCTCCAAATGTTGAATGATCCTGGGTCACTAACAGCTGCACCCAGGCATCTTCCAGAACAATCACATCTCCCACTGTTAAATGTTCAGATGCCCATGATCCCCCCCACCACTGCCAAGGTCCCTAGCGATGTGTTCCACTTCCTGACACGCTAAGGAGGATTTCATTAGAAACAGTCCCCATATAAGGAAAGCTTTCCACTTACTATTCCAAGAGTTACCCTCAGGTCTTACTAAGCACCTACATAGACCCCAAGAGACTCCCCCCACACCCATTCCAGCTAAGCCTGGGCTCAGTGTGGTGGTAGGAAAATTGATTGACTGTATGGGGCCCATGAAGATTCTTCAGGGAGACAAGCCTCTGCCTTCCCTGTGAGCCTGCCATTTGAGACTCCCCATAGTCAACTGAGGAGTGCTGGCTGTCACCAGGTATAAACACCCTGTGGATGTGGCTCATCTCAAATTAAAGTCCAAAGAGAAAAATTAACAGACATTTAACTTCTCACTGTGTCACCTGGGTGGTGGGAGCTGTGACCTCCCATTAGAGCTGAGCACACCTAGTGCCCAGATCTTGGTGTCTCACTATCCTCCTCCACTGTAAGAAGCCAGCGATGCTTGGAGATATGGCGGATTTCAGGTTTGGAGCAGAATCATTGTAACAGAAATAGGAAGTAAGGGATAGGAAATACGCAAAAACGACGGAACACATCAAAAGATAACAGTCAGGTTAAAGAGGCTCCCACTGACCAAATTTGGAACAATTTGAACATGAAAATAAATATCATTAATAGGAGACTGTAGCACCTTGAGTGAAAAAGGAAGCCATGAGTCTATACTGATACAGTTAGTAAATTGAAAATCTGATGGGAAATTAGATATTTTCATAGTTTCAAAGTCTCTCACCACAAAGAACTTATTAATTATAAAGGGAAAAGGAGCAAATATACATGGAGAAATACCACCTTCATCAAGTGCTTAAAGTGACCATAATTCACAAAAGGACTAACTGGAATTACACAGCACCTGGTAGGATACCAAGAACGAAACACATGGCATTTCTGTGGTATGATTAGATTCAGGGCATGCATCTTTAACAGGAATTAGGAAACACTGGATGAAGCCGAACTGAGGGGCATTCTACAGAACAACTGGCCTAAAATCTTCGAAAGAGCCAAGGACGTAAAATCAAGGAAAAAGCGAAGAACGTTTCCAGATTAAGGAAAGGTGACAATTTAAGTTATTTGTGATTCTGAATCGGATCCTTTAACTCTAAAGGAAATTATTGGAACACTAAGGAAAATGAGAATGAGGTCTTTGCATCAACTGGTAAGAATGCAGGTATACTCCTTCCAAAATGTTCATGGTTGTATTGCAGTTATATAGGAGAATGCCCTTGTTTGTAGGAAATACACATTAAGTATTACATAAAGATGTTGCATCAGTATTCTTTGTGCTGTAATTGCAACTTTTCTGTAAGTTTGAGATTTTTTTCAAAGTGTTTTTTAATTAAAAATTAAGCTTAACCACCACAAAGAATAGGTATAAGATGTATAACTTCCCAACCAGTAGAGAAAAAATAGAAACTATAAAACAGCTTGATTTGTTTTCAAGAAGATAGTATAGGGATGAGGGTAGGAAAACAAGCAAAAGTCTAGCAAACATAAGGCACAAAGTAAGGGTGTAGATTCAGGCCTATTTGAATGAACATACACAGGAAATGTAATTGGATAAAACCTCCCAGATGAAAGATACATTTTCATTTGGTCTGAAACAAGTGCTGAAAATAATGTAAGAGAAGAAAACGGGACAAATACTAACCAAAGGAAAGTTGATGTTTCATCATTAGTATCAGGCAAAGTTTACTTGATGCAGTGCATATAACTAATGAATTATAAAAGAGACAAATCACCAGGAAACTATAACAATTTGGAACAGGTATGAACCCCATATAGCTACGAACAGAATAAATTCAGAATTGAGAGAATAACATGCAAGTGTGATAAATCTAAAATAATAGTGATGTTTATACCTCTTTCAATGACTAATCAACCAAGAAATTTAAAGTATTAAGGATACAGGACCAGATGGCTTCACAGGCAAATTCTATAAAATATTTAGAAAAGAGCTAACACCAATCCTTCTCGAACTCTTCCAAAAAATTTCAGAGGGAGGAACACTCCCAAATTCATTCTGTGAAGCCACCATCACCCTAATACCAAAACCAGAGAAAGATATCACACAAAAAGAAAATTACAGACCAATATCACTGATGAACATGGATGCAAAAATCCTGAACAAAATACTAGCAAACAGAATCCAACAATATATTATAAGGATCATACACCATGATCAAGTGGGATTTATCCCAGGGATGCAAACAGTCATCAATATATGCAAATCAATCAATGTGATACACCACATTAACAAATTAAGGAATAAAACCATATGATCGTCCCAGTAGAAGCAGAAAAAGCTTTTGACAAAATTCAACACCCATTTATGAGAAAAACTCTCTAGAAAATGGGCCTACTGAGAACCTACCTCAACATAATAAAGGGCATATATGACAAACCCACAGCAAACATCATACTCAATGGTGAAAAACTGAAAACATTTCCACTAAGATCAGGAACTAGACAAGGATGTCCACTCTCACCACTCTTATTCAACATAGTATTGGAAGTCCTAGCCACGGCAATCAGAGAAGAAAAAGAAATAAAAGGAATAAAAATTGGAAAATAAGAAGTAAAACTGTCACTGTTTGCAGATGACATGATACCACCAGAAAATCCTAAAGGTGCCACCAGAAAACTACTAGAACTAATCAATGAATTTGGCAAGGTTGCAGATATAAAATTAATGCACAGAAATATCTGGCATTCCTATACACTAACAATGAAAACTCAGAAAGAGAAATTAAGGAAACAATCCCATTCCCCACTGCAACAAAAAGAATAAAATACCTAGGAATAAACCTACCTAAGGAGGTGAAAGACTTGTACTCAGAAAACTATAAAACACTGATGAAAGAAATCAAAGATGACATAAACAGATGGAGAAATACACCATGTTCTTGGATTGGAAGAATTAATATTGTGAAAATGACAATACTACCCAAAGCAATCTACAGATTCAATGCCATCCCTATCAAACTACCAATGTCATCCTTCACAGAATTAGAGCAAAAAATTTTACAATTCGTATGGAAACACAAAAGACCCCGAATAGCCAAAGCAATCTTGAGAAAGAAAAACAGAGCTGGAGGAATCAGGCTTCCTGACTTCAAACTATACTACAAAGCTACAGTAATCAAGACAGTATGGTACTGGCACAAAAATAGAAATATAGTTCAATTGTACAGGATAGAAAGCCCAAAGATAAACCCATGCACATATGGTCACCTAATTTATGACAAAGGATACCAGAACATACAATGGAAAAAAGACAGTCTCTTCAATAAGTGGTGCTGGGAAAACCAGACAGCTACATGTAAAAGAATGAGATTAGAACACTACTTAACACTATATACAAAAATAAACTCCAAATGGATTAAAGACCTAAATGTAAGACCACACAGTATAAAACTCTTAGAGGAAAACACTCTTTGACATAAACCACAGCAAGATCTTTTTTTGACCCACTGCCTAGAGTAATGGAAATAAAAACAAAAATAAACAAATGGGACCTAATTAAACTTCAAAGCTTTTGCACAACAAAGGAGGCCATAAACAAGATGAAAAGACAACCCTCAGAATGGGAGAAAATATTTGCAAATGAAACAACAGACAAAGGATTAATCTCCAAAATATACAAACAGCTCATGGAGCTCAATATCAAAAAGATAAACAATTCAATGAAAAAAATGGGTGGAAGACCTAAATAGACATTTCACCAAAGAAGACATACAGATGGCCAAGAGGCACATGAAAAGCTGCTCAACATCACTAATTATTAGAGAAATGCAAATCAAAACTACAATGAGGTATCACCTCACACTGGTCAGAATGGCCATTATCAAAAAATCTAGAAACAATAAATGCTGGAAAGGGTGTGGTGAAAAAGGAACCCTCCTGCATTGTTGGTGGGAATGCAAATTGATACAACCACTATGGAGAACAGTATGGAGGTTCCTTAAAACACTAAAACTAGAACTACCATATGTCCCAGCATCCCACTACTGGGCATATACCCTGAGAAAACCATAATTCAAAAAGAGACATGTACCACAAGGTTCATTACAGCACTATTTACAATAGCCAGGTCATGGAAGCAACCTAAGTGTCCATCAAAGATGAATGGATAAAGAAGATCTGGCATATATATGCAATGGAATATTACTCAGCCATAAAAAGAAACGAAACTGAGTTAGTTGTAGTGAGGTGGATGGACACAGAGTCTGTCATACAGAGTGAAGTAAGTCAGAAAGAGAAAATCAAATACCGAATGCTAAGACATATATATGGAACCTTAAAAAAAAAAAAGGTACTGATGAACCTAGTGGCAAGGCAGGAATAAAGACATAGACATAGAGAATGAACTGGAGGAAGTTAGAGTAGTGACATATATGCACTACCGAATGTAAAATAGTTAGCTAGTAGGAAGCAGCCGCATAGCATAGGAAGATCAGCTCGGTGCTTTGCGATGACCTAGAGGGGTGAGATAGGGAGGGTGGAAGGGAGGCTCAAGAGGGAGGGGATATGGGGATATATGTATACGTATAGTTGATTCACTTTGTTATAAAGCAGAAACTAACACAACACTGTAAAACAATTACACTCCAGTAAAGATGTTAAAAATTTTTTTTAAAAAGCAGATCTTAGTAAACACCAAATAATAAATATTATACAGAACCATGAATTTTGAATCCAGTGATGTATTGCCCTTCCCTCCAATCCAGGGCTAAGAGCAGGCAGAGTAGGAGCCTTAACATTCAGTGAGATGGGGCTTCCCTGGTGGCACAGTGGTTAAGAGTCTGCTTGCCGATGCAGGGGACGCGGGTTCATGCCCTGGTCTGGGAAGATCCCACATGCCGCGGAGCGGCTGGGCCCATGAGCCATGGCCGCTGAGCCTGCACGTCCGGAGCCTGTGCTCCGCAACGGGAGAGGCCACAGCAGTGAGAGGCCCGCGTACCGCAAAAAAAAAAAAAAAAAATTCAGAGAGATGAACCTTTCTGATGCTAAGTCAATCACATCAAAGTATCTGCCTTGCATCCTCTAAAATAACTTGCCCTGTCTCGGTGGTAGAAAAAGCCCAGGTCTCTAAACAGTCCTCAGATCTTTCTGTCGTCCTGTGCTTTGCAGTGAAGTCCACAACTTGTTATCCCAAATCAGTCAAAATCCTTGAAGACCACAGCACCATGCCCACCCCTCATGTGCCCTGCGACTTCTCAGACCACTGGGGTGCCCCCTGATGCCTCGCACATTTGGACTTATCCATCACTCAAGCTAATAAGTATCCTCTAAAATACGAGAATAACCTTAAGTGAAGACGTTTGATTGTTTTGTTCTCCATCCCGAGTTGTGGTTTTTAGAGAAAAGTAATTAGTAATTAGAAGTAATTAGCAAAGAGAGCTGAGGGGTGTGTGTGAGTGTGTGTGAGAGAGTGTGTGTGTGAGGGCGAGGGTGCAGCCTGGGGCTGTGCGTATCAGGACTGGGAAAATGGTTTTCCGGCAGGTGTGAAAGAAACACAAAAATGGAAAGAGTAGGGCCCTGGACTTCCGTTGCTTCACAACCTTCCTCAGTAACAGAGAGATGAACAGAATAGAGCTTACCCTGACTGTATCTTCAATTCCGTGGTGATGATCTCCTTTACAAAGCTCCGTGAGGCAGAAGTTTGGGAAGGGGCAGGCCTGTGGGCTTGGTACCCGCTGTGTTCCCTGCACATCTGTTGCGATGCCTTGAGAGCCTGCGGGATGCTCAGAGCTCCAGGTTGGAAGCCGGTCACATCCCAGCTGGATGTGAAAGCAGGCCCTTCACTCCTCATCCCCTCGTCCTCTTCAGGAGATGATGGTGGACGTGAATCCTGAAGGCGCCTCCTTCTCCCACTTCTCTGAGGCCAAAGTCTCCAATGGCCCCAGAGTTGAACATGAAGACAGCAATGTTTCAACATCCTTAAAAGAAAATATCAACATTCTTAAAGACATCCTTAAAAGAAAACATCCTTAAAAAGAAACTCTATAAGCTTTTCAGCCCATAAATAGGGGTTTGCAAGTTTCCGAGAGACTTTCACCCCACTGGGCACCATGAGAACCCTTGTCCTGCTACCAATCTGATGTTGATCCCTCTGACAATTTGTGGGAGAGGCATTTTTATTTTGAGATGGGTATATTATAAACTCCTGGCAACCCAAGAGTTGGCTGCTAAAATAGGATGTAAGCAGATATTTAGGAGATGGTGCCAATTTGTTGACACTATTTTTAGAAGATGCAGAACACAAGCAGAATTGTTCATTAGATCATTTTCGAATCCAGAGACACCTTCTGATAAACCCTGCCGTGCCGCCAGAGGCCCTGATCTCCCCCAGACAATGGTTGGGCACACTAAATTGAGCGCCAAAAGAATAGCCTTTCCAATTTATCTTCCAAGTACACAGAAGATTACAGTTTGATTTTTACCTGTACTGCGTTTTCAAGGTAACACAAGCCAATGCTCACTTAATTTGCTCTCGGCTTGAAAAGGGAAGATCAATATGGTGAATGAATCACATTGGACAAGGACTTTATTGGCATTTGACTGAATATTAATAGGCTTGTTTGAGCCTCCCCATCACGTCTGCCAGGGGGCAACAGGCAGCCCCCGCTGACAGGGAGCCGTCGGGCAAAGACAGGGAGCTCATCCCTCGTGGGGGCAATTGAGTCAATACGCTCCCAAAGTTCTCGTGGGCAGACGATGCTGAGCGTGGTGTATGACTGGAAGATAGACTGCAGCACAGATTTCCAATACACGAACGAGGCTTAAATTGGACTTCTTCCATAGATAACTAATAAGGACCTACTTTATAGCACAGGGAGCTCTAGTCAATGCTCTGTAATGACCTATATGGGAAAAAAGAATCTAAAACAAAGAGTGGATCTATGTATATGTATAACTGACTCACTTTGCTGTACACCTGAAACTAACACGACATCGTAAATCAACTCTACTCCAATAAAAAATTTTTTAAAAATAGGACCTCTTCCATTTTCATTAACTCGTCCCCACTTTTCCACATCACTGGTGGTCCTCAGCATCGGGCTGCCCGTGTTCCACAGTCACGGCTCAGCACGGCTCCACGGGCAGCGGGTGGCCGGGAGGGGTGACGCGTTGCTGGACAAGTATTTCCGTGAAATGCGATCCTTCTGCCCACTGCGGTTCCTGCACTCCTCCTCAAGGATTCTGTAAAGCAGGGGAATTCCGAGGCTAGTGATGCTGATAATAATTATCACCACAAATATATCTTTGTCATTTTAAAAGAATATTCTTCTTGAAATCACAATTATCGGAGGGTTTCTTCTTGGCCCTCAGCAGAATCTTATAAGAGGAAGTAAGGCAGCTATTATCTGTACACCGTAGAGATAAGGAAGGTGGAGCTCTGAGAAGTGAAGAACAACATTACAGAAAGTGGTGGGACAGTGCCTGGCACCCCCAGTGCTACGTACAGGGCTCCCTGTTTATTCTATTCTTTTTATTCAGCTTTTTTTTTTTTTAAGATGTTGGGGGTAGGAGTTTATTACTTAATTAATTTATTTTTGCTGCATTGGGTCTTCCTTTCTGTGCGAGGGCTTTCTCTAGTTGTGGCAAGCGGGGCCCACTCTTCATCGTGGTGCGCAGGCCTCTCACTATCACGGCCTCTCTCGTTGCGGAGCACAGGCCCCGGACGCGCAGGCTCAGTAGTCGTGGCTCACGGGCCCAGACGCTCCACGGCATGTGGGATCCTCCCAGACCGGGGCTCGAACCCGCGTCCCCTGCATCGGCAGGCGGACTCTCAACCACCGCGCCGCCAGGGAAGCCCTCCCTGTTTGATTTTCAGCTTCTTTGAGCCTCACCATCACCTGTGAGCTGGGCTCCGACGGTGCCCCCATTGTAGAGATGAGGAAACCGAGGCCTGGGTTGATTAAGCAATGCGATGGAGGTTACGCCAGGCGCAGCGGAGGCGAGGCTTACACGAGGCGTTCTCGTGGGATCCTGACCAGTTTGTCCTGCCGTTCAATTCAAGTGGCCTCCCCAAAGGCTCCCCAAGTTGGCAATGTGACGGCGATCAGAGCTCAGGCCTCCTCGTGTAGAGCGCAGTGGTTCTCTCACCCAATTCTGTCTCGTTGCTCCACAAACAAAATATTTAGAGGCAAATAACTGAAGTAAGTACCTAGGATATCTTCACATAGGCTGTAGAGAGAACATGGTCTGAGGACATTTGGATTTCCATTCTGTCCATTCTGCTCTTCAATAAATCCCCTGATTGACATGTACACATACTATACATGAAGCAGACGACCAACAAGGACTACTGTATAGTGCAGGGAACTATACTCAGTATTCTGTACTATAAGGGAAAAGAATCTGAAAAAGGATATATATATTTTTATATATACACACATATATATGTATGTATGAATAACTGAAACTAACACGATATTGTAAATCAACTATACTTGAATAAAAAATAAAACTAAGTCCCCTGAGAACTGGCCCGCTGGACACCATGGGAGGCACTTCCGCAGCTGCGGCTGGCGCTCTCCGTGGCGTCTTCCTAATTCCGCGTGGTCTGGGAGGGGACAAGTGTCGTCCATCTTGGTGGCCTTCAGTACAGTCCTGCCCTGTAAAGCACTCAGTCAAGTTCATTGGACAAGCTGGTGACAGTGGAGGGAAATTTCTCAAGTTCCTGTAATTTCTAAATGCTATGCCTGGATCCTCCACATACACGGCCACAGTATTCTTATTCATTGCCTATAAATGCCTGCATTAATCCTTCCAAGGTAGGGGTTACCCTCACTGACCCAGAAAATAGCTCTCTGTTTATTTCTCACATTTTCTAAACAATCAACTCTGCTTAAATACGGAGATGGACTGTGGTACTAACACTCAACAAATGTGTATGATTAGTCCTTTACTACATGTGATTTTCAATATCTAAGAGATGTAGTAATTGCAGACTACAGTCACTACAATGGTAGCGATTTTGTAGTCTGCAATAACTTGAATTCAGTTCTTCCTTTATCCTCCAAGTGAAAGAGACATCACTGCGGATTTGGGTAGGGAAGCCTGGCGCCTCGTGACCAGCAGAGTCAACTCGGACACGTCACTTCGCACGTCTCAACCTCAATTTCTTCATCTGTAAAATGGAAATAATTAAACAACTATAGTACAATGTTTCACTAAACTTTAAGCACAAATCATTGGCTCTCACTGATGTGACTACAACCACCACAAAGGACATCTGACTGCTTCAACGAGCTAAACTAACTGCAACAATGTATCCATTCACCATGTCTGCCCCCCTCTTTTCTGATTTCAGAAATTAACGCCCAGATGTCTTAAGCAAATCAGACTCACTTGGGTGGCATCTTCAGAAAAGCCACAGGGGTGGCAGGGTCCATGCTGGTTCAGGAGGCCTGGGTCCTACACTCTGTTATTATTGGTTTCACTTCCCCCAGCTGTCAAATGAGAAAAGTACCTTCCTTTACCATTTGGGGGATCAAATGCAAAATATTCAGCTAGGAGAGTGCTTTCAAAAGTGTGACACTAAGGGAAAGTCTATACAGTCCGGCAGCCCCAGGCAGGTCTGGAGGTGCGGGGAGAGCCTTCCAGGAAGAGACCTTACAAGGCCCGTGAAAGCATGTCATTCCCTGAATGGGGAGCTCCCACCCACATGCTAAGATGTGAAGGGTCCCAGAGAGTTCCTCTCCTCACCTTCCCTATGGATGGTCAAGGCACCTGACCTGGAGCATCTTCATTGGCTGAAGGCACTATGTTCCCAGGAAGGGGTAACTTATTAATAGTATATTAATTGTTTTATATGCATTATTTTCATCCCATTATCATCTAGTAGACAGGAGCCTGAAAAAATAGAACAAAAATAGGTGCTTTCAAGGGTGAAGAGGAGAGAGTTTGAGATGGGACGATGATGTGGTGGGGCGAGGGGTGAAGAACCATCTGGTGAGGAACCCAGGGCAGGAGGGAGTTGAAGGTCACTGAGCCCTGGGGATGAGGGAGAAGCTGTGTAAAGAGATTCTGATGCCGCAGACATTGGGGGGGGGCGGGGCTGAACTTTGTTAAGGACTGTCCTTGTCAAACGGAAGAGCCGAGACATAGATCTCTACCTGGGCATCCTTGTCAAACAGAAGAGATGAGACACAGGTCTCTACCTGGACGTGTCCTTCAAGCTCGACTGCTCTGGGAGGGCCCCTCAGACACCTCCCACCCCCCTGACCCTCATCCCGGTCCCGTGCCGCCCTTCAGTGTTACTGACACTTTCGTGAATGTATCAGTCTTGTCCCTGGTCTGGATTGTACGCTTATGGAAACTGTCTTCTGGAGATGCCCTGCTTCCCAGGCCTTCGGACTTGGTCTGCATGATATGACCACCTGTCCTGTGACCGTCAACTCACTGAGCGGATCAAAGATTTTCTCTCCTCAGAAGGCAAACCATTAGTGGGATCAATGCCACATAGCTGAAGAGCAAAGACTCCTTTATTCCAGCATCTCACATTCATTAACACTCTTCATGTTTTCATTTCTTTTTCACACTTGGCCTTAAAAAGAGCGAGAGAGACACACACAGAGGATGCATTAATTTCCCATTTTCATGAAGCTCAGCCCTACATGTCAGCAGAAGAAAAGCCAATCACTACTGTACGAAACACAGAAAAATAACATTTATTTACTCATAACTGCATTCCTAATATATCAGTTACCCAAAATGTTTGTCTTGCTGAACTGTAACACATCCAGGGAGTGAAAAACCCACAGGATATATAGCAAAGTGGCAGGCATGACAATGTGAATTAAGTAAGCATAATTTACCAGCTCTAATAAAATGATTCTTATTTATGGGTGAGCACTAATGCAGCTCTGACATGCTCCTAATTTCTATTTTGTTATTTATGAAATAGAATCCTGACAGTTCACTAAATCACCACGAGCAATTCCTTTTAATATCAGTTCCATTTGCTGGGCACATATTTTTTATTTAAGAACTGCGCTGGGCTTCAACAATTCGAAGTTGGCAGTAAGAAGTAAGCCAGTCAGACGATTGCCTAATGACATAAATGAAGGAGTCCTCACCAAAATATGGGTCCGCCACGAGGGACCACAGGGCCTGAAGTTCCCCTCCTTATGTCCCTCCACTAGTTCAAGAGTTTACAAGGAGGTCCTTCAACCTGTCAGTGTCTCTGTCAAAAAACAGAACACTGAATTGTGGGAAATTCAAGAAGGGTTTATTTGCAAAGGTGAGGACAGAGTGTAGGGACCAGACTGGAGAATGCAGGGCTGGTACAAGCTGGGGAAGAGGTTACCAAGCCCCAGAAGGCAAGGAACCCTGCAGGACGGCTTTCCTGGAGAGGGGAGACAGCTGGACCCCGCAGAGAGAAAGCCAAAGGAATGAGGACCCCGGCCCACCCTCTTCCTACCCCTGACCTCCGTCCAGGGCTTTCCACTGAGAACAAATCAGCAGAAAACACAAAGCACAGAGAGCTAGAAACAACGGGAGACCAGAGAAAAAGACTGGGCGGGCCCTGGAGGAGGGAAGGAGGCCAGGACCCCTGAGTAATGATCCCAGGTCAATCTCACAGACCTCAGGGCAGATGGAAGAGCCCTGGGCTGGAAACCACTGTGATTTGAACTTGTGTATTTACTGGACTGGGAGGGAATTAACTGTTATTTACAATCCTCATTCCTCCTAAGGAGGGTGGCACCGAGAGCACGATTTTCTCTTTCCTGTCTCATGGCGAGGGCCACATTTCACATGTAAACACGAATGAGGTTCGGTGCTTTGTGACCGCCTGGAGGGGTGGGATAGGGAGGGTGGGAGGGAGGGAGACGCAGGAGGGAAGAGATATGGGAACATAGGTATATGTATAACTGATTCACTTTGCTATAAAGCAGAAACTAACACACCATTGTAAAGCAATTATACCTCAATAAAGATGTTTAAAAAAAAAAATGAGGCTCAATTTCCTCCGCCCTATATCAATCTGCTTCAGGACAGACGGGCCCCCTCCCACCTCCCTGTGTTCTCCTGGAGGGTGCATCTGGTGCAGAATTTCATCTCGGTAAATACTGGCTCATTGATTGAGGGGTGAAGGACAAGTCTCATTCCAAGTGACAAAAAAAAAAAAAAAATCATGCACTATTTTAAAGGAGAGGTAGTGTTATTACTTTTTACCATGTAGGGTAAGGTGACCCAACATCAATGCCAGTTACGACTCAGACGGTTCTTTTAACCTGCTTTTGGAAGGAGATAAGAGGTTTGTCGTTGTTTTTTAAAATAATGCGTGAGCATTTTACATGCACCAAAGGGAGAGCTTAAAAGATTTAAAGTGAACTTCTTAATTTAGTCTCTTAAAAAGACTAAGCATTGTCTTTGCGTTCTCAATTTGAGTATTAACTGGTTTATAATACGCTCCTTTTCCAAAGGAATAGAGATAACCCTCAATCTATCTCCTAGTCTATGGACCACGAATTAGAGGACGCTGAAGAAGGAAGGAACACACTTGCTTCCAAAAAGGGATTTAAAGCAGCAGGTCTGAACTGATGCGTTTTTACTGTCATCTTTAACACAAGGAATTAAGCCAAATGGTGAAGAATAAAGTTTTTATAATCAGCTTTACTCTACAAAAATAGTAGTAGGAGGAGTTCTGTGAGTGAAATAAAAGTTGGAATTCAGCGAAATGAGGGCGATTGGATAGGGATTATAAATATAGCCAAAACGTGCCAAACTCAAGAGTCCGAACCTTGTCACCCTCCTAGACACGGAGGACTCCCAGGGCTTTCCACGTCCCCCCCTCCTGCATGTTGTTTTGGAGCGACACAAAAACAGTTTCTGCTCATTATTTATTTCAGCCCATCATCTCTTTTCCCACAGGCAAGAAAACCTTCCAGCCTCTCTCTTCCAATACTATGAGACATCTTTTTCTCCCTCGATCGAAGGAGTAGATGGAACTCGGGCTGATTTATCTCCACCTCCTCCGGATATTCAGGATATAAAGCAAGCCCATTAAAATAGCAGACATGCAGCAGCTGCATTAGGAGAGCAACTGAAATTTTCCATTAAATGTCTAGATAGAATCATAGAAAGCTTAGAGGTACAAGGATCCTTAGACACCATCTCATTAAACGATGTACCAGAAGCATAAAAGGCAGTAATTCCAAGCATTCACCGTCCTGCCAAGGTCATTCTTCTCTCATTCATTTTATGGCTTCATCTCCTAGCACCGTCCCTTGAGGTCACTGTCCTGCCACCATCTGTGACCTTGTTTCCATTCTAGGTCACAGATATTTAGAGTTTTGCAAAACTCGGGTCATCTCGGTATTGACCTTCACTCTCAGAACCATCCAGGTCTACAGTATATCCCATATGTCCTTGGGATTCAAAGTAGGAGTTTCCTGCTAAGGAAGTGTCTTTGATTCCCTGAGCTGGCTCAGAATACATTAGGCCATCCAATATGTCTCCCATAGCTCTTCTATCTCTTCCTTGTTTTAATATTGATTATTCCAGGCCATCAAATCTCCATCAGCCGTACTGTCACCTTCCACGACAGAAAAACAAGATGTGTGCAAATCCCAGTGTGGCTGGGACTCCAGCTTCGGGTGACTCCAGTGTCCCTAAGAGATGACTAGAGGCTGGTGAAGCAGCCTACCAGAGCAATAGTTAACACAAGTACTAAGGAGAGTCCTAGCAAAGAACTCATCTCGAGAAGAAAGTCGAAATGCTCAAGTAGAGTTTGCAAAGAGCGGGCCGTGCCAGAGACTGAGAAGAGGAATCCAACTGCAATGCAGCGCCTGCCTCTAGGATTGTTTAGCCCGGCCCTGATTGACATGAACAAATCCTGGGATGCGATGGTTGCCACGAACACTCGAGTGAGAATCGGAAGAGGCGCGATGTCTGCCGAATTGGCTCCAGCAGCTTTGGCAATGACAAGAGACAGTGCCCTCTGGTTAGACACGAGCCCCTTGACCACTGGCGCTGGCAGCCTCCGTTCCAATTATGGCAGTAGCACAGCCAGCGAGCATTCGTGGCTCGGGTGCTGACTTGGCAACGGCAACAGTTGCAGGTATCACCCCAAGAGCTGGCAAGGGAGCAAGAAATGGGTAATGACTGTGACAGCCAAGGAAAATACTTGGTAAAACACATGAGAATTCCAAGGAGAGTTAACTAAAGCTGGTCGTCCTATTTCTTGGGCTGGAGAAACTTGCCTCTTCGGAGAATTTTTTTTGTCCCTATATGATTTTTTTTCAGCTAGAGCAGGCTTTTAAATAGTTTCAAAACTAAAGTTACTGTTTTTGTTCATTAAGACAAATAGCGCATCATCTAGAAACTGGTCCAAAAACTTTATTTTTTATATTATACCCACCATTCAATTAATTTTCATTTAACTTTAAAAATTATATTAGCTGCACTAAAGCTGTGTAGCAAACCACTGCAAAAGTCAGCTGCTTAGAGCTTTTGCATTTGTACTTTTCATTCCTCATGAGACAGCCAACCACCTGAAGCAGCCCTGTGTTGGGCTGTGAGTCAGCTGAGGTTGGCTTTAGTCTTTGATTCAAGTTCAGTTCTCTTCTACTTGTCTCCACATTCTCTTTGGACCAGCAGCTCTGCAGGGCACATCCTTCTCATGACGGACCCCAGCAGAGCGAGAGACCAAGCCAAACCACACAAGCACCTTCAAGATCATTGGTCACATCAAGTTCACTAAAATTCCATCGGCCAAAGCAAGTGGTCAAGCCCAAGGACTATGGGGCTAAGAGAGATACCCTCCCCACTCAACACGCTGGGCGATCGGTTGCCAGAAATGAGGGCAAGGACGCATCTAGCACAAAAGATTGAATTAACAGTTACTACCGCAATGGAAACACGAGCTATCTTTTCCCTTACCCCTCTTCTCTAAAGCATTGCTTGCTTGGTATAGATCCAACATTAGCAAGTGCTTATTGGATAAATGCAAACATTAGAGGGAAACGCCGTCACCGATTTTATTTCCTCCAGTGTTTCTTTTTGCCCCATTTGGTTTCCTTATTTCAAAAATACCCTCGTGCATTTTCAAGCTTCACCCTAACTTTGGTCCTACAACCTTGAGGAAAAGAATAGTTTACTTATAAATAATATTATTTCCACTTAACACCTGAATTACATCCAAGGTCAGATTCCAAGTGGCTGGCTTCTGCGTTTCAAATCCATAATGCCCTTTTACTTTTTAATATTAGGACAAGTCTATCAAAAGGCTTCACTGATCTTAGCTGACTCTCAGCTCTCATCTTAGGAAACCAAGCCACTTAGGTGAATGTTGCTAGAAGGGCTCTCAAGACCTAGGAACACTATGAAATGTAAATGAAACTAATAGGTCCAGTAGCCGCCCTCTAGCACCAAAGATTCTCATCGTCCACATAGGGAAACCAGCAGAAGGAGCAGAGAGGCTTAGCCTCTACAAAGCAATTGCACGGCACTCTCCTCACAAACTACCTAGTCCCTCCCTTGTGGAAAAGAAGACAGATCCAGGGAAAGACGGAAAATCTTCATCCACTATTGTTCTAAATGGCTTATTATATCCGAATGGTACGTCTGTATCATATTAGCCGCCTTCACCTCTTGTCCCATCAACATCACACCATGGCAGTGTTTGCATTTGCTTATCAGGCACAGAGGAGATGATTGCTTCTGACTTGTTCGAGTGCAGAGGGGAGCTAATGCGACTAGACAGGGAGCTGGGGCCGCCACCACTGCTGTGGGAAGGATGTGTCACTCGTCAGCTCTCCGGCAATCAAGTGTCCCGACAGTTCCCTGAAAGGACGCCCAGCAATACGGGCCACACTGCGAGACGTCTCGGTCCTGAATGCAACTCAGCACGATTAAGCAGTGATGACTGTAAGTGTTTCGTCTTGTTACTCATATTCCCAACATATGGCATCCATTTGTCCTGGAATCCTAGAAAGCTCGGGAAAGAATGGGAGGTTGGAAGCGGGGGCGAAAGGAGGGAGAATACCTAGACACAACTTTAACAGCTCATGAGACAAAAGCCAGCAGGGCCCAGCCTTTGCCATTGTGAAGCCATTGGACACTGGTCATTGGGTCACCTACCTAATGCCCTTCTTCTGGAGCCCGTTCTCTCCCTCCAGGTCACAAGGTTTTCCAACTCAGCCTCTTTTTCTCTATCTTGGCCTCAAACAGGTATCCAAACCTTTGGCCTGAAAAGATTAGTGGTCAGAGAAGTTAATTGTAATGCTGCGTGCACACACACACACGCAGGTGGGGCAAGGCAGAGGGATCTTTTCACCTGGTGAAGGATCAGGTGAGGAAAACGGATCTTGGTTCCATACGTGTGGAATAAAGAGAGGTTTGCTATGGAAATAAGAGGACATGTAATCTGACTTCTGACCTCCATAAACATTTGTGCCAATCTGTGATGCACTCTAGCTTGCAGGGGATTTGCTCACGTTTTACAACCATTTCTTTGAAATTGCCTTCGGTGGTGCAGCCGTTGCCGAAACTTCCATGGCAACACACGACTGTGTGCCCTGTGCTGGCTCGTGTTCCCTTCACAGCAAGCCTCGCCACTCCGTCTTCATTTGTTACCAGACAGAATGCATTTCGCCTGCAGAAGAGTAAAATCCATTAGGGAAAGGTGGATTTGGGGCTGGCATTTGCGCATTGTGAGAACATTTTAAACTGTGACTAAAAAACATCTAACTGGGAAATTATGAAACCCACGTGGCCTAACAAAGTGTAATTATGGCCTCTGAACACTCTCTGATGGTCATCTCAAAGGAAAAATAAGTCCAAAGCCACGAAACATCGATAACAGTGAAGGAAAGCACAGGAAGGCAAGCCCTGCGTCGGGGATGTGGCGATGTGTGTTTGCGCCACAGAAACAATTGCGCGGGAACGCTTGTCTGAAAAGGAGCAAATTTCTTTATTTTCTACAATTAAATTAACTTCATGGTGAGCTCCCTTCTTTCTGAAACGGTGTGAATTACAATTCGACTTCGACCATTCTTGCCCTTCTCTGCCCCGGGAAAATTTTTAAGTTCCGTGATCTGACTCAGCACCAAGGCATGAGACAGTCATCACCTGTGCATGTGGTCCCACCCGCCCTGCCTCGCTGGTGCCTCCAGGCCTGTGATCCTGCTGGGAGCTAAGCCTACAGTCTCTCAGTATGTGTTTGTCATATATCTCTGATGGATGCATTTTAAATAATGCCTCCTGACCCCCCACTGAGATATTAGCTCGCTTTCTTTTTCATTTGCTCTACATCACCCCCTTGCTCTTTCCCCTAATTTTTATCATATTATAAGTTTCAGTTCTACTACTGATTACTCTATAGCTTAAAAGTACTTAAATCTCTGTTTTTGCATCTCTCAACTTTATTACCTCTGGATTCTCTATTTTATACAATAAGGAACTTGATACCTCTATAGTTTCTTTTGGCTTCCCCTCCTTTTTTCCACCAAATATATATAATTAAAGTGTAAAGATGAGCAACTGAACATATAGAATAGCATGTAGACCTAAAGAGACATTTCTCCAAAGAATAAATACAGATGGCCGATAGGCACATGAAAAGACACTCAACATCACTAATTATTAGAGAAAAGCAGATCAAAACTACAATGAGGTACCACCTCGCACTGGTCAGAACGGCTAGCATCAAAAACTCTATAAATAAAAAAATGCTGGAGAGGGTGTGGAGAAAAGGGAACCCTCCTACACTGTTGGTGGGAATGTTAAGTTGGTGCAGCCACTATGGAGAACGGTATGGAGGGGCCTCAGAAAACTAAAAATAGAGCTACCATAGGACCCAGCAATCCCGCTCCTGAGCATATATCCAGAGAAAACTCTAATTCGAAAGGATACACGCACCCCTGTGTTCGTAGCAGCACTCTTCACAATAGCCAAGACATGGAAACAACCTAAATGTCCATCGACAGATGAATGGATAAAGAAGATGTGGTATGAATAAATAAGTACATATATGTATTTCATTCTACAGAGAATGAAATGTAATTTGTGCTATTAAAAGAGTGCCACACAAAATAAACGGTTCCAAGAATCTAGATCAAATAAATTTTCTTTTCCTTCTCTCATGACTGCCCCAAATCTGGTCACATTTAAGTTTGCTTCACCGAGGGTGTGACTTCCTTAGAAAGCTGTATAGTTTTCCTGGAGTTTCTAAGTACAGAGCACGTGATGTCACACGTCTATAAATTACCAACTTCTTAACCCTCCTCCTTGCTTCACTCCTCAACCCCCTCAGAGCCCCGGGTCTTCAAACTCCAATGTGGATTCCATGTCCTCCAGGATCACCGGGCCCCTGAGTCCTGGGGAGTCACCCTCCTGCACTGAGCTGCAGCCACTATTATGTGAATTACTTGCATTTCACTGGAACGCATTCTTGGTGGTTTTTTGTGTGTCCAGGAGGAGTGCACAGAAAAAGTTTTCTGAGACTTTCTGTGACTTGAAATGCACTTATTTTGCCTCATCACGTGCCATTTTGACTGGTGAAAAATTCTGTATTTTAAATCACTTCCCTCCAGCTTAAAAGTATTTGTCTATTGTTTTCTCACTACGGTGCTGACGATGAGAAGTCCAATACTAATACCGTCATATTCTCATTCTTTGTGGAAAAACTGTTGCTGCTTGGTTTTGTTCTCTCTGAAGTTTTAGAAATTTTTCCTTAGACCTGGTTGCTTACATTTTAATGAGGCTATGTCTCGCTATTGGGTTTTTTCCATTCATATTGGTTAGTATTCATGGACCCTTTCAACGGAAGGATTCGATCTTTTTTTTAACTCAGGGAAATGTCGCTCTATCTTTTCTTATTTCCCCTCCTCTGTTTTTTCTCATCTCTCTTTTGTGATAGATCCCATACTTTGATTCTTCCAGGCTTCATCTACTTCTCTGTCACACCCTGGTCCACCTCATTGCCTTTTGGCTCTATGCTTGGGAATACTTCCATAACGTTTTCTTTCACCCCTTGCACTGAACTGCTCGTTTCAGCGATCATCTTCTTAAAGTATAAGAGCTTTACGCTTGTTCACAGGGCGTTCTTTGTGTTGAATGCAATCTTGCCTCAAAGCAAATTTAGGCAATGAAAACATTAAAGCTATTTTCCCCACAGTATCCACCAAGAGATCCATTTCCTCTGCAGTTAATTTTTCTCTTTAAGTAAAATAACATCACCAAAAAGAAACCAAGATAAACAAATGCGCGGTGATCCTTGGTTGTCTATTCGCATGATTGAACAAATGATTTGATTAGTTAGCACCCGTAACTGCGGTGGGTTTCACCTGCAGCTGATTCCTGCCTTAAAGAGAGGGTGACAGTGAGCTTTCTGTGTTACATGAACACGTCTGTACCATTTATTTCATATACAGGTGTAAGGGCTCCACTTCAGGGCATCAGGCAGTCAGGGAAACCTTACTTTCAATGACAAAATGAGGAGAGTTTGCAGAGAGATACCAACACCGATCCCAGGAGCCCCAAGGACCAGGCGTGTTCAGCAGCTTTAGCAACGGTGTCACTGTTTGTGCCTGGGTCTACATGCTTGTATCAGGGCATCAACTGGCTCAAGGCAGACCAATGGCACAGCTGCTCTGCAGGGAGAAGTTCAACACTTCAATGTGAATTGCATCCCCACCCACTCACCTGTACACACCTGTTGATGCCTTGCTTGGAGCTTTTCCGGAGTCCTACCAGTGAGATCAGCTTCCTCCTTGTCTATAATTTCCCCTCAGCTGATTCACACTGAAGGTTCCTCTGCTTGTTTACCTGTCAGCATTGTCCCAGCTTCTTCCCACCCTTCAGAAGTTCTCCCCAAATCTCTGATCTACTGATGCGGCTCTCACAAGAAATTCCTTTTGTATTTCCTTATAATAACTTGAATGGGATTTGAACAGGGAAGAGAGATAAACATCTGAACTCAGCGACCATCTTGAATGGGAAACACTAAAGAATATTTTTATCTTCAAGAACTTCTGACCCAAAATGCAAATGTATCTTGGAGTCACAACCCCCTGTGGCTCTTTCCTGCTGGCAACTTAATTAATACCTGAGCCGGCAATGAAAGGGACACAGGACAGGACCCCTTTTAGGGGTTGGGAACTGAGAGGACAAAGGAAGTCAGTGGTGTTTGGAAAAAGAAAGTCAAAGAAGACCCTAAGACCAGGTTCAATACAGAAGACTAGGAAGTGCATCAGTTTGGAGCAAGACGGAATTTAAACAGAAATTCAGGTCATAGAACTCATCTGTGTGACATCTCCTTTTCGGACCTCTTATCTATGAAATGGACAGGATGTGATAATAAAATGAGATTATGAATGTCAAATGTTTTTAAAAGCAACAATAGAGTTGTAGATGTTTCACAAAGTCCATTTTGTTGTCTGTCCCTTTAACTAAAATGATAAAGTTTCTGTCTCATTGGAAAACTACAGAAGATGTCACTCAGAAAAAAATCTTAGCCCTTTCAAAAGATTTAGGATTAAGAATAGAATAATTGGGTTAAGCAAACCGCTTAAATGAATGAGCTGTTCTGTGATATGGTTCATAGCACAGAGAAGAATAGCATTGCATACAGTAAGACAATTAAAATAACTGCCTTGGGCTGCCCTGGTGGCACAGTGGCTGAGGGTCCGCCTGCCGATGCAGGGGACGCGGGTTCGTGCCCCGGTCCGGGAGGATCCCACATGCCGCAGAGCGGCTGGGCCCGTGAGCCATGGCCGCTGGGCCTGCGCGTCCGGAGCCTGTGCTCCGCAACGGGAGAGGCCACAACAGTGAGAGGCCCGCGTACCGAAAAAAAAAAACCAAAAACCAAAAACCAAAATAACTGCCTTCATTAAGATCCTACACATCTGGGAAGAAAAGGCAAACAGAAGCTAACAGGTGTGTGGAAAGGGATTTCATTCCTTATTCCCACTCTGTTCTTAGCCAGGAGGCAGAAATTCAAATCCTTACTGTGGAAACTCATTTTGAGTCCAGCCCTTGGTTTATTTTTACATTCCATTCTCCATTGCCATTCTTCGATTTGGATTTTCAATTGCCTTATGTAAAAATTCGAAGTTGTTCCTCATCTTGATATTTGATGGGATTTTCTTTTTACTCTCTTGATGAGGTCATATTATACTTTTTATTAGTCTGAAATCAATAATTCTTACTCTGTGTCCATAAAGGTAACGCTCATTTCGGTAAGTTTTCCTCTGCTTAGGTCTCCTGATATAATTATCCTTCAGACTTCTCCTTTACTAGTTGATTCTTGGATAAATGTTAAGTTATTTTCTGTGTCTGTTTTGAAGCCCCGCAGCTATTTCTTGGTGGCGAGTTCTTTACTCCACCCAACTCCACTTATCAAGCACCTCCTAGGATCAGACATGGAGCCAGGGGCTTTGCATATATTATCGTTCATCCTCACACCAAATCCAGCAGGTGTCATCACCCTTGCTTAGCAGATGTGGAGCGTGTGACCCAAGAAGTTAGGCAACTCGCCTGGGATCCTACAGCTGCCAATGGTAGGGCCAGGATTCAAATCCAGTTTGTCCGACTTCAGGGTTCTCACTCTTCCTGCAGTATTGGAGAATCGCTCCAGCACACGGCATTGTCCAACGGATGCTTCACCACCACAAGATCGTCACTTCATCCAAGAGGGTCTTCATAACTTACCAAGCCATGGATTAGTCTTTCACACCCATTTTAGCTCTAAAATTTGATATACATTCCTCTTGGTTTAGCACCGGTGTAGAAATGCTTCACAGGGGAATGATCTCCAATAACCATTCTGTCTTAGGACTAGAAAACTGTAATTTTCATTCTCAACTTCCTTCACTCTCAACTCATACCGTTCTTTTCAGATGTCAGAAAATCATTATCAAGTCTCACATTAAAAAAAAAATTTCTAGAAAGTTATATGGAACCATTTCTTAAAGAGGACAAAACTCTTTTCTTTTTAAATTTTGCTAACAACACTTAACCTAAGATCTACCCACTTGATAGGTTTTTAGGTGCGCAATATGGTATTGTTATTTATAGGCAAAATGTGGCCTGTAAGCAGGTTATTCATCTTGCATAACTTAAGTTTTATACCTGTTAACTAGCAATACCTCGTTTCCCCCTTTCCTCAGCCCCTGGCAACCACCCTTCTATTCTTCGATTCTGTGAGTTTGACTCTTTTAGATATCTCATATAAGCAGAATCGTGCAGTATTTGCCCTTCTGTGACTAGCTTATTTCTCTTAGCATAATGTCCTAAGGTTTTTCTATGACCTTCTATTTTGTTAAGGCTCAATAATATTCCATTGTATGTATGTATCACTTTTTATCCATTCACCGGTCAATGGACATTTAGGTTGTTTCCACATCTTGGCTATTGTGAAGAGTGCTGCAACGTAGTTGGGAGTTCAGTTTGATAGACTGGAAACAAAAACAGATCACAGAAATATATTTGAGCTCACACATTTTGATATAACAGGAAGGAGGATATATCTTATATAAACCAATATTTTCTAAAACTTTAACTCACATGTAGTATTCCAAGTATTTAAACACAGAGAAGCTAAGATGTCTACCAACTGATCAGAATAGAATAGCATCTCCAAGGACAGACAAACAGAAATATATGTAGAGAGGGAGAGAGATGTCAGAAGCTATCTACCAAGGATCTACATGTTGGAGGATGTATTTGCAGTCACTCTATATTCTACTCTGAGGCTTATTTACTGACGGCAAATGCCCTCCCTTTTAGGGGCCGTTAGCACAATAAATTGGCATATGTTGAGACTGGCCAAGTGAGAAATGTTACCAGCACTCACATACTTCATTTTAAATCTCTTTTGTGTATGAAGATACTATAATGAATTTCGCTTAATAAACAATATATTAGGCTGAAGTTAGAAGTGTCAAAACACACAGTTGAGGAGTAACCGTGTAACACACATGAGGAGTAACCTCCTGGACGTATTCACACTTTCAATGAATATCATTCTTCCTGCAGTTGACAAATGGACCCTTAGATCTGATTGAATGGTTTACATATTAATACAAACCATGGAAGAGGCAGAATCTCACAAACACTGCCCTGCTTTGTAGCTGAGATTTGGAGTGAACATAATAAGAAAGATGAAAGCCAGTTTCCAAGATGACAGCACAGCCCCTGCACAGATGCTTCTTGTTTCTGCTGAGCTGGAGGGTGAGGGGTGAATCAGTGCCCCTGGCACTGCCAGGGGAGAAGGCACTGGTGGTGGACCGCTCACAGGACTGGGAACCAGTCGGGAAGCATTAGGAGGAGATTGGAATGAGGGTGGCCCTTCCTCCTTCTCAAGGCTGTGGTCCCCCTGCAGCTCTCCCCATTGGAGATACTTCCCAGTTACAGGCATGGATGAAAACTGTCGCCTGCCATACCAGTAAACAAAGGCTGGTGCAGCCCTCAAGCCCTCAGCCACTGCAGCCACAGCCAGCGGTGAACCCTGAAGGGATCCAGGATGGAGAAAAGCAGGATCCTGGCCTTAGACAGCTGAGGTGCACATCAAAGGAATGATTTTAGCGAGCCCAGACTCTTGCATCTTCCCATACATAGAAAAGCGCAAAGAAAACCAGAAAAGTGCTAAAGTCATTAGTTTGAGATGTCGGGTTTTCTTTAATTAACAGTAATATTTTGATGTTCCAACTACCTGGTTTTTGTTGCAAAAACTCCCATACATCCTGGCTCTTCCATTACCTCTTTGGAGCAGTCCCTCAGGGCTAGCTGAGAGGCTGTGTCCCAGGCTTAAGTCCTTGGTTTTGTCCACCAAATAAAATAATTCTCAACTTTCAGGTTGTGCGTATTTTTTCAGTCGACACTGGGAACTCACTGACAAAGCAGAAATATGACTCACAGAACCTCAGACCCAGCATCACCAAACAGAGCACAGAAGGGAGGGCTTGGAGCTGAGAGGAGGTATAGTTCAATAACTAGTGCAGGGAGTCCATGACAGCAGGGAGAAGAAAAAGCAATGTGAAAACCAGTAGGAGGTAAATGGACTTGTTCTTTGCAGACCACATAGGTAAAAAAGCTCTGTGAAGAAACCTCTCCCTGGGGCTTCCCTGGTGGTGCAATGCCTAAGAAGCCACCTGCCAGTGCAGGAGACATGGGTTCGAGCCCTCGTCCGGGAAGATCCCACATGCTGTGGAGCAACTAAGCCCGTGCGCCACAACTACTGAGCCTGTGCTCTGGAGCCCGTGAGCCACAACTGCTGAGCCCGCATGCCACAACTACTGAAGGCTGCGAGCCACAACTACTGAAGCCTGCATGCCACAACTACTGAGCCCGCGAACCACAACTAGTGAGCCCGGGTGCCACAACTACTGAAGCCTGTGCGCCTAGAGCTCAGGCTCTGCAAAAAGAGAAGCCACCACAGTGAGAAGCCTGTGCATTGCAACGAAGAGTAGCCACTGCTGGCCGCGACTAGAGAAAGCCCGCGCCCAGCAACGAAGACCCAACACAGCCAAAAATAAATAAATAGATTTATTTAAAAACAAAGAAAAAGAAGAAACCTCTCCCCGAGGCAGAGGTCCTGGACCACTAGTCCTGACCTACCTCATGTATCCTGTCCCATCTCTGCATCACTGAAATTCAAGCACCAACCTGGACTTTCACAGGTGAAACCACTGACCTAGACTGCTTCACATGCCCCTCAGCTCAACTGAAATTCAGATTTCTTCCTGACCTCCCTTTTCTTAGAGGCTTTACTTTAGAAAACTTATAATTGAAAATCCTTCCTCTGCCCTTTTGAGATGTAAAGCTTTTCAGAAGCCTCTTACCAGTTTTACAATCCACGAATGTCTTTCTCAAGGACCTGGGAACCATCCCTTTGAAATGCAAACATTAGGGCAGAGGGGGCCCCTCTCCAGTCTCTGTGGAAGGATGGGAGCCTAGCTTCATGGTTACCAGCCTCCAAATTGTAAAATTACCTCTGTCAGGAAGATAGGAGGAGGTTTACTTTTCCTTGGGGAACCACTTAGCCAACACAGCTGGCCTACCATCCTCCCCAGCTCTGGAAAACTCCTCTGCTGTTTGCTTCAGTGGATCTGAGTGTCCAAACTTGGTCTGTCCTTCCTGCATTGCTACCAATCATATGGAAATAAAGTCAATCTTTGTCTACTCATCTCGTCCAGGGCAATGTTTCTTTAACGCCACGTTGAGAGTTTCTTAGAACGAGCAATGGTCCTTACAGTGAAATATTTTGCAGAATGTCATTTTAATCTGACTCCCAAAGTGTTCACTGAAACAAAAACGGAAGGCTTAAAATGAATTTACACTTATTATTTATAAATTTGGAAAGGTTTCTCTAGTGTCAAAATATGCAAACTTTACAGGGAAAAGTCTTGCCACTTTACCCAGAGGCTTCATAAAACCTTTGCATAGTTGTCAAACCTTTACTTTTAACTTGAGTTACCTGCTGTGCATTCATTATAGAAATAGCCAGAATCTGGCACATAAGGTAAAAGAAGAAAGGACCACTTCTGTTCAAATGAAATCCTTTGCTATAGCCATAGAGAGCTGGGTCTCAGGATGTGGATTAGGAACTCAATCCGTGTATTTACATCATGTGATGTATGTGATTACATAATGTAATGTCCCAAACTTCATTTATTCTGTTAACTAACATTAAATCTAGTTTTAAAGTTACCTACAATCTTCATCATTGTCTTAAGAAATGTATAAAGCCATGATGAAAATTTTCTAAAATAAAGAAGCAGCAGTGACATTCTCGCAGCTCCAGTGATGAGCAAAAGTGAAGGATGGATTTTGAAAGGACAGGCTCTCGTATGAGAGCAAATGGCTTTGCATTCACACAGAACCGAATAATAGAGATTCTTCCATAAAATTTATCATGCTCTTCTTTTCCAATGCCCAAGTGGTTTTTCTATTTGAACAAAACAAATTCTGAAGTCATAACAGAATAATAACCTGCAGTGCTACTCAAAACAAAACCTTACATGTAAGCATTTTAAGAAAAATTTATCCCAGAATATATTCAAAGTTAAATATATGACAATCAGAGGGGATTCCAATCCCTGAATACAAAGCCAAGGAAGCAAGTCATCTTAAAGCACGTGATCCAGAGAATGGGTTCTGATACCATTTGAAAAACCTAAATGTATTATAAGCTATGGGGAAAAAAATACCAAGGAAAGCAACTCAGGACAGTTTTAAGTCATCTGTCTTTTAAAAGATTTCCCCAGCTTTGTTGAGACACAATTGATAAACAACATGGCATCACTCTACTCCGTTGCTGAGTTCCGCTTTTTAAGATATTCCACCTACAAGTGATATCATACAGTATTTATCTCTGCCTGATTAGCCTAACACCCTCAAGGCTGGGGTAATGAAAATATTTTATAACTTGATTACGTTGGTGGTTTCAAACTGTGTACATTTTTCAAAATTCATAGAACTGAACACCTAAAAAAGGTGAATTCTACTGTAAAGAAATGGTACCTCAATCTATCTGAATTGTAAAAATGTATACTGGTCATTGTTATCAGGATATAACCTCATTCCAGAAATGCGTGTGTGTCCATTTGTGAAGAATACAATGTTTGCCCTGAGAAAAATGTTTAAGCTGTGTGTTTTCTGAGTTACCCAGATTAATAGTTCAGAGAATCTGCCTTGAAAAGGAAGACACAGAGAAAATAGAAAAGACAGTGATTGGAAAAAAGAGATCAAAGTTTTGATTAGTTTTTCCCGGGGAGGATATTTGAGTATGTTTGAATTCTGAAGCAACCATCCTTTTATTATCTTACTGACTGAACTTGAGATAAACACTTAACCTTCTTGGGCCTTGGTTTCCTCACCTTCAAATACTGACAACCTCTCTCTCTTTCTTCCTCAGAAAGCTGTTATTACAATGATCTAATTAATTGAAAAGGCACCCCCAAAAGGTACAGGAGTCATGCAAAGGTAGGTTGGTAGCTGTTGTTTTTTACTGTAATTTTTTTAAAGACTTGTTTATTATTTATTTTATTTATTTTTGCCTGCGTCGGGTCTTAGTTGCAGCACATGGGGTCTTGGTTGAGGCATGCGAGATCTTTCGTTGTGGCACGTAGGCTTCTCTCTAGTTGTGGCATGCGGGTTTTCTCTTCTCTAGTTGTGGTGCGTGGGCTTAGTTGCCCCGTGGCATGTGGGATCTTAGTTCCCTGACCAGGGTTCAACCAGCATCCCCTGCATTGTAAGGTGGATTCTTTACCACTGGACCACCAGGGAAGTCCCTATTGTTGTAATTTTTTTATCATGATTAGTTAATTATTGTCATTTTACATCATAAAGAAAATTCTGGGCTGAAATGTAGAGAGTTTCAATAATAAAGTTAAAAAAATGCAGCAACTTGATGAAAAAAAGTCTATAAACTATTTTCTTTTCCACCCTAATCTAACTATCATACTCTTCAAAGAACTGTTATTCTGAAAAACAAACCTAAGGCAATATCTATCAACAGAGCTCCCATCACATGTGATGCAAATGGTCATGTTTTTGGAAGAGATTCTGTTTTAATAAAGGCACTAATACCACGGTGGAAAGTGCATGGCATCTGACAAGTTAGAAAAAGAAGGATGCCAGGAGCTTTAAAAGACAGTTAGGGAGGCTGCATTTCATTGAGAAAGAAAGGCTCCCTTGTTTGTACAAAACAGGGAGAAAATAGATGAACACCAGCCTCAGGCAAGCAGACTGGACAACACACAGCAGCCTTAGCTGCGTGACCCCCCCATGTCCACACACGGCCCTGACAAGTGACACACCCTGGAATGGCAGGACACAGCCACCATGTCTCTCACACACAAAGCCGTCTGTACTGCGGAGAGGCCAGCGAGTCATGGCAAAGACCCATCGGAGGCTCAGAAACCCCACATGGATATGACAACCAAATGGTATGAGCTGAGGTAAGCGTGAGTGATGTGAAGCACCCCATGTTGTCAAATGTCTTCTGCAGACATCCGCGGAAGGCTTGCTATGAGCCAGGAGCAGTACAGGACTGAGGTAAGTGAACATCAGAACAATACAGAAGGAGACCATCACACAATATTCTTAGTATGTAGAAGGGATACCAAGACCACCCTAGGGAGCTCAGCTGACTCACAAAGTAGAAATACTATTTGGGATATTTTTATAATTGTCAGTTATGACCATTCATATGTGTAGCACTTTCACTGAACCACGACTTATATTGAACAAAATCCCACAAAGCTAACAACCTTTTGAAGAAATATTTCATTTCTTTTTTTTTGAAGTATAGTTGATTTATGATGTCATGTTAGCTTCAAGTATACAGCACAGTGATTCAGTTATATATGTGTGTGTGTGTGTATATATATATATATATATATATACACACACACACACACACACACAAGAAACACCTGTTCAAGGTTTCTTAAGCAGACTTGGCCTTTGTAAGTTACTCTCCATTGTAAATTTCCATCTCAGAGTCTAAGGAGAGTTTGAAGCTCTCTTTGCTTGCAGATGGCTAACCTAACATCACTTAGAAATAATGCAGTCCCCCACTCACATACAATTAAGTTTCCATACTCACTTGCTGCTCTCTTTTATATGAAAAATCCTACAAACTTTTCAAGAATTCTGCCTCAAAAGTTCATCTTAGGGCTCCCCTGGTGGCGCAGTGGTTGAGAGTCCGCCTGCCGATGCAGGGGACACGGGTTCGTGCCCCGGTCCGGGAAGATCCCACATGCCGCGGAGCGGCTGGGCCCGTGAGCCATGGCCGCTGAGCCTGCGCATCCGGAGCCTGTGCTCCGCAACAGGAGAGGCCACAACAGTGAGAGGCCCGCGTACCGCAAAAAAAAAAAAAAAAAGTTCATCTTAGTTTGACTAGTAAAATTCTATTCATTCTCAGAAATTCAGAGCTCTTGGACCATCTCTAGTTTGATGACTTAAAAGCATGGTTTTCATCACACCTATACCTTTTGGGGCCATTTGCAATTGAGCACTGAGGCCAACACACTCTCCTGTCCGTGTCGTAACACTGAATATACAAATGGGCGATGACCAGGCCACCACGACAGCAGAACTCTGACTCACAGCCTCTGTGGCAACCAGCCTGGGAAGCCAAACCACAGGCTCTGCAGCCATCAGGCCAGGTGGTCTGGATTGGTGAAGGATGGCCAACTTCCCTGCTTTCTGCCCCACTTCCAACCCTGGGCCAGCAAGAGAAAGCCAAACATGCCCCCCAGACCGATAATATAAAATGCCATGTTTCTAGTTTGCCAACTTCCAGCTCTCCTGGGCCAACAACCTCCAATCAGAACATACCCGAAGCCTCCCCTTCTTTGTATTAGAAAACTTTTCCTCTTTCATGCCGGCCTTTGAGTCTCAGGCACACAGGTGACGATGGTTGACTCTCTTGCTACAGCAGTCTCTGAATGAATAGCCTCCTTTCATTCTCGTTTGGGCGTCCTTCGTTTATTTCCACAATGTAGAAGTTCATCTTCTCCCAGTTTGATTTGTCAAGCACTGTCATCATTCTCAGAGAATGATTACCATCTAAACGATTCTGGAAAAAGGCATATTTTCCCATTCTGTGTTAAGTACTTCTTGGTTGAGGCAAAAATAACTTATCCTCCAGAAGCAAGTATTTTCTGGAAAAATAGCTAAGACGCTGAACCAACTAGATAGCTCACTTGTTAAAACTAACAGCTGGCTCATTGGCTCATCAGTATTCATGTCAAGAATTCCACCCTACTGGGCCCACCCACACAAAGCTATCATAGACTCTGTCCAATACCAGGTGCCCTCCTTCCAAGAACCCACTTAAATCACTCAGCCCAGGCCCCAACCCCATAAATATACCCCAGCTTCCCTCTTCTGAGATACGACCAGGCTCTGTCTGTCAATGTAGCGCTCTCCCTAACTGCAGTTTTGTTTTGCTTGTTTGACACATTTTATGGTGGACTTTTGGGAAACTGACAGCTGGTAATCCTGCAGATTTTGCCAAGATCAACCAAGACCTTCTTCCTGCCCTGGCTCTACAATCCACACTCAGAACAGCGTGTTCCTCCGAGACCCCAGAGCTGCACACACAGGGGTCTGAGCTATGATTTCTTGTTGTCAAGCTCCCAAACACCAAGTGTACTTTGTCCCCCAGGGATGAGTAGCCCTGTTTAGGAATCCTCTGATTATCTGGTCCAATTTGAAAATTCTTGTCTTTGGTTGAATCCTGTCTTCCTTTTTCTGTCCTTATCTCTGTTCTCCCTCTGTGCTTGTCACTTTCTATTTGAAATCTGTGAGAGGAAATTCGTAGGGAAGAGAATAGGCCTAGGGCTGGTAAGTCTGTCCTTGCTGTTGCTTCCAAGGCTGGCAGAGTCTTACAGAAAGGCTTTGATTTGGGGACTGCTTTATATTCATTAGACGTATTGGTCTGAGGTTTTCTTTTCCTGTAATGTCTTTGTCTGGTTTTCATATCAGGGTAATCCTGGCCTCACAGAATGAGTTGGGGAGTGTTCTCGCCTATTCTAAATTTTGGAAGAGTTTGTAAAGAACTGACATTAATTTCATAACGTTTCGTAGAATTTGGGGACTGTACGTTTTTGGGTGGGAAGCTTTTAATTACTAATTTAATCTTTTATTTGTTACAGGAGAGTTTGTAAAGAACTGACATTAATTTCATAACGTTTCGTAGAATTTGGGGACTGTACGTTTTTGGGTGGGAAGCTTTTAATTACTAATTTAATCTGTTTATTTGTTACAGGTCTTTTCAGATTTTTAAATTCTTCCAAGTCAGTTTTGGCAGTTTGTGTCTTTCTAGAATTTTCTCCATTTCATCTAAGTTATCTAATTTACTGACATGCAATTTTATTCCCCTATTATTCTTTTTCTTTCTCTAAGGTCTGTAGCCATGTCCCCTCTTCATTCCTGATTTTACTAGTTTGAATCATCTCTCTTTTTTTCTCAGTTAATCTAGCTAAAGATTTGTCAGTTTTGGGGCTTCCCTGGTGGCGCAGTGGTTGAGGGTCCGCCTGCCGATGCAGGGGACGCGGGTTCGTGCCCCGGTCCGGGAAGATCCCACATGCCGCGGAGCGGCTGGGCCCGTGAGCCATGGCCGCTGAGCCTGCGCGTCCGGAGTCTGTGCTCCGCGGCGGGAGAGGCCGCAACAGTGAGAGGCCCGCGTACCGCAAAAAAAAAAAAAGATTTGTCAGTTCTGTTGATCTTTTCAAAATACCAACTTTGTTTTTGTTGATTTTCTGGTTTTCTCTATATCATTAATCTTCACTCTAATTGTTATTATTTCCTTCCTTTTGCTTACTTGGGCTTAGTTTGCTCTCCTTCTCTACATGTCTTAAGTTGGAAACAGGTTATTAACGTGAGATCTTTCTTTTTCAATATAAAAATTTTCAACTATAACTTTCTAAGAACTACCTTAGTACCTTGTTTGGAAATGTTGTGCCTCGTTTTCATTCATCTCAAAGTATTTTCTAATGTCCTTGGTATGTCTTCTTTGACTCACTGATTACTTAGGACTGTGTTTTATCATTTCTACATATATACGAATTTCCCGAATTTCCTTCTGTTACCGATTTCTATGAGTTAGTAGAGGGTCAGCCCAGGACTGCAGCAGAGTTGACCCTTGAACAGTGTGAGTCCACTTATACGAGGATACTTTTCAACAGTAAATACTACAGTGCTACACGGCCCGTGGTTGGTTGAATCCACAGATGCAGAGGGACTGTGGATACAGAGGGGCAGCTGTAAGTTATACTCAGATTAACCCTCCACATTGTTCAAGGGTCAACTGTCATTTTATCTCTGGTTCTAGACTGTGCCCTCTGGCAAGCAGACTTGGAGAAACACTGCAGAGGACTCACATAATAAATCCAGTCTTACCATCCATAGGCCTGAGTACCCTTTGCTCACCGTTCTCCTAAACGACCCTTGCGTAATCTAAAACCTGGAAAATTGATTTTTCTTAAGAGGCGTCTGAGAAAGACGGCCCTCAAAACCTGAGGGACACAATCTTATACTGTTAAGCAGCACAGCAGAAAAATCTCAAGGGTTCAGTTCTTGAATACACACTTGCCCTTCCCCAGACAAGACTTTTTTTTTTTTTTTTGGTACAACTCTCATATCACTCTTGTTTTTCTCTGCACACATTGAAGAGTGGAGGTGTCCATGAGCACTGACTCACAGACTTACATCATTGTTTCAACGTGTGCATCACTGGGCGTCCCCAGGGACCCAGCGTGTTGAGTACAGTGTATCGAAAGGGCACTGTGGCACCTCTGTTTGAGACTGTTTATTCGCATCTCATTTTGAAGAGACTGATGTAATACATACTTGAACTTTTAAAGAAGTTGTTTGTGAACCTTCCTTTGCACTGAAATAGGAAAATAATGCTTGGGAGTTCCCACTGATGCACAGGCTGGCTTCCGGGACTAGCATGTGATATGCGGTTACAGGTACTCTGTACTTCATAGCTAAGTGTATCTAAAATACAGAGCGATATTATGCTACCTCCTGTTGTATACCAAGAAATCAGCTGCGTCTCTGTGGTCCCATCTAGGCCAACTTCATTTGTCGGTTCTCAGCCCCAGCCCATCCACACAGCAACGAACTAGTGTTTGGTTTGGCTTTGTTTGGGAGCGGTGGCTTCTCACTATGGAGTTGTGTTGTTTCCAGAGGATTTTTCTAGCAGGATTTCAAGACAGCGCTCCCATTTGTTGTGGATTTTCCTGTACCTAAATGGTGCTTGGTCTGAGCTGGGTGACTCTTACAAAATGATTTTCTACTAGTGATCCATTGTAATAGTTCTTAATTTATGTTATAATCATTTTCATAATAATGAACTAATTTAGTTAGCCAACTGTAAAATACCCAGGTAATTAAATAACACTTTATTGCTTCCAATCTCTTACTGTCAGGACAAAGGAGGCAGTAATCTTAAAATGCAAGCAGTTCTAGAAATATTTGTTAGCCTAACATGCCACTGTTTCTGCCTGTCTACGTTCCTAGTTGCTTTGCCCTTAAAAAACGTGAAAAAGCCCACAATCACTGGATTTTATTTAAACCAGGTGTTCTTAGAGCGCTAGAAAGCACAGTTAGCACAGTTTCCCGTGCCAAAGGAACAGCATTTTGACAAGATTGCTCACATCTGCAGGTCAGGCAGAAAATACAAGTGGAAGGTTATGGCCCGAATTGGCACCCTGTGCGTGAATGTCTGGTCTGTAGACCTGCCTGACTGAGGCCCTGGTGCTGTGATACTGCCGCCGGTGCTTAGCAGAAGGAACGCCATTCACAGAGAGGACGTGGCCGCGGGCTGTGGCCTTCAGAGGCTGACATGGGAACTGTCAAATGAAAGCAATCAACAGAGTATACCTATTACAGTCTTAGACATTTCTAAGAGCAAAACACTGGGTCATGACTCTGGTCTAAACGGATCAGTTAAAACTGATGATGTTGGAATAACAGGATGTGGCGTCTGTAATGAAGTCCATTGCATTAGATTCCAGAAAAGTAGTGAACTGAAGGTAGCTGCCGTGGGACAGGTTCCTCTCCATCTCATTTAGGCTCTTCACTGGAGCCAGCAAACCAGGCTTGCACCAGCTAGGGAGAAATCCCAGCCCAGCAGCATCTTTAGTGCTCACTTCCTTAGTTTTACTTAGACGTACCTGTTATTAGAAATACTCTTTTCCAGCCGTACTGACGGACGTGTAGGCAGACAGGCAGTTTTGCACAGGTATAATCCACCCTGGTCCTGTCAGCGCCGGCTAAGAATTTACAAAACAGTGCTGTGTACGAGCAGAGAGAAAACATATTTCTTTCAGTGGTTACACCATTCTCAGGCTAATAAGCCTTCCGGCATGGATATTAAAGTTTTCCCAAAGTGTAAAAGCGAATCAGAGAATTCTGCACTCGCCATTAGACCCCCCTCCGGCGACAGTCTTCTCTATAGGCAGCTGAAGCTTTGCTTCGACAGGCTTCTCTATAGGCAGCTGAAGCTTTGTTTCAAACCCCGCCTCCGGCGACAGGCTTCTCTATAGGCAGCTGAAGCTTTGTTTCGTTTATTGATGGGTTAGCTGATTGCAGGTTATGAGAACAATTCTTTGATGTTCCACTGTTCTCAAGGGGGTGTATACCCTGCGAGTGGCTCACTGAGTTGAGACCAGCACAGAATGGGCTTTTGAAGATCTTGTGGGGGACACACTTCTCCTTCTCGAGAACCGTAGTGCTTGAGCACTGAGTGCCTGGTGGGCTTGGTGTCTGAGCTGCCCTTGGGTGGACTCTTGGTGGTCCTGCTTTTACTGTCATGGTCTTTGGGGGTTTCAGTTCCAGTTCCCTCCTCCAGACCTGGAGGATCAAAGCCACGCACTCTCGGTTCCATCTGTCCATATCTCGGGTTCCAAGCTGCTTTATGTGCAGACGGTGGGCCAGGTGCTTGCTGAGCCGGTAGCTTCTCCAGGCCCGCTGAACGAGCGCTGCCGCCTTGTTCTTTCTGCGAAACAGCTCTTTCCTGCTTCTTTCTCTCTGGATTATCTGCAGCCGCAGTTCCACGGGGAGAAGGTCAGTATTCACACTGTGCCCAGAGAGGGGACCAGGTGCTGGATCAGTCTCCTTAGACAGCTGAGTGTCCTTAGACAGGGCGGATGGACCCAGCTTCCAGACTCCTGACCTCAGCACCTCTGTGCTCGGTGGCAAATCTGAGTAGGTCCCTCCTGCGAGCTCGTCCTGTGTCACTGTGTTCCTTGGCGTCTGGTGGTGGAAAGGCCCAGCATGGACGGCCTCCCCCTTGGCCCCGCCAGGCCGGCTGCGCCAGCCGGGGAGCGCCTCCCTCCTCTAAGCTCCTGGCTTCGCCTTTTCTGGGAGGCACGTTTGGCCTCGGGTGCTGCATCCTGCCGCCGGCTGGGCTTCCAGTGGCCGTCCTGCTGTGGAAGGCTGGCAGCTGCCCAGCTGGGGTACTCTCCTTCCTCAACAGACCCAGGCCCCCCGACACAGGAGGGCAGCTTCAAAGAGCCCTTCCGCTTGTCGCACTGCCGCTCACCAACCGGACGAGACATTTTCTATTCATGGAAAATCTGTCCTGTATGGAGACCTCAAGCTGAAAATGAGTTGGAATTCTCTGAAAGCAGGTATTCATCAGAAGAAAACAGCTTCCATCCAAAACTTTGAGATCAAGGGGACAATGGCACGAAGTAGCCAAGTTCAACCAGGATCCACTGAACGAGATGCAGATAATCTGAACCACACATTCTCGTGCTTTAATTGTAATGCTTTTGTTTTTCTTTTCTCTTGATTTGCTGTAAGGTTCTGAATCGTTAGGAGATGCTTTTTGTCTATTAACTATGGTTCTTGTAAGATCCTTATCATTAATGTATCATTTTGCATCCTTTGCTTCTCCTTGGTACGAACCCAATTTGGAAATAAAATTTATTAATAATTTAGTCAAAATATATAATCAAACAAACCATGTGGTTTGTATTCACTTTTCTTTCTGTGTCACCAGCTTCCTTTGCTACTACCTTCTTTTAATAATCAGTTGGGTTCTTTGGTAATTGGAGTCAAACACTAAGCACTTCTGAGATTGCTAGCAACACAACAGGATGGCCAGCCCGAAATCTGAAATCCCCTATCATGCAGTACATAGAAAAAGGGTTTTCTGTCTCCACAGAATCAGCATTCAAGTGCCTGTCACAGGCAATGCCTTTGTGATTGAACTTTGGAAAAATGAAAGCCTGTAAAAGAGCGAGGGAACAGTTGCTGTCTATTTGGAAGCTGGCGCATTTTCCCAGATCTTAGGTAAAGGGCGTTACTCAGGTTCTACCCTGAGCTCTTTGCTTCACTTCTATCTGATGACCTCTATTCTCAAAATCCATCACCTGGCAAGAACCACACTTGATGGGTGGCTTTGAAACTTTGCCATCCTATAACATGGTAACTTGGCCTCAGAAATGTTTGGGCTGAAACATATCATCAGATTGTGCCTAATGAATGGTTTGGACTTGGAGCACAGAAGCCTATTGGCTATGACCTGTAATTTATATAAGAATCTCTTTTCTCTGTACACTGCTTCCTGTCTTCAGGATCATCCTCTCTCGAGAGGAATTCTGTGAAAATGAACACATGGTTTAGATATGGGCTGGCCTATCGAGGTGGAACACAGCCTGCCTTATGGGGAGAATATTGTGCTTACACATCTGCAGATCTCTTGCATTTTTATTTTTTGCGGTACGCGGGCCTCTCACTGTTGCGGCCTCTCCCGTTGCGGAGCACAGGCTCCGGACGCGCAGCCCCAGTGGCCACGGCTCACGGGCCCAGCCACTCCGCGGCATGTGGGATCCTCCCGGACCAGGACACGAACCTGCGTTCCCTGCATCGGCAGGCGGACTCTCAACCACTGCGCCACCAGGGAAGCCCCATGAATCTTTTTTTAAAGTAATTGTCCCAGAAAATGTTCCCACCAGCAATGAGTATGACAAGTTCTTGGCCCAAATCCTTATTACCATTTAATAGTACCAACTTCCTTAATTTTAGCAATCTGATCAGTAATGAAATGGAACATGTCTTCATATATTTATTGGCCATTTGTTTTCCCCTTAACAGTAAAATGTCCATTCATGCCTTTTGCCCGATTTTTATCTTTTTCTTTTTGTTTTATAAAATGTTTTAATATATTCTGATAATAATACTTTATGTGTGTTCCAAATATCTTCTCAGTTTGTGTGGGGTTTTTTTCCTTTTTATAATGCTTTTTCATGAATAGAAATCGTTAATGTTAAAATAATTAAATTTATCATTCCTTTAATTCATGGTGAGCATTTCTGGGTTTTGTTTCAAACAAACAAACAAACTTTACCCTAATCAAGGTCAAAAAGATATTGCACTTTTTCTTTTCAAAAATTTTAAACAGTGCCACATTAAATCCTTAGTCGATTTATATGTGATGGGTGGAGACAGGGACCAGACAGGAATCAGAACTCCACTGCACACTGGGCACCCACAGGGGAGCCTCAATACCGTCTCTTTCAGAGGTGAAGTGTGAAACAGACTTGTCTTAAAGCCACAAACAAACCTAAGGGGGGAACCCCTGACAAGAGCTGATGAGCTCCTGCCTGATCCTCCCAGGTGGGAGCTGTGTGACCACGCAGCTCTGCTTTGATCAAAGATGGCATGATTCAAGCCTGAAGGAACTTCATCACCCCCAAATCTTCTCCCCTCTGAGCTGCACCTGCAATTTGAAATCCTACAAAACAAACCTATCAAAGCATCACCAAATAAAGCTGTGTGTGTGACACTGCCACCTTGTGGAAATATGGAGCAATGCAAGGTGAGCTGTTAGGGGCCGGCACTGTTTCCCAATGCGTCCTGAATGACACAGCAGGTCACAGCATGAGATGTCACCTTTCTGGGACAGACAGTGCAGAAATAGCACACCTCAGAGCAGGAGAGGAAGGAGGATGAATGTATCCCAGCCTCCTGGCTTCCTCCCGTCTTCTGTTTGCAATTGGTCAACATCCACCTAGTGGGGAGTTAACTCCCCTGGCATATACCCTCATTGTCTTATCCGGCCCCTTCTGAGCCACTCAAGAGACAGAAGTGACAAGAGGAGGCATAAATGCTGGGCGCACAGTTGGCTGGGGACAGTAAAGGGGAAGGTGACTGGTCAGCTCCCTGCAGCAGAAGCGTGTGGGTCCAAAGGGAATCTGCTGGCAGCTGAATGTAGAAAGTAGCTGTGTGTCCAGGAAGCAGACCAGAGAGTCTAAGAGGTCATGTTAAATGCATCAGGTACATTTATTTATGATGTGGTGTTGGGGGGTGGGTGGAAAGGCAAATTTCAAAAAGAAATTTATAAAATGATCATCGCAGTCTCGGTATGCATCTTTCTTTCCACGCTTTTTCCAGCACATGGAAACTGTTCACAGTGATGTGCATGGGGAGTGAGGGATTTCACGCTGTAACATTTTTAATTAAAAAAAAGGAATGCCCCCTTTCCTAATTTTTTAAAAGTTGAATGTCTATGAAGTAAAAAGTGACTGTGATCTAGTTTTCAGGTGCTGGGTGCTGAGTCCTATCAAATACAGGCTATGCCTTGATTTTTGCCAAAGAGACACTTACCCGTGACCTCCTAGAATGGTCAGCTCCACAGCCAGAAATCAAAACGTGTGACTCACTGCTCTCCAGCCTGCGGTAGGACAGCAGTCACTGCCCCCAATTATGCAATGTCGCTCCTCAAGAAATCCCACCTCCTTAAAATCAAAGATTCCACAAGCTCCCCTAAACTAGCACAATACTCACTGGGGTCCCTCATCTGCAGAAGGGGCCAGGTCTGAATGTTGGGCAGAACATCTCTAAATTAAAGCACACACAACTCGTCAAGAAAGGGCTAGTAATAATTTTACAGAAAGTCAAAATGACCAAGGGCAGGTCTTTGGTTTTTTCAGAAATACTGTTGGAAAACAGTACCTGGATCATAAAGAGATCTTGGGAGAGAATAAGGATGGACTCTCTGGGGGCAAACTATGGACCCCTGGGTCCCTGAAAGAGCAGAGGAAACCAGAGCCCTCATCATGGATTACATCGGTGGCCTTTGGCCAAGGTAACGTGGACTCAGTGTGTGTGTGTGTTGGGAGGGCTACAAGAATGCCCTCTTTCAAGGTGACCACTTTATTTAAGCTAGGATTCAGGGCGCTTCCTCCGGTCTATGTGTCTCAGGGGCCAGACCCCCCGGGCAGCCCATTAGGCCTGGTCAGTGGGTGCTGGTGATAAGCCAGGGCACCCTGGGTCCTCTCCGCGCTGTCGTGCTCCCCTCCCCTCCAACAGTTCACATGTGAGGAAACTCAGCTTCCAAAGGTGATGTTTCTAACCCAAGGTTATCCAATTACCAAGTGGAGGGCGGGTGTTCCGACCCAATTCTGATTGCAGTGGGCAGTGGTGCCCCTACTGGCCAATGACTGAGTCAGACCCAGGCAAGTGGGGTGGGTGCTCGGAGACTGGGGCAGACGTGCGATGGACCCAGAGAAAAGGAGGTGAGATTCAGCTAGGAAGAGTGGGGGAGGGGTACTGCTGATGGAGGACGGGGTGGCCCAGGGCTGGTAGGAGACACCACGCAGGCACAGAAGACAGTGGGTTAGTTCAGACACAGCGTAATTTTTGAGCAGAGCAAGATAAGACTGGGAAAGCTCTGGGTCAGAGCTTGTCAGATGTTGAATGTCAGCTTGAGTTTTATATTTTGAAGCAGGTTTCAATGCACGTGTTAGTCACGGTTTCTATTTTCTTACAGTACGTTGTGCGGAAAACCCCCAAGAGCATGGCTGTGTCGTCGGTATGCCTCTCAGCTGCCCTAACTTGGATTGCCCTTAACTTCCTCTGATTCCCTCTCAAGGCCCAGGATCTCCGATGGCTGATCTAATGCCCTCATCATCACAGAGGCTTAATTCAATGTCCTCAGCTTGCAGAGTCTGCACGGTGTTCTAAGACAGCCGCCCGAGTGCCAGCTCCGAGCCTGCCCAGAGTCTGGAGAAGTGGGAGGGGTCCCTGCGTTGTCCTCACTATACCAAGAAGAAATCCGAACCCACCCTGTGTCATTGTCATGCATAACAGGGAAGAGAGGAAAGAAAACTGTTCTGATTGAGAGACGATTAGATAGGATGTTTTGGAGACAGTGCTGTGAGTGCATTTTCGGAGAGAGTTCTGTTTTGATGTTTTCAAAGCCTTCCTTGAAGCCGGTCAAGACACAGAGCTATTTTCATCCTGAATGTAAAGCAACAATGGGCCCTCATGCTCCGTGAATAGACAATTACTAGAAAGTGGCCCAACGCTGTCCTTCTGTCTGCGAGCGAGCGTCCTCTGCCCTGGGAAGGGCACATGCTCTCAGGGAGGAGAGGCACGTGGTTTGGGGACGTGGTTAGGATAATGAACAGGTAAGTCAGAGGAAACACCCATGGCACTGGTGTCTGGTCTCTGCAAAGCCTGGATCTTCTACAAACCTGGGGATATGTGTCCTCAACAGATGGCCCTGGAAGGAGACACACAAGACTTGCTCTGCCAACATCAAGAACTGGACCCAGAGACAAAAGCAGAAGGTTGCGGCCAGGTCGCAGCTCCTAGGCAGGACCAGGAAGAGAGGACCCGGGTAGCTAGCTCCGCCCAGCTGTCCAGCTGAGCCTGCAAGGTTTGGGCGTCCTCTTAGAAAGGATGCCCAAATAATTTATGGGAGGCACTTCTGAAAGCAAAAGGGGATGCTATGAATAATTACCCCAGAACCAAACCTGTCCAGGGCCAATCTGGACACGAGTCACCCTACTGCTAGACTGTGTCCCATCTCCTCTGCCCAGCAAGCACAGGCCACCACAATCCGACTGCACACTCCTGTCCTCAGTCTGGTCACCTCGTGGCCTCAGGCCGGTCACCTGCTGGTCCTGCTAACTAACCACAGCCTGCTCTCCTATCCTGCCAAACACACGCACATGCGTGTGTCCAGGTACATGTGCACACTGGCGCATGCACGCTCCTGCACACACGTGCACGCCCTCACTCGGCTGTGTGCAAGGCACACCCTTCTGACCCCTCTGAGCCAACGCAAATCTCCCGCGTTCTTCGCAGTAGATCAAGTCCCTCTGGCCACCCGTCTTCATGGGCCTTCGACAGCAGAGTGCTGAGATTTCAACAAATGGTACAGAACTACGGATGCTTTGATCCTCAGCTTCCAAACCAAGAAACAGGTGGGAGGAAAGACAGGCAGTGAGGGAGAAAAGCATGAGCTGGTCCACAGGCTGTCAAAACCCTTTTCATCCCCTGAGTGCCATTCCAACCCTCAAAGACGTTCCTTTCCTCCCAGCGACCAGTGGCTGGGTGAGAAGGTAGCCCACCAACTCCCACCCCTCCTCCACCCGGCAGGTCTCCCGTCCCACACGCATCCTGCCAGGATCCAGGCGATCGCAGGAGCCCCCTCTGCCCGTCCCCACCTGCCCTTGCTTTCCACTGACTGAGCTTCACGTCAGGAGCCCTGTGGCCACCGACCATCCTGCCCTCGGACCCTCTCTCGTCCTCTGTAAAACGGGCAGGATCCACCTGTTAGACCTGCCCCTCGAGGTTGTCAGGAGAACAAAACAAAAATACAGGTGATGAGAAAGCAGTGTACCTGCAGCGTAGAGTCTTCCGTGCTGAGATGCTGACTGTCAGCCCGCCCGTCCTCTCTGCCTGGTCCTGGCTGCACCAGCCAGAGGCACCCAGGACACCAAAGGGCAGGGAGAGGTGTTCCTGGTCGCCTTGGGCTGGAGGACTTTGACGGCAGCCAGCCCAGACTTGGCAATTAGAGAGCGAGGCAGGGCTTTTAAGCCAGAGCAAACATGTGGCGTTGGAAATAAACAAGGCGCGTCCTGAGAACTCCAAAATCTAACTTGCTTGGATTTCTCACTGTTGGCCTATAGGTGGCTTCCCTTTCCAGGACCTCTTCTTCCCAGTAACCAGAAATCCATTTTAAGTTCCTACAACCCTGCCTGCAGCTCTTGAAGGAAAAGCCTGGAACGGATGGCTGCGTCCCACAAACACCCAAGGGGCTGTCGGCAGAGTCTGCCCGTGCGCAGTGTTAAGCACCCTTGGAACGCGATGAAGAGGGTTGAGTAATATCTATCCCCCCTCAATTGCTTTCCATTTGCAAATTAGATCCAAAAGACTCGTAAGGGGCTGATCACTTCTGAGGGATGTAGAGTCCCTGTCACTAAACATCTTCCAAAATACCAAACATAATTAAGTTTTGTTCCGAGAGCAGCTCAGTTGTCCACGTGGGATCCTTTATGACTCATGGTAAAGCTAGAAAGCTAAAAGTTTGGATTTTTGTTTCCCTAATCATCTTGTCTCTATGGCAGTAGGTCAACATAATGGCATAATCTGTTTTGGGGTTTTTTTTTTAGGCCTGGGTACTGAAGAGGCTGATCTCTCTGCATTTTTAATGACGCCTGGATTCGTTCGAGGACAGGCCGTCTAATCTGCAATGAATGACCTGGTGGAAAGAGCTCCCACAGAAGGATTGGGAGGCGAGCAAGGTCAACTTTCCACTGTCCTGAAGGTGGGATCTTACTCCTGTTGTGTCTTAGATGTAAGAGATGTTTTTCTTCCCCTTGCTCATGCCAGGGGCCTGTCCTCACATCCGTTCTGCAGCACCCCTCCAAGATGCTGTCCGGTCCTGCGTCTGTACCACCGCCCAATCCCCAACTTCCCACCACCAAAGGCCCCAGTAGAGTCACCTGCTTCCTGTCTCTTCAGCCCTGCTTTCTGAATGTTAACGATGGGTGGGGTCAATGTGCCCACCTTATTCCTCCCAGATAACCTTTCGCACAGACTTAGATTTACGCTCTGCATTTACTGGCCCAAGCCCAGAGAGTGACTCAAGCATTAGAATCCCAGGCATTTATACAAGCTGGGAGCAGAAGGGATGGAGGTGATTATCGGCATGGCATTGAGAGGAAGAAAGAAGAGCTTTTAATGAGGACATTGAGAGAAGAGAAACATGAAGGTGGGAAAAGAAAACTAAGGTACTAAAGTGAAGCCAGAAATGCAATGAGAAGACAGAGCATGCGCTCAGGGCCGGCTGCTAAATCCTCAGAGGATCTTCACAAAGGGGCTTAACAGCAAGGCCGGGGGGGAAGAACAATTCACGGGGGCTCCCAGGCAGGGCTGTGACACCTCCCAAGGAACGGCAGTGAATGGAAGCCTACAGCTGCTGGCACGTTCTCCATGCAAATTCCACTGCTACTCAACATATCACAGGGCGGACAGGCCGGAGGCATGTGAGCTGTGGTGATGCGGGATGAGAGGGGAACACAGGTGCCGTCGAATGGGAACAGGGACAGGCACTCAGAGGACCCCAGGAGCACATCAAAGGCAATTTAAGGTACATTCGCCTACCAACAACCAGCCCTGGATGTGTGGGTCTAAGAGACCGGAAGAAGAGAAGCGAAGTTTAAATACATTGCTCAGACAATCGGAATCCCATCATCACATCACAGAAGGTCAGAAACCATCTGAATTATGTGGTCCAAACTCCTTCTTTATTTCATAGATAGATGATAGATAGATAGATAGATAGATAGATAGATAGATAGATATAGGTAGGTAGATAGATAGATGATAAACAATGATACTTGGAAGGTAAGATGAGATTTTCCCAATGCCATCCACTAGAAAGATGCAGAGAGGAAGCAACCTAAGTGTCCATCAACAAATGAATGGATAAAGAAGATATGGTACATATATACGATGGAATATTACTCAGCCTTAAAAAAGAATGAAATAATGCCATTTACAGCAACACAGATGGACATAGAGATTATCATACTAAGTGAAGTAAGTCAGAGAAAGACAAATATCATATGATATCACTTAGATGTGGAATCTGAAAAAAAATCCCGATACAAATGAACTTATTTACAAAACAGAAATAGACTCACAGACTTTGAAAACAAACTTATGTTTACCAAAGCGGAAACATGGGGTGGGGCGGATAAACTAGGAGTTTGGGATTAACATATACACACTACTATATATAAAATAGATAATCAACAAGGACCTACTATATAGCACAGGGAACTCTACTTAATATTCTGTAATAACTTATAAGGGAAAGAATCTGAGAAGGAATGGATATATGTATAACTGATTCACTTTGCTGCACAACTGAAACTAACACAACATTGAAAATCAGGTATGCTCCAATATAAAATAAAAATTAAATTAAAAAAGAAAAAAAGATGCAGAGAAGAATATAGATCTCTTGATACCCAGCTCATTACAGCCCCACTTCAGAACTTTCTTCCATCTTCTTACATGGTATGTTTTGGACAATTTAAAGTCAATCAAGACCCTGAAAATTATTACCATTAGGATAAAGCCCTATGTAATACCCTCCCCTAGTCAAATGAGGCCTCACTCCCCAGATTAAAATGTATTTGCTTCCAAATACGAAAGTATAATAACTAAACAAACTAAATAAATACATTTTTTAAAGTGACCTTGCACTGTTTCCTTTGTTAATCTGTCTTTTCTCAGCCCTGCAATGGTTTTTATGCTGGGTGGTTTTTACTGAGTGAATGATTATATTCTCCCCAATAAATGAAGAAATGGTGCCTGCACAGAGCTTGCTTGCCAGCCACTGAGGTACGTACCACGGTTGGGGGCCCCTCCGGCAGCTGCTGGCATTGTGGGTTTTCCCATCAGACTGCAACAACCGGGAAAGGTAAGATTTCAGTCACTTTTTAAAAGCAGTAAATCCACAAATACGTGTGAAGCGCCAGCAAATCTACGAGGACAGACATGGCTGACGGAACTGCTGAGGCCAAAGGGGAGTGTGGACCGAGATGTGTCCCACCTCCATGCAGGTAAGTAAGCCTTGCCCCACCTTAAAGAAAAGCGTCCTTCTGGAGAGGAGCACGCTACATACAAAGTGCCCACCAACCAACAGAGCCACCAGATTGGAGCTGGCATGGCAGGTCCACCTAGACCCCACCCCCTCCCTTCCACCCTCTGGGGACTCTGGTTGGTGTCTGCCTGCAAGCCCCAGGAAAGTTACCAGAAGTAACCTCAGCACATCCCTGAGTGTTCATCGTGATACCAGGTTCAGGCTATCAGTTAGGTGCCCGCGGGACGCAGTCTGCACACTCAGGAAGGATAATCGAATTGAGGGGAGTTAACTGAAGCATCCACTAGTGAATAACTAGAACACTCCTGTGATGAAAACTCACTGGGCCAAGGTCACACAGTATAGAAACCACGGCATAAGATGTAAGACAGATTATTATTATGCTAACATAAGACAGATTCACTGAGGACTTACAGTGCAGGGTACCTTGATTTTTGTTTATATTTGAGAGCGAATTAATTTTAGGCTGGAGGGTGAGTTGATCTGAGCAGGTACCAGTTGCCTAGGATTGGGGTTGAAAGAACCCAGGAAGCACGTGAGGCTGGCCAAGAGCGACCTTTGCTGTTCCTCGGTCTGGAGAGAGGGGAAGGCGCAGCTAACCAGGATCTGGGGAGCTGCAGCTGGAGAAGGGGACCCCCTCTTGAGGCAGGAGACAGGCCCCAGGCTGAGCAGCTCCAACTGGTTTCCTGCTGCCCTTTGACAGCACAAGCGAGATGACTGGCCAGAGACAACCCAGAAAACTGCCCCCATATAAGTAACCTAAGCCGCCCCTATGGCGTGCAACTCACTCTGAGTACATCCACGTGCTCTTTCACACGTGCTTTGCTGCTAACAAACAATTTATCTGCTTCACAATCTCTGTCTCTTTGCTGAATTCTTTCTTCAAAGACCGAGGTCCTTCTCCCAGGCGTTCCACTGCCAGAACCACTCCCACCCGCCAAGAGGAGCTGTGGTCTTCGGTAAAGAGACAAAGTCACTGCTGAGAGGCAGCCTGGCAGAGGCAGGGAGAGATGGAGAGACAGAGGGAGCCCAACCTTTCCTGATCCTGGTGCCCCATTGTCCACACCTAACTGGGATCCCGGAGGTCAGGGAGCCTTGTTGCTGCAACCTGTAAAGGTCAACTTCCTGGGACCCAAAGCATCGAGGGAGAGGGTCCAGGGCAAGAGAAAATACATTTCCCAGGCATTTATTATAAAACAAGAGCAAGCCTAGACTTCAGGCTGCCGGGAGCAGTTTCCTGGTGGAGAAGACGACACTCACCCTCGGGGAGCCAGCGAGGTAAATGGTGTGCACCTTGACCAGACACACCCCAGGTGTAGCCTGCTAGGAGTTAGGGCTGAGCTCAGGAAGCTTAAGTTCTGAATTGATACGATGGAGTCGTAATGCCGACCTGGGAGCACGTCTGTGATGATTAGTTTGGATGAATACAAAGCATTCAGTGATGTATATAGTAGGACACAGGAGATGCTCAGTAAATAGTAGCTGGCACTCTACTGCTCTTTTCCTAAGACAATGCAAGGAAAGTCACTGTCTTGGGAATATTGGATTACCTTCTCTTGCTTTATGACAAAGATTCGTGGCTGATGACAGAGTTTCGACAGACCGCTGAATCACTGCCTGTGAACACAGACTCAGAGCACTTACACAGGACTAGTGTAGTCGGGTCCGATTTCTGAGAGCCCCAAGTATCTTGATTTTTCCATCACTTCAGAATGGAGATCCCGTGTGCATGGATTCAGGATGCTAATGGGAAAACTCAGAATCTCCAAAGAGGGACAACCAGAGGAACATCATTTTCCTAGATTATACGCCTCCATTCCCCGTAGAGCAGAGATTCTCAACAGGATGGGGAGGGGGGTGATTTTGACCCCAGGGGACATTTGGCAATGTCTGTAAACATTTTTGTTGTCAAAATCGGGAAGAGGAGGGAGGGCTACCAGCATCTAATGAATGGATGCCAGGGGTGCTGCCAACCATCTTCCAGCACACAGGACAGCCTCCACAAAAAAGAACTGTCCAGCCAAAAATGCCAAGAGTTCTGAGACTGACAGAAGTGCAATGAGAGGTGGCATGAAGGCTGTGTATTTGGTTCGTGAAGGGGGTAGACAGTACGGGCAGCATAAAGGATGGGAATCTTTGCTAAAGAAGAGGAAAGAATCCCCTTGTCTGGGGAAAGCGGCGGGTGGTGGGTGGTGGTGGGATGAGTTGGGAGATTGGGATGGACATGTATACACTGATGTGTATAAAATGGATGACAAATAAGAACCTGCTGTATAAAAAAATAAATTAAAAAAAAAAAGAATCCCCTTGTCTGAGTCAAGGCGTGGGGCAGCTGAGTAGTGAATAGAAGAACCTGCAAGTGGTGAAAACTACTCTGGACTGATCCCCTCCCCCCTGCTGCTTTCTCCATGTTCCTCAAACTTCCAAGAAACCTCCCGCAAAGGGAGAGAGTATCGAAGTGAGAAAACTTGCTTTTCATTTCATTCTCTTTACCCATAGTTATCCCTACAGCTTGCCAGAATGTTGCAATGTTCTCCTCCCGAAAGTAACTAAATATTAGTACTATGAAAAGAAAAACTGTCCAAACACGATTCTGATCTCCAAGGAGATACAAAATGGCCACATAAATTACTGTGGGTTGCATGGAAATATTTACCAAGGATCTCCTATATTCATTTGGTTACTCATTACAAAAACAGGGTTCAAACTAGCTTAAATTGTAAAGAGAACTTTATTTGTTCTTCAGCGGGTAAGTCTATAGGCAGGCCTCGGTCCAGTGGTTCAATAATGTCCTTGAACCTCTCTCTACTCTACCTTCATTTTAACACTGGTTCTCCTCGTGGTCACGTGATGGCTGCTACTAGTTTCCAAGGATATAAGCTGGGTATAACCCTGAACTCACATACCAGAAAAGGCTCTGAGGTTTACCATGAAGGGCCTTAGGTTGCCTGCCCATCCCTGAACCAATCACTATGACAACCAGAATGAGATGAACAGATTGTTGCTGAAGAATGATCAATCCTACAAAAAACTCAGGGTTGATAATGAAGGACTGAGTGGCTTCTCAAACTATTTGGGATATTATTCCATATTATTATTTCCAGAAAGGAAAAGAATGGCTACTGGGCAGCAAAAAGCAGATGCATGCTATTCGTGCCAGGTCTAACTAATCAGTTATATACGGCATCCTTATAATGTCCCCAGCACGGTGCTCTGTGCAGGGGAATACAGACCTGTATAAGACACGGCCAACAGCCACAAAAAGTCAGATTGTCTAAATGGTAAGGCTAACGCACATGGAAGAGTGAGAATTATACAAGAAAGAAGAAAAGAAGACGCTCGCTAAGTGCCAACTTGCACAGCACAGACTGCAAATGGTAGAAATTCAGAGAAGGATACTCTGACTTCCAAGAGAAGAGACTGAAGTTGGCCTCAGAGGATGTGTAGGATTTGTATCAAAGGCAGAAGGAAATGGTTGCACGCTAAGCAAGAATAAGAAGTGAATGAGATTGGAGACTCGCCTGCCTAGAGCAGAAACAAACCCTCCACCTCCAAATTGATTTCCTCTACTAAGGACCTGGCTTCCACCATCCACAGTGACAGTGCCTCCTTATTTATTTTGACAAGCTCATTTAATGTGAGCAGAAAGACTAGCTCATAGAAATGAGAGAGATTTGGGTAGTCAATTCTTTTTATCAGTTTTCCCTTCTAGGAGTAGCGTTGTACCTATCAATTTTCCTCTTCTAAACCATTACTCAATCAGCCAGAAAGGGAACCAGTGCTTTTGCTGTGCAGACTGGTGACAAACGAGGACATTAATTTCCCTGAGCAGTCACCTTGGTTTGCCATTTGCCTAACCAGCAGCAGAAAAACACAGTGTCATAGATAATGTCTTTAAGATTACAACGGCCTTTTATGGAAGATAACTAAGCGTGATTGGAAATGTTAACACTGCAGATTTGAAGAAGGCGGTTCAGTCATGAAAGACTGCTTCTACATGAACCCATACACTACCTGCAGGCATGGAACTCACAGATCCTTTCTAATGATTCTGCTAAGTGTGAAGGACAACCAAAAATATGTCTTCTAAGAATCTTCCATACTGCCCTTCTGCCCCTCAAGAACATGCAGTGGCTCCCTGGTCCCTGTTGGAATGCAGGCAGAAGCTTTCAAATGAGATTCAAGGTCATTGGGAATTGCCCTCAGCCACATGGAGCTGCCTTACCCGAGGTTATGACCTGTCAGGGACTTGTTGATTCCGGAATCCAAAGGCTGAGCCCTCTTGCCTCAAACTGGGAGAAACCTGAAGATGTAGCCCAGCTCCCAGCAGGACTGTCTGAGGCCTCATTTGCAACTGCATTGCAGCTCCTTTTCCCTCTGCCCAATCTGCATACCTTAGCTCCCTATCAGTGGTCCCCCCTGTGGTTTAGTTTAAGTCTTCTATATCCTTAGCTCCCTATCAGTGGTCTCCCCTGTGGTTTAGTTTAAGTCTTCTATATCCTTAGCTCCCTATCAGTGGTCCCCCCTGTTGTTTATTTAAAGTCTTCTATATCCTTAGCTCCCTATCAGTGGTCCCCCCTGTTGTTTATTTAAAGTCTTCTATATCCTTAGCTCCCTATCAGTGGTCCCCCCTGTTGTTTATTTAAAGTCTTCTATATCCTTAGCTCCCTATCAGTGGTCCCCCCTGTTGTTTATTTAAAGTCTTCTATATCCTTAGCTCCCTATCAGTGGTCCCCCCTGTTGTTTATTTAAAGTCTTCTATATCCTTAGCTCCCTATCAGTGGTCCCCCCTGTTGTTTATTTAAAGTCTTCTATATCCTTAGCTCCCTATCAGTGGTCCCCCCTGTGGTTTAGTTTAAGTCTTCTATATCCTTAGCTCCCTATCAGTGGTCCCCCCTGTTGATTATTTAAAGTCTTCTATATCCTTACTGGTTTGTCAGCTTGATCTGTCCTGTACTGAAAGTGATGTGTTAACATCTCCTACCTGTTTCTATTAATATTTCTATCTCCTTGCTTCTCCTGTAATTGTTGCTTCATAACAGTGGTTGTTGTGTTAACTGGTGTATATATATATTCATTACCGTTATATCTCCATTACATATTATGTTTGCAGCATTTTAAAATGTTCTTGTTTGTCACATTTAATGCTTTTAGGTGTCAATTCTACTTTGACATTAGGATTGCAACCTCGTTTCTCTTATTGTTTCCATTTTCCTTGTGTTCTCTTGCTGGAGTTTTTCTAGTCATCTCTTGTTTAGATGAAGCTCATCCTCTCTTGAATTCCTTGAGAACGGGGCATGGCACACATCTCCCCAAGTTTTTGAGTGTTTGAAACCATTGTCTACAGTCTTGATGATTCACAGACAGTTTGATTAAAAATGAAGGTCCTAGACTTCCCTGACGACACAGTGGTTAAGAATACGCCTGCCAATGCAGGGGACATGGGTTTGAGCCCTGGTCCCAGAAGATCCCACATGCCATGGAGCAACTAAGCCCGTGTGCCACAACTACTGAGCCTGTGCTCTACAGCCAGTAAGCCACAACTACTGAGCCCACATGCCACAACTACTGAAGCCCATGCACCTAGGGCCCATGCTCCACAACAAAGAGAAGCCACCGCAATGAGAAGCCCACGCACTGCAATGAAGAGTAGCCCCCACTCACCACATCTAGAGAAAGCCTGTGTGCAGCAAAGAAGACCTAATGCAGCCAAAAATAAATAAATACATTTATTTTTTTTAAATAATAAAGGTCCTTTCTCATACTTTCTTTCACTGAGTTTTTTGAAATTCTGCTCCATTGTTGCTTTGTTTTCTTATATTGTCTTGAGAATTTTAATTATAGATTAATTCTTTTGCTCTTGCAAGTTATTTTAATCCTTTTTACCTGAAAACCTTGAAATATTTTTCTTTATCTTTTAAGTCTAATAGATTTAGTGGGTTATATCATAAATCTAATCATTCCCTCTTTGTTTTCTGAGGAAATCAGTGGACACTTTCAATTATAAATTCAGGTCTTTTTCATGTCTGTAAAGTTTTCTGGGATTACAATTTACATATTAGCTCTGTTACATTGTTTGTTTTCTACATCTGTGACTTCAATTATGTGTATGTTGTTTCTTCTTTGTTGATCTTCCCAACCAACCTTCTTCTCTTTGATCCTTTTTACTTCTTCCTTTATCTTATTTTCGTGTTGTTTTCTTGCATTTCTTCAATGACTCTTATTACTCTCTTCATTTCTGTTTTTCTGTCCATTTTTGTTTTTAATTTTTGATTTCTGATTCAAAGTGGTTCTTCATGTTATAGGTGTTTGAAAATATTTAATTCATTTGGAGCATATCTTACAGTTTTGCTTCATGGTTGTCTCTAGGGAAGGAGTTTCATCAACTGAAATGTGTTAACTCTCATTTTTTATATTTTTGTGGTAACTTTGTATAGAATATGTGTGGAATACTTTGTATTCACACAATACTTTGTATGAATAATGTGGAACTTTATTCAGTTCCACAGTATTCATTTTGCATATTTGTGGTAGTTTACAGGATTTCTAATCTAGTGGCATGATGTCCTCTTCTGTCTGTATAGTCTGGTTTCTTTAATGTGTGAGTTTCTAATTGATGCATGGAGTAGTTCTTCACCCTCTAGTTTTTATATTACTTTTGGTCTTGCAGGATTTTAATTTTTCCTTTCATTCCTTTTATTTTTACCACCCAATCCCCAAAAGTGCCTATCCCTTATTTTTTGTCTTTTTCTCACCAGAAACTATGCTTCTTGAAGACTGCCACTTCAAATCACATATATTTTCAGTCTCTTCCCTATAATCAGTGCTATGGTCTACTAGTAAATGTTTTCAGTATTTTCACAGTTAGGTTAACTATCATTCTGGTTGTGGTTTTAGAATAATTTTAGACCTGCTGCTCATTCGCTTATTCTCTCTTCTGTGCAATGTTTCTGTTTTGTTTTATTTTGTTTTTTAAATCAGACTGTCTTTGCCTGTAACAAAGGTTTGCCAAAGAGTCTGAGAGATTTTACTTACCGAGATTTTATTTTATTTTTACTTAAAAACAGTGTAAATTTTGCACAATCATTGTCTTCTAGTTGTGCCAGTGTCCTGGACTTTGTGTAATTTTATAGGCTCTTCTTTTGTATTGTGGTGAGATGTGGATTTAGGAAGCTGTCATTGACCCCAACTACCTGGAAGAAACAGGTAGTTTTTGAGAGCCACCTGTCATCTTGCCTTGAGCTCTGAATTTGCAACTTATTAATTACAAGGCAGTGAATATATGGAATCTAGAAAAATGGTAAAGATGAACCTATTTACAAGGCAGGAATAGAAAGGCAGATGTAGAGAACAGATGTGTGGACACAGTGGGGGAAGGAGAGGGTGGGATGAATTGGGACATTAGGTTTGACATAAATACACTACCATGCGTAAAACAGATGGCTAGTGGGAACCTGCTGTATAGCACAGAGAGCTCGGCCCAGTGCTCTGTGATGGCCTGTTTGGGTGGGATGGGGGGAGGGAAGTCCAGGAGGGAGGGGATGTGTATATGCGTATGGCTGATTCACTTTGCTGTGCAGCAGAAACTAACTTCCAATAATAAATAAATAAATAAATACATAAAAAAATGTAAATTCTTACACAGAAAAATTTTTTTTTATTTTTAAAAAGGTATTAAATAGCAAAATTCCAAAAGCAGCCTAATCAAAAACTTTGTAGGGATTTGGATAAGAGAATCGTTGTTGTGAGACAAGGTACAGCATGGTGGTTAAGAGGACAGGCTCTGAAGTCAGAAGTGAGTGTGAATTCTATCCCTGCTACTTACCAGCTGTGCAGATGCAAGTAAGGACTCTTAGGCTCGTTTTACAGATCAGAAAGCTGAGGCCTAGAGAGTTAATCTCATACCCACCTTCATAGAATACTAATAGCTGAGTAAAATAATGCATAAAAGGGGCTCTAGTTAGAGTTTATGGTGCATAGCAAATGTTTGTGAAGTGTTAACCATTATTATTAACAAAGTAACTGAAGAAATTAGGAAAGTCTTTACAGATGATAAGTACTTAATTTGTACGTTAAAATTTAAGTGGTAGTGCTGGAGAGAGATTCCTGGGAGAATTATAACACGAGCAAAGGTGCGGGAATGACCCTTGAGCTTGAAATACTGGCAAAAGAAAGGGACATGTAGAATTTCAGAAAAATGAAACCACCTTTCCTCCCCATCTGAAGGTTTACATGGAAAAGCAGTAGTAGGTAAGATTAGATTGACTTGAGGGCGTGATTATGGAGGCAACTGAATGAGTTTGAGGACTTGGGGCTTTACTTAATCCAATGTTTCTGGAGAAGCTGACCCAAATACTATTAATAATGTTCTCTGATAAAAAACATGTTCTGAGTATATATACATTTGGGAAAATTGCATTGAACTAAACTAAACTCATTTCTTTGTGTCAGAAACATGCTCTGAGCTTTAATATATTGGTTTGCCTTATGAATCTTCAAAATGAGGTATAGTATTGAGCAATATTTCTCACATTTGAGTATATTGTGACCCTTTTAATAAAAATAAAATAAAATGCTCAGATCCCAGTTTGAGTAGGGCAGAAAGAGAACTCGTCAGCCTGAAATCTGGGCCTGCTGAGGGATGCTACGAGGGCACTGACCATTGCTCTTCACGCAGGAGAGAATGGAGAGACTAAGAAGACATGAAACCTCATTGTAGGGCAGAACTGTTGGACCTGGCTCATCCTCTTTCCGTGTTCGGGGCATTATCTATTGCTGCATATCTGCACGGTGAGCTCTGGAGATACAGGAAACCGTTAACTTGTCTGCTGTCTATAATTGTCGCTGATTGTTGGTCCATGCAGGTTTGTATTTGATGGTCATGTCCACATACTTTCAGCAGCTTCCTGCTGTTACCATTCCATGCTTTCGTGTCGTCCCTCTCTTCCAGGAGGCAGGACCAGCCCCTGCATTCTTGGGACCCTGCCGGGGGGGATGGACGCTGATCCCAGATGGAGTGCATTCTCTTATTCCTCCATTTTCTGTGATACCCACACCTGCCCCATCAACACACACACCTTACCAAGCCTCCAACATGCCCGAGCTTCTGCATTCCTGGGTGTGTGTTTTCCTTATGGGGAGTCTATCATGAAATACTCAGTTTGCTCAAAGAAAAGCCAAGGGTATGAACATTGCGGCTTGTGTGATCTTTCAATGGCTGCTTTAGAAATGGTTTCAAACCAAGGCTGGGCAAAGCTCCCCCAGTTGTCTGTAGACTCTGCTATCTTCCAAGGCACAACTTTTCCACACCTGTATCTCTGTTAGCTGAGGGGCATGTATTCTTTTGCCTTAAGAGGTGGCTCTCAGAACCTGCAGAAATAGCTCACACTGTCGTCCCAAAAGCCTGCAATGTGTCAGTCCTGACTAAAACTTGTGGGATGGCCCTTGCCTGTCCTGGCCAGCAAAGCCTTAGTCGGAGCTACAGGAATCACTTTCTCTCTCTAGGAAGAAGTTTGAGTCTCTTACAAATTCCGAGTCTGATAGAAGGGTCTTCAACATCACTACAAGCCATGAAATCTGCAGAGAATTTAATATCACCAGCCAGCTTTGCCAAGGCTGTGCCACCCTTTCTTTTTTCTGTCATACACTCTGCCTCTGCCCAGGGTCTGCAGAGCAATCTGAAGTCTTCTTCCAGCTCAGTGTCATCAGAGATTACAGGAGGGATTTTGAGAAGATGAGTTATCTCTGTCTGTCTACACTCCAAGAGTATTTCTGGTACTGTGTTCAAAAGAACGAGCCTGCTTTAAAGACTGTAAACTATCAGTGCTATGCTTGACCACTACACACGTATGTGTTGATACTGAACATGGACCAAGCACAGTTCTCAGCCATTTACATGTACCAATTTATTCCTTTATTGCTTGCAATCTGCAAACATTTGCATCTTAAATCATTACCAATATTGAAACTTTCCAACCATGTCACAAGTGACTTCCGACATTACGGGCAGGCAAAAGCCAGTGACTTAGAGGCTGTGTGTGTGTCTGTATGTGTGTGTGTCTGTATGTGTGTGTGTGTGTGTTTTATTGAGGTAAAAAAAAGCACACAATATTAAATGTACCATCTTAACAACTGTTAAGTGTACAGTTCAATAGTGTTAAAGTATATTCACATTGTTGTGTAACAGACGTCTGGAACATTTTCATCTTGCAACACTGAAACTCTACACCCATATACAGAGAAAACCATAATTCAAAAAGATACATGTACCCCAATGTTCACTGCAGCACTATTCACAATAGCCAGGACATAGAAGCAACCTAAGTGTCCATCGACAGAGGAATAGATAAAGAAGATGTGGTACATGTATACAGTGGAATATTACTCAGCCATAAAAAAGAATGAAATAATGTCATTTGCAGCAATATGGATGGACCTAGAGATTGTCATACTGAGTGAAGTAAGTCAGACAGAGAAAGACAAATATCATATGATATCGATTATATGTGGAATCTTAAAAAAAATGGTACAAATGAACTTATTTACAAAACAGAAATAGAGTCACAGATGTAGAAAACAAACTTATGGTTACTAGGGGGTAAGGGGGGAGGGATAAATTGGGAGATTGGGATTGACGTACACACACTATTATATATAAAATAGATAACTAATAAGGACCTACTGCATAGCACAGGGAACTCTACTCAATACTCTGTAATGACCTATATGGGAAAAGAATCTTAAAAAGAGTGGAGATATATATATGTATAACTGATTCACTTCACTGAATGCCTGAAACTAACACAACATTGTAAATCAACTATACGCGAATAAAATTTTTAAAAAAGAAATAAATTAAATAAAATAAAAGCAAGAGATTTGCCTGGAAAAAATAAATAAAAATAAAATATAAGTGAGAGATTTGCCTGGGGAAAAAAAAAAGAAACCATACCCACTAAACATTAATTTTCTCCCTTCCTTCCCCCCTCAGCCATTGGCAACCATTCTACTTTCTGTTTCCATGATTTTGACTACCTTAAATGCCTCAGACAAGTATTTGTCCTTTTGTGTCTGGCTTATTTCATTTATCACAATGTCCTCAAGGTTCTTCCATGTTGTAACAGGTATCAGAATTTCCTTCCTTTTTAAGGCTACATAGTATTCCTTTGTGCATATACACCACATTTTGTTTATTCATTCATCTGTCAGTGTTCATCTGGGTTGCTTCCATCTCTTAATTATCGTGAAAATGCTGCAATAACATGGGTGTGCAAATCTCTCTTTGAGATCCTGATTTCAATTCTTTGGAATGAATACCCAGAAATGGGATTGCTGGGTCATATGGCAGTACTCTTTAGTTTATTTTTTTATGGGCTTCCATGTTGATTTCCATAGCAACCGCACCATTCTAAATTCCCACCAACAGAGCACAGGCTCCAACTTCTCCGCATCCCCATCAACACTTGTTATTTCTGTACTTTTGATAGTGGCCATCCTGACAGGTGTGAGGTGATATCTCACTGTGGTTTAGATTTTCATTTCTCTAATGGTTAGTTGTGTGGAGTATCTTTTCATGTGCTTATCGTCCATCTGTATGTATTCTTTGGAGAAACATCTATTCTAATCCTTTGCCCATTTTTTTTTCTTTTTTTAAATTTTATTATTATTTTTTTTTTGCAGTACGCGGGCCTCTCACTGCTGTGGCCTCTCCCGTTGCGGAGCACAGGCTCCGGACGCGCAGGCTCAGCGGCCATGGCTCACGGGCCCAGCCGCTCCGCGGCACGTGGGATCTTCCCGGACCGGGGCACAAACCCGTGTCCCCTGCATCGGCAGGCGGACTCTCAACCACTGCGCCACCAGGGAAGCCCCTTTGCCCATTTTTAAATCAAGTATTTGGGTTTTTTGTTGTTGAGTTATAGAAGCTCCTTATATATTCTGCAGGTTAACCCTTTATCAGATTTATGAATTGCAATTACTTCCTCCCATCCCATAGGCCGGCTTTCACTCGTTTGTTGTTTGCCCTGACATGCTGAAGTTTTTCAGTTTGATGAGGCCCCATTTGTCTATTTTTTACTGTGCAGCCAGCCATGAGTTAGAGGTTTAAAAAAAAAAAAAAAAAACCTGGAAATCGACTTGGGAAGCCAGTCCCCTTGTGATCAATTAGGAAGGGAAAAATGTCTGTTGATGAGAATCTTAGGATGTTTTATCAGTGGTGCAGAAGGCTGGCTCTACAGGCACCCAACCAGGTGAAGAACTACGAGTCCTGGGATGAGAGGCGTGGGGAGGGGAAAGACAGCCAGATGCACACGCAGGAGGAAGACTCCAGCTCAGACAGCTCACCTGCCTTGTCTGCTTTAAATGACACCCCTCCCCCCGAGTCACTACTGAGGACCAGGTCTCACTCAGGAGGCCAGACAGTGAACCACCACCAGGAGCAAGTGGTGGCATCCAGTTCTCAAGGCCCCAGGTTGACAAGATGGCAGGGTGCGCCCCAGAATGTGCTCTTTCCTGGTATTCTTTCTGCAGTTACTGAGCTGGAAGGGTGTTGAAGGAAGGCAAATCCTCAGGATTCGGCTTGTGGAGTGAGTATTCCACCAGCTTAGATGATCTGCCCAGATACTGGGATTGTGATGGAATAGAAAGCAATAGAAGTGATGCACCCTTCATGCAATCAGAGGAGAGGCATGGAAAACAGCACAGGAAGTGTCAGCCCAGCTGTGCTTTGTTTATTTTAAAACCTAGATCACCCTCATCGTGTTTTCCGTAACAGAAACACAGAAGGAACTGGGGTGACTTTTGGGTCATCTTATGATTTGCAAAGCTAGAAGAGGTGTTTTCCTGAATATTTAGGATGTGCCTATACTGGGATATCACTAGATGAGTGAAAGAGGAGGTGGCAGTCGTAACAAAGATAGCAATAGTGATACCCTACTCACGTGATTGTTAAAATGGACAAGGAACTTTAATAAACAACTGATCCTAATGATGCCAGGACATAATTAGGACATTGTCCAATTCCACAGAGGCTGACAGCTCACGAAGGGTAAGTAATCACCCACAGCGGGAAGTGGCAGAGCCTAAAATAAGCGTCATGGTCTTCCAGCCCTTGGAAGGTGCTCAATAATACATGTTCAAGTTGAATTTAACACAAGTTAAAGATCAGCCTTACCTATGAGATGTATCATTCATACGTTGCTGGGCATTGTGGAAAGAATGATAAACTAAGTGCAAATCAATAGGGCTGGACATTGGAACACCTTCCATCCAGTTGCACTGTCTGATCTAAAGACTTCATGAAATAATTTAATAATACAGAGAACTAAATCGACTTAAATATACAGCTCACACAGAAATATTTAGACACTCGTCTATCCAATTTTTAAGTTGATTTCACAGTTCAACCCAGTTTTCACTCCAGGCTGACTCTGTGTGGGATGTATGGTTACAAGGTAGCTCGACTGATACTTGAGTTCATGTGTCTGAGGTTTGGTCACTTTGGAGCACACCCCTTGGAAGCGTCTACACACACCCCTCTGATGCTGCAACAGCACAGTCTGTTTTACAACGTCCCTGTTGGAACAGCCATCAATCCACTTCAGTATCTTTTTTTTTTTTTGCGGTACGCGGGCCTCTCCCATTGCAGAGCACAGGCTCTGGACCCGCAGGCCCAGTGGCCACGGCTTACGGGCCAAGCCACTCTGTGGCATGTGGGATCCTCCCGGACCGGGGCACGAACCCGTGTCCCCTGCATTGGCAGGCGGACTCTCAACCACTGTGCCACCAGGGAAGCCCCACTTCAGCATCTTTTGTGGTGCCAAATCCTTAGGCTTTGAGGGGAAATGCGATATTTAAAAGCACCCAAAAGTCACTCTGAGTTGTTTTAAGATAAACGAATACCATATCTGGCCAAAATTAATTAGTAAAACTGAGTTGGGTTTAATTGTTTTTTAAGAAAATATCTAGAGCTTTTCAAAAGACAAAGCCATTCTTTGCCATGTTTTTGGAAAGTTAGCTCCCCCATGCCTCACCAAGAGGACAGTTTGATAATTATCAAATTACATAGTTTGATAATTATCACTTATTTCAATGCGTAATTCTGATAGGCTGTTGCTTTGCTTCCTTCTACGGCGGTTCAGCAAGACCAACCATTAGGCGTGACGCCCTCCCCAGGTGCCCAAGCTCCACCCTCTCTAGTTCTCGGGTTTAGGGCACTTTCCATCAAGAGGCCCTGACTTCCGGCTTCCACCGCAAGTTTCACTCCCCCGACAGCAAGAGACAGCTCATGAATGCCTACATTTCCTCTTCCCTGCTTCTCTTTTTCATTTGAGTAGAAAAGGAAAAAATATATATATATATACTTATTTTTTTGAAGTAACTGACACCATGCTACTCATTTCCATAACCCCCTTCTGATTTTTAACCAGCACAGAATAGCCCAGCTCATCTAAGATGAACCAAACTGCCTGCTCTTCTGTAATTGAAGCTTAAAATGTACAAGGCATGATTCCTCTTGCTCACGGAACTCTGCAATGTAAGTTTGTACCGTGCAACGTGTATGCAGCGTTGGTACCTGGTTCCTAATTCCACTTGAATTAGCAGGAAGCCTGCGGTTATAACCGGATGCGACTCTCTTTAATTTTTTTAAAACCAAAGCTTTGAAACAAAGCTGTCAGGTAGATTCTCCACACCAAATAGAACAGCTGACCACATCTAACGTTTGTGGTTGTTCTCTTTAAGTCAAGAGGGAAGAATCTGTTGCTAAAAGAGGAATCGTTTCTCCCTTAACGTGCTTTGATTTATTTTCTGCTGTGCTTCAGGCGAAACTCTAAGTAGGAGATGTTTATCAAGGGGGAAACTCTAAGTAGGAGATGTTTATCAAGGGGGAAGGGAGAGGAGCAAGGGTGTACCTTGCTTGTTGTCTCTTTGAGTGAAGAATATCATTATTTTCCATTAAGTTTGATCCTCTTAGCTACAGCGTAGGAGAGAATTCAGCACGTTGGGAAATCATACTCTTGCAAGCAACTAAGGCACCATTTAGTCAGTTACTAATCCAAAGCAATAAAGTTAGCCTGAGATAGTCTTCAAAATTCATTAGAATAGCAAAATTCTACCAGAACTGAAAATTTGCTTTGACACGTTGCACATTTCTTATGGCAGATATCTTCCACTCCCATCCTCTCCATGCAATGGCTCGTATTTCTAGACGGAGAGAAACCATCTCGACATCTAACGTCTACTAAACTCCCAGTACTTAATCCAGAGCCCCCATGTGTAGTAGATGCTCAAAAAACAGCGTGTTAAATGGATTGTGCAAGATGCCATCCTACGATGAGTTTCTTGATTTGACGCCAAAAGCAAAGGCAACAAAAGCAAAAATAAACAAGTCGGGGTGGGGGGACCTTGAAGATGGCGGAAGAGTAAGACGCGGAGATCACCTTCCTCCCCACAGATACACCAGAAATACATCTACACGTGGAACAACTCCTACAGAACACCTACTGAACGCTGGCAGAAGACCTCAGACCTCCCAAAAGGCAAGAAACTCCCCACGTACCTGGGTAGGGCAAAAGAAAAAAGGAAAAACAGAGACAAAAGAATAGGGACGGCACCTGCACCAGTGGGAGGGAGCTGTGAAGGAGGAAAAGTTCCCACACACTAGGAAGCCCCTTCGCGGGCAGAGACTGCGGGAGGCGGAGGGGAGAGCTTCGAAGCCGCGGAGGAGAGCACAGCCACAGCGGGGCGGGGGGCAAAGCGGGGAGATTCCCGCACAGAGGATCAGGGCCGACCGGCACTCACCAGCCCGAGAGGCTTGTCTGCTCCCCCGCCGGGGCGGGCGGGGCTGGGAGCTGAGGCTCTGAGGCTCGGGTTTAGGTTTCGGATGGAGGCGCAGGGAGAGGACTGGGGGTGGCGGCGTGAACACAGCCTGCAGGGGGTTAGTGCCCCACGGCTAGCCGGGAGGGAGTCCGGGGAAAAGTCTGCACCTGCCGAAGAGGCAAGAGACTTTTTCTTACCTCTTTGTTTCCTGGTGCGCAAGGAGAAGGGATTACGAGCGCTGCTTAAAGGAGCTCCAGAGACGGGCGCGAGCCGCGGCTAACAGCGCGGACCCCAGAGACGGGTGGGAGACGCTAAGGCTGCTGCTGCCGCCACCAAGAAGCCTGTGTGCGAGCACAGGTCACTATCCACACCCCCCTTCCGGGGAGCCTGTGCAGCCCGCCACTGCCAGGGTCCCGGGATCCAGGGACAACTTCCCCGGGAGAACGCACGGCGCGCCTCAGGCTGCTGCAACGTCGCGCCGGCGCAACGTCACGCCGGCCTCTGCCGCCGCAGGCCCGCCCCGCACGCCATGCCCCTCCCTCCCCGCCGGCCTGAGCGCGCCAGAGCCCCCGAATCAGCGGCTCCTTTAACCCCGTCCTGTCTGAGCAAAAAACAGACGCCCTCCAGCGACCTACACGCAGAGGCGGGGCCAGATCCAAAGCTGAGCCCCGGGAGCTGTGCGAACAAAGAAGAGAAAGGGAAATCTCTCCCAGCAGCCTCAGAAGCAGAGGATTAAAGCTCCACAATCAACTTGATGAACCTGCATCTGTGGAATACCTGAATAGACAACCAATCATCCCAAATTAAGGAAGTGGACTTTAGGAGCAATATCTATGATTTTTTCCCTTTTCCTCTTTTTGTGAATGTGTATGTGTATGCTTCTGTGTGAGATCTTGTCTGTATAGTCTTGCTTCCACCATTTGTCCTAGGGTTCTATCCGTCCATGTTTTTTTTTTTTAATTTTTTTCTTAATAATCAATTTTAATTTTAATAACGTTATTATACTTTACCTTCGTTCTTTCTTTCTTTCTTTCCTTCCTTCCTTCCCTCCTTTAGACAACGAATCATCCCAAATTGAGGAGGTGGTCTCTGACAGCAAGATTTAGGATTTTTCCCCCTTTACCTCTTTTAGTGAGGGTGTATGTGTATGCTTCTGTGTAAGATTTTGTCTGTATAGCTTTGCTTCCAACCTTTGTCCTAAGGTTCTCTCCGTCCCTTTTTTTTTTCCTAAATGAGAATTTTTTAATTCAATAACTTTATTATACCTTATTTTATTTTTACTGTATCTTTTTCTTTCTGTCTTTTTTCCTTCTTTCCCTCCTTCCTTCCTTCCTCCCTCCCTCCCTCCCTCTTTTCTTTCCTTCTTGCCTTCTTTGCTTCTTTCTTTCTTTCTTTCTTCCTTCCTTCCTTCCTTCCCTCCTTTCCTTCTTTCTTTCCTCATACTTCTACTAATTCCCTCTACTTTTTCTCCCTTTTATTCTGAGCCGTGTGGGTGAAAGGCTCTTGGTGCTCCAGCCAGGAGTCAGGGCTCTGCCTCTGAGGTAGGAGAGCCAACTTCAGGACACTGGTCAACAAGAGACCTCCCAGCTCCACATAATATCAAACGGCGAAAATCTCCCAGAGACCTCCATCTTAACACCAGCACCCAGCTTCACTCAACGACCAGCAAGCCACAGTGCTGGACAACCTATGCCAAACAACTAGCAAAACAGGAACACAACCCCACCCATTAGCAGAGAGGCTGCCTAAAATCATAATAAGGCCACAGACACCCCAAAACACACCACCAGATGTGAACCTGCCCACTAGAGAGACAAGATCCAGCCTCATCCACCACAACACAGGCACTAGTCCCCTCCACCAGGAAGCCTACACAACCCACTGAACCAACCTTAGCCACTGGAGACAGACATCAAAAACAGCGGGAACTACGAACCTGCAGTCTGCAAAAAGGAGACCCCAAACACAGTAAGATAAGCAAAATGAGAAGACAGAAAAACACACAGCAGATAAAGGAGCAAGATAAAAATGCACCAGACCTAACAAATGAAGAGGAAATAGCCAGTCTACCTGAAAAAGAATTCAGAATAATGATAGTAAGGATGATCCGAAATCTTGGAAATAGAATGGACAAAATGCAAGAAACAGTTAACAAGGACCTAGAAGAAATAAAGATGAAACAAGCAACGATGAACAACACAATAAATGAAATTAAAAGTACTCTAGATGGGATCAATACCAGAATAACTGAGGCAGAGGAACGGATAAGTGACCTGGAAGATAAAATAGTGGAAATAACTACTGCAGAGCAGAATAAAGAAAAAAGAATGAAAAGAACTGAGGACAGTCTCAGACACCTGTGGGACAACATTAAACGCACCAACATTCGAATTATAGGGGTTCCAGAAGAAGAAGAGAAAAAGAAAGGGACTGAGAAAATATTTGAAGAGATTATAGTTGAAAACTTCCCTAATATGGGAAAGGAAATAGTTAATCAAGTCCAGGAAGCACAGAGAGTCCCATACAGGATAAATCCAAGGAGAAATACGCCAAGACACATATTAATCAAACTGTCAAAATATAATACAAAGAAAGCATATTAAAAGCAGCAAGGGAAAAACAACAAATAACACATAAGGGAATCCCCATAAGGTTAACAGCTGATCTCTCAGCAGAAACCCTACAAGCCAGAAGGGAGTGGCAGGACATACTGAAAGTGATGAAGGAGAAAAACCTGCAGCCAAGATTACCCAGCAAGGATCTCATTCAGAGTTGATGGAGAAATTAAAACCTTTACAGACAAGCAAAAGCTGAGAGAGTTCAGCACCACCAAACCAGCTTTACAACAAATGCTAAAGGATCTTCTCTAGGCAAGAAACACAAGAGAAGGAAAAGACCTATAATAACAAACCCAAAACAATTTAGAAAATGGGAATAGGAACATACATATCGATAATTACCTTAAATGTAAATGGACTAAATGCTCCCACCAAAAGACATAGATTAGCTGAATGGATACAAAAACAAGACCCTTATATATGCTGTCTACAAGAGACCCACTTCAGACCTAGAGACACATACAGACTGAAAGTAAGGGGATGGAAAAAGATATTCCATGCAAATGGAAACCAAAAGAAAGCTGGACATATCAGACAAAACAGACTTTAAAATAAGGACTATTAAAAGAGACAAAGAAGGACACTACATCATGATCAAGGGATCGATCCAAGAAGAAGATATAACAATTGTAAATATTTATGCACCCAACATAGGAGCACCTCAATACATAAGGCAAATACTAACAGCCATAAAAGGGGAAATCGACAGTAACACATTCATAGTAGGGGACTTAAACACCCCACTTTCACCCATGGACAGATCATCCAAAATGAAAATAAATAAGGAACCACAAGCTTTAAATGAGACATTAAACAAGATGGACTTAATTGATATTTATAGGACATTCCATCCAAAAACAACAGAATACACATTTTTCTCAAGTGCTCATGGAACATTGTCCAGGACAGATCATATCTTGGGTCACAAATCAAGCCTTGGTAAATTTAAGAAAATTGAAATTGTATCAAGTATCTTTTCTGACCACAATGCCATGAGACTAGATATCAATTACAGGAAAAGATCTGTAAAAAATACAAACACATGGAGGCTAAACAATACACTACTTAATAACCAACAGATCACTGAAGAAATCAAAGAGGAAATCAAAAAATACCTAGAAACAAATGACAATGGAGACACGACGACCCAAAACCTATGGGATGCAGCAAAAGCAGTTCTAAGAGGGAAGTTTATAGCAATACAAGCCCACCTTAAGAAGCAGGAAACATCTCGAATAAACAACCTAAACTTGCACCTCAAGCAATTAGAGAAAGAAGAACAAAAAAACCCCAAAGCTAGCAGAAGGAAAGAAATCATAAAAATCAGATCAGAAATAAATGAAAAAGAAATGAAGGAAACAATAGCAAAGATCAATAAAACTAAAAGCTGGTTCTTTGAGAAGATAAACAAAATAGATAAACCACTAGCCAGACTCATCAAGAAAAAATGGGAGAAGACTCAAATCAATAGAATTAGAAATGAAAAAGGAGAAGTAACAACTGACACTGCAGAAATACAAAAGATCATGAGAGATTACTACAAGCAACTCTATGCCAATAAAATGGACAATCTGGAAGAAATGAACAAATTCTTAGAAATGCACAACCTTCCAAGACTGAATCAGGAAGAAATAGAAACTATGAACAGACCAATCACAAGCACTGAAATTGGAACTGTGATTAAAAACCTTCCAACAAACAAAAGCCCAGGACCAGATGGCTTCACAGGCGAATTCTATCAAACATTTAGAGAAGAGCTAATACCTATCCTTCTCAAACTCTTCCAAAATATAGCAGAGGGAGGAACACTCCCAAACTCCTTCTACGAGGCCACCATCACCGTGATACCAAAACCAGACAAGGATGTCACAAAGAAAGAAAACTACAGGCCAATATCACTGATGAACATAGATGCAAAAATCCTCAACAAAATACTAGCAAACAGAATCCAACAGCACATTAAAAGGATCATACACTATGATCAAGTGGGGTTTATTCCAGGAATGCAAGGATTCTTCAATATACGCAAATCTATCAATGTGATAAACCATATTAACAAATTGAAGGAGAAAAACCATATGATCATCTCAATAGATGCAGAGAAAGCTTTTGACAAAATTCAACACCCATTTATGATAAAAACCCTGCAGAAACTAGGCATAGAGGGAACTTTCCTCAACATAATAAAGGCCATATATGACAGCCCACAGCAAACATCATCCTCAATGGTGAAAAACTGAAAGCATTTCCACTAAGATCAGGAACAAGACAAGGTTGCCCACTCTCACCACTCTTATTCAACATAGTTTTGGAAGTTTTAGCCACAGCAATCAGAGAAGAAAAGTAAATAAAAGGAATCCAAATCGGAAAAGAAGAAGTAAAGCTGTCACTGTTTGCAGATGACATGATCCTATACATAGAGAATCCTAAAGATGCTACCAGAAAACTACTAGAGCTAATCAATGAATTTGGTAAAGTGGCAGGATACAAAATTAATGCACAGAAATCTCTGGCATTCCTATATACTAATGATGAAAAATCTGAAAGTGAAATCAAGAAAACACTCCCATTTACCATTGCAACAAAAAGAATAAAATATCTAGGAATAAACCTACCGAAGGAGACAAAAGACCTGTATGCAGAAAATTATAAGACATTGATGAAAGAAATTAAAGATGATACAAATAGATGGAGAGATATGCCATGTTCTTGGATTGGAAGAATCAACATTGTGAAAATGACTCTACTACCCAAAGCAATCTATAGATTCAATGCAATCCCTATCAAACTACCACTGGCATTTTTCACAGAACTAGAACAAAAAATTTTGCAAGTTGTATGGAAACACAAAAGACCCCGAATAGCCAAAGCAATCTTGAGAACGAAAAAAGGAACTGGAGGAATCAGGCTCCCTGACTTCAGACTATACTACAAAGCTACGGTTATCAAGACGGTATGGTACTGGCACAAAAACAGAAAGATAGATCAATGGAACAGGATAGAAAGCCCAGAGATAAACCCACGCACATATGGACACCTTATCTTTGATAAAGGTGGCAGGAATGTACAGTGGAGAAAGGAGAGCCTCTTCAATAAGTGGTGCTGGGAAAGCTGGACAGGTACATGTAAAAGTATGAGATTAGATCACTCCCTAACACCATACACAAAAATAAGTTCAAAATGGATTAAAGACCTAAATGTAAGGCCAGAAACTATCAAACTCTTAGAGGAAAACATAGGCAGAACACTCTATGACATAAATCACAGCAAGATCCTTTCTGACCCACCTCCTAGAGTAATGGAAATTAAAACAAAAATAAACAAATGGGACCTAATGAAACTTCAAAGCTTTTGCACAGCAAAGGAAACCATAAACAAGACCAAAAGACAACCCTCAGAATGGGAGAAAATAGTTGCAAATGAAGCAACCGACAAAGGATTAATCTCCAAAATTTACAAGCAGCTCATGCAGCTCAATAACAAAAAAACAAACAACCCAATCCAAAAATGGGCAGAAGACCTAAATAGACATTTCTCCAAAGAAGATATACAGACTGCTAACAAACACATGATAGAATGCTCAACATCATTAATCATTAGAGAAATGCAAATCAAAACTACAATGAGATATCATCTCACACCAGTCAGAATGGCCATCATCAAAAAATCTAGAAACAATAAATGCTGGAGAGGGTGTGGAGAAAAGGGAACACTCTTGCACTGCTGGTGGGAATGTGAATTGGTTCAGCCACTATGGAGAACAGTATGGAGGTTCCTTAAAAAACTACAAATAGAACTACCATATGACCCAGCAATCCCACTACTGGACAGATACCCTGAGAAAACCAAAATTCAAAAAGAGTCATGTACCAAAATGTTCATTGCAGCTCTATTTACAATAGCCCGGAGATGGAAACAACCTAAGTGCCCATCATCGGATGAATGGATAAAGAAGATGTGGCACATATATACAATGGAATATTACTCAGCCATAAAAAGAAACGAAATTGAGCTATTTGTAATGAGGTGGATAGACCTAGAGTCTGTCATACAGAGTGAAGTAAGTTGGAAAGAAAAAGACAAATACCGTATGCTAACACATATATATGGAATTTAAGGGAAAAAAATGTCATGAAGAACCTAGGGGTAAGGCAGGAATAAAGACGCAGACCTCCTAGAGCACGGACTTGAGGTTATGGGGAGGGGGAAGGGTGAGCTGTGACAGGGCGAGAGAGAGTCATGGACATATACACACTAACAAACGTAGTAAAGTAGATAGCTAGTGGGAAGCAGCCGCATGGCACAGGGATATTGGCTCGGTGCTTTGTGACAGCCTGGAGGGGTGGGATAGGGAGGGTGGGAGGGAGGGAGACGCAAGAGGGAAGACATATGGGAACATATGTTTATGTATGACTGATTCACTTTGTTATAAAGCAGAAACTAACACACCATTGTAAAGCAATTATACCCCAATAAAGATGTTAAAAAAAAAAAAAAACAAGTGGGACTACATCAAAATAAAATGTTTCTGCACAGCAAAGGAAACCAACAACAAAATGAAAAGGCAACTGACTGAATGGGAGAAAATAATCATATATCTGAGAAGGGTTAATATCCAAAATATATAAAGAACTCCTACAACTCAATAGCAAAATACCAAAGAGCCCAATTTTTAAAAATGGGCAGAGGGTCTGAGTAGGCATTTTTCCAAAGACTGCAGATGACCAACAGGGAAATGCAAATCAGAGCCACAGTGAGGCGTCACCTCACACCTGTAATAATGGCTGTTTTTGAAAGGACAAGAAACAAGTGTTGGTGAGGATGTGCGGCAAAGGGAACCCTTGTGCACTGCTGGTGGGAATGTAAACTGGTGCAGCCGCTATGGAAAACAATATGGAGCTTCCTCAAAAAATTAAAAATAGGACTACCGCATGAACCAGCAACCCTACTTCTGGGTATTTATCCAAAGAAAATAAAAACACTAATTTCAGAAGATATATGCACCTCCATGTTCATTGCAGCATTATTTACAATAGTCAAGATATGGTAACAACTTAAGTCCCGACTGATGGATGAGTGGATAAAAAATGTGATAGATACAGAAATAAATATTATATATACACATATAAAAAAAGATGACATCCTACGTAAAGACAAGGGGAGCAGGTGGGAGGGAGTAGTGGGGATCATGGAGAAAGAAAGCATAAAACTGAGCCTCTGCTCACAGGAGTCTCTAATGTGATTGGAGGGATAAGGTAACATACACGTGGAAATGAATTTATTTGTATCATATTTCCTCTGGAATCCTTCCCTTGGCCCTAATTCTTCATTTAAGAGTTAGAAAGAGACCCCTGAGCCTGGCTCCAACATAGCACAGCATTTGAGAGTATGAGACAGGCAGGTGATAGAGGCTGCAGAGACCGTGGTGAAGAGCGTTTACTTCATCCTAACAACAAAAAGGCCCTGATACGTTTGAGAATGTAAATGACGTAACACGATCTGATTTATGTCTAAGAAGAGTCACTGGGGTGGCCCGTGGAAGAATGGTTGGGGAAGTGAAAGGAAGCAGGGAGGAAGGTACTGCGTTACTCCAGGTGAGAGGGGAAGGCGGCTTGGTCTAGAGTAACAAGAACGGAGAATTCCAATGCAATAGTGATCTGTTCGGAGGCGGAACTCTGACCGGTGGTTAAAATAAGGGGAAAGAATAAAAGTTAAGGGTGTTGTGTAAATGTTGATAACTGGTCACCTCCCCACTGGAACCCCAAACAGGTTCCCTCCAGTCCTGCCCATCTCAGGAAAATGGCACCTTATTGCAATCATGAACTTCATTTATTTTTATTTTTGGCTGTGTTGGGTCTTCGTTGCTGTGTGCGGGCTTTCTCTAGTTGCGGTGACTCAGGGTTACTCTTCGTTGCAGTGCGCGGGCTTCTCATTGCGGTCGCTTCTCTTGTTGCGGAGCGTGGGCTCTGGGTGCACGGGCTTCAGGAGCTGTGGCACATGGGCTCAGTAGTTGTGGCTCGCGGGCTCTAGAGCGCAGGCTCAGTAGTTGTGGCTCACGGACTTAGTTGCTCCGTGGCATGTGGGATCTTCCTGGACCAGGGCTCGAACCCGTGTCCCCTGCATTGGCAGGCGGATTCTTAACCACTGTGCCACCAGGGAAGTCCCCACAGGTATCAATTCTGAGAAGCTTTTCACCAAGTGGGGAATTCAAGTAAGTGGTTGGATATATATGTCAGAACTCAGAGTAGTGTTCAGGCCTGGAATCACCAGCATTCAGGAGAATTTTAAGGCAACAGAACTGGATGAAACTATCTAGAGAATAAATACAGACAGAGAAGAAGTAAGACCTCAGGAAGATGCTGTAGGACACACCAGCGTTTATCATGCTGGCAACTGAGAAGGAGCCAGCAAAGGAGACTGAGGAGAAGAAGCCAGAGAAGTAGGACAAAACCTACCAGAAGTCAAGGATGAAACCGATTTCAAGGAAGGAGCGACCAGCTGGATCAGACGCTGCTAAGCTGTCGTGAAAGATGAATAAAAATGTCATCAGTTTTGGAAAGACTGAGTTTGCTGGTAAATTTGACAAGACCAGCTTCTATGTGGTGATGGGGAGAGAGACCCCGTGGAAGCGTTGGTGATAAAATAGACCTCAGATGTGACCCACTTCAGCCATCTCTGAAGAAAGCTGCAGTATAGAGGAGACAGGGCCTTGCTCCTGGGCACAGGGGCGACCGTCACTTCGCAGCCTTTGCCACTCTTCAGGTTGTGTCGAATTTATGCCCCAAAAGGCCAAAAGCAGGGCATGGAACTTCATCACAGGACAAATCTCAGCACACATTAGCCATGCATATTCTATCAGGAGTTATTGATCTGGGGCCCACGGACCTGTGGGTTTAAGAAAGACTATATGCAAAATTATGTGCAAATACACGTTTCTAGTGAAAGGGGTCATAGCTTTTATCAAATTCTCAATGGGCCCATGTCTTCCGCTCAAAAAAAAAGATATTAAGAACTTTATTCTACACCAAAGAAATGGTGCAGCTCACCAGACCTCAAGAGACCTTCTCGGGGCTTCCCTGGTGGCGCAGTGGTTAAGAACCCACCTGCCAATGCAGGGGACACGGGTTTGAGCCCTGGTCCGGGAAGATCCCACATGCCACGGAGCAACTAAGTCCGTGTGCCACAACTACTGAGCCCACATGCCACAACTCCTGAAGCCCGTGCACCCACGCACCACAACAAAGAGTAACCCCCGCTCGCCACAACTAGAGAAAGCCCACGTGCAGCAACAAAGACCCAATGCAGCCAAAAATAAATTTTAAAAATAGATTAAAATAAAAAAGATTCATCGCATGCAACATGGATCCATCAATTAGGTCTTCAGGTTGAGGGAGGTCCCAACTCCCTTCAGGACTAAGCCTCATTCTTCAATCCAGTTTTTCTTAACTTTTTAATGGAAGTATAGCGCTTCAGAAAAATACACATTTTGAGACCGTTTTAATCAGAGAACCTTGTCACTTTAGCTAAAGTGGGTGTTTGCTCTCTGTATTCTGCCAGCTTTTTCTGTGTATATGTGTTGGACCAGCTAAGATCCAGGAGGGGTCAGCAGCAGCAGGACACCCTGGAGCCCTCAGCGGGGCTGTGATTCGGTCCCTGCCCAGCACCTGGAAGGGAAGCCCTCCTATTGGTGGTGCATCTTCCCCTGCAGGGTGGGGTTTCCTCTGAGGAAATGGAGCAGTGACTTTTACAGTTCCTGAGATAGCTCTCACCAGATTAATCTGGATATGTAATGAAAACTTAATAAGCAAAAAAGAATCACCAGATATTAGATTAAAATGGTCACAGACAGAGGACCAATTTTGAAATATGCCCATCACCCAGAGATTTTACTGACATCTCCTAGGAAATTGTGAGATAAATATAAAAACCTAGAATCGATAAAGAAGACACACACACACACACACACACACACACACACACACACACACAGTGGAATACTACTATTACTATTTCAAAAAAGAATGAAATAATGTCATTTGCAGCAACATGGATGGACATAGAGATTATCATACTAAGTGAAGTAAGTCAGACAGAGGAAGACAAATACCATATGATATCACTTATATATATGGAACCAAAAAAATGATACAAATGAACTTATTTACAGAATGGAAACAGACTCACAGAGCTAAAAAACAAACCTATGGTTTCCAAAGGGAAAGGGGGTGAGGAGGGATAAATTAGGAGTTTGGGATTAACAGATACACACTACTGTATATAAAATAGATAATCAATAAGGACCTACTGTATAGCACAAGGAAATATAGTCAATATCCTGTAATAACCCATAATGGAAAAGAATCTGAAAAAGAATATATATATATATATACATATAACTGAATATACATATATATATCTCAATCATTTTCTGTACACCTGAAACTAACACAACTTTGTAAATCAACTATACTTCAATTAAAAATATAAAACTACATAAAAACACACAAATATATATAAAAATCTATTATGCTGGAGGTGTGAAGGGTGCAACCTCACAACAGTGGGTTGCTGTAAGCAATTCCTCAGCTGCACATGGTGCCTTGTAATTTTAGGCAGAGCCAGGAAATTTTTAGTTAAGTGAATGCAATCATTACCTTTAACGCAAATTGAAGAAAGGACTTCTAAATTAATGTTAATAAAAGAAAAAATTCCAAATTGTTCATAGGACATCTTTCCAGGGTGACTGGAGAGATGGGAAAGCATGCTGAAGTTCCTAAGAAGGTAGCTGTCGATTTTGTTTAATAGATTGCCTTCCTTGTAGATTTCTGTCGCTCCTTATGCTGCCTTGATTGGTGGAAATCCTTCTCTTTCTTTCCTTTAGTAATTTAGAAGTTTTACATCTTATTTCCATCGACTAGTGCTTTCCCTTCAAATTTTAAACAGAAGACTTAACAATATGGTCACTGGAATAACTTGAGACATATTCGTCATCTTAATAGTTTAAATTCCCCCATTAAAAGGCACCCTCTGACAGTTTAAATACAAGTTCATGCTGTTTACACGAAACACATCATAACCAAATGACACAGGAAATGTTACTAAATAAAGGAAGAGATGAGACACATGAGGAAAACGCCAAGAAAAAGCAGGTGTAGCAATGCTACCATGAGATGTCAAAGCTGACCCTTCTTAAATAGGACAAAGGAGAAATTTTATATTGATTACAGAGATAATTCACTGAGAAAACACAATAGTCATGTATCCGGGGGCACAGAATAAAGCATCAAAATGCTTACAGTGAAAGATATGTAAATTCAATGAGAAATTGGGAGAATTAGAAACACACTTCTCAGAAATGGATTAAATAATAAAAATGAGGTTTAAGAATTTGAATAACATGACTAGCAACCTTGATATAATATTTAATAACTATGTATAAAATTTTTACACCTGAAACCAGAGGACACACTTTTAGGGTGCTAATGGAACATTTAATAAAAATTTCATTAGCTGATAAACATATGGTCTCCCTAAGACAGCGATGATTCAGAACATGCTTTCTTAGGGGTGGTGGTGTGATGAATTTGGAGATTGGGATCAACATATATACACTAATGTATAAAATGGATAACTAATAAGAACCTGCTTTATAAAAAAAATAAATAAAATTAAAAAAAAAAAGAACATGCTTTCTTACCATCGCTCAAGAAAACTAGAAAGGACAAGAGGACAGTCAAAATAAATCTAACCACTTAGAAAATATAAAACACTCAAATATAACTTTGTGGCTAAAGAAGAAATGAAAGAAAAAATTGCCAACCATGGGTTCTGAGATAAGAAATGTTCACATATTGAATATAGGGAAGTCATTGTGGCTTATACATGAGTTCCCTTGAATTTGATGCTAACTAAAATGGCCTGTTTGTGGTCTATCAAATATACATTGAACATCTTCTTTAATTATTAAAGAAAAGAGCTCACTGACCAGAAGTAAAGAATGTCCATGTTAAAAATAAAGATTAAATGCCCCTCTTCTTAGGACACCAATGCTGGTCCGCCTTTAATGATAAGACTGCCTTCCCAGGTGCTAAGGCCATTCTAACTTGCTGTGTACGTGCTGGTCTGTTCTTTTTTATTTTTCTTTTGAACCTTGAAGAAACAGATCCCTGACTTGTTTCATGTTCTTTGTCCTGACAAGATATAAAACTGTGCTGGAAAAAAAAAAAAAAAAAAAAAAGATATCAAAACTGTGCTGAAAACCCTGCTTCTCCAAAGCAGTTTCTCAGAGCCATCTGGGAAGTGGGTTTCCGGGCTAGTCCTCAGTTTGGCTCAAATAAAACTCTTTTCTATTCTTATTATTGATTGTTTATTGTTTATTGATTATTTTCAGCGACCGTTCAAACAAACAAACAAAACCTCAAGAACCTGGCAGGTCACAACTGAGGCAACAGCTCCTACACCGGCTGTTTGTGTTTCTTCGTCGGTAACTCACCCAAAAGCTAATTTCTTCCGACCCTCCTCTGTCAGGCTGCCTTCTCATCTATTTGTGGGAGCCGTCTGTGAAGAAGGGAAGCTTTTGTCACACAAGCTGCCCTGTGTTCTTCCGGTTTATCACATGTGTTTTGATTTGTTTTGTGGTATCTTTGCACGTTCAGAGACTTGACATTTCTAGGTGGCCAAGACCGTCCATCTTTTCTTCATGTGTTTGAGTTTCTAGCTTTTTTTTAAATCTTTTTATTGAAGTATAGTTGCTTTACAATATTGTGTAAGTTTCAGGTGTACAGCACAGCAGTTCAGTTATATATATGTTCTCTTTCAGATTCTTTTCCCTTACAGGTTATTACATAATATTGAGTTTCCAGTTCCACTCAAGCAGATACTCCTTCTTCCTCCAAACTATAAAAATATTATCCCCAAATTTTGTATTTTTAAGATGACTTATGTTTATATCTTCAATATATTTGAAATTTGTTTTTGAGTATGATTGGCATAGGATGCCTAGCTTCTTCTGATAAAAAGATTGATAAGATTATATAAGTAAGGGCTTCCCTGGTGGCGCAGTGGTTGAAAGTCCGCCTGCCATTGCAGGGGACACGGGTTCGTGCCCCGGTCCGGGAAGACCCCACATGCCGCGGAGCGGCTGGGCCCGTGAGCCATGGCCGCTGAGCCTGCGCGTCCGGAGCCTGTGCTCCGCAATGGGAGAGGCCACAACAGTGAGAGGCCCACGTACAAAAAAAAAAAAAAAGATTATACAAGTAAGATCAATCTTACTCATATAAGATTGATCAACTAGTAGGGTTCTTTTCGCAATTGATGAATGGCCACCCCTATCACTTATTGAGCTCCGCGGTCACATTGCTCACTGGGCTCTCTTTCTCTGTCTCCCTCTTCCACTTTTAAGGACCCTCATGAAGCCATGGGGTCCACCTGGATAATCCAGGATTCTCTCTATTCTAAGGTCAGCTGATTAGCACCCTTAATTCCACCTGTACCCTTAATATCTCACACCACGTGACCTAACATATCCATGGGTTCCCAGCAAGGAGTAAGAATTATCTTGCCCACCATGGAGTGATGGGTGGATCCCTCACATCTTTCTCTGAAGCTGGAAATTAGGGTCAGCCTGGCTCTGATGGCATGAGGTCATGAGGGGGACCCTACGTGGGCCTGGGAGCTGGGAGCTTGTGTGCTGGATGTGAAAGGGCCTGAGAGGCAAGAGAGAAGGGAAGGAGCAGGGGCCCTGCCCCGGTAATTACGGCCCAACAGGTACCATCCAGGACCCGTTCGGTTAGTCAGGTCCATCGCATGGGTGGAGGAGAGGGAGATAGTGGACCATCTTCCTCCCTGAGGAGGAATGGCACATCCATCACTTGCCTCCATCCCCCCCGTTTCCCCCACCTGCTGCGTATTTCAACTTCCCAGCCTCCTTTGCCAACCAGCCTTCTGGTGACTTTGGCCAATGGGAGGCTCCCATGGACCCTGAGGAACAGGAGAAGGGAGGAAGCTGCGGCCAGTGTCTCCTTGCTGACTAGAGCCCTCAGAAGTCCTCCCCCACCCAGATGCTCCTAGAACCTGCCACATGGCCCCAGCTTCTGGATTCTGCTAACACTACTTCCCTCGGTTGTCCCCCCAGAAACGGCTGGACCTCCTGTTGCTAATCCTCCTGCTGCCCCTAATCTTTCTCTTGCCTCCCTGCCCCCATTTGACTTTTCTGGCCTTTGTCACTGTAACCAGTTCCCTGTGTTGAATGCTTTCTGTTCAGAGGCCTGGGGTGGTTTCTGCTTTCTTACTGGATTTGGACTAATACATAGTAATAAATCCCTTAATGAAAATGCAAATGTAAGGAACTAGGGCCCTGATAACCAAAAGAGCTGTCATTAGTCAAAAGTAAGTAAGAAATTAACAGGGAACTTAAGTAATTCACACTCTAAAAGATTATCAAAGGCAAAAAATATCAATGCCCTTTGAGGTCTCAATTCTCAGGATAAACCATACTGCTCCCGTTCTCTCAATAATTTCCAACATTCCCACCAGCAGTGAAGGAAGGCTCCCTTTTCTCCACACCTTCTCCTGATGGATCCACTTAAGCAATGCAGTTCTTGTCCACAAGCAGAATTCACACATGTCAAGGAATATCTATGCTATAGAGGTAGTGACCTAAGTTTGGTGTTTATATAAACAACTTAGGGAGGTAGTTAAAAAATGAAAATTTATGTGTCCCATTCCCCAAAATTTAGAAGGTTTGGGTGAGACCCCCAAATTTGCATTTTGGAACCCCTCATGACTCTGACACAAGTAATCCTGGACTCTGTGTTGAGAAACTCTAGGTCTGACCAATGATCTCCAGGAGGCTACTTAAACATCCTCAGCCTCAGTTTCCCCATCTGCCACATGTGGATAACATGACCTCAGAGAGATGTCACAAGAATTAAATAAGGCTCTGCAAATATCTGGCCCATGTGGGGCAAGGATGGCAAAAGGGAAAAGGAGTTGTATGTACCCTACAAGTTAATTTTTGCTGAGTGTTTAGGACAAAATTCTTTCTTTGATTTTTTAGTTTAACAATATGTTTTTATGTTTTGAGGTGTCAATATTGGTGACTCAGATCTAGACTATGTATGTGTCCCAAATTCCTTTAGCTGACATGGAATAGAAATAGTTACTCCAATGCCAACATCAATTTTTTTTTTTTTTTTTTTTTTTTTTGCGGTACGCGGGCCTCTCACTGCTGTGGCCCCTCCCGTTGTGGAGCACAGGCTCCAGACATGCAGGCTCAGCGGCCATGGCTCATGGGCCTAGCCACTCCGCAGCAGGTGGGATCTTCCCAGACCGGGGCACGAATCCGTGTCCCCTGCATCGGCAGGCAGACTCTCAACCACTGCGCCACCAGGGAAGTCCCCAACATCAATTTTAACTGGGAAATCTCTCTTTCAAGTAGAATTTTAAAAGCTATCTGATGGGCAGGAGATCCTAGTTTAATTTATTTTTTAATGGTTCTTAACTTTGTGATCTGGGATAATAAACTAAATGAAGAGAAAATGCCCCAAAACTCAGTTAGAATACTTAAGACTAGTTTAGTTATTTATGTTAAGAGAGTCAGCTCAAAGGCTCAATAATGTTGTAGAAGCTACTTCTTATAAATTTAGTTATAAAATGTTAAAAGCTCAGTGATAATTCTTAGAAAACTAAACTTCGTCATCTCCTGCCTTCACGCCCCAACCTCAGAAATTAGCCAATTAAGAGGGCAGACAGCAGAAGCAAGAAGAACTACAATCCAGCAGCCAGTGGAATGAAAACCACATTCACAGAAACATAGACAAAATGAAAAGGCAGAGGACTATGTACCAGATGAAGGAACAAGATAAAACCCCAGAAGAACAACTAAATGAAGTGGAGATAGGCAACTTTCCAGAAAAAGAATTCAGAATAATGATAGTGAAGATGATCCAGGACCTCGAAAAAACAATGGAGGCAATGATTAAGAAGATGCAAGAAATGTTTAACAAAGACCTAGAAGAATTAAAGAACAAACAAACAGAGATGAACAATACAATAACTGAAATGAAAAATACACTAGAAGTAATCATAGCAGAATAACTGAGGCAGAAGAATGTATAAGTAACCTGGAAGACAGAATGCTGGAAATCACTGCTGCAGAAAAGAATAAAGAAAAAAGAATGAAAAGAAACAAAGACAGCCTAACAGACCTCTGGGACAACATTAAACACATCAACATTCACATTATAGGGGTCCCAGAAGGAGAAGAGAGAGAGAAAGGACCCAAGAAAATATTTGAAGAGATTATAGTCAAAAATTTCCCTAACATGGGAAAGGAAATAGCCACCCAAGTCCAGGAAGTGCAGAGAGTCCCAGGCAGGATAAACCCAATGAGAAACACACCAAGACACATAGTAATCAAATTGACAAAAATTAAAGACAAAGAAAAATTATTGAAAGCAACAAGGGAAAAACAACAACATATAAGGGAACTCCCATAAGGTTAACAGCTGATTTCTCAGCAGAAACTCTACAAGACAGAAGGGAGTAGCATGATATATTTAAAGTGATGAAAGGGAATAGCCTACAACCAAGATTACTCTACCTGGCAAGGATTTCATTCAGATTCAACAGAGAAATCAAAAGCTTTACAGACAAGCAAAAGCTAAGAGAATTCAGCACCACCAAACCAGCTCCACAACAAATGCTAAAGGAACTTCTCTAAGTGGGAAACACAAGAGAAGAAAAGGACCTTTAAATACAAACCCAAAACAATTAAGAAAATGGTAATAGGAACATACATATCTATAATTACCTTAAATGTGAATGGATTAAATGCTCCAACCAAAAGACACAGGCTTGCTGAATGGATACAAAAACAAGACCCATCTATATGCTGTCTATGAGAGACCCACTTCAGACCTAGGGACACATACAGACTGAAACTGAGGGGATGGAAAAAGATATTCCATGCAAAAAGAAATCAAAAGAAAGCTGGAGTAGCAATACTCATATCAGATAAAACAGACTTTAAAGTAAAGGATGTTACAAGAGACAAGGAAGGACACTACATAATGATCAAGGGATCAATCCAAGAAGAAGATATAACAATTATAAATATATATGCACCCAACATTGGAGCACCTGAATAATAAGGCAAATGCTAACAGCTATAAAAGAGGAGATCGACAGTAACACAATCATAGTGGGGGCTTTAATACCTCACTTACACCAATGGACAGATCATCCAGACAGAAAATTAATAAGGAAATGAAAGCTTTAAATGACACAACAGACCAAATAGATTTAATTGATATTTATAGGACATTCCACTCGAAAACAGCAGATTACACTTTCTTCTCAAGTGCACACGGAACATTCTCCAGGATAGATCACATCTTGGGTCAAAAATCAAGCCTTGGAAAACTTAAGAAAACTGAAATCACATCAAGCATCTTTTCCGACCACAACACTATGAGTTTACAAATAAATTACAGGGGAAAAAAACGTAAAAAACACAAACACATAGAGGCTAAACAATACATAATTAAATAACAAAGAGATCACTGAAGAAATCAAAGAGTAAATCAAAAAATACCTACAGATAAATGACAACGAAAACACGACGATCCAAAACCTATGGGATGCAGCAAAAGCAGTTCTAAGAGGGAAGTTTATAGCAATACAATCCTACCTCAAGAAACAAGAAAATTCTCAAATAAACAATCTAACCTTACACCAAAAGGAACTAGAGAAAGAAGAACAAAAAAACCCCAAAATTAGTAGAAGGAAAGAAATCATAGAGATCAGAGCAGAAATGAATGAAATAGAAACAAAGAAAACAATAGCAAAGATCAATAAAACTAAAAGCTGGTTCCTTGAGAAGATAAACAAAATTGATCAACCTTTAGCCAGACTCATCAGGAAAAAGAGGGAGAGGACTCAAATCAATAAAATTAGAAATGAAAAAGGAGAAGTTACAACAGACACCATAGAAATACAAAGCATCCTAAGAGATTACTACAAGCAACTCTATGCCAATAAAATGGACAACGTGGAAGAAATGAGCAAATTCTTAGAAAGGTGTAACCTTCCAAGACTGAACCAGGAAGAAATAGAAAATATGAACAGACCAATCACAAGTAATGAAATTGAAACTGTGATTAAAAATCTTCCAACAAATAAAAGTCCAGGACCAGACGGCTTCACAGGAATTCTATCAAACATTTAGAGAAGAGCTAACACCCATCCTTCTCAAACTCTTCCAAAAACTTGCAGAGGAAGGAACACTCCCAAACTCATTCTATGAGGCCACCATTGCCCTGATACCAAAACCAGACAAAGATACCACAAAAAAAGAAAATTATAGACCAATATCACTGATGAATATAGATGCAAAAACCTTCAACAAAATACTAGCAAACAGAATCCAACAGCACATTAAAAGGATCATACACCATGATCAAGTGGGATTTATCCCAGGGATGCAAGGATTCTTCAATATATGCAAATCAATCAATGTGATACACCACATTAACAAATTAAGGAATAAAAACCATATGATCATCTCAATAGATGCACAAAAAGCTTTTGACAAAATTCAACACCCATTTATGATAAAAACTCTCCAGGAAATGGGTATACAGGGAACCTACCTCGACACAATAAAGGCCATATATGACAAACCCACAGCCAACATCATTCTCAATGGTGAAAAACTGAAAGCATTTCCTCTAAGATCAGGAACAAGACAAGGATGTCCACTCTCACCACTATTATTCAACATAGTTTTGGAAGTCCTAGCCACGGCAATCAGAGAAGAAAAAGAAATAAAAGGAATACAAATTGGAAAAGAAGTAAAACTGTCACTGTTTGCAGATGACATGATACTATACATAGAAAATCCTAAAGATGCCACCAGAAAACTACTAGAACTATTCAATGAATTTGGTAAAGTAGCAGGATACAAAATTAATGCACAGAAATCTCTTGCATTCCTATACACTAACAACGAAAAGTCAGAAAGAGAAATTAAGGAAACAATTTCATTTACCATTGCAACAAAAAGAATACAATACCTAGGAATAAACCTACCTAAGGAGGTGAAAGACTTGTACTCAGAAAACTATAAAAACACTGATGAAAGGAATCAAAGATGACATAAACAGATGGAGAGATATACCATGTTCTTGGATTGGAAGAATCAATATTGTGAAAATGACTATACTACCCAAAGCCATCTACAGATTCAGTACAATCCCTATCAAACTACCAATGGCATTTTTTACAGAACTAGAACAAAAAAATCTCAAAATTTTTATGGAGACACAAAAGACCCCAAATAGCCAAAGCAATCTTGAGGGAAAAAAATAGAACTGGAAGAATCAGACTCCCTGACTTCAGAATATACTACAAAGCTACAGTAATCAAGAAAATATGGTACTGGCACAATAACAGAAATATAGATCAATGGAACAGGATAGAAAGCCCAGAGATAAACCCAAGAGATAAACCCATGTACCTATGGTCAACTATCAAGGATATACAATGGAAAAAAGACAGTCTCTTCAATAAGTGGTGCTGGGAAAACTGGACAGCTACATGTAAAAGAATGAAATTAGAACACTCCCTAACACCATACACAAAAATAAACTCAAAATGGAGTAAAGACCTAAATGTAAGACCAGACACTATAAAACTTATAGAGGAAAACATAGGAAGAACGTTCTTTGACACAAATCACAGCACGATCTTTTTTGACCCACCTCCTAGAGTAATGGAAATAAAAACAAAAATAAATGGATGGGATCTGGTGAAACGTAAAAGCTTTTGCACAGCCAAGGAAACTATAGACAAGATGAAAAGACAACCCTCAGAATGGGAGAAAATATTTGCAAACGAATCAACGGACAAAAGATTAATCTCCAGGGCTTCCCTGGTGGTGCAGTGGTTGACAGTCCGCCTGCTGATGCAGGGGACACGGGTTCGTGCCCCGGTCCGGGAAGATCCCACATGCCGTGGAGCGGCTAGGCCCATGAGCTATGGCCACTGAGCCTGCGCGTCTGGAGCTCCGCAACGGGAGAGGCCCCAACAGTGAGAGGCCCACGTACCGCAAAAAAAAAAGATTAGTCTCCAAAATATATAAACAGCTCATGTAGCTCAATATTGAAAAAACAAACAACCCATTCAAAAAAAGGGCAGGAGACCTAAACAGGCATTTCTCCAAAGAAGACATACAGATGGCCAAGAAGCACATGAAAAGCTGCTCAACGTCACTGATTATTAGAGAAATGCAAATCAAAACTACAATGAGGTATCACCTCACACCAGTTAGGATGGGCATCATCAGAAAATCTACAAACAACAAATACTGGAGAGGGTGTGGAGAAAAGGGAACCCTCTTGCACTGTTGGTGGGAATGTAAATTGATACAGCCACTATGGAGAACAGTATGGAGGTTCCTTAAAAACTAAAAATAGAATTACCATATGACCCAGCAATCACACTACTGGGCATATACCCTGAGAAAACCATAATTCAAAAAGACACACGCACCCCAATGTTCACTGCAGCACTATTTACAATAGCCAGGTCATGGAAGCAACCTAAATGCCCATCAACAGACGAATGGATAAAGAAGATGTGGCACATATATACAATGGAATATTACTCAGCCATAAAAAGGAATGAAATTGGGTCATTTGTAGAGACAGGGATGGATCTAGAGACTGTCATACAGAGTGAAGTTAAGTCAGAAAGAGAAAAACAAATATCGCATATTAATGCATATATGTGGAATGTAGAAAAATGGTACAGATGAACCAGTTTGCAGGGCAGAAATAGAGACACAGATGTAGAGAACAAACATATGAACACCAATGGGGGGAAACGTGGGATGGGGGGGTGGGATGAACTGGGAGATCGGGATTGACATGTATACACGGATATGTATAAAATAGATAACTAGTAACAACCTGCTGTATAAAAATAAAATAAAATTCAAAAAAAAGAAATTAGCCAATTAAGAACCAGCCAATATACACAAAAACATAGAGACCCCTTAATAATGCAGCATCCAGTTGTTACTTAATCATCATTAAAATGGTTTTAAAGTAAGTTAACGTGCTAATAGCATCGATGCTAACAAGCCTCATTTACTTTTCACATTATGTGAATAATTTTTGGGTAGAGTGCTCTGTCTGAATGGGCTTTGTTGCCTCACTGGGTAAACGTCCTGCAAATTCAATCTACTGCACAGTTATGTCACACCTTTCTGCAGAGTACTGGAGAGCAGGGCAGGGTCAGGTGCAGAAAGTAAAAACCGTTGTGCACATGAGCATGAAGACACAAAAAGGAGGGGAAAGAATTGCAAGGGATTCAAGAAAAGCAAAGTGTAAATCAATTGGTTTTGATTGGAATGTATGAACTTGAATGCCTTTTACAAAAAAGGAAATGGCTCCAGCAGAAAAGAAAGAAGTTTGATAGATCAGTGTATGGGAGGAGATTGGATTCAAAGGCACCAGGAAAACCTTGGGCTGGCCACCACACCGCAGATGTGGAAACAGGGAATTTAATCACTGTAGGTAGTGACCGACATCATGAGTCAGAGAGAATGGTTGCAATTGTCAAGCATCAAGCATGTTCCTGGTCCAGCTTAGATTTCCACAGTGAACACCGGGAAGAGGGGTCCCCACGTACGGGAGCAGACTTTGTGTCCACATCAGCCTCTTCACAGGACCCTGTTAAAAACATCTGTGGTTGGTGCATCAGTGAGGATGTAATGATGAGCTTAAGAGCTTCCTTCCCTCTGCCCTGCCTTGGACTGGAAAGTTGCTTGTTAGATGTATGGAAGCTTCTCTAATTCTGAGACCACAGATCTAGAATTCCAAAGACAAAGAAATATATATATCCTGTTTGATGAAATGTCGGTTCATGTTTTTGTCCATTTTCTAATAGAATTGTTTGTTTTTGAGTTTTGAGAGTTCCTTATCTATTCTATATACAAGCCCTTTATTGAACATGTGATTTGTCCATAAACATTCTCTAATACTTTGAATCTGCGACAGCTTTAAAATTAAAATTCAATGCTTGTTGGAGTTTAAAGGATTAAATGAAGGTTTCAAGAATTCAAACTTTTACTGTGTGCTTTATTAAAGAAGCAGCAAGAAAGCCTGGGCCCTGCTTTCACAGAGGAAGAAACTAGAGACGGATACAGGACCGGGGATATTGGAGAGCAGAATCGTGAGGTGTGGGCATCTGGCCTGAGGGAGCTCCTGGGAGGCGGGCTCTGACTGGTCCAGCTCAGACCATCATGATCGCTGCAGCTCACGCGCCACCTAGTGGGCTCTGTAAACACGGCCGCGTCCTGTGAAGTGCAAGTTCACATTTGCCAAACATACATATTCTCACCCAAGCTTCTCTAGAGGAATTAGCGACGCATGATATTTATTTCTACCCACTGTGACGCCCATCAGACATGGCTGATTCTAAGCGGAAATATAGTTCAGGTAGCACTCTCTGCTTCATTCTTTGGGGCTGGTAAACCACCAGAAGGATGCAAGACGGCTGAGACCCATGTTAACGCAATGGAATCTCATAATAGCTCTTCACCAAGGAGCCTCAAGAGCTTCCTCGTGAGTCTGCCGTATCGCTCACCCTCGGGGGTGCTGCTGCACAGGTGGAGATGATCCGCCTTGAGGCAGTGGGTCGGGCAGGCGGCCCAGCAGCCTATCTCTGGCCCTGCTTCCAGGACGGAGCTGCGATGGCCTCTTCTCCTGGGTATTGTCACCAGTGTGTGCTACCCAAGCATGTGCCGGGAAAGGCGGACCTCATCCCCTGTCCCATTTTAGACAACCAGAGAACGTTAGAACCAGAGAGAACCAAGGAAAATGGTGACTGCAATTTTTTTTCAATGAAAAGTAAAGATTTTTCTCTGACACATGTTTAACCAATAGAGCAAAACACCTGAAATGAGGACCAACATCATTTTCAGATCATCTAGTCCAGGATGCTTTCTTACTTTGCAACCCAAATACATAGAGAACATGAATGTGGTGGGTGGCAGGGGTCGGGTAGGACGAGAGGAGGACCCCACAGGTTCCTCAGCCCATCCCCACCAGGCCCCCAGGGTGGCTCCTAAGACTTCCTAGGACTTCAGATCACAAGTCAAACAACACTGAGATGCCCTTCTTTTTATTTATTTATTTATTTTTTAATTTGGTAAGTACCTTGTCTTTTTTTTTTTAACATCTTTATTGGAGTATAATTGCTTTACAATGAGATGCCCTTCTATTTAAAGGCCGAAGAGTACTTTATTGTACGCATATGCCACATTATCACAAAAGGACAAATACTGCACTGTTCCACTTCCATGAGGCATCTAAAATAAACTCAGAAACAGTAGAAGGTGTCGCCAGGGGCTGAGGGAAGGAGAACTGGGTAGAGTTTCAGTTCCATCAAATGAGTAAGTTCTGGAGATTGGCCACCTGTAGGTAACAGCACCATATTGTGCGCATAAAAATCTGCTAAGACGGGGCTTCCCTGGTGGCGCAGTGGTTGAGAGTCCGCCTGCCGATGCAGGGGACACGGGTTCGTGACCCGGTCCGGGAGGATCCCACATGCTGCGGAGCGGCTGGGCCCGTGAGCCATGGCCGCTGAGCCTACGCGACCGGAGCCTGTGCTCCGCAACGGGAGAGGCCACAACAGTGAGAGGCCCGTGTACAAAAAATCTGCTAAGACGGTAGATCTCGTGTTGTGTCCTTACCACAATAGAAAGAGTAAAATAAAACAAGCAGACTAAACTGTTGAATTGGTTAGGAGTGTTCTTAAAGGACAGCTAATCTATTGAGGAGAAGATGTCATATCACCTTGGCATTGAATCACCAGATGAACAAAGTTCACTTATCTGATATGAAAAAACATATTATGTTTTACATGTTAGGAGGGAAATAATCCACTGAGAAACCCACTACCATGTTGTACAAGTGGAAAAAAGTGTCCAGAAACTGAGGACCTGCTGGAAGACACCCAGTTAATGCAGAACCAGGACTGGAAGCCAAGTTACTTACCTGGTTCCTCATGAAATCCACATTCTAAATACTTGGGAAGTCTCAACACCTGTTTCCATGAACTCTTCACACCAGAGGTCAAGAGTTCTTTAATGGGGAATGAAACAAGCATTGCCACCTCACCCGGCCTTGGCAAGTTAAAAGCTGACATCACAAAAGAAGAAGTCTCAGTGTACAGGAAAGTGCCCGAGGGGCTTTATCTGAGGACCTCAGAAATGCAGCCTGGCTGCTCCCTGCCCACCCTCCCAGGGACAGAAAGAGGACCAGCCAGAAACATTCCCTCTGCTTTGTCTTTCCTTTGCTGAGGCGGTGGAGAAAGCCTGAGAAGGCTGCACGTCCGCCTGTTTCCCACCCTTGCTGGACAGCAGCAGAGGCTGAGGCCCCTGAGGGTAAATGAGGGCTCTAGGGAATGGCTCAGAGAGCGATTCTGAGGATGCAGGAGAGAACCGTCTACCCAGAGGGAGCAGGGGCACAAAGGAGGGCAGCTTGAGCTGGGGGCTTGGGGCCACGAGGCAACAGCCCCAGAGCCCTGGTTCCCAGAAAGGGAGAGAGGACAGTTAGGAAAGGGAAGGACACTGTTAAGGGATGACTGAGGTCTAGTCCTTCCCCTGTGCTGACAGCTATGCCTGGGAGAGCAAAGTTATATTTTAGGGAGGAAATCAGATCTCCACCTTCTGGCCGTTTGCCTAGAGCCCAGAGAAATAATACCAGACAATTGCATTTGAGTAGATTTTTGCAAACTCTGCCAAACTGACAGATATGAATTTCACTTCTTCAGGATTGCCCTTTCTAAACCAATCAAGGCAAGATGCTGAGTCATGGCAGAACCCAAGCCACAGCAGACACAGGAAAGAGCACAGGAGGCGTGGACCTAGACCATACAGAAGCCCTGTAAATCATTGGCAAAAGAGTTATTCAACTCCCACAGCCTCTGATCTCCCGGCGAGAAGAGGGCTTTAAATCCCCTGTTATCACGATGTTTGGCATCAACTAGATTTTACCCAGACGCTCGAGGCACCGATGTTAATGAAGACAATAGCTCCTAAAACAGGTTGTCCACAAAACCCGAGTGTTTTCACTCAATAAGACTCTCCCCAGAGACATAGAAAACAAACTGATGGGTACCAAAGGGGAAAGGGAGGGGGAGGGATAATGAGTTTAACAGATGCACACTACTATATGTAAAAAAGATAAACAACAGGGACCTACTGTCTAGCACAGGGAACTATACTCAGTATCTTGTAATCATCTATAATGGAAAATAATCTAAAAAAGAATAGATACATACGTACGTATAACTGAATCACTTTGCTGTACACCTGAAACTAACACAACATTGTAAATCAGCTATTTTTTGATACAACTTAAAAAACAAAACAAAACTTTCTCACTCAGGTTAAGTCCAAAGTGAATGTTGCTGATCTTGAGTGACTCTCCAAGTGATAAGGTAGGAACCAAGACCCCTTCCATTCTGTGTCACCTCCACTTCCCCCCGCCCATGGTTTCCAAGGTCACCCAGGAAGGTGAAGGAGCCTGGAGGTTGCCCAGAGACACTTGTAGGGGCCAGGACCGGAAGTGGTGCCCATCAATTTCACTCACCCACTATTGGCTAGAATTCAATCAGATGACCAGACCTAACCGCAAGGGGTGCTGGGAACTGTAGTCCAACTGTCCAGGAAGATGGGAAAATACACAGATCTCAGCACCAGAGCCACAGGTGTATCTTGACATGATTTTCCCTAATAAGAAATTTTTCTGAGACCACTAGAGATATCTTGTCCTTCTGTGCAGGAAAATGGATAAAAGTATACTTCCTTAAAGCCCTCCGAGACCTGCCTGTGATGCTACATGAAATGCTTAATTTTTGAGGCGAGAGGCAGCCAGCAATAAGCTCACCATTTTAATTGCATAACATGTTAGAACTTCCAGAATGATTTCTCAGATACTCTTTCACTTAATTTTCTCATTGCTCTTCTCCCAGTGTCTACACATTTCATCTGGACAAGAATTACTGACTGATTGCCCATTCGCCCAGGCTCTGGTCCGGGCACCAGGGATGCTGAACAGGCAGTAGATTTCCTACTTGCACCATGCTTACATCCTTGTGAGGAACAGTGGCTTGCAGTTATAAGTAAAGAGTAAATTAACAAGATACAAGATACTATCAGAGGATGATAAGACCCCAGAGAGCAGGAACAGGGCAGTGTGATAGAGGCGGAGCCTGCACGGGGCAGCGGGCGTTTCAAAATATCCCTGGGATTTGTTTAATCGGGTGTGATGGATGACAGGCAGGTAAGGTGACAGGCAACTGACTTCCCTGAAAGAAGCCTTTATTACTCACTGTTCCCAAGAGGAGAGGGCCGTCACGCTGTGAAGTCCACATGTGGAAGCACCAGATTCGGCAAGACGCAGGAGCAAGGAGAAGACACAGGCGGGAGCCTTTATTGTGGCCTCACTGCAAGGAAGGGGCAGGGTAGACAAGCTGGGCAGGTTTAGGATTGGCTGGTGTGAATAATTTTAGTGGTCTCTAGGCTATAGGGGTCCCTGGTCAACCAGTACCTGGCCCTGGGGGGATGTGGGAGAGGGGAATATCGGCTTGGTGTGTGAGAGTTAGATTAAGGCGATACTTGAGGTTGTGGGTTCTGGTTTGGACATGAAAGACATGCTCAAAAGCAAGTATTTTACTTTCTTTAGGAATTAACTGGCCCTGGGACGGGGAGACTCTGCAGGACCAGAAAGGCCCCAAGATGTCAAAGCATCTTAAAATACAGGAAATAGGGCTTCCCTGGTGGCGCAGTGGTTGGGAGTCTGCCTGCCGATGCAGGGGACGCGGGTTCGTGCCCCGGTCTGGGAGGATCCCACGTGCCGCGGAGCGGCTGGGCCCGTGAGCCATGGCCACTGAGCCTGCGCGTCTGGAGCCTGTGCTCCGCAACGGGAGAGGCCACAGCAGTGAGAGGCCCGCGTACCGCAAAAAAAAAAAAAAAACAAAAAAAACCATATCAGATATTTACAATTCTCGAGGAAATTCTGTCTTCAAGGCAAAGAAAATGATATCCCACATCTTACGAGATGGAGCTTTTGCAGCCATTCTTAAGGGAGAACGACTTAGGAAATTGTACGTGTGGTCAGGTTTAGTACATTCTGAATTTTTGTCCAGTTCAAAAGGAAAACTGAAGTTTGCCTTTTAAGAAGCTTTGTAAATCAATAAGCAGAAAGAAACAACACCTCGGCAGCAACACAGCTCAGCACAAGTATTACAAACATTGTCTCTGAAGAGTTAGTTTTTTAAATGACTAAACAGAAGAAATACTCTATCCTTTGTCCTTTTTATCTATAAACTTGGTCCTGCTGGGCTTCCCTGGTGGCGCAGTGGTTGAGAATCTGCCTGCTAATGCAGGGGACACGGGTTCGAGCCCTGGTCTGGGAGGATCTCACATGCCATGGAGCAACTAGGCCCGTGAGCCACAACTACTGAGCCTGCGCGTCTGGAACCTGTGCTCCGCAACGAGAGAGGCCGCGGCAGTGAGAGGCCCGCGCACCGCGATGAAGAGTGGCCCCCGCTTGCCACAACTAGAGAAAGCCCTCGCACAGAAACGAAGACCCAACACAGCAAAAATAAATTAATTAATTAATAAACTCCTACCCCCAACAACTTCTAAAAAAAAAAAAAAAAAACTTGGTCCTGCTCATTTAAAAAGAAAAATTGTTAAGTAGCCAATAGTATATTTCCTAACTTTGATTTGTGTTTCTCTGCATCACACAAAGTAGTTATTTCCCAGTTTCTAGAAGAGGCACCTCATGATTATCATTCTTAAAAATACAGCCAGATGTTCCTCTTAGAGGAGATTTCCATGACTAGTGGTTACAATGCTGTATTTTAATTGCCAATTAATATCTCTCCTCCACTTATCTTTGTATGTCCTTAAGACCAGGGACATTCTCCAAGCTCTGGCATCTCCAATCTCATTGGAGATTGGACATTCTCCAGTCTCTGGTGCCGAGCACACTGTCTGGTGATTAACAGATGCTCAGGTCTGTCAAATGCATGGACGCCACCTGCCTGCCCTGCACCCAGTGCTAAGCAGATGCCTGGCACATCATTAAGAGATGCGGGGGCGGGGGGGGGGGGTTGGGAGTGAATCTAAATCTCTAAAGATTTCCAAAAGGATTTATTTTCTGGCTCTTCTGTCTAGAAAATTAATTTCGTTTCAAAGTGACACACTGGACAGAACGAAGACAAAAATGCGTGATCGAGCCGTTCCTGAGCAGCGATCATGACCACTGCTACACGATGGAATGACCAACGCTTCCCGATGAGTAGTTCCTCAGGTAACATTGTAATAATGCTGAAAACTCCTTTCATCATGAATCATTTAGAGCACCTGCTACATGAAACCATGTCCAAGTGACAAGGGACTTCAACAGAGCTGTTCTCTGCATACAGTCATCACCCATTTCTAAGTTGTTTGCTTTTATTCTCTATACGGAGGGGAGGGTGGCGGGTGCCCCTTTTTAAGAAATCTTTTTTCCTTAAAATGACTGAGACTTTCAAAAACTTGTTCCTTAATCACATCATCTTTCTTAGTGAAAACAGAAATTCTTCATCTTACACTTCCTCCGTACAGCCTCCCCCCGACTCTGAGACCAGGGAAGAACGAAGCAGGAAGACGAGTCATATTTTCATTACGTTTTCCATGGAAATCCCACCTCGGACCAGCAGTTGGTGATCTGAAAGCAGGAATGATAACACCTGTCTCATGGGCGTCCTGCTTCTTCTGCATCCCCACAACTCCAGGGTTTAGGAAGATTTGACCTGATTTTCAAGGTTTGGAGGTTGTACTTTTATCTTCTTGGAGCAATTGAAGAGTGGTTAAATGATGAAAGTTTCCTTTGAGGGTCCTTTCCTGAAAATAAACTATTTATATCTACAATCTTCCTCATCTTGGGAGCAAAAAATAAGCTCACACAGGGCTCCTCCGAGCATATTACTACGCTATGGCAGAAGCTTCCGGAACAATACTTCTTTTCCTATTCCAAGTCTGATCCACTAACTTAAGCAACCTCTTTAATGATTTTTTCTGTATTTGTAATCCATGTTCCTGGAACATTAAAGCCATGAATGTTCTTTTGTAAGTGAAAACCGCCTTAGATCGTCACAGACATACATGGAATGGAAACAGCCCACATGTCTAACTACAGACTTGACCAAAGACCAGAGGTTTCCGGACCTCTCAGCCGGCTGCCAATGATGCTGAGACCCACTCCTGCAGCATCCTTCCCTCTGTGCCTTGCTGCCATGTGCCCACAGAACTTAAATGCTGCCCTAGGAAAGTGAGGAAGGAAGAACCCTAAATTCATATGAAATGTCTATCACCCTGATGGAATGGTGCCTCAAATTAGACATGAAATTTTGGAACATAAGTTACATTTTTTAGGCACCCGATTTGTAAGTCAAAATTTGAGCCCAGAATATGGGAAGGCTTATCTAGAACCTCCAGAAATACTCAGACAGTCATGAATTGATAAAAAGTCCTACAAATAGCGCCAAGTGCCCTGGAAGCAGCGGCTGTAACCCAGGGTGGAATATTCAGATTCAGACATCATGGCCAGCTTGCAAAATCCCAGACAATGATGAAGCCGTGACTGAGAAACTGTAACAAAATTCTGTAAGATTGGTCATCCAGAAACAGAGGGAAAGGGAAGGAATGCAGGCTTGTTGTAGTTTCTTGTAGATTCAATTTTCTGGATAGCAGAAGAACACCTGAAAAGCGAAGAATGAGACTTACACCTTCTGATTCGGACTAAGGGGTCCTCTAAGTATCGAACCTCTTTCTGCAGAGAGAAATGGCTCCAGCACCACCAGATCCAGCCACTGAAATGCCATTTTCCCGCCAAACGATATGCCCCTTGATCGGCCATGAACATTGAAGGCTTAGGGGATGTGTGGGGAGGTCTTGCTTGGAGAAGGCCGTACTCCAACGCAGTTAGGAAGAGTACAGAGGATTTCTAGGAGCTGTTGGTGTAGGATGGCCTAACTCTCCTGTGGTCTGGAGTGGGCCACAAGCAGCAGGAGACCCTGGCTCTGGAGGGGCATTGAGGGTGACACTGGGGCATGACTCTTCACCTGTCTTCCTGGATTGATGACACAGGACCCCAAATCTAATCAGTGCTTGCCCTCAGAAACTGGACATCATCCCAGAGAAACAGAAAAGGGGAAACCACAAATTACTGTGACTGGTAGAATGAGGGCCTGAATACAAATTAAGTCCAGACGTTTAAAAATCTGTGGTCTGAGACTCTTATTTACTATAAAAGTCTATGATTTTAAACCACAAATTATACTTCACAGTGTAAGTACAGTCTAGTTCCCTGTGCACAACTATGTTGGTTGCCAGTGGTAGCAACAAGCAACAGTGTTACCTTCAGGTATAATGGCCTGAAGAACAGATTCCTTCCCCAGGAATGCCCTCACTCCCCAGGCAGGCTTTGTCATGTGTCTGGGCCTTAATTCTGGCCTCTGAGTCTTCTGACAGGTTAGCAGGGATTCTTGAACGTTTATCGCTCTGTCTCCTAGCTGGCATCGTTATCTGACCTCCTACGCTCTGGAATCAGAGCTCCTGGGTCCACAGGGCCTTGGCTGAAACTCCTTGAATTTGATCTTTGGACATTTTGACTTAGAGCACTACCAGCCCCACCTCCGGCCCATCCCTCAACCCAGACCCGACCCACTGTGTCCTCTGTCTCTGGAGGACACAGAGAAGACCCTTCTGAACCGAGACAGCACCCCACCCCCTCCAAGAGCTATGTAAAGAAGAGCAGGTGAAAGGGCAATTAGACCTGAAGAAGAGAAGTTAAAACTGGAGTATGAGGTGGGATTTCTACATTTCCCATCAAGCTAGATGAACATATCAGGATTGCTAAGGCACAAACTCACATATTTATTCAGAGCTGGCCACAGAAATTATTTTCTGTTTCAAAGCAATGGAAAGAGTTGAGATGAATAATACATCTTTATCTATGCCAATATTTAAAACAACCAAGCAGCACTGTGCTGTTTGTTCAAACCAGTCTGTGTTTTACATTGTGCATGCAAATCTACATTGTGCATGAGTGTTTTGGTAGAAATTTCTTTTGAAATGTGAAATTGTTTATGATGCTGACAAAAATTCAAAACAATCTACCATCTATAGATGCCCCACTGTCATGGATTTTTAAACACATTTATTATCACAGAGTCACCGCAGAGAAGAGAGACCACAGATGTAGCACAAGTGTGCTTCCTTCATGAAATTTCCCAAGGATATTCCTTTTGCAGAGATTGAGAGTCTGTGAGCAGTTCTGATTCCCACAAGAGACCCACGTTCAGACGCAGAAAAGAGAGACTCTGCAGCTCAATGCTACACAGGCGTTTGCTTCACCTCTGGTTGCTTCAAAGGTTTCCAGGACAACAGTTCAAATGAAAAGGAAACATATCAGTAGCTTGAACATAGATCTACGATTCTAAGCCATGAATTCCAATGGTGTTTCCAAATCACTACCCAGAATCAGAAAACAAACTGTTACGTGTTATATGTTATGTCTACATGTCCCAGTGAGATCTATTCTTGCCAGTTATTGGGAGAAAATTCTATGGGGATTCAGAGTCTCGCCAATTTGCCCCAGTAGTGAAGTTTTATACATCCAGTGGTCCGGGGCAAGTCAAAATGCCCCTCCACCGTCAAGACAGGTTGTTGCAACTTGTATCACCTGCCACCAAAAAAAAAAAAAAAAGGCATAGTGACCTTTTCTGCAGCCTTTCAATTAAACTGGTAATAGGCTAGAACAAGATTCTGAAGTCTGACATATGCTATTTCCAAAATCCAGGTTCAGGTGTGTACCAGGGCAGAAGAGAGCTCTGCAGCAAATCCAGTGACCCGCCCAGGTAGGCCACATGCCCAGCAGATCCAGGTGCCAGGGTTCCAGGAGTAGATAAGTCTCAAGCAAACCCCAGCGGGAGAGTTTCGGAATAAAACTCTGTCTTCTGCTGCATAGAGCTTCCTGACTTGGAAAGCAGTGCCCGGATTGTAGCAGAGATTAAGTCCTCGACCGTTAGCGGGGAGCCTTGGAGTGAGTATTGCCCATCACATGATCCCATATGGGGCCAGAGTGTGCAAGTCTTTCCAGCCTGCCTCACTCGGCATGCCGGCTGCCCCAGGAAAGGTGACATGAGACAGCTCTCTGCAGCCCCGAGCACACTCTCCTCAGCGGGGCAGCAGGCTCTTATTTTTGAAGGGGGATCTGGGTGAGAAGCTCCACATCTAGGATTCTCCTCTTAATGAATTGATTCCTTTATCACTGTGAAATGTCTTTATTTTTGATAATATGCCTTATTTCTCCCATAGTCTAATTTGTTGGATATTAACATACCCATTGCAGCTGTAGGAGTCCGCTTGGGCTGCCACAACAAAAGAACCCAGGCTGGGTGGCTTAAAAACAGAAACTTATTTTATCACAGTTCCAGAGTCTGGAAGTCCAAGATCACGGTGGCAGCTGGGTTGGATTCTGGTGAAAACTCTCTCCTTGGCTGCAGACGGCCGTCATCCTGCTGTGTCCTCAATGGGCTTTCCTCTGGGCACAGGTGCAAAGTGGGAGAGAGATCGCTTGTGTCTCTTCCTCTTCTTATAAGGACACTAGTCCTATAGGATTCAGGCCCCATCCTTATGACCTCATTTAACCTTAATTACCTCCTTAAAGGCCTCATGTCCAAATGTAGTCACGTTGGGTGTTAGGACTTCAGCATATGAATCGAGGGGAACCCCATTCGGTCCATGACACCAGCTTTCTTTCTAAGATTAAAGTTTGCATGATAAGCCTCTTTGTCCTTCTCCTTTTAACTCATCTTTTGTTCATGTTTAAAATGCATCTCTTGTAAATAACATTTATATGATCTTGCTGCTTTTCTTTGTGTATCATCGCTGCCTTTTAGCTGGATTGCTTAGTACATTTCTATTTAAGATAATTATTGATACAGTTGGGATAAGTCTACCACACTGCGATGTGTTTTTTATTAGCCTTATCTGTTGTTTCCTTTTATCCACATTCCTTTCTTCTGTTAGATTTTCTTGATTAGCTGAGTTTTAGTACTCCTAAATCCATGTTAACACCTTTATTAATTTCTTTTTAACTTCTTCAGAGATTTCCCAACTTGACACAAGGGGGCCAGGCCTTTATACCCCCATATCAATCCCCCAGGAAAAGGGTGTGACCTGGAGCAAGCTGCCTCCACAGCAGAGGCAGGTCCTGAAGGGAGATGACGACTAGGTTGCCTGCCACAGCAATGGCAGCAGCAGGGGAAGCAGGGCCCTTATTCCTACCAGGTGATCTGTGCACCTGTGCTCACCACAGAGTGTACGCTGAACATTACAAATGCAGCCTTGTTTACTGTATGGATTTTGTTGTCTTTCTTTCAAGAATATTGAGGTTTGTTTCACCAGGCAATTAACTTACTTGCAAATCACCCTAGTCCTTTGGAAGCTTATTTTAAAATTTCATTATGATGGGTCTATAGCAGTGGTTATCAACTGGGGGCAACTTTTTGATTGTCATACCTGTGGGCTGCTACTGGCATTTAGTGGGTATAGCATGCTGATTAAGGTCGTGATCTAATGGAGGGGCCATAACGTTGATTGACTTGAGGTGATTTAAAGACATGTTCTATGTACGATCAATCACGTTGATGTAATATGTAAAATTAATGAAATTTGATGCGGGCTTCAACTGCTCGGGGGATAATTGAATGCCCAGGTGTGGGCTTTTGCATGGTCGCTCCCCTTGTGTGCCACGTCCATGCGATGATTGAATCAGGAGGTCTGGGGACTGTCGGGTTCCTCCTCTGTCAGGTCGTTCAGTCCAAACTCTTGCATATTTGTTTCTCTAAACTCAATTATCCTACAGGCTAGTATTACATTCAAGTACACATCTCACAATCTTCAAAATGGCTCATTTGTTCTGGGAATTACATGCCTCTAATTTACCACTGACAACCAGCAGACGCTGACAACCAGCAGAATGGTGATGAAACACAGCCGGCCACCAGCAGGCTTGGCATCCTCCAGAATGCAAAGCGAGATGGCACGTTTAAACATGGCGACAGCGCCAGTCAGGTGCCAACTGTACGGAACCAAGTGTCGTTAGCTGTAATGCTGGTTTGTATTTATGCCACTCACTCCTCCAGAGAGCTTTGCTGTAAACCTGCAGCCTTCGGGGATGTTTCCTCTTTCAGCCTGAAGGACTCGCTTGGTCATTCTGCCAAAGGCACCTAACCACTTCCAAATAACCATTTTGCCACTGACAGTAGATGTCCTTAAGACACGGCAGTGATGCCCCGTGACGGACATCATGATGTGCCACCCAGATCCTCCTTCAGGGATGAAGGATTTGTCCCCCCCCCCAGGGGATGGACATCCCTCAGCTGTCACCCCCTCTGCAAACTGCCCTCAGATGAAGAGAGCTCCTTCACCCCAGATCACACCACTGGGGGCACAGGAAGCCACACCTCATGACTGGCCACCGTGGGAGGAAAAAGCTTGGGGCACCATGGGACCACCTGAAAATGCTCCAGCTTCCAAGCTCCCCGGGCCATCAGCTGAGGTTGTTGTTGACGCCCCAATGCCAAGGTTGCCTCAGCCATGCCCACTCTCCTCCCTTCCACGGGCGTTGCTCTGGGAACTGCTCCTGGTAAATTTCCTGTAGGCAAGCCTGCATCTCAGAGCATGCTTGGCCCCATTTTCCCTTTTCCATCAAATTTAAACTGCTCACCCCGGCTTCCAAGGCCCCTAGAATTCAGCCCCACCTTCTCCGAACGTAGACGTTTAAGGAGGCCAGACTTCTCACTCTTCCCCACTCATGCCACCATCATTTCTGCTTCTGTGTCCTTTCTTTCTCCTCCAACATGGGGAATTTTTACCCTAAATATTAACTGCTAAGCGTAAGAATGATAAACTCAATAAAGAAAGACTCAGAGTCCCTCAGACATTGGTCTAGATGAGAATGGAACTAATATACAAAGACGGCAGCCAGTTTTGATGGAAGAAGAAAAACCATCACTCTCTCTGCTTCTCTGAGAATGATGCAGGAGCATCACAGCGATGGTCTCTGATCCAGCCCTGAGCTCCCAAAAAACGTTGAGAGAAAAGGAAAGATGAGGAAGCAGAGAAGGTGGGAAAGCAACCCTTTACATGGGCGGCAGCTGTACCAGCCCAGTCAGTCTCCCATCAAGGACCGCTCCCAGGAAAAACCAGGTGTCCACACTCTTGAGAAGATTTCCACTCTGATGTCTGATAAAGGATTTGCTTTCTGCAGAGCGAGAAGGGGGTACAGTTGAGAAGAGGGATTATTAGATACTGTTATACCCTACTCAGTTCTCAACCCCACACAGCGTTCAAAGAGTCAGATGCCTTGACTGAGAACAGAGTTAATAACTGCAAATCTTCTGTTTCAACTGCAGTGGCCTTTTCACTCCATTGCAACACCTCTAAAATATCATCAGACTGACACCAAAGAGCACTTTTACTGTGACAGACACACCAGAGACCATAATTTAAATTAAAGGATTAAATATGTAATGGTGACATTTCAGGCAACTTGCAGAATTGTAGTTCACGTTAAACAAATGCAAATCCTTCATAATCCTTTTTTAAAAATACTTAAAACTGATTTTTACTCGAAGAAAAGCCAAGTTTCCAAAATCAATGAATATAGTTCTAAACTCTTATCTTAATTACATTTTCTCGCGTAGGCTCATTCTTTCAGACCGTTTTACCTGGGGCCTGAAAACTTTTAGCACAGGGTTGAGTTAGCACATGAGGGGAACTCCGGGCAGTATCGATCCAACAAGAATCCTACAAATAATGGTTACTGAACAATGCTATAGAATATCTAATTTTCAGCCAACAAAACAAAGGTTTATTAAAATATTTAACTTATTAAAATATTTAACTATATTTAAAGCCTGAAATTGATAAATTGACTTATTCAACAGAATTAATCATTTGCATTTTAAGCTCTGGTGTGTTACATCACGATTTACTATCCATTGTAATTTACAATGAAAGGAATAGTCCAGCAAGGAAAGATCATCAACAGCTTACCAGTTTTCATGATAAAAGTGTTCAGGGGCTTCCCTGGTGGCGCAGTGGTTGAGAGTCCGTCTGCCGATGCAGGGGACACAGGTTCGTGCCCCGGTCTGGGAAGATACCACATGCCGCGGAGCGGCTGGGCCCGTGAGCCATGGGCGCTGAGCCTGCGCGTCCAGAGCCTGTGCTCTGCAACGGGAGAGGCCACAACAGTGAGAGGCCCGCATACTGCAAAAAAAAAAAAAAAAAAAAGAAGTGTTCAGGACGTGGCTCTTTGAAAATTACTGGAATAGAACACATGAGGTTTATTGGCAAACATAGTGTATATACCAGGATTTTCTGAGGAGCTTATAAAAAATACAGATGCCTGAACCCACCACAAATACACAATAGACTCATCAGAGGTAGACACAGGCATCTGCTTTTTAATAAATTCTCCAGATGAAGCTGCTGAAGATGAAGCTTGAGAACCCCCATTAAAATAGACAACATCGGGACTTCCCCAGTGGCCCACCTTCCAGGGCTTCCCTGGTGGCACAGTGGTTAAGAATCCGCCTGCCAATGTAGGGGACACGGGTTTGAGCCCTGGTTCAGGAAGATCCCACATGCCGCGGAGCAACTAATCCTATGCGCCACAACTACCGAAGCCCACACGCCTAGAGCCCATGCTCCGCAACAAGAGAAACCACTGCAATGAGAAGCCCGCGCACCGCAACGAAGAGTAGCCCCTGCTCGCCGCAACTAGAGAAAGCCCGTGCACAGAACGAAGGCCCAATGCAGCCAAAAATAAAATTAATTAATTAAAAAAAAAAAGAATCCACCTTCCAATGCAGGGAATGTGGGTTCCAATCCCTGGTCAGGGAACTAAGATCCCACACGCGGCAAACTCCAGAGCCCACTTGCCCTGGAGCCCGCACGCGTGCCACAACAAGAGACAGAAAAACCCACACGCCACAACTAGAGAGAAATCTGCGCACTGCAAGGAAAGATCCCACATGCCACAACGAAGATTCCGAGTGCCACAAGTAAGACCCAATGCAGCCAAAAAAGAAAAAAACCAAAAAAAATCATATTCCTAGGACTGATCCTGGCAGACGTTTGTTCTCTTTATCTTAGGAAGCTTTTGCCTGTCCTAAGAACTCTGGAAATCTGACTTCCTCCACGAAGCCTGCTTGTATCACTGGGGGAACATTGGCAATTGCTAAAACCATACACGAACCAACCCCAAGACATGCATCCACCCAACAAAACACACTACACACATGATGACAGTACTGAGAACAGTTTTACCGATCAGAAAGTCTCAGCGTGAATGCCAGACTCTATGCAGCAGGTATGTCATTGCACTACTGGGGTTAGGTGGAATTAAACACATTTCAGCGCATGATTGGAGCTCACAGCAATATCAACGTCTATCCCCTCTTGCAGAAGTAAAAAATTACTCAAAAGTGAAGTCATTATCTGGTTTGTAAACAAAATTTACGAAACAAAATTCATAGAGTCATTGTTAACTATTTTAATTATTGTAATAAATAGGAGAGCACATCACTTAAGGAGAAACAGTTCTCCAGTACCATGCATAATAATTGGATTATTAGTGGCTACATGAGCTGCCCTCCTTGTTGAATGCAACCATGTATCTTTGCAACACCTAGCCATTAATAAATTACCATTTAAAATTCTGATCACAAAGGTTTTTTTCATAATATTAGGTTCAATTTGCATATTTGGTCTTCCAACAAAATGGGGGCCAAGTAAGCATCTTTTAACTGTTTCAAAAGTCATAGAAATGAGAGACCAAAAAAATCCTACTAAATATTACAAGGTCATAAAATGCACTGGCTCTCTCCAAACTTTGCTGCTAATTGTGTACAAACCCTCTACAGAAACTCACACAGAATCAGTGACGGAACTAACAAATTCTCCTGTTCTTTCACCCTCTCCCTCTCTCTCTCGATCTCGTTTCTGCCATCAAGGCACAGGTAGACCTGGGACACGGTGACACCCTCTGGCCCTGGATTCCCAAGAAATGCTAAACCGAAAGAGGAAAGGCTGCCCACGTGTGTGCTGAAGCACAGTCTCCATTTTTATGGCCAGAAGAATAGGATCCAGAGCTAAGAAGAGACCCAAGGTCCCCATACACGTAATCAGAGATGTCCCCAGTGCCATGTTTTTCCCTCAGTTCTGCCAACAGGCTTTGCTCTTGACTCTGGTAAGAGCCCAGGTCCTCTTGCTTTCTGTCTCTTCTCTCCTTAAGCTAGAAGACAGACACCATTCCCATTCAAAGTTTCCATAGAGGGCCTGGGTGTGCCGTGTGCTTCCCTGGCTCACCAATAGTTTTCTCTAGTTCTGCGTTCACCTCAAACGTGCAAGGCGTAGACTGACATGGTCGGGGAGTCTGACGATGGTTTAGATGACTGTCCTCCTCAATCATGTTTCAGCTGGATGCTTAAGTTGCACTTTCTCATCTAAATTTTGGACCCCAGGTCCCCAGTTCTGATCTTAGTGATCATCCGTACCTGGGTTCACTCTTTCCATTGACCCAAGATCACTGACCCTGTCTTGGCCAAGATCACTGACATTGAGCACGTGTCTGAGTTACAGTTTCTTATAACTGTTTTAATTCATCATCCTCTCTTTCCCAGGAACATCTATAGCTCAAAGCTTAACTCAAAACGCCCAATAGGGGTTTTCGGTCTTACCTCTTAACCAATATGTGAACAATTCTCTCACAAATACATAGGATATAGGGGTAGCAGCCATTGAGTCTGCTCTGCATTGAAGTAGGGCAGACTTCAAGCTTCATCTTAGGAGTTCTTAATCACAGGGGGGACCCTAGGCCCCCTAAAATAGTCTATCTTCTCTCTGACTTTTTGAAACCCCATAATAAAGGACAGGTCCTTTCCTTAAAATTCAGTATTTAGGCTGTCAGCTTACACACACGGTACCTTCATAGGAATTAGTCAAAGGTGGTCCATTTAGGATTAGGGCAGAAAAGCTATAATGAGATCCCTTTTTCTGGAATAGTCCACAAGGACCCGGGGCTGGGAAAGTGACTAAGGTCTGAATTCAGCCCATCATGTTGCCCCCTGAGCCAGGTGCCCTTGCACAGGGCACAGTCTGTACAACAAGAAGAGCTGGGCCCACAAATTCCTTTAGAAGACCAAAGCATCGCCTTAGATCCACGTAGCGGGAATGTCCTTTCAAAGCAGTGTTTGAAAGCATGAAAGGAAGAGCAACATAAAAGTCCAGATAATGTCTGTGAAGAAAGGAAAACACAGGAGAGAGAATCCAAAAGACAAAACAAACTTCTATCTGTTTCATAATTTAACACATAGAGTTTGCCTGACTGGGAGAACTAGGGGTCCTTGCAAGAGAGTCAGGCTAATATTTCTTTGTATCCCTGAGATATCACTTAGAGTATTAACCATAGTAAGTCTTCAATAAGCTTTTGGTCGATAGAGGAAAGGGAGGGGTGACTAGCCAGTTTCCATGAGCCTAAAGAGTTAAATTAAAACTATATCTGGTTAAAAGCTATGGCCCACATGATGATGTTCTAACAGCCCACTTACTTAGTGAACGTGGCTTAAATGGATCCTCCATACATTTCAATGATTCAAGTGTTAAGTGGGAAATACACACATACGGCGTACTGCATTAGATATGTGTGAAGGATACTAACAAGTCCTTGTAAGTAATCCTTAAAAGGCAAAGGGGAGGGAATTCCCTAACAGTCCAGTGGTTAGGACTCCATGCTTTCACTGCTGAGGACCCAGGACCACCGAAATCCTACAAGCTGTGCAGCACTGCCGATAAAAAAAAAAGTCAAAGGGGAGAAATACACCCCTGCCCCACTGAATTTCACCAAAGATGAAATGTTCTCCGGAACACAGCAGAGCATACAGCTAACTCAGCTGCTTGCTTTGGTTTCGTTGGCATCTTTGTCTACCATTAGCAGTGAGGGTAAAGGAGAGTAGATAAATTCTCCAGCAAACATCAAAATCTCAAAGTATTTGAACAGGATGCACACGACTAAACATTGTAAGGACCTACAGAGCACTGTCGTCTTGTCGTAAAACCCCATAAAAACTCTAAACTAAATCTCTCCCTAGGGAGCAAATACAAAATAATAGATTTATCTCTAAGACCAAGTCGAGGATTTAAATCTATAATAAGACTACTGGTCCAAAGGCACTGGGTAATAAAAATTCACAGGTTGTTGGGTTAAATATTCATGGAGCATGAACTGCAGCTATACCAGTGAGTTCCCTTCTCTGGATCAAAAATGTAGGATAACAAATATTTAATAAGTAATATCAGAGGACTCAGTGTCACTTACTGCAAGTAAGAATACTTGTGCTAAACTTTTCCATCAGACAAAAATGGTGGTTTGCAGCCCACATGCCGGTGTGGGCAATTGAAAAAAAGAAAAGTTTTATTTCATGTAGTTCAGAGTCGCAGTTAGAGGCGGAATTCTAGAATGGCAGCTTGGGGGGTCCAGCCAACCCACCTTCCCCAGAAAAACAACCACTTAACTAGTGAAAATTATTTTTTTATACCACCATCTAAAGCCTCTGGAAATTGTCCTAAGGGCATTTAGCAAAGGAATGGAGAAACATTCATTTAAGAAAATCTACTAAATCTCAGTAAAAACAGTGAAAGTCTATGGAATCTGAGCCCCCTCCCACCCCCAGTCCCCCAGCCCTGGGTAACTCGACCACAGGTGCTCTGACCTGAGCAGATGCAGCTAAGAAGACGGGGGCTCTCTCCCCACCCCACTCCCAGTGGAGCTACATTTTCACTTTGAAAGGGTAGGTGACGGGTGCTTCTCAGGCCTTCAGAATTCCAGGCAGGGACTTCCCTGGTGACACAGTGATTAAGAATCTGCCTGCCAATGCAGGGGACACGGGTTCAAGCCTTGATCTGGGAAGACCTCACACACCGTGGAGCAACTAAGCCCATGCGCCGCAATTACTCATCCTGCACTCTAGAGCCCATGTGCCACAACTACTGAGCCCATGTGCCGCAACTACTGAGCCCACGTGCCACAACTACTGAGCCTGCACACCACAACTACTGAAGCCCGCGTGCCTAGAGCCCGTGCTTCGCAACAAGAGAAGCCACCGCAATGAGAAGCCTGCTCACCGCAACGAAGAGTAGCCTCCGCTCTCCACAACTAGAGAAAGCCCGCACACAGCAATGAAGACCCAATGCAGCCAAAAATAAATAAATAAATAAAAGAATTCCAGGCAGGCATGGCTAAAAAGATGAGACTCCTACCTCGTGGTACAGAACGTCCACGCCAGGTATGATGGGCTGACAATACCGAGGCCTCGACTGACCCCATACCAGCTGATTCATAAGCAGAGGCTCCACAGCAGGAGTACAAGCCTAGAAGACCGGGGCTGCCACCCCAGCCCAGCTCTGCTCATACAGCAGGTGTGTCACTCCAGACCAGGGGCTGCCACCCCAGCCCAGCTCTGCTCATACAGCAGCTGTGTCACTCCAGACCAGGGGCTGCCACCCCAGCCCAGCTCTGCTCATACAGCAGCTGTGTCACTCCAGACCAGGGGCTGCCACCCCAACCCAGCTCTGCTCATACAGCAGCTGTGTCACTCCAGACCAGGGGCTGCCACCCCAGCCCAGCTCTGCTCATACAGCAGCTGTGTCACTCCAGACCAGGGGCTGCCACCCCAGCCCAGCTCTGCTCATACAGCAGGTGTGTCACTCCAGACCAGGGGCTGCCACCCCAGCCCAGCTCTGCTCATACAGCAGGTGTGTCACTCCAGACCAGGGGCTGCCACCCCAGCCCAGCTCTGCTCATACAGCAGCTGTGTCACTCCAGACCAGGGGCTGCCACCCCAGCCCAGCTCTGCTCATACAGCAGCTGTGTCACTCCAGACCAGGGGCTGCCACCCCAACCCAGCTCTGCTCATACAGCACGTGTGTCACTCCAGACCAGGGGCTGCCACCCCAACCCAGCTCTGCTCATACAGCAGGTGTGTCACTCCAGACCAGGGGCTGCCACCCCAACCCAGCTCTGCTCATACAGCAGGTGTGTCACTCAAGACCAGGGGCTGCCACCCCAACCCAGCTCTGCTCATACAGCAGGTGTGTCACTCCAGACCAGGGGCTGCCACCCCAACCCAGCTCTGCTCATACAGCACGTGTGTCACTCCAGACCAGGGGCTGCCACCCCAACCCAGCTCTGCTCATACAGCAGCTGTGTCACTCCAGACCAGGGGCTGCCACCCCAGCCCAGCTCTGCTCATACAGCACGTGTGTCACTCCAGGAGAAGCAGACCAGGATGTGGATGGAGTAAACAATTCAATCAAAAGACAGAGATTGCCAAACTAGCTTTAAAAAAAAAGACTCAATTACATGCTGTGGACAGGAAACACACTTTAGATTCAGAGGACAGGCAAAAAGTTTGAAAATTAAAAGATAGAAAAATGTATGCAAACAGCACCCTTGAAAGAGGTGGAGTTGCTATATTAATATCAGACTAAAGGACTTCAACAAAAAAATGACTAGAATCAAAGAGAGACATTGTATAATAATAAAAGAGCTTATTCATCAGGAATGTGTAACCATTGTAAACATATACGCACCTAACGAAAAGGCTGAAAAAATACATAAAGCAAAAACTGACATAACTGAAAGGAGAAACTAGCAATTTAACAATAATAATTGGAGATTTCAATGCCCCACTTATAATAATGGGTAGAACATCTATGCTTTTTGCTAGGTTTATTCTAGATTAACTGTGTATATGATTTAGGTTGCTGTGATAACTTCCTTAGAATCCTCAGAGAGGCAGTGAAGGGATTAAAGTAAACACAGAGAGGGACAAATGGGGGTTAGAGACAAAGGGTTGGGGGGAAGGGGAGCCACAGTAAATAGGTAAATTACTTTAAGATATCAGTGGTGCTTTAGAAACTCACACAAAGCAAATATGTACAGCCCACAGTTCCTTAGATTATCAACACTACATGAAAACAATACCATTTCTCTGAGCATAGGATTGCCAGAAAAAATATAGGATGCCCAGTTAAATTTGAATTCTGGATAAACAATGAATAATTTTTAGCATAGGTATATCAAAAAGATGGTATGGGACATCCTTACACTGAAAATCTATTCGCTATTTATCTGAAATTCACATTTAATTAGGTGTCCTGTATCTTCACTTGCTAAATCTGGCAACTTTGAGGGTCTGTTCTATACAGGAGGTGGCACTTGCCCTCAGCGCAGGAGATAAACAAAGAAGGGGTGCAGCCTTGAGAGTAATAAACAAGCCTAATACTCTTCCAACTGTGATGCCAATAGTATCCTAGGGGAAATGCCAAGGAGCTGGGGGTGGGAATTAGCATCTTCAGCTTAGGAAAAAAGTGTTAGGCCTTGGAAAAATAGTAGGTTACTGACTCCCCAGGGTGGGGGTGGGGCAGGAATGATCACCAGAATTCCAACAAAAGAAACAAGTTATTCAACTCTGCCTGTCATTACAGCATTATTACAAGCACTATGGGAGGTAGGGAGGGGACAGGAGAGCAGGGAAAGTAGGCTTGCCCCAAACGAGAAAGTTTACCTGAAGACAGGAATAGAAAGACATATACAAGTGAAATATGAGAACGGTACAAGACATCATTTTTGAGTGAGTGCCCAGGTAAAATCCAGGAAGGCTTCTTGGAGGAGGAGGAACTGGTGCCAGGCATCAGAATTGACAGAAGAAGTATACACACCGGAGCAGCGAGAGGCAACATGGTATCACAGTTTCCACCCTTTCAGCCAGCGCCTTTAATTTTCAGCCACTCTTTCACTCTAGACAAAGCCTGTTCCCATTCTGTTCCATGTGTTCAGGTCAGCAGAACTGCTGGGGACACTTGTGCAGGTTCTACATAGCACAATGCTGTGGTCATCATTTACATCATGGTGCTCTGTCTGCAGCCACACGCTGCGAACTGGAAATCCAGGGCTCGGAGGGCCCAGGTGAGGGATTAAGTCATAGTTAGTGACCAAGAAAAGATTAGCAATTAGTAAAACCTTCTGGAAGGAAAGTTAGCAATAGCTGAACAAGAGCTTTAAATCTTTCGAGCCAGTAATTCCTCCGCCTCTGGGAATTTAGCTTTATAAAGTAATCATGAGTGCGCACGAAGATTTAGTAACAGAGAGGGTCGTGGCTCCACGCTGCTAGGAACAAACAAGAAACAGCCTCGAAGTCCAAAAATTGGGGATTAATTAAAACTATTCTAAGTATTTTAGACAAAGGATATTTAATACAAGATATTGGTTTTCAGCAATTCCATCTCGTCGGTAATTAAGCAGGGAATGGCAAGCCAACCTGAAGATTAGCAAAGCAGGCAGGTGTTACCGCTGCATGGCTAGGCGGGGAGCACGGCCCTGCTCTCAGAGACCAGGGGCTGGGATCGTCAGTCTGTGAGTGCTGGGGCCACCCCCTTGAGCAAGAGAGCGGGGGAAGAATACTTTGTCTCCAGCCAACCCCTATGCTTCCATTCAGTCTCCCAGGGGCCCAACCAGGATCCGAGACATCCTGGGAAATGGAGTCTCCATGACACAGAGCAGAACAAGGTAAGAGTAGGGGTGAACGTGAGAACAAATGGGGAAATGGCTAGCTTGGTGGACAAGCCAGGTTTGTGTGGAATGGTTTCATTTATAAAAAATGTATGCACGTCAAGACATAACAGACAAAAGGAATAGAAATGAAATACGCTTCTCTCTGGTTGTCGACGTAACGGATGAAAGTGTCTTCTTGTCTACGTTTGCCAAATCATCTATATAAACATGAGCCATGTATGGAGCGTGCACGGTCGATTCCCTCCTCCTTGACGGAAGCTCTCACTCCCAAGGCCGCAGGGAGTTTTGGTGGCCAAACCGAGACCTTCAAGCCCTGCCCCATCCTGGGGTGGAGGCAGGGTCAGGCTGCACCCAGAGACTGACTGATGAGCGTCCATCAAGGCCCACCTGGCCCCCCCATTCCAGGGTGACTCTGAAGGGTCATCCCAGAACCAGAGGTCCCTCTAGAGTCAGTCAAGGCCATCAGTACTGACAGGAGCCGGGAGGACACGCATGGGACCTGAGGGTTCTGGGTGGAGGGAGCGGGACACAGGTTTACCAGGATGGGAACCCTTCCCATGGTCGAGGACCGAGGGTCCCAGCAAGGCCCCAGGAGCTGGCGCTGACTTGCTGCTACTGCAGGGCTCCACGAGGTCCACTGTTTCCTCCAAGCTCCTGGCAAAGGACAATGACCTGAACTGCCAAGGTCGATGGTGGCCCGAAGAATGGAGAGACTCAGAGGCACGAGCATGCGAGGGTGGCTGCCGTGCAGGCAACCCCCCCCAACCCCAGATATCTATGCTGCATGGGAGGGACTGGAAGACATTTCATTTACAGTTAAAAACGTAATAATAAAAAATGGTACAAGGGCACCTGGTACGTGAAGTCTGACTCTACTGATCGGGCCGATTGTCACAGATGCCCTAATGGAATCAGGCTCCCTGTCAGCAATGTGGATGCGGGACAGTAAAGGTAAGTATCAAGGTCAGGGTGGTACACAAGGGCATGGCCCTGAGAGCTATGGGAAGAGCTGACAGATGAGGACACGCCCAGCAGGAATATAACTGGCTGCTACATAAAGTATTCTTCAGTCTGTGCAACCACAAGACATCAGTGTAGTTGGCAGAAGGCTGGGAGCAGCTGCGCAGGAAAACATTGTGACACCTCACCCGGTGTCCTCACTGACCCACTTCTCAAACCTGAAGCACACTGGCTGAGAGGAGGCTGTGTCCCCAGGGGAAAGGACCCTGCAACGCTGTGGCAGGTGCACCCGGGAACGATTCCCCCAGTCCTTTCCCACATGGACCTTCAGCTCTGGTCCATGCAGCCCAGGTTTGTCTAGAGGTCGAGGAATTTCTGCTCTAGTGGTGCTGGGTATATGTGTTTAGTTATACAGATCCACTCTCCCTCTGCTCTCTGCCCCAGAAGTCTGACTCATAGAAATCTCATCACTGACTCATCACCCCAGGTGTTTCAGCCACTGGGGTGCCCTAGCAGGAATTCAGAGGGGAAAAGGCAGGCGAGGACGGGCTATGAGTCCTCGAACCCATCCCGGCAAAGTGGCTTCAATTTGAATGTACCCCCCACCCAACGGTCATTGATTTTCTAAAAGCAGCCTTCCCTAAATGAACCTATCATTCCAGGTTCCAGGTTCTGGTAACCTTTCCCCCACCCCCGTCCCTCTGACCTAAGGGTGCTAACAGCTCTGTCCGTTGTGACCCCCCTTTACCCAACCCAGACCCTTATAAATAGTCCCATTATTAAATCCTCTAGAAATTATCCTAATTTAAGGACATTCCTCTTCCTTGCTGAAAACTTACTGATGCAGTGGGCCAGACCACCCCTCACCAAGGACGTTCAGGGCACTTCCAAACTCAGGGGAGTGGGCCAAGCCAGCGACCACGTCAGCTGCCTCTCCTCTTACCTCGGCCTCAAGTCCTAGCCATATGTCTTCATTCTCCATGGACTGCATGCCCTAAAGTCCGAATGGTTACAAAGCTAAGTCCCTTTGTAGCAGGATTGATTGGAACTCATTAATCCATCTATAAGAGAAGACCATGCTGGATGGGGCGATTGGAATTGACATGTATACACTGATATGTATAAAACTGATGACTAATAAGAACCTGCAGTATAAACCAACCAACCAACAAACAAAAACAACTAATACTAAACTTTCTTTGGGTTATTTGTATGGAAATATGTTAATATAAATGTTTCAGACATTACATGAAATTTCTAAAAATCTTATATGTTCTGGTATAATGTTATAAGTCATAATTCTAGTTATTACTTTAAAATGTATATCTCAGGGCTTCCCTGGTGGCGCAGTGGTTGAGAGTCTGCCTGCCGACGCAGGGGACACGGGTTCGTGCCCCGGTCCGGGAAGATCCCACATGCCGCGGGGCGGCTGGGCCCGTGAGCCATGGCCGCTGAGCCTGCGCGTCCGGAGCCTGTGCTCCGCAACAGGAGAGGCCACAACAGTGAGAGGCCCGCGTACCGCAAAAATAAAAAAATAAAAAAAACAAATTAAAATGAAGACCCCAGAAAAAAGAGAGGCAGGCAAAGGCATCTGTGACAACACACAGGCAGAAATGCTCCTCGGCTTGGGGACATGCAGCACTGCCCTTCACGTGCATTATGGCAACTCCTGCCCAATGTGCTTCCTGAGACAATGCCACAAATGCAGATTAGGGAGTTGGGTTAAAGATGTAAAGTAAGCAAACTTGAATTTTGGCATAGGAAGGTACAGTATCCGCAGATGAGTACTTCCTCAGTGTCTCCATGGCCAAGTTCAACAAGGAACCTGAAAGCCATTCCTCCCTCCAGTTGCCGAGGTGATGCTGCCTTGTGAGACACGCTGTCTTCTGTCTTCGGGGCTTGAGTGGATGGCAAAACATGAAGTGTGGTAAATACACTCAGTAAAAAAGCTCATTAATGGGTGTCATAACTAGATGGGGTTTAATGGCAGAAGCAGAATTTATGTCAGACCTTGCAATAGGAGTAGGAAATGTTTTTTGTTTTGTTTTGTTTTGTTTTTAACATCTTTATTGGCGTATAATTGCTTTACAATGGTGTGTTAGTTTCTGCTTTATAACAAAGTGAATCAGTTATACATATACATATGTTCCCTCATCTCTTCCCTCTTGCATCTCCCTCCCTCCCACCCTCCCTATCCGACCCCTCTAGGTGGTCACAAACCACCGAGCTGATCTCCCTGTGCTCTGCGGCTACTTCCCACTAGCTACCTATTTTACGTTTGGTAGTGTATATATGTCCGTGCCACTCTCTCACTTTTTTGAATAAGAAGAAAGAAGAAGAAAGAAGCAGGGGCATCCCAGGCAAGAAGAATAGTATAAACAAAGGCTCAGAAACTGGAGCTAATTGGTCTCACACGCACCCCTTGTATTTAGAAATGTTGGTCTGAATTACACCTTGTGGGGTGAGTTGTATCCTCAGGGAAGCAGCTGAATATTTTCAGCTGGGTAAGTTATACAATATTCCTGGTGTAATTTTCCAGTGGACCTGGTGATGGGCTAGCTATTCTCCAAGCTACAAGAAGAAAAGAATTCTCCAATTCTCCAAGAACCACCTAGCTGCCAGAGGACAAGCTTACCAGCATTAATACAATGTGTGACCTTCTGTAAGTTACTTCATCTCAGAGTAGCTTTTCCAAGAGTGAGGAGAAAGTGACAACGAGTTAGCAAATTAATGAAAGACATGAAAGTAGGAACACAGAAATTTCTTTACATGCCTCCCACAAATAAATTACATAGTCAGTATTATTGAGCTGCTGTAACCTGACACAAGGGCAAAGTTGGGAGGCATTAAGCTGTTTCAGTGGTTGGTTTTAATGAAAGTGAGAAAATTCAAGACTTCATTATTTTGAAGGCACTAATATTTACAAAATGTCTTAAGTTGACGTTGGCATCACAAATGAAAATTTTCTGCCCTCAGGGATTTCTGAATCTTTCAGGACCATTGAAATTAAAAGCAAGTGTGAGGCAGATGTTTGCTTGGGGAAAATCACCAATAAATAATAAAATGACAGGTGTCTCAAGATTTAAAATCCAAGATTCAATAATTTCTAACTCTGAATTATGGGACAAACTCAAAGCATTTCCATATCACTTACAATCTTAAGACAAATTTAGTGACCCAGGAAAAACTGAGAAATAGAAAGGGCACAGGGGGGTGGGGGTCACACACATATCTCAAAAATGCTGCCAAGCTCGGATCCTGAAAAAAAAAAACATTTACACAGTATCCCAAGCCCATGAGAATCTTCTGGAAGTTGACAAAAGGGAGTTGGTAAATGATGGTACCTACCCCGTGCACAGTTGGTGGGAATGCAAAATGGTGCATCCACTGTGGAAACAGTATGGAGGTTCTCAAGAAATTACAAATGAAACTACCATATTTTTCAGAAATCCTGTTTCTGGGTATTTATGTAGAAGAGTTGAGATCAGAATCTCAAAGAGATATCAGCACCCTTATGTTCATTGCAGCATTATTCACAAGTCGTCAAGATATAGAAACAACCTAAGTGTCCATTGATGGATAAATGGATTAAGAAAATGTGGTACATGCGTACAGTAGAATATTATTCAGCCTTTAAGAAGAAGGAAGTTCTGCCATTAATGACAACATGGATGAAGCTGGAGGGCATTAGGCTAAATGAAATGATTTAGACAGAGAAGGATGAATACCGTGTGACTCATTCTTCTTATATGAGGAGTCTAAAAAAGTCGAGTGCGTACAAAGAAGAGTAACATGGTGGTTAGCCGTCATCTGTTTTCCCGTCAAACATTCCTAATCTGACCTGCAAGGACTTCTGGAGGCTGAAGCTCACCTGACAGCCTACTAAGTACCGTTGCTAACCGGGTGTAAATTTCACAGACCACACACCAAGCTCCCTTGTACTTTTCTTCCCACATCTAGCATCTTGCACAGTGCTTCAAGGGTAAGATGCTGTGTCTTTAAAACAAACAAGGAGTGCAGACTCCTGGAGTGACCGCTGCTCCAGGTAACACATTGCCTTGACTCAATGTGACCAAGATGGTATTTCTGGAAATCCAGTAGGTGGGGGAGGAAGCTGTTCAATAAAGGGTATGTTTGGGGCCAAAGTTCTCATCCACAATATGAACAGTCACCAACCCTGATTATGCTCATGGCCAGATGTAGACTGCATTTGACTTTTAAGGCCCCTTTCCCATCGAGTAAAAGAAGACATTTTTCCCCCTAAGGTTACTAAAATACAGGCGTTGGGCTCCTAAGACGTGAGAAAGCTAGCCCTCCCCACGCTGCTACAAGTACAGGATTTTTACCCACTGGTCAGGATCCTATCAGGCAACCTCAGGATATGATGTGTCTGACACTCAGAAATGTAAGCCCTGTCCCTCAGATGGCTTGAGGGTCAGCCTTTTCCCTCAGCTCCCTCCGACTCCAGGATCCACGCGGCTTCTCTGTTTCAGCTGATGCGGTGGCCTCACGACTCAGAGCCTGGACAGCCTGTACCTCCTCCTTCCTCCTTCTTGTACAATCCACTCCTCAGAGGGGCCAGGGCTGCGGCGAGAACCTGCACATCTGCCCGGACTCCAGCAGGACACTCAGAGCCTCTGGGGTGAACTGCCACATCACAGTGGCATCTGTGGGGGGCAGATGACAACCCAGGGGGAAGGGCAGGTAAACCTCCACGAAGCCAACTTTGACCAGCGGCAGAAAACTTACTCTCCCTTCCCTCAAATGGACTGTTCCCAAGCACAATTCTCTGAATGGCCTGTCCAGCACCATCCAGGTGCCCCAAGATGTGACAGGGTGTCTTCTAGCAGCCCCATGTGAAGCAGGGGCAGGGCAGTCCCATGTGACCTTCTCTTCCCCCCACCCGCCCCTCACCACCGTTTTCCATCTCTCTCTGCCCTGGGATAGCACCTCTGCAGCCCACCTGTGATTAAAACTTGCCTTGGGTCTGCTGTCTTGGAAAATGCTAAGTCACCTGGTCTTCCACTCTACTCATTAGATGAAGTGCAACGTCTATGTGCAGGGCACCGACACGCCGGTGTGAGCAAGGGTGAGCTTGCACCAGACAGATCTCAGCTCAGATGTTGCTTTTGTTGCTACCCAGCTAGTCTCTCTGGATTTTATCGAGTAGGGACTTCAAAAAATCTCGCAAGGTAGTTAGACAGAAACTGGCTCATTTGACAGATAAAATACTGAGACAGAAGTTGATTAACTTCCCTAGTTTACACAGTGAGTGGCTGTGTTAGAAATCCCTCCCTCATAGACTTCTCCACAAGTGTCTGCATATTGTTTGATGAGCCCAGCAATGACCACGGTCAACTGCAATGCTCAGCTCTCCCTTGTTACAATAAAGATTGATGTGCACACCCAAGTTCTCTGAATGACACTAAAACAGCCACTTGAAAAGTGAGTATTGCGTGAAACAGGTGTTTGGCATCGTGAAGACCAAAATAAAAGTTCTGTAAACGAGTTTAAAATCAAATGCCACACACTGTATACATCTACATTGCCAAAAACCTTTTGACGGTTGCGAATTTTTTGCCAGCCATATGCTAACATCAAAAATAAATCTGTAAATAAATAAAATAAAATTCAAGAATTAAAAAACAAAATCTGTAGGCTGCTGTCGGGCTTTATAGAAGGAGTCAATATCTCAAAAACGCCGCTGAGATCGTTGGCCTTGTTCTCAACAAAGCACAGAGAGCCTCTGCACTGCAGCTGGCATCGTGTGTCTGTCCCCATACAGAGCTGCCAGAAGCATCTGCAGAGTTCCGGATGCCAAGAACAACTGTGGATACATTATCCAAGCTTGTTGGAGTCCAACTCCTAACAGTGTTGAAAACTAACTTCCTATGAGAAGCCTTGCATATCAAGCTATACAAACATAACAATGGCCAGTGTTGTGAATAAAACACAGCTGCCCATATGCACTGGCTTCAGTGCTATTGTATACATCCACTCTGCACGACACCGGGGTCCCTGAAGTTCCCCTGGTGAGTTTCTTTGAATTTCTGTGAAGTATCAAGGCTGCCACTGAAAAAACGAGGGAGACAGGAAATGTCAGGACAGAGTCCGAGCTGGAAAAACTAACAGCTTAGGCCACTCCCGGATCCATAAGTCACAGCAGAGGTCCTGCCCTGCCAGGGATTTCCCTAAACTGTGGGTGTTGGAACGTGGACCACGATGCTGTCTTCAGGTATCGGGCAGGTGAGCTGTCAAGACTGACAGGTGGGTCAGCTTTCCGCAGAACCCTCCAGAGCCCTGCCGTCCTTTCTGCTCATGCATGCTGTCTACAGTAAAGGGCTCGCGTTCCACACGCATGTTACTTCTGGAGAACTTCCCAAGGCCCACGCACGGCCGGATCACACACCTCCTGAAAGCCTGCTATAGCAAGCACCGCTCTGGATACCGAGGACGGGGCTGGAAAGGGTGAAAAGCCTCTGCCTTCGGGAGTGTCTGCTTTACTGGGGAAGACAAAACAGGAAAGAATAGAGACGTGATCCTAGTGAGTGTTCTCTCTACAGATCAGGATAAATGTAGTAAAAGAAATAAACAGGGTCATAGAGCTGTGAGTAAGGACAAAGCCTCTCTCCTTACGCAAACTCTGTTCGGGCTCCTCTGAGCCCTCCTCTAGACTAACCTTGGCCCCCATCCTTGCTGGGCCAGCAGAGCCCAGTTTTAGCAAGAACCCTGTTAAGTCCACTTGGAAAGAATCCCTTGCCCTTGGCATCTGACCAAATGCCTCACTCCCACCATCCCACAGGTGATATCGGATCACCTGGCCCGCCTTCAGCGAATCCTGCTAGGCCAGTTTGAAGAGCCACCACCCGCCACCCTGGATGCCGCCTCCTAGCCCTTTCCCATCCACAGGCTCCCCCAACCCTGCTCCTCGGCCATAAATCCCCACGAGTCAGTGTTGTATTCGGAGTCAAGCCCCCATTCTCTCCCCTATTGCGTTGACACCTATCACAATAGCTCTAATAAAGTCTTCCTCACCATTTTAACAAGTATCAGAATGTTTTCTTTAGCAAGAACCAAGGGAAGAGGCGTGTTGTCTTTTACAAGGTGGGTGCGGAAGGCCTCCCCAGTGAGCTCAGGCCTGAAGGGTGAGAGGGAGCCCGATGCAGGAAGAGTGAGTGCAGGTGTCCAGGCTGAGAAGAGCTGGGCTTGGCGCTGACCGTGGTTCTGACAGCTTCACATTCAGGGCTGCGGCAGAACGGCCGGGCAGGTTCAACCGGAAAGGGGGTCCGTGTGACAGGGGCCTCAGGGGTGAGGGCATGAGGGACAGAAACCGAAGACGAGGGCAGGGGCCACCTCACGCAGCCTTTCAAGACCCTTAATGGGCTTCGTTTCATCGAAAGCGGTAGCCAGGGAAGGTTTTCAAGTAGGGGCGTGTCATGCTCCAAGTGACAATGGACAAGAAGGTGGTAGTTAACTTTTGGGTTTTCAGAGAAGTTCTAATTGCGATATTGTTGGTGGTTAACTTTTGATTTTACATCTACTATCCATTCGAGCCTGAGAACAGACCATCTCCTGCCCCACCAAAAATGTGCAGTTTGGGGCTTCCCTGGCGGCGCAGTGGTTGGGGGTCCGTCTGCCGATGCAGGGGACACGGGCTCGTGCCCCGGTCCGGGAAGATCCCACATGCCACGGAGCGGCTGGGCCCGTGAGCCATGGCCGCTGAGCCTGCGCGTCCGGAGCCTGTGCTCCGCAACGGGAGAGGCCACAGCAGTGAGAGGCCCACGTGCTGCAAAAAAAAAAAAAAAGGTGCAGTTTGTCTAAAATTGCTAGCTCGAGACTCAGAGAAAGCCAAATAGCACTGAGCTTTCCCATGAGGGGATGAAAGAGGACACAGCATAAAGCTGCAGCCCAACTTCGGACGTTCTCTTTACCGAAGCAATATCTCGGGCAGCTCCAGGGACCCAGACTTTATTACACGGCACAGCTGTGCACAGCTCTGTCCTACGTATATCCTATTGGAAGGATACCAGATAGCCAACTAGTCAAGAAAACAATGCCTGGGTATTGGAAAAGCTGAGATGTCCTGCCCAGCACAGAATAACGTTTCCAATGCAGTATGTCCAGGAAGAGAAAGCAGGGCTGAAGCAGAGAGAGTACTAAGACTCAGCTCTTCTATTTCACAACCACCACTCTCACCACTACCCTGCATCTACTTACAGTCACAGGGGAGAGAGAGCACAGTATCAAGGTTTTGTTGAGTTTCTTACGTCCTAAGAATGCTTCCCAAAACGGTTAGATGAAAACAAAATACTTTTCTTTAAAAGCTCACATTCAAAAGATATGCAAACAGCCGACAGCATACAGAAAGATGTTCCACATCGTTCATCACTAGATAAGTGCAAGTCAAAATCATACTGGGATACCACTTTATACCCACTAGGATGGCTGCAATGATAATGTTTAAATGGAAAACAACAAGCGTTGGTGAGGATGTGGGAAAGTTGAAACCCTCATACATAGTTGGTGGGAACTGAACATGGTGTAGCTGCTGTAGAAAACAGATTGGACGTTCCTCCAAAAGTTAAATATAGAACTACCATATGCCCCAGCAATTCCACTCCTAAGTATATACCAAAAATATTGAAGACAGAGACTCAAATACACGTATACACATGATCACAGCAGCACTGTTCACAATAGCCAAGCTAGAAACAACCTAAATATTCATTCACAGATGTACAGGTAAACAAAATGTGGTATATACACAATGGAATACAATTCAGCCATAAAGGCGAAGGAAGTGCAGATATATACCATAACATGAGTGAACCTCAGAAAACACTGTGCTAAGTAAAGGCAACCAGTCATGAAACACCACTTGTTATATAAGTCCACTTACATGAAGTTTCCAGAATCAGTAAATCATAGAGAGAAAAAGCAGATTGTTGTCTTCCAGGGTCTGGAGAGAGGGAGAATGGGAACTCATTGATTCAGGGGTACAGGGTTTCCTTTTGGGGTGATGGAAATGGTTTGGAACTAGATGGGGGGGTGGTGTCACAACATTGTGAATGTACTGAATGCCAGTGAATTGTATGCTTAAAATAGATAATTTTATATTATGAGATTTTATATCATTTTTTAAAAAGTTACACTCTCTGAAACAAAAAGTACCCTAGCTCAGTCCTCCTGAGTCCCCCTGTTTTCAGCATCTCTAGGCCAAAAGAGCTCCCCATCCTCTGGTGACAGACCCTCTTCTCCTGGTTCAACTGCCACAGGAGGGGTCAAGCCAGAAGGAGGGGGTCACACACTGTGGGTTTCTCTCCTATCTTTGAGGAAGTGAGTTTAGAGCCAGTATTCACATCAGGGGATTCTCTGAGGCCCAAATACTGGAAATGGGAGTAGTGTGATCTCAGGCACTGAATAAACTTGAATTTGGACAAATTAATATCTCTGAATCTGAGGAACGATAGCACCCCTTCTTTTTTATTGAAATATAGTTGACTTACAATATTGTATTAGTTTCAGGTGTACAGCAAAGTGGTTCAGTTATATACATATATTTTCAGATTCTTTTCCATTGTAGGTTATTACAAAATATTGAATATGTTCTGTGTGCTATATAGTAAATCCTTGTTGCTTTTCTACTTTATGTATAGTAGTTTGTATCTGTTAATCCCATACCCCTAATTTGTCTCTCCCCCGCTTTCCTCTTTGGTAATCATAAATTTGTTCTCTATGTCTGTGAGTCTGTTTCTGTTTTGTAAATAGATTCATTTGTATCATGTTTTAGATTCCACATATAAGAGATATCATATAATATTTGTCTTTCTCTGTCTAACTTACTTCCCTCAGTCTGATAATCTCTAGGTCCATCCATGTTGCTGCAAATGGCGTTATTCCATTCTTTTTTATGGCTAATACTCCACTGTGTACATGCACCACATCTCCTCTGTCCATTCATCTGTCGATGGACATTTAGGTTGCTTCCATGTCTTGACTATTGTAAATAGTGCTGCTGTGAACACTGGGGTGCATATATCTTTTTGAATTATAGTTTTGCCCAGATCTATGCCCAGGAGTGGGATTGCTGGATCCTATGGTAACACTATTCTAGTTTTGTAAGGAACCTCCATACCGCTTTCCATAGTGGTTGCACCACCACCAGGTATAGTGGGTATCCTCAGCTTCAGTGGCAAATACTGGGGCACTGGCCATGCCCAACACCATGCCGAGGGCTCTGGGTGTCCTCGGACAACAAAGCAACGTGGTTCCTACTCATACACCACGCCCTCAGTCCCCATCCCTGGTGACCACACACTCAGAAGGCTCATCTGAGCCCCCGGTTCCTTGAAAGGTGAGGACTGCCGTGGAAAGACAGCCCTGGATCCTGCAGGGGAGGCGCATCTGAGCTCCTCCCAGCTGCACTCACTTTACTTGCTTCCTGTTTGGAAATGGAGGCCGCGGCAACGTGAAGAAGGCTCACGGCTGGGGAGGCGTTGCTTCCTCTTCCTGCTGAATACCGAGGCAGAGGCTGCGTGCACCCAGTGCACAGAGACTCGGATGAAAATCAAACCTCACTGCACAGCTGAATTCTCCTGAAAACAACTGTCTTACACTCAGGTACACGTACACTTTCCCTGAGCCTCAGACTCCACGATTCACACTGTTCAGGTTGTAACATCTGCCAGTGGGCAGGGTACCAAGCCCCACCAGCTCTCCCACGCTGGGCGCGCAAGGACCAGATTCAGGCCAGTTCAATATATTGAGTTCCCACCGTGCCCTCGACACTGCGCAGGGCCTTCCCACCCTCATGCTTCACAGTATCCCTGGGGGGCAGGGGGTACCTCCACTTCCCTAATAAGTAGATGGAGATTTGGAGATTCGGAACCCCCTAAGAGCAAGCTATTAAGGGGCTGCCCCGGGACCCCAGCCCCACGCAGCTTCCCCAAGGTAGCCACTGAGCAGCTGCACGTTCCCAGAATAAAAGAACAAAGGGTGATGGCGATAGAGCAAAACTCCATTAAGGTGGACCTTGCCCCTGACTGCTTCAAATTATTGATCAAATACTCAGCAAGAAATACAACTTTAAAAGCTCCCAACTACGTACAATAACTCAAACCATGAACAATGCGTTGCCAGGTGGAAAGCTTTCGAGCACCTGCTTTAATGAAAATAATTATCATTAGCAAACTGATCAGAGTCAGAAGCTACTGCTTGAAAGTGCTTTCTCCCAAGGTGAGCATTCCCCCCAGGGAATAATGATCGTTCTTCATTCACTTAGACGTAAAGATAGGCCTTCCCAACCTACAGCTGACGTGGGGCTGCTTTGAGTGGGCACTGATGTTTCGCCAGCTCAGGATCCACTTCCCCTTTTTCTGATAAACAAAGAGTCGACCCCCCTGGACACCGCAGTCTCCTCATTCTCTGCCCCTTGTTTGGGCAGGGTTGTCTCCACCTTCTGCTCCAAGGGCGGACATGTGACCCAGGCCCGGCCAAACCAAACACTCAGCTCTCGAGGCCGGATGACACAAGACCCAACACTTCCAATTCAGGGACATAAGGTTGGCACTTTCAGTGACAAGATCCTCTTTCTGCTGGAAGTGTTAACAGCGAGAGGGCTAGCAATAAGCCTGCCACATTTTGCTAGGTGAAACAACCAGAGCCTAAAAAAATCAAAGTCTTCAAAGGGAAAGGGAGACGGGAGTGAAACACCTTGAATGGATTAATTATGTGAGTTCCTGGATCCAGCCATGCTTGAATCTATCCTTGGAAACATCAGTTAGGTCACCCAATAAATTGCCTTTCTTAATTAAAGCAATTAAAATTGGAGTTACTTGTAAAGGAAAGAGTCCCAGCCAATACTACTTCCTCACTTTCCAAAGAAGGTCAACCTTTTGACCATGGTGCAAATGTAATTTGCAGTCCACTCTGTGCAAATTGAAACCAACACCACACAAATAAGGACTCAATTGAATGTCTGATTAGACTTCTTCCTGGGAAATGAGTAGCATTTGTATCTTGCAGATAGTTCAAGGCTGGTAAAATGCCTGCAGAGACTTCCCGTCCAGGGTCACACGGCCAATTTATCTCTAAGTGAGTAAGGAGACATGCCCAGCTGACCACCAAGAGTGGTGTTTCACGGCAAAGACACAAAGGAACGTGATGCAGGATGGGATATTGTCTCCTCCTTAGCTGTACAGCCATTTTTTTAATGAGAATTTTTTAAATATTTATTTATTTATTTTGGTTGCCCTGGGTCTTAGTTGTGGCATGCAGGATCTTTCAGTTGCGGCATGCATGCTGGATCTAATTCCCCGACCAGGGATCAAACCCGGGCCCCCTGCATTGGGAGCGTGCAGTCTTACCCACTGCACCACCAGGGAAGCCCCTGTACAGTCATTTTGAAACTTGGGATGTGCATCCTGCCTCAAGGAGACCTGGTGATACAGTTCAGCAACATAAGCTCGTGGGATACACGTGTATTTGTTTCCAGAATCATCTTCTCTATTAAGAAGTATCTGGCTGGTCCAATACACAGCACTCCCACTGGACAGAGGTCTGGACAAGCCTCCTGCAGGGCTGCTGAGCCCCTCGTGTCCAGCCCAGGCATGTTTGTCTCTAGCTTAGGTACAGAACCCATTCATCAGTTGACTCCAAGGCATGACACAAAGGGCAGGAAACAGGCAACTTCACACCAAGGTTACCCTTGGGGAGCTGTCTCCCCAGTGGAGATTAGCTCTCTGCTAAGCAAGGCATGGCCTTGCTCTAGAGCCCCAGGGTTCTTAGTCACTGCTCCTCTGCTGTGCTTGGAAGGCTTCGACGAGCATCCTTATCCTGTGTGGATACTCCTAGCACCGCCAGACCTTCTAGGTTCAGTGGTTCCAGTGGCAGGAGAACTTGAACTCCAGCCTGGACTCTGCTGAGCCTGCTTGCTCTGCCTCTTTTGAAACTGACAGTCTTCCCACTCACCCAGTGAGTGGGTTCAGGTGATACTCCCAGAGTGGTACATGCGACCGCCAGAACCTGAAGAGGCACACCAGGCACAGTGCCTCTTTCTTAGCAGTAAGCACGCCAAGGTGCCATCTTTTCTCATTCGCCTTATAGGAGATATCCTGCCACGCCCCAGGTCATCAGACCCCATAAGCTTCTTGATGTGACAGGCTCCCAGATATTCATGGGCTTTTCTCTCTCATCCCCTGGCTCCTGTGTGAGCTACTAGGGCATTTCGGGTACTTGCTGTTGGTCAGATCCAATTAGCATTTTGTCATCAATAGTATGGAGCAGTACGGTATTGTGTGGAATATCGAGATGTTCGATGATCCCCTTGATCGTGAAAACAGCTGGAAGGATCTAAAGGGCCACTCTATTCCCAGGTGCCTTGGATCTGAGGTATGAGTGCAACGCAAAGTGTACTTCCTGGGTGAAATCCTCTGTCTCGATCTGAAGTTTCCCTCTGTCTTTAGAATCTCATTACCCCCAATGAATCCTAACCCCATCTCTTCCACCTTCCCTTCCAATGCCTTGTTTCAGGTTCATATATGACAAAGCCAAATCCTTTGTATTTACTATTAAAAGCTAAATACACGTTTCCATCTCCCAGGGAAGAGAAAGCATGGATCAGCTGAAACCGAGGTGCAAAAATGATCAGGGAGCTCTGGAGCGCCTCTGGTTTTCATGTAAA